>NC_047659.1:35540298-36142927 GCF_011762505.2 Arvicanthis niloticus
TATCTGAGGATAGCCACATGCTATCATCAGGAGATCTTTCATTTCTGTCTCCTTAATGAGTGTTTAGAAGTCATTGGATGTTGCTTTGTATGATATATAATGCCACCTTCCTCATAAGTCAGAGAAGACAATAGGAACAGAATTGTCAAATGCTTATAACCTGCTCGCCCATCTCGGTCCAGTCGTATATGGTGCTAGACTTATATTCTATAGAAATAACATTTGCCCTCAAATCAAGCAAACATATATGTCATCTGTACATGTCCAGAACTTTTAGGTAACAGTGGCATGCAGATCCATGCTTTCCAGCTTCCTGGTCCTCTGCCTTCGGCCCTGTGATGAAGGCCTGCTAATGAAAAGTGTGGACACATAAGGAGGGTGGTTTGATAAATTAGTGAGTAATGTTCAACTGTATGGACTCTGGGAGTGGTAGAGATAAGATATACACTTTATTCATTAGGATGTTAAAGAAACTTTTACATTGGCTCCGAGGACTTCTGGCAGGGATTCATTGGCCTTCCAAGCCCTCCATACCTGTGGAGGTGCTTCAGCACTCCTAGTGACACACAGACTGATGCTCCTAATTAAACAGAAAAGGAGTTCATTTAGTGCTTATTAGTGACATTTCTCACTTGTGACAACGACCAGAGAGCAAAGCTTGAGTCCCACCTTCCACAGCAGTTTAAAGATTTCCCCAGAAACTTGGTCAGGTAGTGTTGGTGCAGCCCCAGGGCCTAGCACACAGCCTGCTTGGAGATAGTTTCTGTGTGAAGAACATGACCTTGAGACCTGATTCAGGAAGTACTGCAAGTAGGCAGGATTGAGGGAGAGAAGCAGCCTCCTGTTTCCTGGAACCGCTCTACAGGTGAGCATGTGAGTCACTGTCTGGCCTGAGAATATCTTAGGCCAGGGCACAGTCACCTGCCTCTGGCCTAAGTATAGAATTATGAGAAACTTATGTCTTGTTCCTAAATCCAAGTAGCAATTTCTTCTACAGTTCCTTGAAAGGTTGCTTCAGAGGTCATGCCAGAAGATGCCACAAACACAATTTAGACATCTATTATGATAGGGTTTTTTCCTATTTAAAATAAAATTATTTATTTTTTTTTATCATGGCCATGTTCTTATTTGAAATCTTACTCCAGTGTGGTAACTTGGTTGGACCTAAATGGAAACTCATGCCAGCCCTCAATCCCTGTTTGTCATTGAGAACAGGATACAAAAGCAATGTTACAGATATTTGGGAATCCAGGAATAGTCTCTTCTTGGACTAGCTTGATACAGTCAGTGTGGTTGCAGAAAAGTGTGTCTAATAAACAGCAGAGTAAAATATATGAAAAAAATAAGCATTTATCACCAAAAAGATCCCTCAAACAAAATAACTCTGAAACACTGTGAGGTAGGCATGACGTTTATCCTTCAGGTTATCTTAGTTTGTACTGGACAGCATAGTGTGGACCCACCTGGTCCTCGATGCCACATCACCCTATCATAGTCTCTGTCCAGCACTGTTAACCAGCTGCGGTTCATGTGCACGTTGTCCACTGAGCCTGCGCCATCGAGGTCCCTGGGGAAGGGTCTCAGTATCAGAAACTGATGGGCAGTTAAGGATCCTTTGTTTAAACTATTCTAAGATTGTTTCCTTTGCTGTGCAGAAACTATTTCTTTTTCTGTTGATACTTGGGGTTAGTTCCCGTGCTGTGGGTGTTCTATTTTAAAAGTTATTGCCAAGTTTCAGTGTTTCATGTCTTAAATTTGGGTCTTTGTACAAGATGGGGAAGTTGTACAAGTTAATAGTTGTACAAGATGGGGAAGGAAAGACTCTACTAGCCTTCATTGTTCTGCAGGGTGAAACTCAATTTTGCCAGTACTATTTGCTGGATAGGCTATCCCCACACCCACCCCATCCCCGCAAGTTTTATTTTTATTTTTTGGCTCCTTCGTCAGAAGATTATGTGAACTTAGTTTTTCTATTTCCAGTCCTCTGTTCTGTTCCACTCGTCGGCCCATCTATTTTATGCCAGAACCAGCCTGTCTTGTCACTGCAGCTCTGTAGTATAATGTGAGGCTGGGTATTGTGATAGCTCCAGCAGTGTTCTTTCATAGGACTGCTGTTTGTGGTCTTTGGTGGTTCCACATGAATTCTTGTATTATTGTTTCTAAACCGCTGAAGCATGACATGGAAACTGTAGTGGTATTGTGTTACTTCCATAAATTAATTTTGGTAGCATAGATATCTTCATAAAACTTTTCTACCTTGAAACATGAATGTTGTCTTATTGGCTAGTATCTTCTGTGATTTTGTTTTCATTTCTTTGTTTAGACATATATTTTCAAACACTTAATTTTAACTGGTTGTAATGGTCCTTGCCTTTAGTTTCAGGACTTGAGAGGTTGAGGCAGGAAGCAGATCTGTACGAGACCCAGGCCACCTCCCTGGTCTATAGTAAACTCCAGGCCAGGCAAAGCTGCATAGCAAGATAGATCCTGCTGGCCCTCCTACAACAAAACCTTAATTTGGGGGATAGTACAGCAGCAAGGGAACCAATGAGCATAGTTAACAGGTAGCCCACAGAATGGGAGAAAAACTTTACTAGCCTCGTCAGACAAGGGGACTAGTTAATACTCAGAGTTTACAAAGAATTGTAGAAATTAAATACCAAGAAAATAAAGTGGCCAGTCATCAAACGGATAAATGAACTGGACAGTTAGTTTTTAAAATCACAGATGGCTAACAACTATCTTTAACAGTGTTCAGCTTCCCTAACCATCAGAGAAATGCAAAGTCAAACTACTCTAAGATTCTACCTCACCCCCATCAGAATGCCTATCATCAACACATCTGGCTGTAAGAGTCGGAGAGGATGTTGAAGGAAAGGAACTCTATTCAATGTTAGTGGCTGTGAAAATTAATACAGCCTTTGTGGAATCAGTCTGGAGATTTTTCAAAAGAAAAAGACCAAAAGCTAAAAATAGAACTATGTGATCCAGCTGGGTATCCATCCAGAGAACTCCATATTCCACAAAATAGACATTTGCACCTCATTGCTCATTGCTCTTTTATTGACAATATCAAAGGATTGGAACCAACCTAGCTGTCCATCAACAAATGAACGGGTAATGAAAACTGCATATATCAAATATACATGTAAATATATAAACATATAATGCTCTGCAATAAAAACTGAAAACTTTGCAGGAAAATGAAACTAAAATTTTGCAGGAAAATGAGTGAGCTTAGACTATATTGTGTGAAGCAACGTCACACAATTGCAGAAAGAAAGAAACCAGGATGTTCTCTCATGCAGAGTATGGACAGTAGTATATGAATATTTAAACACATACATGTGGGTATAATATACATGAATAAAGAAAAGAAGCTAAATATGAGAGGCTGCAGAGGGGCTAGCACAGCTAGTAGGTACAGGTTATGAAAGATTATTAAAGACAATTGCTTTTCTAGTTCTAATTCTATCATCATTTCTTGGTATTTAATACTGAAAGTGTAAATTTGAATATGAAGCTCTAGCTTCCATTCCAATTTTACAAAAGTTATGTTGTATTTAAGACTTTAGATCTGGATAATCTTGGTGTGTAATATTTTTATTTATTTTCAAGCTTCTATAATAATGGTTACAAAAATTAAAAATACAAATAAGTATCCTAAGAATTGTCCATGGAATTCACAAAGCCCGTGCTGTCAAGTGGTTACTGCAGACCGTCAGCAGACTTAAGTAAATTTTATGACAGATATCAACACAGCCATAACTATTCCTTTAGTGTTTAAGTGCCTGCTATTTTGAACCAGCAGTCACTGTCAGATTAAACCACTTACAGCTGGATTGACATGTAGGCAGATGTTATGGTGCACAGGACTGTGATGTATCTTTACAGGTATTGATTCTACCTTAAAGCTTTAGCAAGTGATGTGTCTGGTTTAATCTTCTGGTGTTTTGTAGAACGATGTGCTCTGTTTATCAAGACCTACCAACCTAGCAGTAAGAGAAACACAAGTACAGTATAAGTACTTAATAATCACGTTGGTTCACATTTCTGAGAGAACATAAAAAACATTTCTCTAGATATCTTTTCCCACTTCTTAGGATGAGTTCAGAGTCCATATTCTTTTTATTTGCCTGTAATCTTCTGCTAAGTAGCAGCATAAATACATTGTGAATAGGGCAAACTTTTTTGGTTATATTATCAAATAGATATAGCCAGACACTTACCATGGGGTTTGAGTGTATCCTCAGTGCAATGATTTGTATCAGACATGGTACCATGATTCCCATCATGTCCTGACATGTAGTCCAGAAGGAGAGATATAAAAATCAGCCATTGAGGAGGAAGAGCTCGGGATGGTTGGTTTGCACATAGACATCTGCACACCTTAGTTCAATGGCACACTCTGCCAAAGTACTGTTTAAAACCTTCAGTAGAATTAATGACAAAGAAGGCACATAAGCTTCTGCATGGTTTCAGTTCCAAACCAGAGCTGATAGTCAAGTATGTTCAACTCAGGCACCAACATGTCCGCTGATGAGTGTTCATACCCTAGAACCCAAATTGCACAACGCCTTGCTGTAGCTTTATGTGATGGGTATGTTCCTGTGTTTCCTGTGACAGATATTAATTCTTATCTGCCTGAGCAGCCAACCTGGTCGCCTTATATGCCTTTTATTTCCTTAACTCACAGGAGCTTCAGTTTCAACGACTCACCCGAGAACTGGAAGTGGAAAGGCAGATTGTTGCCAGTCAGCTAGAAAGATGTAGGCTTGGAGCAGAATCGCCAAGCGTCGCCAGCACCAGGTACAGGGCCCGTGGCTCTATCTGTATGCACCCAAATCACACGTCTTAATAAGTGAGCAGAGCTGCGGCGACTAGGCCTGTAGCATGCCGCTCCCGTTAACTTCCATTCTGAATTTGACACCAAAAATGTGTATTTACTTTGCCCTGTGAGAAGCTGCTGACAACATTGATTATCCTTCAGTCGTGCGCTGAAGAGTTTGTCACGGCATTGGTAAGCCTTCTGAAACTCGGCACCTTGTATGCATGCATGCCACTGATGGACACGGTACAGTTAATGGCTATCTGTTTGGCTAAGCAAGTTGGCTGGTGCTTGGGCAACATGATGTAGATATTTCAAACTAAGAAATATTTCTGAGTGCTGTGGTTTAATTTGGCCTTTAGATGTGCCTTCAATTTACTTTCAGTTTTTGTAAAATCTGTAAAACTGCCATATACATCAATTACTCTGTGAAATAATCCAAAGTGTTCAAATACGGTAAGTACAGACGGAGGTAGTCAAATATAGTAGTTACAAAATGAGCATTTAACTGGAGAAACCCATTTAATGACAATTTTTGTATTTATTTAAATGGCCTTTTCTACTATTTAAAAAGATCACTGTTGAATAAATTATTACCAGTAGATCTGCTTCTTGAAAATTACATGTTGCTACAAGCAGATATTATTTTTATCATTCACATTTTTAAGCTTGGTTACATGACCTACACACTCCACCCCAGTCTCATCAGTTATTTGTAACTACTGAACTATTGTCCTCAGTTTCTTCTGTAGCTTACTGGAGACAGCGTCTGTTTGCTGAGTACGATGCTGCTTGTAGCTTCTCGTTTTTAGTCAGTGCTCGGCATGCTTGTTAAGCTCCTGGATTTGGTTGACATGCATGTTTCAGCCTCAGGTGTGTACGCTGACAGGAGTGTGCATTCAAGTGTTCAAGACAAAAGCACGTAAATGAAGCCAGTGTGTGCTCATGCTGTGGTGCATGCATGGAGGTCAGAACAGCCTGCAGGAGATTGCAGGAGATGGCTCTTCCCTTCCGCCATGTGTGGCCCAGGGCTCAAATTCAGGTCATCAGGCGTGGTGATGGGTATCTTTACCTACTGAGCCATTTTGTCGGCCTAAACACTCTTTTGTACTACTAAGATACTTACACACAAGCAACGTATAATATAAATGTTGAATTAAACCTTTTGGTAGCTAATGAAATAATTTACCAAAGAAAGAGAACATTGTAAAAAATTATCTGTGAAAAATCAATAGTTTTTTTGAAGGTATCAATAGTTTTAGCATTAAAAAAACCTGCAGATCCAGGAATATGTGAGGTGTTTTCAATAAGGACAAGTCAGGTGAATAGAAAAATAGAATTTTATATTCATAAGAAAATTAATCCCCCATGTGAAGGGCTGGGAAGGACACCTGGCCCTTGCAATAGCTGACTCAGAAAAATCAGATTTATCTTATTAAGCTTCTAGAAATAATTTTCATATCAATTATATAAGTTGATAGTTAGAGAAAATTAAAAGGGGCGGGGGGGGGGGGGGAGAGAAAACACTAAGCTTTGAGCTGCCTTTGCCAGAAGCTGGGGAGTTACTAGACCCCAAGGTAAACACTGGAGTTGTGTTTAATTTTCATGCAGGGACCAAGGAATGAAGGCCTGGGTACATATAACTTGGCACATTTGAGTTTAATTATCTCATTCGGTTGTATCCTTCAAAGGGTTACACAGAAGGCCAACGCCATACTCTTACAATGTATTAATTTGGAATCCTATTGTAAGTGTGCACATTATTCAGGAGTCCCCATCTTTGGAAGTGTCACCTCTAGGGATGAGCTCACAGTCAGGATTTTGTAAAACAGAAACCCCAGTGGGGTTTTTTCAATGCATGCCCTTTCACAGAAACATCCTTCTGTGACAGCTCCTTCATAGTGAGAGGTTCCCAAACTCGGAAGTCGCACTGACACAGAATATATCACGGAGCAGGAATGTGGTGGGGTGCAGTTTTATATGCTAAACTGTGTTACTGTGTTCTCATTTGGTAAAAGTTTGCATTAAAATATTTCTTAGGGGAAAAAAATTGACAGTGAGTAAAACTCAGTAGGCAGAGTCCAGTTTCCAACTCTCCAAACTGGAAGCCTTTGGAGAAATTTTGAGAGGTGTGCATGGTAGGAGAGTATAAAAGATGCTCACTGCAACGTTGTTGGCAAAAGTAAAACAGAAGAACTTAGTTGTGCATCAGGATAGAAGTAGGAAGTGAAGCTGGGCGGTGGTGGCGCACGCCTTTAATCCCAGCACTTGGGAGGCAGAGGCAGGCAGATTTCTGAGTTCGAGGCCAGCCTGGTCTACAGAGTAAGTTCCAGGACAGCCAGGGCTACACAGAGAAACCCTGTCTCAGGGGGAAAAAAAAAAAAGTAGGAAGAAGTGAGCTACGAAGAGATAGTCTAGGGTAGTTAAAATGATCTGCGCATATCAACACGGACATGTTTTCAAAGCAGACTTTTGATTGGAATATGGCAAAACAGCCAACAAGAAAAAGGACCAAAGAGACAGAACTCTCGTGTGTGTGTGTGTGTGTGTGTGTGTGTGTATGTGTGTGTGTGTGTAAGCCCTGACTTAACTTTGTGAGACAAAGAGCCTCCAGAGATGTGGCTGAGTTCCTTTTGTATGAGCCGAGTACTCCTGGGTGTGGGGCCCACCCCTAGGAGTGGTTTGTTTCCCCAGTGAGACTCTTGGGGAAAACTAATTTTTTATTTGTGAGTGGCTATCAGTTGGAGATTGTTTCTGGGTCAGGGATGGGGACTTGTGTCCTCTTCTTTCAGATGGGCTCCAGGACCCCATCTGGAATAGACCCGTGTAGGCCCTGCGCATGCTGCTTCATTGAGTTCACGTGCATGAGCCCTTGGATCTAGAAGGCCTTGATTCCTTGCTGTCCTCCGTCAGCTCTGGCTCTTCCACTCTTCCCACCTCCTCTTTCACAGAGCTCCCTGAGCCCTGAGGGAGGGACTTGATAGAGACATCTTTTTTAGGACTGAGTATGCCAAGGTCTGATGATGGCTGAGCAAGGCACTGACCTATAAGTAAAGCAGAATGTTGTTAGAAGTCACTTTGTTGCTACATTCCTTTAGCAGAAAAGTAGCATTTGGGTCGCCCCAACCCCCACCCCCACCCCCAGGTTTCTGGCCTATCTCCTCTCAGGTTCTAGGCTACCCAAGCAGATTTGGATATGGGTTCCTTCTCATGGACTGGGTTGTAACTCAGATACTGGTTGGTTCCTCCCATAAGCTTTATACCACTATTATACTAGCATATCTTGTAGGTAGGTCACTCTTGTAGATCAATGGATTTGTACCTGGCTTGGTGTTGACTTGTCTCCTTTAGTTGTGTACAGAGTACCTTCCGGTACCATGAACACTAGTCCATACTGGTAAAAGCTCTAGGTAGACATTAGTTTGACTTCTCCCTGTTCAATGTTTGTGTAGGTATTGTCTTTAGCAGTGGTGCCTTTCCGTCTGTTTTTGGAGAGCTGGCAGTAACCTGGGTTATTTGGGGGTTCCTAGGGGACCCCTTGGGCCAACAACTCAATCAGATGTAACCCATTCTTGGTACTGACATCAGGCCAATAACTTTAGCACCTCATTCATTCACACAAGTAATGCTGGCCCTTGGTTTTGTGGAACCTCATTAGGACGTCCATAAAATGCGGTCATGGTGGATACAGAATAGAATGAGGAGAATCTAGACAGCCAGGCAGAAATGCATTTCAAAATCTTTAGAGTTACAACTAGAGACAAGGATTTTTATCCCATGAACTTACGCAAGTCTTATCTCAGGTCAGACTGCCTTGTGTTCCTAACACCCCAACTCAATGGCTAACTTCTTTCCATGGCCTTTCCCAAGTTCCTTGGGAAAAGTCGCTTCTCTGTGCCTATTACTGTAGGCATATCTCACTGTGAGGCAGTGCCGCCCGATCACTGCACGCCGGGTGACTAGGCATCCCAGCTCCCACCCAGATGCTCATTAAGTGCGTAATGGACCTTCCTAAGGAACCACAGCTTTGAGTTCATCGAGGTGCTTTGCAAGTTCTTCTCTTGCTGACCTTGGTATTTGCCTTCCCACAACTTAAGGCTACCTTCCAGAGGACCTGCAAATGCAGTAGGGGCAGTTGCTCAGCTCCGAGGCCAGCATCACTGCACACCATTCAAAGATGATGTTAGAAAAGCCAGTAGTGGTGTTCTACCATGTCATATTAGAGACACTACCCTGCGTGCCTTCCAGCCCCTTGCTGTCCACTTTGGAACCAGAATATAAAGATATAAATAGAAATTTGCTCTGAGATCAAGATCCCCTTTTTTGTCAGCCTCTTGATTTGTTCAACGGACTCTAAAATAGAAGCCCTGCTCAGAACCAGGAAGCCACCTGTTGAACGTTTTTCCCATTTTTGTGAAATGTGTTTAGTCAGAAAAATGGGCGTTTTATAACCAGTTATCTTCCTGAAGATTTTTGTCAGTGGGAGTATAGTACATTGTAAGACTAACATTTTGTCTTCTAAAGATTCATCAAAAGAAAATAAAATGTGTATTTTATTGACTTTAGTTGTCCCAGTGTTTGCCATCTCTGTCCTCACTCTGAGTAAACTCTGTGGCACAGTGAACTCTAACTCAGGCACTTGCACTGCGGTTTGAACAGTGAACAGTTTGCTTTCCTCTAATTTGAGCTCCACCTGCTCTGTGCCCTGCTGAGAACTTTAAAACAATCTCAAATGAATGGCCAGATTTCCTATTAATCACCCCCAAAAGAAGCAACCCAAACAAGGCAGTGAAAAGCTAATTTTATATGACTTTCTGTTTGTTTTCTTTTCTTGCATTCTACCATATACAAGCTAGCCATATTGATGCATTTATACTGCTCCTGATGTGGATGTGATGGTGTCTCTACCCAACAATGATGTATGCTACTAAACATAAAACCTTGAACGGCCCTGAGAGTAGACGAAGGGACTTATTCTGAGTGCAGCGCAGTGTTAATATTTCATCTCATCCTAGCACATTTGAAACATCTTTCAAAATCCAGAAACTAAAAATAAAGTGTGAGGATTAGGGGAAAAGGGAAGTAAAATTTAGACGGATGAGATGGAGCCAAGATTAAAATAGAAGAACAAGAAAATGTATATGTAGCATGCTTTGTGTTGCTGAGGTCGCCGAGAGCCGTTTTTGCTCTGGGCGTCCTAGAAGCCATACTGGAGACAGAAGCATGGAAGTGTGCACTAGGTGGAAACAAACCTCACTAATGAACGTCACGGTGTTAGCACCAGGCTGCTCGGCAGGATCCTCCCATCCTAGGTGCCAAGACTGCAGTGCTTTCTCCCGTGCCATCACATTGAGAGAGAACTGTTGGACCCACAGTGGTCTCTGCCAACAAATTGCAGAAGCAAGCTCATTGGGCCGTTTCTCGTTGCTAAATGGAATATGGATAGATGAAATGGCACTTTTGCTAAAAGTAATTCCCCTGGGGACCAATCTTGACTTCCAGCTTGGCTCAGGGTGATATTTAGCACATGTAGATAGATGAATTGCTTTCAGGTCGGCTGAGCAGGCAGCCTGCCATGACTGTTTCTGTCTGCAGAGGTTTTGAGAGTCATGTGGGGCGATGGATGCTGAGATGTGAGGTGTCCTGTGTTGCAATTCACTGCACAGGTGTGTTATATGCACATTAATGACAAAAATGGCTTCCAGGAAAAGCTACACTATACACAGCACCAGAGCCACACAGAAAACTGTGTCCTCTGAAGCGTCACTTGCAGGTTTTGATGAACAAGAACCCAGTGAGCTCTGACTCAGGTTTGCACTGTGGTTCTAACAGGGAACAGTTAGCTGAGTTTAGGTTTAACCCAACAAGGTGAGGTTCTAACAGGGCATAGTTAGCTGAGTTTAGGATTAACCCAAGGAGGTAACAATAGAAAGACCTAGCACTCACCACAGGAAAGCTGCCTGGACTTCATGCCCACCTGGTCACCGTGGAACCTGCCCTCGGTGCTCCCAGGAGCAAGGAAAGGGTGGAGAGAAGAGGGTAACCAAGACCATATTCTCAATCTGTACTTTATTGACTACAGTTAAATAATGGTCACCTTAGAAAATTTATAAAGTACAAGTTAAAATTAAAGAGAAAAATCCATAATTTTGCCACAGAGATAACTACTATATTTAAAAGTCATGTCTATTGAAACATAAACCACAGCAAATCCAGCCCTTTATAGTACAGTGTTCTGGTTTCTAACTAACACAATTAGCACAGAGTCGTATGGTCGCCTCCGCAGTCCACAGAGCATTTCGTCATCCTCCCCAAAATGAGACAACTACCTTTAAAAGCTTGCTGCATTTCTTTCTGTTCAATTTTTTCTTTAAATGAAAGTAATTCCCCATGAGTGGCCTTTCACCTTGTTCTTTAAGTTGCACTCTAACGTGCCAGACTTATTAGCTGAGCAACTTTTAATGGCACCCACTTGTCCAAAAAAATCCCATGGAAACAATAGCTCAGAGCCTAGGGACACTCATTTGGCAGCAGTTGGAGATTTCTGGAATCTTCCAATGGCAGGTGCACAGTGAGTGAAGAGGTGGCCAGGGAAAATACTACCAGCTTACGAACTCAGCCTTCGGGTGCACAAGGTATGGCCTGTGTTCACATCTCATTCAAGCAAGGAAATTACAGTAGCTGTTCATCTTGCTGGGTCACAAACCCTGGCAAGAATAAAAAATACAGTTAGGGTAGAAATCAGTGAGTGGAAACATGAGACTTAGGATTCTTGAGACTCTAGTACAGAATTTGAAGGGTGGTCAGAGGCTCAAGAACCTATCGTGCTGCCCCCAATCGCACCGTAACTGCTGGCTCTTGCTTCTGGGTTACTTCCAGGTAAGTTTGAGATGGTGAAAGAGTGTGTTTTTTGCAAGCTAGAGATCTGTTTCTCATACTTTATCTTGTAAACATTTTAATTTATAAAGATAAGGTACTCAGTTTACATCAATATTGGGGGGGTGGGGTTGTTTGTTTGTTTGTTTGTTTTGGGTTTCTTTTGGTTTTGGTTGGTTGGTTTGGCTCCGTTTGGTTTGGTTTGGTTTGGTTTGGTTTGGTTTGGTTTGGTTTGGTTTGGTTTGGTTTGGTTTGGTTTGGTTTTTTTTCAAGACAGGGTATCTCTATGTAGTGGAACTCACTCTGTAGACCAGACTGGCCTTGAACACAGAAGTCTGCCTGCCTCTGCCTTCCAAGTGCTGGGATCAAAGGCGTGCACCACCACTGCCCAGCAATATTGGAGTTTTTAAAAGGCTGATAGTTGCAGACTTGATTTTTATTTTCACACATGATGTTCAAATGCACTTAATCTTGTTTGGAAGCACAGTATTCTTTACTGGGTGCTGCTGCTGCCATCTTAAAGCTTCTAGACAGAAAAATGGTGTCCTTAGAACTGCATAAAGGACAAATGGGTAGGGGTAGCAGTGTTGATAATAATGACATCACACTCGCCCCAAGATTCTCTCCCAGCTTAGTTTAAAGCCCCAGTCAAGTAGAACTCTTCGTGCTTTCACAAAAGGTCATGCAGCCTTGATAGCCAGTGTTCTTATTGCCACTTAGAAAAAGAACTGTTAGTTTTTAATGAAAAGAGTTGATTTTCCAAGGCCACTGGGACACTTGGAAAAGTTTCGTGGTTTTGCATTATATAGGGTCATCTGGCGCCTGTCAGGCTTCTGGTGATACCTTAAAAATTCTGAAAATGTTTTGGGACTGAAGGTAGCAGAAAACATTTATTCATGATTCAGATCTTTCTTCAGTGGATATTTTTTTAAATTATTATGAAATAAACGGCCTCAAATAATGCCTTTTGTAAAATAGTCTTTGATAAAATTGTCTGTTTCATGACATTTATTACTTCCTTAATTTACCACTTGAGAAAGATATTTGATAGAATTCTGTCCCTTTGACATTTATTTTTGGCTTCAGCAGCCAAAACTTGGGGGATTTTTGTTTTTATTGTTAGATCGTTGTTTTAATGAGATAATTTCATATCAACTTCAAATTCTAATTTTTCAAAGTACAAAGATCAGTTCATTTTAGTAGATTCATAAAGGTGCTCCTCCATTAGCATTCTTCCCTGACTGGGGCTACTTCCTGTGTCTGTGACTCCATGCTAGAGTGTGTGTGTGTGTGTGTGTGTGTGTGTGTGTGTGTACATATATATGTGTATATATACGTGTATCTATATACATATACACATATATACACATATATACACACACACGTGCGTGTGTGTGTGTGTGTGTGTGTGTGTGTACATATATATGTGTATATATACGTGTATCTATATACATATACACATATATACACATATATACACACACACGTGCGTGTGTGTGTGTGTGTGTGTGTGTGTGTGTGTGTGTATAATGTTACTATGCATTTGGTCCTTTATATCTGACATCTTTCACTTTGTGCATTCAAGGTTTGTTTATTTTCTATATAGCATGCCATTTTATTTCTAAATAATATTGCGTTATGTGGACATACCACGTTCTCCTTGACAGTTATTATTGGCTGTTGTGAGAGTGCTGCTTCTGACTTTTAGGGGAAAGCCCAAGGTATTTGCTTCCATCCTTCTCAAGTTAGGGTACTGGTAAGCCCTGGGGAAATTCCTTTGGTCCTGTATGTCCATTCTCCTGCTTGACTCCAGTCTCTCTCTCTCTCTCTCTCTCTCTCTCTCTCTCTCTCTCTCTCTCTCTCTCTCTCTCTCTCCTGCTCTCTTACTGCAGTCATCCTTTATTGCTGAGCTACCCATCTGTGCATAGTAGGTCAAGCTATTTCAATGCTGCTATGCTTATCAATTCCCTTATGTCCTATTGGATCTCGTCACTAGTGCCTCCCTTAATGGTCAAAGGTCAAAGCTTCCTGACTTCATTTCTAATCAGACTAAGTGAAAAGAAAAACACTCTTTAATATTTGAATGTGGGATTTCCACAGTATTTCTCATGTAAACTATAAAGAGAAATTTACTAACACTGAATTGTTATGGCTGAACTCCCATTAAAAGCAATAGAGAGTTGCACACAGGAAGGGTAGAAATGAGTCTGCTGGCCTCGGCTCTTCAGAAGTCAGTTTGAATGTGGTTAGCTCATCACCATGTTACCATGTTTCCAGAAGACATTTTTAATTACTGCTTCTCAAGCCATAAGTGGATTTTATCCGATGGCTGGTGCACACATTTGATGTAATATCTGTGGGGCACAAGCCCAAGGACATGAGACAGTATTCCTAGACACTTACTTTAACTAAGAACACCGCCAAGTGATGTTGGAATCATTAGCCAAATATTTTTTATGAGAAATAAAATGTGTTATGAATCCAGAACATTATACAGCAAAACATTCTAATTAGAGTGTATAACTATTCTAAAATGTTAGGCTGAGCATTTAAACATGTTAAGTGGGTGATGTAGCTGTGAGGACCGCATATACAGACGGTTTATAGTTAGCATCATAATTTCAGATTATTCTGTTACCTTTGATTAAATATGAAAGCAGCCCAGCTGTATTAATTTTTTCTAATTAATGAAGAGTAAAATACCTTTTAAAACTTTTTAAAACTTCAGAAGCCCATGTATGTAAAATATGGGTTCCATGCCATTATCTAATTCAAGAAACTTTTAATGAAGGTAACATTATTTCATTTCTGCAGTTTTTATAGTTTATATTCTATAATTACTAGTTGTAAATTATTTAACATTAATGATTATTGAGCCAAACTAATAATTACATTGTTTAGCCTTGCCTCTAAATCATTAGGTTTTTAAAAAGCTATCTATATATATTTTTAAAGTGTGATAGATAGATAGATAGATAGATAGATAGATAGATAGAGTCACTTTGAAGTTGTCAATGTTTGTAATATTTAAGAAGTACAAAAAAATTACCAAATCTAGAGATGTGACAACTGTGAATATTTATACGCAGAATTCAAAATTACTGAAAAGGTTTTATATTGACTTTAATTTTTTTCTATAAAAGAAAAATATTAAATCAAAATTCAATTTTTTTCCTCACTCTTTACGCCATAGCTAGCCACTGGTATATTGTCTTCTAATGTACTTTGTGTACATTTTTACTAAGTATACATCATTCATGTGGATAGCATTTTCTGTTGCTTTTTACATATGCACATTTGTGGGGATGAAGAGATGGCTCAGTGGTTAAGAGTATTGGCTGCTCTCCCAAAGGACCCTGGTTTTGATTCCCAGCGCACACAGGGTGACTCACAACCTCAGTACCTTCAGTTCCTTGTGACCCAAAACATCTTCTTCTGTCCTCCTCAGACACTAGACACTTATGTGGTACCTAAGTATGCATGCATCCCAAACACCCTATATATAAACCTGATTAATTTATATACACAAACAGCATATTCTATGTAATTATACATTTTGCTTTTTCTTCTTGAGATATGCCCACACTGATACATGTAGATTTGGTTTTTTTATACTGCTATATCACACTAATAAGCTGTTGGGCTCTTTTCTGTTGAAAGTAAAAGTAGTAAAAAGTGAACATTTTTAAACTAGAATGAACGTTCCTTTTAAATTCATCTTTAACATATAATATATATCATGCATTATATAGTGTTTGTATGTGTTTTAGTAATGACCACACCAGACTGATCGGTATCTGTCACCTTAGGCATACCATTTATCTTGGGAGATATTGAACATTGCTACCAGCCATCTAGGTATAGAATTAGCTCCTGTCAGCCAGTCACCTGCCCTCTTATCATCTGGATACCGTGCTGTGTAGCACCGAGCCCCACACCTTTCCCTACTTTTGGATAAACTTTAGCTTTGATGTGTAAGTGAAAGCAGGGTATATTTGCCTTTTTTTCATCTGCCTTATTTTACTTAACACAATATCCTCCAGAACCAAAATCTTCTTTAACAATGAACAGTTTTTAAAAGTGTCTTCTGTTTCACATGTGTATGACTCTGTAACACTCTCTTGGAAGGACATGTTTCTACATTTGTGCATTTATATCATGTGTGGGATGGTAAATGTGTGCAATATCCAAGCATAGCTGTCCCACAAACAAGGACAAAGTTCAGGAGTCAGGCCTTCCCTTCCGTTCTTTGCATTGCAGGAACTGATTGTGAAAGGCTTGGCAACAAGTGTGTTTCCTCCCTGAGCCTTCAGGCTAGCCCAAATGTACTTTCCAAAGATGTTTCCTGTGCTCCTAAGGTTTCATGGCTTTTACATTTCATATTTTTATCCCCAGTTTATCTGGAATTGATTGTCTATGTGCAAAAGCCACAGGAGAAAATCTGATATCTGCTCACTCTTAGGACAGTGTCTCACTAAACCTGGAAGTTGCCTGATGCAACAAATCTTCATGTCTCTTCTTAGAAATTTCCACTCTACTAAGGCAATCCCTGTATAATGATGCAGATACCAAAGTGCTTAGTATGGTTGTAGACACTATATACTTTGTGAGAGTTCTGTTCAACAGATTGCACTGGATACCCAGGCTCTATCCTTGCTTAATGTATCCTTGAGTTTAAAATGTGTTTTGTTTCTAGTAATGCAGTACAGAAGAGAACAGCCGCGGAACTGCTCTTGCAAGATTGACAGTTGCATTAACAGATATTAGTATTCGTTATTGTATCATTGCCCAGTAAAGTTTGATTTCTGGTTTGGTTTGATTTGGTTTTCATTATTACTGCACACCTGACTAACATTAAGATATTTTCCCCTAACAATAGTATTTTCCACAGGGGAGCCAATGAATAGCAGGGAAGACTTAAGGCCTCCACCTCCTCTTCCTACTTCCCAGTTGAGTGTTATGTACCTATAGTCGATATAGGAAATGGGATATAGGAAAGCCATTAAGCCCTTGGCCTCCATCACTGTGCCCACCTGAAGCTGCAGAGGCTGTTGTTGCTTCTGCTAATTAATTACAGCCATGATACGGGAACCCGTGTAAGTCCCAGCTCAGAACTTCTGGAAAATAGCCTTGAAAATAGCACTTCATCTAATACAGCTCGTGCCTTTGATTGTTTCAGGGAGAATGTTAGATACCTTCACTTAGTTCATTTTGATCTTCAGCAGCTAAAAGATGGTTGCTATTGTGGTTGGCAGTCAGAGCAGACAGTGATGTGAGGTGAGATGTTTCTTTAGTCCTTCAGAGAACTGCTCAGCATTGCTCTAATCCGATGATATTTGGAAAAGAACATTGGATGTGTGATTATCTTCTTAAAAGTGAGGGCCATCTATTAGTCTGTCTTCAGCAGTTAATCAGCTTGCCGTAACAATAAACATGGCATGTCTGCCTGGGGAAAGGAAAGCCCTGGCCCGTTCCCCAGCCCCATAATATCTGGATTGTTCCTATAGCTGCCTCCCTGGGGCTTCATGAGCTACTTAATAACAAATCAATCTGATCTGGTTTTGCATAGATTTTTTTTTTCTGTTCCAGGTTTGTGTTCCTTCACGATTAAATGGGGGAGAAAAATGCTCCAGACTTTCATACCTAAAAATCTAATATTGCACAATTGAAATGTTAGCATCCCACAAAAGCTTTGATAGAACATTTGGTTTGCATGATTTGGTCGCTTACAATCCGACCAAAACTATCTTTAACAATGGTATCTGCATGCACCTTCCAGCCTTTTTTCTAAATGAAAAAACAAACAATAACTAGTATTTTAGGTTCCTGTGGTCATTACTGTAGTCTAGGTCAGTTGTTGGTTGATCCAAACTTTAGTTGTATTATCAATAATATTGTTGGTAGGGTCACAAGAAATTCAAGTTACATTTCCAAGGGTGACACTAGGGCTGATACACAAGAGGTACAGAATGTTGAGGGCATCTTGTTCTCTGCAGTGAGAAAATACTTCTCAGTCAGATGGTTGTTGAATAGGATATAAAACAGTCCTACAGTGTATGTCTTCTATTACCAAAGAGAGCAGTCCATTCAGAATAAGCCTGTGTTAAAACCTTTTGTGATTTTTCTCAACCACAAAATCATGCCCTTGATGACCACTGGTGTCCGCTGAAGCTCTCAGCGGAGAGGCAGCAGGTTCTCAGTGCAAGTGGCAGTGTGTGCACACCTGGATCCCTTCTCCATCATGTAACATCAAAAGGGAAACCATTCAAAGTCTGGAACTGAGGGTCTGATGTGACACATTGTAAAATAGAGAATAGTCACCATGGTGTCTACTTGCTAAAAATTGCCTCAGCATCTACATTTAGAAACCAGTCAGGGAATCATAGGAGACAGAAGAGCATGGTAGACGGTGTTTGGTTGGTGAGCTAATTAGATTCAGGCCATCAGGAATTCCAGGTATTATCATATGGTCACTTTTTCGTGTAAGGTGGATAAAATTGGACAGGTGATCCGGTATATTTTATTTATGTTTTAAGTGTTGCAGAACAGATTTTAAAATGTCAGATGATTTAGTTCTTAATTTTGAGTAAATGGTTTTTAAAATTCACTATATATGGTGTTTATTTGCCTATTAAGATGATGTTTTATTAATTCTTTGAGAATGACATTGATACATACAAATGTATTGGGATTGCAGTATTTCTGTCCCCTCTGTGATTGGTGCTGGTCCCTGGGAGACGATGTGATATATATGTCCCATTTGTGGCCAAGCACCCCGTAGGCACTTTTCCTCTGCCTTACCCACCATCCATTGCACAGGACAAATCTCTGGTGAGGTCTGAGAGCTTTCCTGATCTGTAGGTCGTAGAAGACAATTTGTACAGGGCCATTTAACACAATCAGAATAGTAGGTTCACCCCTGGGGCCTATAAATGCCCCAGTCTTGGCCAGGTTTGCAGTACAAGACATTAATTCTACCACTCATGGGCGAATAATCTTTTCATGCCTGTCATTCTGGTAGCTCACCAAGTTCACAGCTCTAAGTTAATGACATACCCCCTCATGTCTCCCATCAGCCTGAATGGCACCTCTGGTACTGTGAAAGCTAGCTTACATAGAGGAAGCTTCCATGTCATCACCAGCTTTGTTTCTCCATGTCCTATGTCCAAAGTTGTGGTGATCTCAGCAACAGGGCCTTACTGTCAAGTTCTGCTAGGGAACCAAGAGCAGCAGCACGACCAGCATCCATTGCTCTGGGCTCTCTAGAACACTCTGACCTCTAACAGAGGTAGCTCACACCAAGAACTGGCTTTTTATTTGGTAGCCCCTAGTTTCTGATTCATTGTCCCGTGGGGGGTGGGGAGGTGGTAGCTGTACCCTCTCATCCTCCTTGGCCTCCCCAAATCTCCTGGTTAGCTGGTTAGCTCTCTTCTCTGTTGTGTTGTAAACTGGACATTCACACTACAGCTCTAAAATACTCTTGACCAGACACTTCATGTCTGTGCTTTGGAAGGGTCTAGCCACCTGAGTGGGTTTTACAGATCACCCTCTGTCTTTCAAAAATGTTGTCTGGGCTGGAGAGATGGCTCAGTGGTTAAGAGCACTGACTGCTCTTCCAGAGGTCCTGAGTTCAATTCTCAGCAACCACATGGTGGCTCACAACCTGAAGCCCTCTTTTGGTGTGTCTGAAGACAGCTACAGTGTATTCATATACAATACATAAATAAATCTTTTTGAAAGAAAAGAAAAGAAAAGAAGAGAAAAGAAAAAAAGAAAGGAAGGAGAGAAAAGAAAAAAGAAAAGAATGTTGTCTTGAGAGAATCCTTCTGGTTCATTCTCATGCCCCACCCCCCTCACCCCCCTTTGGTAGCTTGGAGACCCTATGCATGTAGGAAGCAGTGGTCGGTAGAGAGGAGGAGGAGGAGGCCAGGTGGACTTAAGACTTTAATTTAAACAGGTTTCAGATGCCGCAGTGCCGAGCATCGGTGTCTGGATAGCGACTGTCTCCAGGCTCTGTTCTTTCCCCCAGACAGTTATTGATGATGCTGGATCTCTCCTCCTCCCACATGTGAATTCATTTCTCCCTCAGCACAGAAATAGCTTCATACGGCCCTGGTCTATAAATCAAGACTTGAGAACATGATTCCAGCAAGAAACAGGAGCTAAGCAAAAATTTAAGACGCATGCTGTGTTCTTCATTTTTATAATTGGAACAAAATTCCTCTTAGAAGTTAAAGAACCTTCCTTCTTCATAAAATCTAAAAATAAATTTTTGGTCTCACTAATCAGTATGTACAAATTAAGTTTTAGCTGGACACTATATGGGCGATGTTGCCCAGCCTTCCAACACTGGAGTTACAGGTGTACACCACTCTGTCTGGCCCAGTCATTTGCTCTCAAATATCTAAACTGGTTCAGTATTATCAGAATGCAATATTTCATTTAAAATACAGTCTTAAAATTCCTTTTTTAATGAGATTTCAAAAGTTGAGGCTATGTATCTTACTTGCTGTGCCACTGTGATGTCCCAAGTTTAGATCCCCACTTTACATTAAAAAGTCAGGTGCTGCGGTACATGTTTGCATCAAAACAAAACTTTATAAGTCAGAAAGTTTCTGGATGTGTTTTTCTTAGCTCTGTACAGCTGAGTCCTGAGTTGGTGTTGTATTTAATCTCTTGTAGAGAAGTAGACATGCACAGACCTCCTTCTTTGTTTGAAAAGCTCTCTTCCTGCCCCTTATCACTGCCACCTTCATTTAAAATTATTAGACTGAGGTTGTCCCGACTCAAAGAAAAGGACTTTTTTATGTGAACACTTGGTTTTTACTTTGAACTTAAGTTTTCCCCTCTTATTTTCTTTGTCTTTGGGGTTGAGAAGATAGGAAGTGAGGGATGACGGTCTTTGACAGGCCATGGACACATACTTCTTGTCCACCTTTGACAAGCCATAAATACACACTTCCCATCCACCTGTCCATTCATACGCTGACCCTTCACCTGAATAGGATCTTGGGTCCTAACTGAGTCCATGTGAAGAGCCTGGTGTTGTTGTTAGCCACCTTCCTATTTTCCTTCCCTGTGCTTCAGTGTTTCAAATGTTAGTCGGGGTGTTAGAAAACCCTTCTCTCTGGATTTCTCTGACTAATCAGGACACCTGTTGTGGGGTGGGCCTCAGCAGAAATCTTACTTCCTGTGTAATTTATGGGGATACCACAGGGAACTGTTTGTCTCATTTTTGTCTAGTAACACATCCTCTTTGATCTTCGCTTCCCATATGGTCTTCTGAATCTTTTATTCATAGATTCAAAGCACTCGCACAAAATGCTTTTGTCAAAGAATATTTAACATCATCTAAAATGTACTCTCCTCTGTTGCTCCGTGTGCTTCCTCCACTTTGAATGTTTGCACTGAGCATCAAAAGTCGCCTTCTCTTTGGGAAGCTGGTCATAATATTATTTATTTCTATCTTAACCTTTTTCTGGTATTTTAGACAGCTGTCATAAGGGGAATCTGAAGAGAAGAGTAGAGTATGTAGCATGAATTTTAAGGTTTAATGAAAAATCAAGAAGCAGGAAAGCAGCATAGGTAGAAACCAAACAGTGGATGGCCACAAAGTTTACCAAACTCACTAGCCAAAGAAAACCAAGACTGAAGTCCACTTACTGCTGCAGCTTGTGATTCTTTAAATATTGAAACAGTGAAAGCGCTTTGTGAGAGTGCCACCAGGCTTGGTTTGGTTTGGTTTGGTTTGGTTTCATTTGGTTTAGTTTGGCTTGGCTTGTTTTGTTTTGTTTTGTTAAGTGTTACTGAAAGGAAATACCTGAGTCAGACCACAGGTCTTGCCCTTTTCCTACAGCCTTGGAGTATCTGGTCATCCCTCTCTAGCCACTTTGTTGCCCTTCTGGTTCATACCTGTGACTGGGTTTGGAGTGGGGGTGAACCAAAGCAAATGCCTGTCTGCCAGTGGTGACAGCTGAAGTCATAAATGAAGTCTAGGCTTTCTATAGGTGTTATATTTTAAAAGTGGCATTCTCAGCAAAAAGCCAAGAACATTCAAGAAACCTACTGCATCATAAAATGATTAATCCGCCTCTTTTGTAAAAAAAAAAATATATTGACAATTACTTAGAATTTACTTTTAAAACTGAACAACTCAAAAATTCAGATTGGCAGGCATTCCAGTATCCTATTCAGTTCTGGTTGGAATCAGGGCATAGTCTCTCCCCCAAGAAGATCTATCTGTGGTCTGGTACCAGAAACCAGGAACAACTACCACAGTTGTGATCATGAGAAGCACAAGTGAGTGACTGGGCACACTATTTTATTTTATTTTTTTAGTAATATTGCCAAATCTTTATTTACTTTAAAATGACTTCAGTATCAAAGTTTGTATTCTATGAATATAGTAAGCATAATTAATTTACTATTTTTTTCAGTGCTATCAAAATCTGAAGTCTTACATATAGAAGTCAAGCAATCGGGCTATCTTTCCAGCCTCCATTTGCCTTTATTGTTACCATTGGAATTGTTGTTATTTTAAAATACATCTCACAATGTAGCCCAGGCTGGCCTCAAGCCATGATCCCATGACCTCTGCCTCTCAACTGTTTATAGTTGTGCACCACCACATCTGAGGTATTTAATTTCTGAGATTTTGATGAAAACACTCTTTAAAACAAGTAGAAAATATAATAACACCCACTGTCAAGTTTCTGATTGGAAACCATGGATCAATATATTCCTAAAGTATCCCCCTTTGTTAAGAACTGTTTCCTTGGGATTCTTATTATAAAATGGTCTAATCTGAACTCTAAGGCTTGAGTTCCTAGAAGAGTTCTCCAAGCAGCGATGGAGGTCAGTGTGACAAATGACTAGGGTTCTTGCTCTTTCATTTGATTTTAGAGTCGCCAGTTGATCATGAAATGTTAATGTCACCCAGGCCATCCTTTTAAGAACAGTTAATCTAGCTCAAATATAAACTAGTCACTAATAGTAAGCCAAACTAGGACAGGTTTAGGCTCTTCTCATGCCAAGAAAAATTATTCTGAAACACTTTGATGAAATTATGTCTTCAAGTTAGAAAATGTACATTATTATTACAGAAAATTAATGAAATTAAAATATATATATAACATGGGTAGAAAAGCCGCAAGTGGGTCAAAGAAGTAGTGTGTATTCAAATCAAATATCCGTGGGAACAAATCACCAGCCATGAATTCTTTCCCTAATTCTTTCACCTTTCCTGCTCCAGGAACAGGAGCCTTCACTTCACTTGTTTTATTGCTTGACTCCTGCTCATTGTCTTGGGGAGGGCCACTTTTTTTTTTCTCTCTCTCTGTAAGAGCAGTATACACTTTTTTTTTTATTACCATTTTGTAATTTATAAAGTATAAGATACACCTAACATCCAGTCCATCATCTTTGACAATTAAATAGAACATTCAGTCATCTATCCTAACTTAAAAGACTTATAAATTCATATGTTATGTCCTGGTTTAGCTTGTATACTACCTGAGAACTATCTTCTCAAATATATTTTCTCAATGTTAAATAGCCTGGGTTGGCTATGAGACTATAAGTAATCTTTCAACCCCATCAGAAATATGAGAATGAGCAACATTATCTGAAAATATAGGAAGCCTAACTCAGCTCCAGAACTAAGACAAGTTATAGAGACAGCTGCCTACCCATACAGCTCCAGTAAATCAGGAAGTTGGAACATCAGTCTTCAGCTTTTTGGCCCAGGATAATCTGACAGACCTTTGAAAAACAGGAAATATTAAGGACTAACTTATTCTGTCTCGGCAGAACTAAGCTGTCCTAACCTGTAACTTATGTCTTCTCAAGAACAGTACAGGTGTGCAGGTTTAAAGATGATAACTAACTCATATTATTCTTTGAATGTGGGCTCCACAGGAATTTTGGATTGATTATCCTGACATGACAGATTAGGAAAGGGGCCTGAGAATAGGTTTTTACAATAAGCAAAAGGTTTTCCAGATTGGACACACTCTTGATAAGAAGGAGCAAGGGATCAATTTCCATCACTGTTTCTTGAAGGATCTTAGAGGTCATTGAGGAGTGCACAGTCAGTCCAGACAGTAGGGCCTGTGTCGTGTTTACAGAGACAGACGCAGACCTGAGAAGAGTGAGGAGATGGCATAGCAGAGGGTCTTGGCTCCACTCTGTCTTCACTGTGGACTCCCCATTACCTCTTCAGCAAAGTCCAGTCAGCTGGCTCATGTTAGGCAGGGGAGAGAGAGCATTTTCTGAGAACATTCCTGCTTTTATAGGAAGTGACACAAAGTAAAATTAAACCTCACTAGACTGCTTAGTTTCCTGTATGTAGTGCATGCATACATAGTTACATGGTACCTGAACAGCAGCTCTGGCATTTGAACAATTCTAAAAAGAATTTTTAGACTGTTCCTGCACATTCTTGCCCCAAAATAACATTCAAAGTGTGAAGCAGCTTGGCGTACGAGGCAAGTTCAAGTACTTGGAAGTTCCTGAAATGTAGGTTTGTGTGGGAAAGGGCAAACTAAAGGGACCAGGTGGCAAGGACCTCCTGGGCCACCTCAGATGTTTGCATTTTGTCTTCTGTGGGTCTGTTTGTACTTTAGCAGTGGGAGAATGACACCCATTTGTTGTCATTTGGTAAAACTCAGTAGCAACAGCAGGCAACAGCCTGAAAGGATAAGAAATCAAAACCATGAAGACCAATCAGGAGAAAGACGGAGAGAATGTTGCAGCCTAAATAGGATCAAAGGATGGATTTCCAACCTATGCCCCAGTATTGGGGTGCCCTGAGTGATAGTTGTGTGAGTCTCTGCAACATTTGTGTGAGTGACGAAGACTTGGGTGCCCTGGGCTGGGCTCCATCTTTTCAGGCTGAGTGTCCCATGGTGCTAATAGAGGAGAAAGAACTGTAACATGTTGAGCATGAAGTGGGATTGAAAACGCTGGGCTTATTTCACAGGACCTGCTGGTGCTGTCTGTTAGTCTTCTGACGAGCCAGTCATGATTTTTAGTTACCAACAAGCCTTCTTTCCTGGTTTGCATAAGCAGAAAGAGAGATGATCACATATTAGTTCATAGGCTCTCAAGATGCATGAGCCAGAAACAGTGCTCATTGCAGTGGCTGTGTCCATGGCAAATGCCCGAGTCACCATCACATTCTTCTTACATGAAATCTTGTAGCCTGCTCATTAGACGGCCCTTGGGCCTTGGCAGAGTATGAACATGCAAGTTTCCTGACTCCTGGCGAAAGACCAAATTCAGGGAGATTTTCAAACACAATGTACAACTCTAAGAAGCCATTTATATCTACAAATGAAAACTAATTCCATATGAATAGAATTTTACATTGATTTCTACATATTGTATGCAGCACAAAAAATGCATAGTCCCTGCCTAAAATAAATTTTTAAGACAGACTAATATTTTACTTAAAATTCAAAGCTTTGATTGGTTAATTTGCCATCTCGCTTTTTTTTTTTTAATTGGTTCTTCATCTCCTGGCCTGAACAGTTCTAAGTATGTGAATGGTCTATTTAAATGGTGGTTGATAATCAAGTTATTTTAAATTATGATGATATTTTCCTATTGACACAAAACTCTTGCTGATGATTCAGGCCTTGTGTGTGAAATGTCTTTCACATTCCAGTGGAAGCTCCTAGAACACAAGCTGCCTGGCACCTTCAGAAGGGACGTGAAAGGGAGCCAGGGCGGAGTCTTGTGGGCACAGTGCCTGTAGACACATGGTAGGCAGCCAACCTCGGGTGGGAAGTGCTTCTAGGAATAGATGGTGTGGGGAGAGGAGAAAGAGAAGGAATCGGGCCTTTCCTTCCCTGCTGAAGCGGCCTCTGCTGTCTCTGCCTTGGGCCTGCCTCTGACAGCTCTAAACCAGAGTGAGTTGTATTAAACACCATTTCAGATCCCGTGTTTGTTCTTCAGTCCTGGGGTCACAGGGTGAACGGTTTGAGACTCCTTTAAAGTGAAAACTTTGAACACACTGTTCTGAAGAGCATACACTGTAGTTACTACACAACATTGTCAACTTCCTATCAAGGTAACTTGGTAATCTGTGCTCTTCCACATACCTTGGCAATTTGGCTTATTTTTAATGTTCATTGTTAGCTTATCTTCCTAATGAGTTATGTACATTACTTTAAATAGGAAGAAGAAGATGATTTTAGCTGACTATTCCCATTGACTTAGGGATGCCCTGCTGTGTTTAGGGGACCTAAGGCCTTTTCAGCAGCCAAATACTGTTTGCCTGGTTTTTGTCCCATCCCTTCCCCTCCTCAACAACAACAATAAAAAAAAAAAAAAAAAAATACAAAACAATCCATTGGAACCTCCTCATGATAAAGGGTGAAGTAAGTTAATCTGCTTGAACACAGTTTCAGCTCTTCATCAGTATTTGCATCACTACCCAGAACAGCACGTTGCGTTCTGTGAAGTAACCCTGTATAAAGCGTCTCCCGTGTGCCAGGCAGGCAGGATACTGGGCCCATGGCACAGAGGGAGCCAGACAGCCACAGCCTCTGCTACTCATAGGAGTAGCAGATAGGAGCTCAGAGTGACAGGATAAGCTTGGTAGTTGCAAGGATGAAACACATTATAGAACATTTCATGAAAGTTCTGTAACTTAAAAGTCAGGGCTTAATACACTCCCATGGTAGTCTGAAGGTTCATGAGCTATTATTAAGCTGTTCTCGATGGCAGTTTGGTTAGCAGCATGTATTAATATTGACACAAGATGTAATTGTTTTGGCAATTATACACTGAGGCATTATCAGTCCTAGTGTTTGGAGAATTAATTCTGTGAGGAAAATTAAGTAACAAAAGTTCTAAGAAACAGAAATTCATTGCAAGAAAGAAACTACTTTCTAAGCTCAAGGACACTTGTGACCTGCCACCAGGAGCAAGGCAAGTAGCCCTCACTAAGATTGCTCAGTTTCCCATCCACCCCCAGCTGTGCCTTTTGCAATGGGGTAAGAGCGTGTTAGCTGGAGCCACAGTCCTGGAGCTCAGACAAGATGAGCGTTCGCTGATTGGCTCCATTCATGGGAGCCGTTACTCTGCTTGCAGCTGAGTCCAGGCCCCGGGATGTGATCTGCTGTGCCCGTGATGGAAAAGGGGACAATCAAACATGTTTTCCCCAAGCAAAAATCCCTTCCACCTTTTAATTCTTGGGAAGATGGCAAGGAGTTAGACAGGAATGTAGAGTCACAGCACTGACAGACTGGGTCTTCTGTGAACTCTGCCTCTTCTGTTTTGTAAAGTGTTTATTTAAGCCCAGAGTCACAACTCTTTTTCATAAATTATTAAAGAAAAAAATTTGTGTTCTTACCCCAAAGGAATAACTTCACTTGTGTGTGTGTGTGTGTGTGTGTGTGTGTGTGTGTGTGCGCGCGCGCGCGCGCGCTCTGTCACAGTGTTTAGACACATTGGTTTTGGAATGATAGCATGTCATTTCTAGTTGCCAACATGTTTTTCTAGAGATAAAATTACTGATGGCCCTGTGACAAAATTATTGTGCATAAGGTAAAAGAGCTAATGTATTCAAAATGAAAATTTATATCTTTGTAAAAGATGTATTTATTTTATGCATATGAGTATACCATTGCTCTCTTCAGACACACCAGAAGAGGGCATTGGATCCCATTGCAGATGGTTGTGAGCTACCATGTGGTTGCTGGGAATTGAACTCAGGACCTCTGGAAGAGCAGTCAGTGCTCTTATCTCTCCAGCCCAGAAATTCATATCTTAAGTGTTTGAATTCACATTTGACAAATGTTTAATCACCTAGTCTGTGTTCTACCACACTGTTCCCTAATGCCGTAATGTCCTGTGTCAGTTGGTCCATGGCAGAGAAGGGCAAAAGGGTGCACAAATATATTTTCACATGACAATGCTTTTCTAAATACATATAGTATAAGCCAGTGGTTCTCAACCTTCCTAATGCTGTGACCCTTTAATACAGCTTCTCATGTTATGGTGACTCCAAACCATAAAATTATTTTCATTACTATTTTATAACTGTAAGTTTGCTACTGTTATGAATTATAATGTAAATATCTATATTTTCCAGTGGTCTTAGGCTACTCCTGGGAAAGGGTCTTTCAACGCCCAAAAGGGGTTGTGACACACAGATGGAGAACCACTGCTAAGGAAACTATGTAACTCAAATACTGCCCTGTCTTGTTGATTTTTAGTAACTTCTGGTGCAAAGCGTGATGGTTAACTTGCTTATCTATGGTTGTCTCTCATGGCTTCCTTTGAGCTTTTTAGTGGTTTTTGGAGTCTTTTTAAATGTATCTGATGCATCTATGGTTTCAGGGTATCACAAATGCCACCTCTGTTAATATGCTCAGTTGTTCTGTATCTCTTTATAGTCTGCTTCATTTTCAAGTACAAATACAATTTCAAAAGTAATGGAGATGGGTAATTTTGAATTCTATTTGAAGTTTTTTTTCCCATTTACATAATTAAATATAACAATTAGTTTTGGAATGCAAAATAAGCCCACAATTAAATTCTATGACAAAACATTTTTTTCTTCTTTTTCTCTAGCTCAACTGAAAAGTCATTTCCTTGGAGATCAACAGGTATGTTTTTTTCAATTATGTAAAAATTATTTTTTGTTTTAGAGCCAAACAAAAAGGCAGCTACTTAGCTAGCAGCCAGGGCCTGTGCATGCTAGGGGACTGCTCCACCACTGAGCCAAGTCCCTAACTCCTGTTTATCATAGTCTTTTACTCCCTACCTCTTGATGGAGTAAGCCAAGCCGAGCTCTTGGCAGTATTGCAACTGAACTACTTTGCTCTGGTATAGTAATTCCAGTATCTTTCATCCTTTAGCATAATTGAAAGTTACAGCATTACACAGCAATTCCCTTAATAGCAACTATGTGTCTGAAATTTTTCATCTCAAAGAAACAAAGGGGACACCAGAAAAGTTATTGTAAAAAGGATAATTACTCATTTCCATGAAATGTTTCATTGTCATTCATCCTTAGAGTTACTTGAATGTTCAGCTTATATTCTTCCTTGTAAAATATCTGCTAATCCTGCTATATAGTATAGTTGGCTTGAATATGGCTTGTGTATCTTTTGCCCTAAACCTACAACATGACATGAAGGGTGGATTACGTTACAAAGAGTATCTGCCACTATCACAAGGGTTAAATTGAGTCCTCACTCAGTGTGTGGTAATCAAGCACCTACACCATATGCTAGATGCAGTCTTAGTACACCCGATCCTCCCGCTACCAAGCCAGATGGAGTTTATAAGGTGAGCAAGTCAGCAGCATTGCAGAGACTAGAACTGGCCTTAAAGAAACTTAGAGCAGCCAATGCCCGGTATCTATGCTTAGCTGCCCCTGACCACAGAATTCTGATGTCGTTCACGCTGCTCGTTTACAATGTTTTTTGTACAAACTGCTCCTATTTACAAGATCACCTACAGAATGCATGTTAGTAAAAGGAAAAATGCTCCACAGGAGAATGTGTGGTTACATTGGAAATAAGGTGGAATTTCATGTCACAGATGGTCACTTCTGAGATAGCTATGCAAAGATGAGCCTGAAGCCCACACGTCTTCATCTCCACCAGGCTAGAGAGGAGGCATTCCCACCAGACAGAACACACAGTAGCAGCATTGTGTGGGAATATTTGAAAGTAGTCTTTAAACAGAGATATTAGATGTTAGATGTTAGAGGGCTGAGTTAGACCAGCAGGGACATTTAGTCTCTCAGTAGTTATGAAGAAAGAGACTATGAAAATCCTTAAAGAAAAGTCATGTAATTTAAACATTCTCTAGAAAGACAGCGTAGTTATGAATTAGAGGGAAGAAAAATGTAGCAAAGAGAGAACAGCTGAAAACATACTGCATAATTTGATATGGGACCATCTGGACTGGGTTATTGCTAAGGATTTGGAGAGTGGTTTTGTGAGGATAAGCCTTGAGGTCTTGAGCAATGTAGGAGGGCAGTGTCATTGAAAAACTGGGCAGGTCAGAATGGAGAGCCAGTCTCTGGGAGACTTTGGCCCACAGTGTTGGGTATGCTAGATTTGATGGTAAAAGGAGCAACAGAGGGTATTCAGTAGTGAGGTATAAATGTTAAAGCAAGCCCCGTCCAGCTTGCAGGAAAGTGCTCCTGTTGAGCAGTTAGGTCGCTGTGCAGTGGGCCATCTGAGCAGCAGCCAGGCTGGAACCCTGACAGCAGCCCTGCTCACTCTTCCTGGGAGCGAATCAGAGATGATCTGAAGCCCGAGGCGCCCAAGGTGTCAGCGGGACAACTGATCTTTCCCTGCTGTCACACTGTGTCAGATCATTACAAAGGGCAGGACTATGCCACCCGGCTCACCTGAGTGAATGAGTGCACGCATATATAAATGAACAGTAAATGTCAGAGGAACGTTTGAGGGCACGTACGTTAGGTTCACAACTGAACTTGAAGCCTTTGGAAAGTTTCTTTTTTCCTTTCTGCACAAGGACCTAGAAAATGCAGTCTTTAGCAAATATGAAAGCTAACTCTGTGTAAGAAGGGCAAATGTGTTAGTTTAGGATAGAATGTATATTTAGAAAAAAATTACAAAATGTTGTAAGTTTTTAAAATTCCAAAGAGCTTAAATTCTTAACTACTTTACTCAGAGCTCTTGAAACTCTTAGGCTGAAGACATGTCCAGCAGACAGTCTGTGGTCCCATGCACTCCAGAATGGCCAGGAATGCACACAAAATAGGAAAATTTCTTTAAAGGTCAAATTGTGGGTTTGTTTGCCTATCTCTGTTTCTCTCTCTCTCTCTCTCTCTCTCTCTCTCTCTCTCTCTCTCTCTCTCTGTCTCTCTCTCTCTCTCTCAGTTGCATGCTCTTGGTCATGAACTTGGTAGATGGCAGTGTCATGTTGCTATGTCAAAATGTTAGGCACTCTTGATAGTCTAACAGGACATTAGCAGGATTATAAATCTTGCCTTGCCAGCTGCCATTGCTGCCCAACTTCCTTCTTCTTCATCCTCTTCCTCTCACACCTCTTCCTCCTCATCATCTTCCTTCCAGACCCCCTCCTTCTTTTTAATTCTTTCTCTGATACCTCCTCCACTTTTTTTCTTTCTTTTCTTTTCTTTTCTTTTCTTTTCTTTTCTTTTCTTTTCTTTTCTTTTCTTTCCTTCCTTCCTTCCTTTCTTTCTTTCTTTCTTTCTTTCTTTCTTTCTTTCTTTCTTTCTTTCTTTTTTAATGTCAGAGTCTTTCTGTGCATCCCAGGCTGTCCTGGAACTCTCCTGAGTCATATCCCAGCCTGGCCTGGCTCAGCCCCTTCACATTGGGATTCACCATACTCAGTTTATGGAATTTCCTTTATTGCAAATTTATCATATATGATGTGACTCTGACCATAGTCTTTCCCTTGTAGCTCTTTCTGTCTTCTTGATATAATAACCTCATTGAGCTATTACTCACATGCCCTACAGTTTATACATTTAAACTGCATACTTCAATTTTGTTAAAATATACAGAGTTGTGCCCACGTCACCACCATCTGTTTCAGAACATCATCATTACCTGTAAAGATGCCACATACAGTTTATAAGTCAGTATCATTTTCTACCCAAAACTACCAATCTTAAGCAGCCACCATTATCTTTCTTTATGAACTTACAAATTTACCTGTTCCAGACATTCCAGTTACTGGGTTTGTACAACACATGCCCCTTCATGTAGACTTCTTTCACTGAACATTGTGTTTTCAAGGTTCACCCTATGTGTCGGCACTTCATCCTTCTTACTGATAAATAATATTCCCTTGGGATATTGGAAAACATTTTCTTTATCCATTCACCAATTGATAGGCACTTGTTTCTCCTTTTAGCTACTGCTCTGAATGTTTATGAAAACTTCTGCATGTGTATTTTTGCCTATATTTATAACTAAGAACAGAATCACCCAATCAGCTTGTAACTTGTTTAGCCCTTTAAACCATCGGTGGAATGGTTTCCAGTTTGGCTGTGCCTCTGTAACATTTCTACCAAGAAAGCACAAGGGCTTCCACACGAGACTTCCACACCCCTTCTCACAGTGTGGTGGTGTACTGTAGCTGTCCACACTCTTCTCACACTGTGATGTACTGTAGCTGTCCACACCCTTCTCACACTGTGGTGGTGTACTGTAGCTGTCCACACCCCTTCTCACACTGTGGTGGTTACTGTAGCTGTCGTAGCACATGTGGTGTAGTATCTCCTCATTTCCAGTTTGCCCTTGAGTGGTGGCCAGCATCTTCTTTCTTCTTCAAGCAGTGGTGAATGGCCAAGCTTATCTTTTAGTCTGTCTGCCTCCCTATCTTTTTTATTATTTAAAAAAAAACCTCAACTTTAAATGTGCTGTACACATACCCATCGGGTATTTTTATAATATAGAGAAATATAAAATAATTACTTATAATTAATCTCATCTCAGTTTTCTGCATGTTACACTTAGTTGCCCTTTAAGTAAACTTGAGAACATTGATGTGCAGTTACATTTGCTATTTGTTTGTTTTTAAGACAGGGTCTCACTGTGTATCCCTGGCTGCCCTGGAACTCTCTATGTAGACCAGGCTGGCCTCTGCCTACCTAGATGCTTAGTATCTATAATTGAGTATGAAAGTCCTCTATGAATTCATCCTTAGTGTTACACAGTAAGGATTTCTTGAGACCTTGAATGTATGTAGCACATGGTTTCCAGCATCTAGAGCAGAAGCCTCTCCCTCTTCAGATACTCAGATTTAATGGAGAATTGGAGCAGAGACTATAACTATTGTAACTGGCAGGAAGACACCTGAGAGGAGTTTCTTGCTTGTATATGTATTATTCAACATTATAATATTTTTCTGATTTTTGCTCTAAATCACTGTGATAACTATATAAAAATGTATCTACTGGATTTGTGGGGGGGGACCACCTTGTAAGGTGTACCTATGGTATTAAGGCCCTTGATGTATGTGACCAAGTTGCTTTCCCTCCCTCCAAGTATATGAGATTGAGACGCTTACAGCTTCTCCATAATGTCTTTTGTATCTGGAAAATAAAATTACCCTTGGTGTCAGCACGTTTTCTTTCTTATTGGAGGGTACTGTGTGATGGGGAAGAATTACTTTTGGTCCAGCAGTAACAGCTACGTCTCTCCATCAGATTTTGGCTGGGGAAGCAGAACCCACGCCAGCTAGTTAAATACAGGGAATTTGAGGCAGAGAACCTATGGGCTGGGAAAGTAGGATTGGGAAGATCAGGAAGGCAGAGCACCCTAGAGGCGGATGATCCTGAATGCCTGCCTCTGTTCCAAGGGCTGACAGGGTGCTTGACTCTGTCAGAGTCTTGGAGTAGGCAGAGACTGGATGGGATTTTTTTTCACATTTGTTGGAACCAGGAGGCAGCATCCTGTGGCAGAAATACTGTCTGAAGCTGAGATGGGCTGGTACCTGTCTTCTCTGCCATTCTTGCCTACCTGGCAGCTGCTGCCTAGCTTCTCAAGCTAGAGAGGGCAGTTAGGGTTTTAGCTACCAGCACCAGACAGGCATTGGTGTTCCTGTGTTTGTGGTACATGGTACAGACAGATGAAGATGGACAGTGGGAAATGCAGGGTCTAGGACCTCCTTGACCCTCCTCCCTTATCCCCACACTCTGATCCCCATCGTCAGATTCCTGTCATCAGCAAGTAGCAAATATCCATTGATGTGCTTGATGGTTTTTTACAGGTGTGTGTGTGTGTGTGTGTGTGTGTGTGTGTGTGTGTGTGTGTGTCCATTTTTAACTTTTGTCACCCAGAAGGCAGCACAATCATTGCATTATGTGTGAAATATATAAGAAAACATAAAATATATGCATTTGTAAGCATTAAATATATTTAACTTAAATACATAGCAATTAAATGCTGCCCACATATCTCCCCCAGCTCAGGGAGATACAACTGTAGCAATTCAGCTGCCCTCACCACAACTGGGCCCTTATGTTTCTTAGGGCACCATAGCCTCTTACCTCTTACTCACCACTTACCTCTTACTCTTACTCTCATGTATTCATGGTTTTTCAGATCTAACAGCCACGTAGTTGTTCTTTCTCCTATCATAGCATTAAGTGTGTTTTTCTGATGCTTGCCTGGTTTTTACCTGTGCCTATGGCATCGATAGCCATGACCGTACTTTTTGGCTACAAGGGCAGGAAAATTGAAAATTGATTTTTATGAATAAAAGTAAAATCTGATTCCTTTTATGCTTCTTTTTCTAACAGAGAATAGATGCCCTTTTCCAAGTTCGAGTGTACGTTAATAATTGGAATAAAATGATGGTTTTGATGTTCTTTTTACTGTAAACCTTATTGTATTAATTCTCTGTGTGTAGAAGAACAGAAAGAACACACTGTGAAAATCCTGCCCAGAATGAGCAGGGGTGGCTTTAACATCTGAAAAAAATATTTCCAAGGGCTTTAGTGTGCTGTGTTTTTGGCTTGGTCTCAACAAAAGACACCTCCATTCTTTGCCTTGGCTCCTGTGTAAGAAAGGACTTCATAGAAAGGTGGGGGCTGACGGTCTGTCACAGTTTTTATCTTCTTCATATTTTGCATTTACTTGTAGACAGTTTCTCTGGTTTCTTTTCTTTCTTTCTTTTTTTCTCCTTCTTTAAAGTTTTACAGATTTGCTTTGAAAAGTTCATCCCTTTAAAAGCCTTCCAGCAAGAAGGTGAATTGTTAGCGAGGCACAGCGTAGAAGATGCTACCTTCTGCTGAAATGCCAAAACTGAGCCCAGCTGTTGAGTTTTGTTTTTAAATAGGCAACTTACTGCAGCATCTAAGGAAGAACTTGGGATGCACTGAGCTCAGAGATTTCCATTCCTCTGTAATTCAGCTCAGGAAAATCTGGTTTGCCTTGGTGGTTGGTGGATGGTTGGGGGGTGGTTGGTGGGTGGTATTTACCCTGAACTAAGAATGGCAGGTGTTTTGGAAAGAGACTCTTCCCAAAGGATGAGGAAGAGATGGTAGTTACCAAACCCTTTGCATCCTGCGGATGGGTCTTTACCGCTTGCCCACGCTGCTCTGAAGCACTGGGTTCCCTCGGCTCTGTGCCGCCTGTCTGTCCACCCTCTTCCTCATCCCTCTGCGTTTACTACCTGATGTCACAGTTTCACGTTTTGAAGCACTGGTGCACTTCTTTTTCTCTTGTAGGGGAGGAGAGTTTACTGTTTGTGTGTCTGCTCTGTATTTTTCTTAGCCTGACATTTCTAGTAACCTGCGTTCTGCTCTGACAGTTCAGAGGCAGTGTCCTCCCATGCTGCCTCTGTCTCTTGGGTGAGGGTATCATGTTCATCATTCATCTTCACAGACCTCTTACCATGTCATGCATTTGTACAGTCACTTGTGATCCTTCAAAGCTGGAGGCAACATTTAAGATAGTATATAATGAAGTAGAGAATAACATCAGAATCCCACAAAACATGTACTGAAATAATAAAGGGCAAAGGGGACGAGACTGCAGACGTGGGCACATAGACCTTCACACACTGTGGAAAGAAGCGTTTGCATAATATATATATATGATATATATATATATATATATATCATATATATATATATACAGCATATATATATATGCTATGTAACTGTGTGTCTGGCCGTCAGAAGCTTGTAGAGCCAAGATCTGTTCTTTTATCAGTGATCACTGGTTGCTGCTTACATGCCCTGGCCAAAGCTTATGAAAAGTAAGTTGCTACAGATGACAATATCACAGTTTTTCTGTTCCAGGAGGAAAAAAAAAATCACTAAAAGCTGAGAAGTTGCCAATTTAAGAAGTTCTGTGTGTGAGATGGAGGGGGTGGTACAGAACCTCAGAAAACTGGATTAGAGAAAGCTCCCAAGTTGAAGAGCAGAAACACATGGGTCTATCCCACACACCACACAGTCAATAAAGCCCATTGTTTTACTGTTCTTGCTTATGAGTAGAAGGATTTTTTAAATATATATACATAACATATATGTGTGTGTGTATAATATATATATATATATATATATATATATATATATATATATAAAATCTGTGCCTTATGCAAGACGATCTCTCTACCACCTACCATGAACTACATTCCCAGCTCCTTTTACTTTTATTTTGAGAGAAGGGATCAGAATTTCTGAGTCATGACTGTCTGTAGCCTGGAGGGGCCTTGAACTTGAGATCTTCCTGCTTCGGGCTTCCAAGTAACCGGGATTACAGGCCTGAACCACCAGGCCTGGCCAGGCCCATTGTCCTTAACACTAACATGGTTCCTAGAAAAAAATATTGAAAAGATTAATGAAGATTAAGTAAGGGATGAGGCAGTGGTACTCAAAGGAAGAAATTCAAGAGGCCAAAACAATTAGAGCCTCTCAAAGAACAAGTTAGCAAAGACACACAGCAATGAAATGGGGGAGCTTGAAGTGGACCCACAGGGAGTTTGCATGTGCCCAGCAGGTTCAGATGAGTAGGGAGAAAATGAGGCTGTATAGTTAGGACTTTTGATACTTGAAAGGACAGGAAATAATTGTAATAGAAACTTTAAAGCAAATATTTACCTTCATTTAGTGTATTGAAATGTCATGGTTTATGAATGTTGTCCACCTCTCTCTTTCCTGTGTGACATTAGAAGGTAATGTATTCTGCCAAGTTTAAGACTATACAGGTAGGTTCTCAATTTTGTTTATATAAAGATTTTTGTTTCTCAGATATATAACTAGATACAAGGTCTGCTGCCAGAGTGAGCTTAAGCCCCCAGACATAAAAACTGAAGATAAATGAGAGAGGAGACTTAAAGACAATTTTTCTTCTTTTTTTTTTTTCCTTTTCTCCATCTGGAACAAGTAATTTGCAACACACAAAAACCCTTCAGATCATCATGAGATAAGACATGAGCTTAAATGGGAGCATGCCATGCCTCAGTAGAAATGTGGAGACCTCATGAAGGACAGCCAGTCGGAAGCCTGTTGTACTGTACATAGTACCAAGTAGACAATTAGATGCGCACTGGTGTGTAAAATGACTACTGTGTTATTGGAGGCCTCGATGTTATGATTTATTATGGCTATCACTTGTACAAATGACAGAGCTTAACACATTTATTAACTTCCTATTTCTCTTGTGAATGCCAGACGGGTAAGAGTTTCTTTTAAAACTAACTATGGAGTCCAGGTTTTATGGGTCTGACTTAGCCACAGAGACACAGAAGGTAGCTTCATGCCCTGGGTTCCTTTTCCATGTGTGTTTGTTGGTAGCTTGTTCGAACCACAGCCACGCCTCCTCCATTGGCCTGCACACAGAGATGTGTATCTACACGTAGATGGTGTGCTTCGTGCTAGATACTCTTCTGCACTGTGTCTGTAAACAAGCACGGATGTGAATTTAGTTTCCTCCACATAAATTACAATACATCCACATTGTCCTGTGTCCTCCCCTCCCCTCCCTTCCTTCCTTCCTTCTTTTTTTCCTTCCTTCCTTTTTTCCCTCCTTCCTTTTTTTTTTCTTTTTTCTCAACCTGGTACAATCATGTGTTTCTATGTAAGGATATAAAGATATCCTTTTGTCTTTTTAAGAGTTGAATGATATCTTTTTTCCTTTCAGTTTTTCACTCCAACAGTGGTGAAGATCTCCATGCCATATCCAAGTACCTCTATCAGATAGACTTCTAGAACTGGGGCTGCCAGGGCAGGAGTGCCTGTCTACACTTAAAAATGCTTGGTGATCTCCACCACTGTGGATGCAAACAGGACTTCCCACCTCCATGTTCTCTGGATTAACAAACTACAGGAATGGGGATCTTGATGCATATTTAATTTTTCAGTAAGATGTTTTTAAATAAGATTTTTAAAAATCATTTGTTTTAAATTTGTCCATTGCATTAGATTTATAGACATATTAAACAGAATAAATCATTTAAAGAACTCATTGTTAAATACTGGTAAATCATAACATTCCATGGAGATTTCAACATCCTCTGACAGTTGTTATTTGATTACATAGACTGATTACATAGTTATATTCTTACATAGACTGAAAAGCATCATAACCTTGGAATAATTGAATTATTGTAATATGTCCCACCAGTTCTTCTTTTCATTGGATTCATATATGGCTCAAAAGGATCAGACATACTTTTTTCTTCCATATTAATGTGGTAGCCACTACCAAAACAAGCAGAAAGCAACCTTCTTTACAAAAAATCATTGGGATTAGGGTTCCAGCCCTTACCCCAGAAGTCCCCAAACTTCTCTCTACATTAGATCCTCTGTGGAGCTTTTAAGCTCTGTGCTAAACTTAAATTTGGGCTTGGAACAAGGCACCCATAATCTTCAGACCATGAAGCACATTTATTGCTGTGTTTTTGGGGTTTGGGGGGTTGGGGTTTTTTTTTTTTTTCCTCCTCAGTGAGACAAGATAAGAAAGTAGTGGTCATCCATGTCTGCACTAAGGGGCTTAAGTAACAGTTGCATTAAACACAGAGTCGTCTTTCGGGCTGACAGGTACAAGACAGCTAAACAAACACTTTGAAATACCAGGAAAACTTGAATGAAAAGTCATGATGTGACATTAAATTATGTAATTATGGTTGTAGAATGTCCTGGTTTTATAGAGGTGCATTTGGAAGTATTTGGAGATGAATGATTGGGTGTAAGAGATACTAAGATTCTGTAACAAAGAAAAAGGATAAATGGAAGATACTAAGAAGTATGAACATTAATAGACTTAGATGTAAATTCTTTACATAAATGGTTTGAAATATCGGGGTTAACGTGGCATATGCGAGTGAACTGGGTGAAAAGGCAGAAAAGGTTGGCTGTGTTGTACAGAGTTCTCTCACCAACAAGTCACTGAAAGAAATTATGAAGCAGATGACATGGGTTGTCCAGCAAGTAGGTATTATTTAATTTGTACTTTCTGTATAGTTGAGTTTTTTAAAATGAACTTTTATTAAACAAAATTGTTCTTACTGTCTGTCCTCCCTCAGTACCACAGATCCAACCATTGCAAATGGAAAGCATCTGAGAACATGTTGATAGGCTACGATGGTTGTGTCTGAGGACTCCAGCTTGTCGTTCTCTAGATAAGTTAGTATGAGTATTTGTGTAACATTTACATCTTATTGGCTATGATAAGAAGTCTGGACATAAAGTGTATGGGAAACTTGTAGGTGGAACTGCCCTTCATTTTATATAAAAGGCCAGATTGGGCTGCTGTATGAGACTCTCTTACACACACGCACACGCATGCACAGACGTGTGCACGTGAGAAAGAAAAGAAATGCATCCGTGTCTTAAGCACCCACGTGTTCTTGTATCTGAGGATCCTGGACCATTCCCCACTTGGATGTTGGGCACCAAGTAACACCCATAGAGAAGTAAAAATCAGACTTTGTGCTTTAGAACTATGATTATTATTGTCTGTACTTGGTCCACCACCAAATAAGGATACTAGAATTTTGCTTCAGTAGACATACATCTGGCTTTTTCTGAGCCACTTCTGTGTCAATTGAGTGATCCCTAAAGCTTAACTAGAGCTAGTACAGGGTGAAAGATTAGCATTTGGCTGTACTGCTTAATATTTTATGTTTAATATAGATATTTACGTTTTCTCCTTTTGTGATCTGAAGCAATCATCTATTAAGTGTCTAAAATGTAATAGAAATGACCAAGTTTGAAGACTACTTTCCTCCCCCCCACCCCCTTACCTCCCTGCACAAAGCCTTCATTCCTGGGTTTGCGGTTGTTGTTTGGGGCCATCACCTCTAAGCCCCATTTCCTTCTTGTCCACACTTGGCTTTACCTTGGAGACGCTATCTGTACAGAGCACCAGGTGAAAAGGAGAAAGGCTTCATTTCAAAGAGTTGTTTATGTTCTTTGCTAGGAAGTGTTCTTTATAGCTTCATGTGGAGGCAGGGGGGTTGGTTTGGTTTGGTTTGTTCTATTTGTGGAGAAAGGGGCTCAGTAGCCGAAGCTGGCCTTGAATTCCCTGTGTAGCTAAGGATAACCTTACGCTGATTCTCCTGCCTTCCATACCAAGTACACCATGCCTTTCTTTCATAAGAAGTCTGTGGCATCTTTGTATTTTCCAATTTCAGATACTCCCATTTCTTTAAGACATTTTGGTTAATTGTATGTGTATGCAAGTGAATGCAAGAGCCCATAGGGAGCCAGCAGACCTGGAGCGTCAGACCTGGAGCTGTATTTGCAGGTGATACTGAACCTCCTGGCAGACGCTGGGAGCCAGAAAAGGACCCCAGTAAGAGCAGCCAGTCTGCATAATAACTGAGCCATCTCTCCAGCCTCTTAATATTCTCATTTCTATACTTGATAGCATTTTTCTCTACAAGAAATGAAATATGTCTGAAAAAGAAATATTTGAGAGTGACTTCAAGTACTTGGCTGTTATTTCCCCATAGGTTAGTAACTTTTTCCATTGTCGTGAATCCTTTAACTTTTGTGGGGATAATCTTATCTGCTTTATCACAGCCAACCTGTCCTCAAACTTGTGTTCCTCCTCTCCTCAGATTCTGCATTGCCACAGCTAGCTCCTTAATTTTTAATTCAACTTTCCCAATGTGAATCCAAGGCCCATGGCCAATTCAGAGTACCTAGCTATTAAACTTTGCATCTGCTCCATTCATTTCCTGCTTTATGTTTCTTCTTGCTTTTGCTGGCTTCCTTTTATAGTTACAAAGCATGCATTCTTCTGGCAGGTATGACACCTGTGCTTTAATTTCTGCACAGACTAAAAATAGCTAATAAACACTCATTTTGGCATGGTTATTTATGGAATTGAAACCTCTATTTTTTTCCCTGAAATTGTTTTAATGGTTTCATGTTCTAGGATAAAAATCAAGAGTTTAAAGTATCTATCATGAGGCATCTCTTTGGTGTTGGGTAGAAGTATAATTTGGGCTGGAGGTGGGTGAGGTGTCACTGTAGAAATCAAAGCATCATTGTATCAATGTCCAGACAGAAAGTTAATTTGGCCACAAAACGGGACACACACACACACAGACAAGCTTTTAGAGTGAACTTCAGAGCGTACTAAGTGATCTTCAGAGCAGTTTAAAGTGAACTTCACCAATGGTACTTTATCAATGATTTTCCATTTTCCAGAGATTTTCATATAACATTTTCTAGATGAACAAAATTTCAGAGCTATCATGAATATTTAAGAGCTAATATAAATATTCATTAGCACTTTAACAAAGTCAAGAGAACCAGACTGGAAATAATTTCAAGAAACATGGACTTCAGCCATTTCTCTCAAGTCTGTACTTCGATTAAAAATCCAGCCTTGAAAGGGATTTATTTGTACACTGTAACTTTTAGTTGGGTCAGCAAACTCATATGTATCTTTAATATTCTTAAACTATCAGTTGGCCTCTTTTCCATGTGCCAGGTTACATTTCCATGTTTCTTGATTAGGTCATCACCCTGTTTCAAACTTTGACTTCAAAATTATTTCCAGTGATCTTCTTTCCTCTTCCTGGTCATCTGCCATAGGGATACACATTATACCACAAAGTACTAAGTAGGAGAAAGCGTTTTGGTACCAGATCCTCTTCCAGAATTTATCCTGGAGCTTTGCTCCTAAGCATAGGAGGCCCGAGACACTTCTGCACTTGTGGAAAGTCTGCTCCTCCTGCATCTGAGGTAGATTTGGGAGTGAGAGCTTCAGGGTTCATTGGAAAGGTTGCCATATTCCTATGTTCATGGGCCACGGAGACTAAATGAACTGTTAGAAACTGCCATCTCCTAAACCCCATACCAACTTGGAAGACAGAACAGGGAGGAGAGCCCCGCCCGAGGTTCCAGGGTACTGGGCTGTGAAAGACTTGTTACAGTTCTGTAGATGCCAAAACCTCCACTGAGCTCTCTTCTTGTTTCCATGGTGATTTACACAGTGCCGACCTCCCTCGCCTCACACAATCTAACAGCATGACACGTGGCCTAACAAAGCAGAGCCATTTTAATGACTTCAGATTCTTTAGTGAAGACTTTCTCTAAGCAAACATTCTACACATTATTCATTTGGAATTGTGTATTGTGAGAAAGATACAATAATCCATTTTGTATTGCATCTTTAACTAGAACTTCCTGAGGTAGATAACAGGTCAGTTTTTCTTAGCACTACAGAATTATTATCCTTAACCCAATAATATTTTTCATAGATGCAACCTTCTGTTTTTTTTAATCGTCTGCTTTTTTTTTTTTTCTTTTTTAATTAGAGCATTCAGATGAAATGTGACAGGCAGGATGGACCATGATTTCAGTAATCTCTTATTCTCAGGCACAGATGGAGATTTCATTGTCCCTTGAAGAATGTTCAGGCTCTATTCTTAGATGCATACTTTCTTAGAAGATGCTAACCAATGTTTGAAAATGACATGTATTTCTGGTGCCTGAGAAACATGTCTGTGATGTCTTTTGAGTAATATGTTCCTCAGAATGCTGTTCAAAGTAGCACTCACATGCTGTTTGTCACTGAAATGTTTTGATTTCTTGTCCTGACCAAATAAAATCATAGCATGCCAACTATGTCAGTTTAGATTACAGCACTGGCCAGGAGACAGTTCATCCTGCACTGTATGCCTCGGGTTTCTCTGAATTGCAATAGCTCCTTCTTTCATTTCAAATAAGCTATATTGTAAAGGATCTCAAAGTAAGAGTGCGTATGTAATATACAATTGATAAGTACAACACTCACTAGTCTATAGTCAGAAACTCTTTGCCAGCTACTTGGGAAATGGGTGTTCCAGTTATCATTGTGGTTGCATATACATGCATTTGTGTATCTGTGTATGTTTTATAAATTAATAAATGTTCAAAGAAACAAAAAACAATAGAAAAACTATTTTTTTAAAGCCACTTAACTGTCTTGTAATGAAGCCGAAGACATTTCAGCACTTTATGTCTTAACAGATACTTACTGCTGAGCTTCCAGGGAAGAAAAGTGACCGGGGAGCTATACATTGTATAAAGGTTGATTGATTTATATTGTGCATATTAAATAGATCTTTTTATCAGGTTGTCACAACTCTACCTGGCATGTTTGCTTAGAGATGGAACACAAAACCCCTTTCCTCTCTACACCCAACGTGGCAATGTGCACTCTAGTTACCCTCTTCCAGGTACCCTCTGCTGCACTCTGGTTCTCAGGACACGGAATTGAGAACCAGAAGAAGCAGTCAGGTGATTAGACTTCAAGGTCACCTAGCTAATGTTGCTCTTAGAGTAATATTGTTTGTTTGCTTTTCTGTTTTTAAAGATTTAAGTGTGTGTGTGTGTGTGTGTGTGTGTGTGTGTGTGTGCGCGCGCATGCGTGCGTGCATGTGTGTGTATGAAGCCCTTTGCCTGTCTGCCCAGTATTCTCTGCCTGGGTGAATGCCCCTTGCAGCTCCTCTGGCTGTTCTGGTTTGCTGTGACTCTTCTGGCCAGCACAATCTCTGTGTGCTAATGACGGCTTAACAGACTCCTTCGGGAATTTCTGTATAACTTGTGCAGAGCTCTAGAAACTCCTAGTAGAGGATTTACAAATGAAGCAGGTCATTTCACTGTTCCTGGCTGGCAGTGACTCAGGTAATGTTCTACCAGAGAAGTCACACACAACTGAAATCTCACATTAAAATTCCAGACGTGAGAATTCAGAGCTGTCACAGAATTCTACCACCTAGAAATGTACTGTCAAATGATGGATCAGAAGACAGGCTGTTAGGAACTCCTGTGAGGGATGTCAGCATCTCTTCCTGCAGCTAGTCTGACATCGAGTTACAGGCTCAGAATGCACTAGGATTCCCCAGCTCTCTCTTGCACCTCCCGTGGGCCTCCAGACCAGCTCAGCTAGTTAGTGCTGCCTACAAGCTTCACTCGGCTTTGCTCAGCTTTATTTATATATATATATATAATATATATCACAGCACTAGGTATAGAGTATTACCTAGGTATAGAGTATTACCCAGTAAAGAAAAGCTGCTATTATTAATCAGAATGTTTGCTCAACAAATATTCATTGAACCCCCATTGAGTACAAGGCACTGGAGATGTATAACTGCACAAATGAGACAAAAGTCTGCATCCTTGGGTTTTCATGCTTTAATAGTTAGAGACCGTATGACTGCTCCTAGTGAAGTATATAACAGACCCCTAGGAAAAAGGATGGAAAGTTGGGAAGAAGCCCTAGTCTTCTTGACTAGAATCTTTACAGTTGTATTTTGAGCTCAGAATGTGACTCAGAATTAACTGTAGTATTTGAAAGTGAAGCAGTCCTGAAAATGTGTGTTAAGTGCATAAAGGTTAATTTTTGACAAAGGACTTCAAATGATGATAACCCAAACATGGAGGAACGTATGTTTTATATATGGGAGAAAAGAGGGTGCTTGATGATATACAAAGGTCAACATGAGCTGTATGACCTAAGGACAGCATACGAAACAGGTTAGAGTGGAGAAGCGGCTGACTTGTTTGAGTGATGATGATTGTCATTTATTTAAGTTCAAGGTGGCAAATGAAACTGAAATCTAAAAATAAAACAAGCTATGAGAGACAGGTGGATTAGGAGAAACAGTGATCAGGTCAGACTTGTATGTGTTCTTCTGAGTAAAACTAAAAAGACAAATTCACAGGTAAGATGCTGATACCTCTGTTACTTTGATTCTGAACACTCTGTAGACTCCCTTTGACTGTAGGCATCAGGAGCTACTACATAAGCCCATCTTACCTTCTAGGCTTTATCACTAAGCTTTTTATCATGAGTATTCTCAGTTCTTGTTCTAAAAGGCTGGGATCTATACTGCCCCTTTAATATGAGGCCATCATTCTTATTATTTGGAGGAAGTTGCAAGAATTGGGGTTTCCAAGGGGAAACAAGATACATTTTTAGATTTTGACATAATATAATATGCAAGTTAACTTGGGACTTGGAACCAGAACAAACAACGTTTATAAAAACAAAGTATAATAGTAAACTGAGTGTGGGCAACACATTGACTCCGGATAAAATTAAATGGATTAAAATCAAAATAACTATACTATTAAGGTGTGCAGAGCCTTCTAGTAACCTATGGATTTCAGGATCCTATTAGAAAAATATCTGTGCCTTTTAACAAGTTCTTCTGTAGTGTTATTAAATTCAACTATAAACTTATTTTCTTGCAGATGTGCCAAATACTGGTGTAAGCAAACCTAGAGTTTCTGACACTGTTCATCCCAACAACTATCTCATCAGGACAGAGCCAGAGCAAGGGACCCTCTACTCACCAGAACAGACATCTCTCCATGAAAGTGAGGGTCTGTTGTATTCTGTTTTAAACACTGGATTTTCCTATGTTTTTTCATTTGAAATTGAGCCTCAGAAGTGCATAATAAAGGTGTTTCCAACTGTCTTGTTCTTGCAGGATCGTTGGGAAACTCAAGAAGTTCAACACAGATGAATTCTTACTCTGACAGTGGGTACCAGGAAGCAGGGAGTTTCCACAACAGCCAAAGCGTGAACAAGGCAGACAGTAGACAGCATCCATTCACAGGATCAGCAAGTAACCATGTGGTGAGGAATTCGAGAGCAGAAGGACAAACACTGGTTCAGGTAAGTCAGACATCTAAAAATGCCCTCTTAGTTGCATAACTGCTATAGATATTGCTTACCAAAAGCAAGGCTAATGTGTATAACTTATAGAATGAAAACCTTCACTCAAACTCACTGCATACTGTTTGAGTTGCAGGATGGACGATATTTTAAGCATAAAGCCTGGAATTATGTTTGTTTGAATTAACTTACTCTGACTAATGAATGTTTATAAGTTCCTAGATGCAGTAGAGTAGTTGTTCTGCAAACAAGAAATTTGATGTGAGCCGTCCTGAAGGAGCGTGAGGATGGCATGCAATGACATAGTCCCTGAGGGGCTCCTAGTCCTTAGCAATGCTAGCATTAAGATACGCTGCAGAGTGGCCTCCACCAGAAAGCCAATCTCTACCTCCATGAGATCTACTCTAAGCAAAAGTTTTCACCTTCATTAAAATTAGTCACTGAAAGTGCGTTTCTCTTTCCAGATACTCATGCTTATAGAGCCATTGTAAGAAAGTATAGCCACTCTGTAAAGTTAGGACAAAATTGATAGGCAAAAATATAATATTGCATGCATGGTTTTGAATATTCCATTGCTTCTTTGTTGCTACTTAACTCACATCATCTCACCAGACAATGTCAGGATAAAGAGCCAGAGTAGCGAGTGCGGCAAGTCCAGGTACCACAGACATCCTTTAGTGGCTGAACTGGGGCAAACTGACCAGAAAAGGTGAAAGGATACTATGTTCCTCAAATGCTACTCAGAAAACGCTGTAGGACACACCAAGGGCCAGCTTCCGGGCGCTACAGCAAAGTGCTGATACAGTTGTGGGCTTTTTCTGCTCATCAGCTTAGGAAAAGTTACGTGTATGACTTTTAAGCTTAAAGAGAGATCGCTTAGCCTCGCAGCCAGCTACTTGAGACTGTGCTCCCAGTCTGCACATTATCCACACATGGACTTGTTGGCTGGTAGAGGTGTGTGGTGACATCTCAGGTACTCTGCACCGAACACCTCTAGATGATCATCTGTGTGGGTGGCTCCCGACTCCAGCTGCTCTAATCTCACTCTTGATAATTACCTTAGCAACAACTTTATCCTCAGTCATGATAACATTCTTAAAAAGTAAAAGCTGATACTAAGTTGACTGCTGTCCCTAAAGCTGAAACAAGTAGGTTTCTGTGAGGAAATTTACATGTAGTTTGCACAGCATAGTTTCTAGCCATAAGCTGAATATCGTTCCATTTGTCAGGGTGAGCACCAATAGCACCAAGCACACGTTCGAACTCTCCAACTGTATACTACTTTTTAAGGGCCTGTTGTTTGGCCTTGTTGAGTTACCACGTTCTTCCCTCCCCACACCCCCTTAGTGCCACCACTGCCGTCCCCAAAGTGTCAAGGCCAAGCCCACTTGAGACATTTCAGCAGCCAGGTCACTTGCGACCCTTATAGGCAAACCACACATTCTCTGTGACATATGGGGCTACAGAAGTCCCTGCTTCCTTCCTCACCGTCCCAACTCAAAGGAGGCAGAGGTGGCTGGCAGCCACAAGCACTCTAGCTTGGACACAGCAGGGCCTGGCAGCCAAGCCCTAAGGTGTGTGCTTATCCTCAGCCTGCCTGCCTTTGCCCCTGCCCGTTCCCTGCAGTCACTTCTCCAGCCCAGTTCCCTCATTATTGCACAGCATCAAGAAAGGTACTTGATACCTTGTGATTGTGGAAGCCTACAGTTTCATAGCCCATAGCAGACATGTTCATTTTCCATTCTGGTCTTTTCCAGCTGGCTAAGACCAAGAAAGCCAACAAAGACTTAGAGCATCCCCTCTCCTGGAACAGACTCTTGGGTGTCTCACTCATGTCTCTAAATCCAACAGCTAACTAAAGCCAAGAGCTCATAGATCAGCCTAGGAGAACAGAACGTAGAGCTAAAGGATTTGGCTAGGACACCTGTCAGGCCACGCTCCTCCTTCAACTAAATTATCAAGGGAGAGCTGGACCCAGGCACTATCCAAACGTTCTTGCATTAGACACTGGAAAAAATACGACCCACAAGTTAACCGAGCCAACTCATAAAACCCAGCCATCCATAAATAAATACTCTCAGCTACATTTACGCTGAGAGATGAAATAGATATAGTTTTTGTTTTATACAAAATGCACTGCCTTGGCCACAGTTTGACTTGCAGAGAATGATACAAGCACATGGCCCTAGGGCCCCTCGTGCTCACACGTCATGGACAGCACTTGACGTAAAACATTTCATGTGTCAGAAGATGCAGAGGCAACAAGTGAAGATGTAAAAACCAAAAGGAGGGCTATTAAGTGTCTTCAGAACTTCTACTGACTGGTCATAGTATTCAAATTAAATCTCCAAAAAATAAAAAAAATAAAAAAAAATGGAGAAAAAGCTAAGATCCTTCTCTAAAGCTTAATACAGACAAGAAACTCAAATGCCTACAATAATGAGGTCACATTCTATGTGAGCTATGCGCGTTTTTATTTCTGTAATGACAATGGATGAAAAACCCTGGATAAACCCGTTCTCTTTTCTCCCCTCTTATCAGCCATCAGTAGCCAATCGGGCCATGCGAAGAGTTAGTTCAGTTCCATCTAGAGCACAGTCTCCTTCTTATGTTACCAGCACAGGCGTGTCTCCTTCAAGGGGGTCACTGAGAACTTCTCTGGGTAGTGGATTTGGCTCTCCATCAGTGACGGACTCCCGACCTCTGAACCCCAGTGCTTACTCCTCCAGCACGCTCCCTGCGCAGCGGGCCGCCTCTCCATACTCACAGAGACCCGCCTCCCCAACAGCTGTGCGCCGGGTCGGGTCTGTCACCTCCCGACAGACCTCCAATCCCAACGGACCAGCCCCTCAGTACCAGACCACCACCAGGGTGGGGTCCCCACTGACCCTGACTGATGCCCAGACTCGAGTAGCTTCCCCATCCCAAGGCCAAGTGGGGTCATCATCCCCGAAACGCTCTGGGATGACCGCCGTACCACAGCACCTGGGACCTTCACTGCAAAGGACTGTTCATGACATGGACCAATTCGGACAGCAGCAGTATGACATTTATGAGAGGATGGTTCCACCACGGCCAGACAGCCTGACAGGTGAGGACAGGTGACAGTACCATATAAAGCCCAAGGAGTGAGTCCTCCCTGTGCCTGGGAAGAAATGGTGATCACTGGGGAAAGGCCTAGAGGTCTTCTCTGAAAAGTTATACTGTAAACTTGGGGTTCATATTTTTCAAGCATTGGTTCTTTTATGTTTGACACTACGTAACTCATACACAGAACTTCTGAAAGGCATCTAATTTTCCCTCAAAATTGGGACATAAAGTGTGATGGTGTGTTTGTGTGCATGCTGTATTTTAAAAGAATTGATTATAACTCTAAGCTCTTGTTAATACTTTTTTCTAAAGCAGGGCTTTGAACATCTAGGCTTGCACTCCCACACACCGTCATGATATATTAAAATGTGATATTAGACTACCTGTTTAAATTTGTCTTGAGGAATGCTGTAGTCGTGTATGCTAAAATATGAATCTCATACCCTGCTGTTTTGATAGACACCCTGATGGGAAATGCACAAAGCCCTTATGAATTTCTTTTAAATGCCATTTGGATTAAATTAGAAAGACCTCAGGTTCCTGACATTCAATCTGACCCCTTTGGGGGATTTTCATAAACAGTTCTCTACTTACCGTAATGACTTTATTCTTTTTAGTAAGAGTAATTTTTCTTCCAAAAACTCTTACGCATGGGACCTGGGATGTGGGATGGTGGTAGAGGTGTGCCTAGTCATGTGCAAAGCCCTGGGTTTGATCCTGTGCATTGCTGGAAAGATTTTTACAAAACACAGTATATACAGAATGGAGAAATTTGAAACCGTAGGAAAAGTTGAAATGAAGAGCAGAAGTCTCCAGCTCCTCCTCTACCCACACCAGTCACATCTTCCCATGTAGTCTACATGTGTGTGACACATGAATGTGCACGTGTGTTGTGCCGTGTTTTCCTTCTGCACAGGGGAGCTCTTGTCATACATATCCTCTGTGCCCTTCTCACGGTGTGTCTGAGAGCGTGCACTCTCCGAAGCATGCGCAGCTCTCCGTTTACTTCTGTATTAAGATTTATTTGCTTGCTTCCATGCTACTAGACATTTGTCTGCTTATCATTTTTAGCCGCCAGAGCCACAGTCTTTCATATAAATGACTATGGTGTTACCTGTGGAATCTGTTTGTCAAAGCTGACTTGCTACATCAGAGTATCTGCATACTTTTGCCTCAAGAGAGACTGTCACGTTGTCTCCAAGAAGGCTTCATGCACTTGTATCTTGTGACCTGTAACTTGAGTGTGCAGGCCCCCTTTCCCATCACTGGCACTTCCTGTGGGTCCATCTGGTGGGTGCGATGCTCTACCTGGGGCCATCACTAGGTTATAATTCTGGTGAAGAGCATATGTTTATCATATATTTTATCATAAAACATAGACTTAGGCTTTCTATAATTTTCATAATATACAAGAAGTTTTTATGCTTGAGATAACATTGTTTCCTCATTGTATGTCTTGCTACTTTGCTTTTTTAATTATATTTTTATTTAATTTTGAGAATAAAATTAATATATTTTTAATCTTGTAGCATCTAGAATGTATGAAACCTTTATAAACTTTTTCTGATTTAGCAAATTCTTATGAAGCATTTATAGTGAACCTGGATTTGAGCTCAGAGAAATTTCTAGTTATGAAATGACTCTGTATGCTGACTGTTCTTGCTGAGGTGGCACAGGTCTGCAGGCAGCAGAAGAGGGACCACACCACTGCCAGGACAGCTGTGCTCCATCCATGCAAGATACAGCAAGCGATGTGTCAGCCTGTTTTGTTTGTGTACAAACATAGGATATTACTTACACACTAAGCTGAGGATGATGTCACCATGCACCACAGTCTCATGGAAATACTTGGTCCATCCCTGACCAAGATGTCATTTATGCTGTGTTCCATGCTTTGACCTTTAAATGGTAATCACAGAGAAGAAGGCATGCTCTAGTTGGTCCCCATCGTAAAGTGACTCAGCTGGAGAATGAATTTTAGCAAATTAAACTTAATAAATTTTTACTAGGAAGTCTACTTCTCTCTTGCTACAAAGAAAGTTTCTTTTTAAAAACACACAGCATACAGAATCCCTTTCATACCAGGCCTTCCTTCCTGTCAAACTTGAGCAGTTTTTATCTTCAAGCCTAACACTTGTCCTGTTGACTAAGACCTGAATTGGGATGTATGATTTTAAGCTCTCCGTGATTTTCTCAATTGTTGATGGTGCCACGTTCCTATTTCTAGGCTTACGGAGTTCCTATGCCAGTCAGCATAGTCAGCTTGGGCAGGACCTCCGTTCAGCTGTGTCTCCTGACTTGCACATCACTCCTATATATGAAGGGAGGACCTACTACAGTCCAGTGTACCGCAGCCCAAACCACGCGACCGTGGAGCTCCAAGGATCACAGACGGCATTGTACCGCACAGGCTCAGGTGGGCCCTGTGTCCTGCCTTCCTGATTTTCTTGTCCCAACAGGAGTGAGATTTTATTGAGATTGGGTTCTTTATTAGAAGAAACTCATGTTTCACATTTAATTATCAGATAAGCATCTGTGACAGCAGATCAATAAACAGTAAGCCAGAAGTTCATTTAGCTCATACTTAGGGGTAAAATTTTTTAAAATAGTTAATCCAATCAATGAAGATAGTGATTGTGCTGTTAATTAAGAGATAAATTTGTAAAGCTATAACTATGATTCCCTCAGATTAGACTTATATCACATAGAGAAAGGCAACCATTTGCTGAGATATTTCTTCGTGATTTTTGTTGCCGGAAGCAAGTGTTGAGATGATCCAGATGAGTGACTTGCTGTCTCTTAGCAGGCCTGGAGGTGAAGGTCACGTGCCATCACTCTTTCTCAGTGTGGGATTTCCTGTGAGAGACTAGACCAGGACAGAATGCAGTCAGAGCGTGTATAAACAAACAGGTTGCTGAGCCTCACACCCAATCCTTACCTTTTTTCTTATGCCGTGGCTTCTGCTAAATCTGAAGCTGGAAGCTGTAGCATTTGTGGTATGCATTGCCAGAGGTGCTGCAGGGTAGCTTGAGAGGTCCCAGAGGTAGCTTCCAGCATCCAGGAAACCCGTCATTTTACAGATTTATAATATGCCCACTGAAGCCCGGCCAGCAGTAACAGCCCTCCCAGGCACATCTCTAGAGAAGACTATGTTGTTTCTTTATCAGAGATGGACAGTGCTGCCCAATGAAAGGGTCTCAGTGAAGAAAGGTCCCTGTGTTCTGACTCTATAAGCAGGAAAAGGATTGAGGAAAGGTGAACGACCTTGCTGATTTCAGCAAGACTTGAGTACAGCAGTGAGAGACGCTCCTTTATCAGGACAGAAGTGTTCAGTGCAGCGTACAACTGCTTTGTACATCATACCATTTAATAATTTCTGGAAAAAGCCATAGAATTAAAATCTGTCTTTCTCGTGACATAGATTTTTTTCCAATATTATCAAGACCTGTAGATATAGAAGTAAAGTATATATCAAAGAAATATTGAAAAGCTTGAAGAGTTAATTATAAATTTCAGTAAAAAAAAGAAAAACCTTGTTTTTAATCACTAAATTAAAATTATGAAATGATACCATTCATTTCTGAGATTAATTTCTTATAATTTTTCTGAGGTTTTAATTTTCTAAAGCTTAATGTAGCCAAGCCCATAAGTAGACCCCTAGCTTCATTGGCTTTCTTTTCTTGTTACCTCTTTTAGTTCTTAAGCTAGGTTTATGAAATCCAAAAATAAACAGCCAGTGCAATTGCCAAATGTTTAATCCTATTTAAAAGTAAAAATATATAGATATAGATATAGATATAGATTGTATGTTTGAAAAGTGTGACTTTGTGAAGAACATACTAACCTTTCCCAAAACGTTGACTTTGTAGTAGGTATTGGAAATCTACAAAGGACATCTAGCCAGCGAAGCACCCTTACATACCAAAGAAATAACTATGCTCTGAACACAGCAGCTACCTATGCGGAGCCCTACAGGCCAGTACAGTATCGACTCCAAGAGTGCAGTTACAACAGGCTGCAGCACACAGGACCAGCTGATGATGGTGCCACGAGATCCCCATCAATAGACAGCATTCAAAAGGACCCCAGGCAAGTACCAGAGGGACACTGCAGTACACGCCGTATCACACCAACCACTTCCACCGTTTTGTCTTCTTGACCTGTCAAGTCTGGTAGCATCAGTAATTCCTTATCTCTGCTACTTCTACCCATGTAGGTCATTGAGGCGGACTTCATTTTTTTTTAAAGCTCATTGCTTCTTTTCATACTTTAATTACAGCTTAGAGAACACACAGATCTGTGGGAATGTGTGTAGCATTCATCATGTAGGTATTGGACTCCACTGGCTCCCTGGGAGGGCCTGTGTGAATTAGACAAAAGACTGAGAAGGATCACCCACACATACACACACACCTTTGCCTGACTGACTCAGGAAGTTCATATATTAATCCTAAATCTAAAAAGATGAGTGTACATTTCCGATTGGGTTAGTCAGTGATAGGTAGAGCTTTTAGCAATAAGGTCCTTTTAAGAAGCTTTGCGCCATTTAGAAGATGATGTACAAGGAATTTTTATCTCACAAACAAAAACTATTTGACAGATAGTAGGAATGTATGTGTTCTTGTTTTATTTTGTTTGGCAACCTAGCTAAAGACAAGCCACTTGGTACTTGATTGAGTCTTAAAAATTGGCCTCCTCTTTAGTGAAAGTCATTTCAAACACTCAGAAAATATGTTTCAAAACTAAAAGAATTTTTGTTTCTGAAAGAACAGAATCATTACTAAGTTTTGAACAACTTTGGTGTTATTTTAAGGCATAGATTATTAGCAAGATTTCATTCACTCTCCGCCCACAATTGTCTCACTGGGAAGTCGCTATAATTATCCATTTGAATTTAACAACCTACCAACTTATTCTAATGACTGAACTAAAATTAGTGAGGTTCTGGTCACTGAATAAGTAAAGGCTTTAGATGAGTGGGAAGCCGCCGACTCACTGAAGCCTCCGCATGAGTTTGCATTTGCTTCAGGCCTAGGCATACATTTTGGTTTTGTAGTCCTGGTTTACCACTTTGAGCTATCATAAGGGCTTTTCATTTTATAATGGAGATTTTTTTTTTTTACTATAGCACCTTATATATTATTGTCAGAAAAAAAAATCTTATTTAATTTTCTAAAGTCTTCAGAATGACAAAATTCTGTGGTACCCAACACATACAGAATTCCCCCAAAGTATTCATAATTGAGGGTAATTTGATACCCTAGCTACACCTGGAAGATAATATCAGCTGCCTGTAGGAACTAGAAAGAGTGATTGGAGTTCCAGTTGAAGATGCGCTCTGAAGGCCTCAGCTTTGACCTCTATGTGAACTGATTCACTGTAAAGGAAAGTTTCACAGATGGTAATACACTCTGCTATTTGTGCTATGGCAGTGTCAGAGTCTAACGCATAGACTGTTGGGGCAAGCTCTGATTGTGTGCAGCTTCGCGCAGTGCTGTTTGTAAGATGAGCAGATGGTCATTCTACAGTGGCAGGTACGTTTACTGTAGCTGGCCTGGAATCCCGATGAATGAAGACTGAGCACTCAACTCAGAATCAGAGTCTCATGACAACTGCTATTTCTCAGCTATGAAAATAACCACGGTAACGTTTTCATCATCCTTAAACGTTACTGTTCTTACTACATAACTAGCCTGACAAATTCTCTATGAGACTGGAAATCGCTGATGTTTACTACAAAGAAGGGAATCTGTAAGGATTTAGTTTTTAGGTTTGGGGGGTTGTTTGTTTTTCATAGTTTTGTTGGTTTTTTAGTCTTTTGAGACAGGCTGTGGCTATGTAGCTCAGGCTGGCCGGGGTGTCAAGATTTTCCTACTTCGGTCTTTTATCTTCATGCTGGGATTACAGATATGTGCCACCAGGCCCAGCTATGACTTAAAAACAAACAAACCAAAGGGTCTCAGCTTGGAAACAAAAGTTATCAGTTGTACAAATAGTTTCTCTGCACAGACTCAGTAGAGAGCATTTCCTATGGAAGATGGTGCTCCTTCAGTGCTGGCCTCTTCCTCCAGCTGGCCCTTTTTCTATCCTGGCCTTTATGTCACTGTCATACGCATTTTAACACCCATAATATAGTGCTGTTACTAAAAAATGGTCACTTTGGAAGAAATGAAAAGAAATAAAAGCAAATATTTTTAAAGATCCACCTTTCCCACTAAAGATCTTCCTATAAACCCAGGCCTCCATCTGTCTCACCTCCAGCAGCTTAAAGAATTTGGTTTGAGTTCTTTAAGCCTCAGTTTATCTTAAATGATTTTGTCTTGATTTTCAGGATATTTTTGCTACATATAAAATTCAGGATTTATAAGTGTGAATTTTTTTTCTTTCAGTACTTTTAAAGGTGTTATTCATTGTCTTCAGACATCTATTGTTTTTTGGTGAGAAATAAGACATTATTGTACCCTTCTTGTTCTGTCATCCACTCTCTCTCAGCTGCCTTTGTCTGTTCCTCTCCACTCTCAGCAGTTTCTACTATGACGAGCTTAAGTGTGGGGCTCTGCATCTGACCAGATCGGGATTCTCAGACTCTTTGAATGTACATTGACAGATTTGCCAAAATTAGAAAAATAATCAGCTTTTATTTCTTTAAATTCTGCCCTCCACCCCCTCTTCTCCTTCTGGGATTCTAGTCCCATGTATGAACGTTGCCCTGTGACTGTGAGAGTGAGCAAGCTCCCTCTGGCTGGATCGCTTCTAGTGCTGCCTTCACACGGATCATGCCTTCTGCTATAACCTCATGTGTGTTCGGCTCATGCCCCCCCCCCCTTTTTTTTTTTTTTTTTTTTTAATTTTAGATACTTTCTTTTTCTTTTTCTCTTCTTTTCCTTCTTTTTTTATACATCACCTGGTTCTTTTTCTGTAGTTTTCATGTTCCTGTCTACTCACTCACTCCATCATGGTATTCTCTTTGTTGTGGTTGGCTTTTGTAACAAGATCTCACGGAAACTTGCAGACTGCCCTAAAAAGAAAGCGTCCTGCGTCTGCTGGGATCTCAGGGCTCCTCCTCCACCACCCAGCTTTTTTTTTTTTTTTTTTTTTTTTTTTTGTCTTTAAACACAACTAGAGCAATTTTATATTCTTCCTCTAAAAAGTCCAAGATTGGGAACACTTTGGTTTTGTTTGTACTGTTGCTTTTTATCACAGCATTTCAGTGATTTTTAATTATCTGCTGGTTGTTGTAAACGAGGAAATCAGGATTCGATGTTTTCCTGCTACAATGCTGAGTGTCGTGTGGCAGATAACTAAGTCACTAGCAGATCCTGTTGACACAGCCAACACTGATTTTGCTCTTTGAGAATTCTATTCCAGATGTGTCCTAGCCCTAGAATATTAATCGACCTTATTCTGAGGCTGGGCCCTAGCAGCTCATAAGCCTTTGTGGGCTTGTGACTTAAATTCTGAGAGACTCACATCTGTACTCGAACAAGTCTGGAGTCCAGTGGCACCTACTGTGTGTTCAGCTCTGTCGCACAGTCGTTATTCTGCACCAACGAGTCCCTTTTGAATGTCCTGTCCGTACCTCCTGACTTTCTTAGCACCAACAAACTCCAGTCTACCCCGACCCCCAGTCCTTACCTCACTCCTAACCCAACATGACAAATCCATCCTGCACTCTTTTAGCCTCAGGCTCTTGCATTATGGGACAGAAAATGCTATACCATTTCTAAGCAAAAAGCCAGGTAGCTGTGGGATTCCTTGGGTATTGTCTCATCTCAAGGACTTCGTTCTTGTGTTATTATCCTCAGTTTTGTAGTAGTTTATGGAACATCAAAATCAGAACCATAGCTAAAAACAAAAGTCAAGGCTTAGGTTGTGATGAAGCAAACCCTGGCAGATGTTGCCCGGTTAGCATGGGAACTGGAAGCAGTCTTCCCAGGGTACATTTCTGCCAAACATAAGTCAGTGGTGCTGATGCCAACTATTGCCCTGCTCCTGCTAGAAGCTACTCTTCGCTGTCTGGCCCTCCTGGCTCTCGGGTATGTCAGAAAATCTTAACCATCACTGTACCACTTAAAGAGAGAGTGTCTGCAGTAAACGTGAGTCATCAGAAAGGATTAAGCCTCACTTGTAGCTTCTGTCAGTTATAGTTCAGCCTTACACAATAGGCTTTACATAGTTTTTTTTTTTTTTAAATCATAAATGTTTAACACAGTTGAGTATAGAAAAGGGAAGCTATTACAGAAAATGTTCCTCCTTGGAAAGACTCGTTTTTCACAGATGATTGTTACTAACTATACACCATCACACCTAACTTCCAGAGCCCTTCTCTAAGGCAGGCAGAGACAACAGTTTGACCTCTCTTACTTCACAGATGAGGGAACTGTACTCTGAACACTCAGCTGATTTCCAAAGTAACAGTGACTGAAGAAGTGCCTAGGGCCTCAGCCTAATTAATATGACTCCGATCCCTGCTGTGTTTCTCTTTTTTTGTCTGTATGTATGGTGTGCGTACTGTGTGTGTGTGGGTGCACATAGATGTGGGTGCATGCAGGGGCCGAGGGTTCATCTTAGAAACCGTTTTCAGTGGCCCATTTACCCTGCTCAGGCTCTCACAGAAATGGTGAGTCTGCTAGCCGGCTTTCCAGCCAGTCCTATCTCCCCCTTCTGAGGCTAGGATAAAGGCAGACTGGCATAGCTACTGAGCACTGTGTGGGTTCTGGAGAATTCTTAGATCATCTGGCTGCCAGGCAGACTTTTTCCCCAGTTCATAACTCGTGTTTACTTTCTAGTTCCTTTAGTGAGGAACACGTGTTTCTCTACCTTCTACCTACGTACCAAATCCAGCTCCTCGTCTGTATCCAATGATATTCAGGAGTATTTGCCTCAGGGGGAGCAGCAGTGGCAAATGATGGGGCCAGATGCATGTAAACTGGATAAATGCTAGCTTGTGCCATTGCTGCGAAGGGCATATGGGGCCCTGTGTTTAGGGCCACGTCTTAATCAGCATTTGTAGCTTTAGCAACTGGTGATTCCTATAACTTACTAGGAATACACCAGATATTCATTTGCATGGGTGTTATTTGTGAATATGTATAGGTATGAAATGAAATGGCCCTTTGAAGTAGACTGGAAAATTAATGCTTGGAGCCTTCTCAATCCACGTGACTCTGGGCTCTATAAACTTTAGGGGTGGCAGGGAGGGGAAGGCTTGTCTTGAGTTTAAGCCAGCATGAGCTAGAGAGTAAGACCCTGAGTCAAAAGGACAAAGAAGAAAAGAGAGTATAAAATATTTCTATGTTCTTGAAAGTTTTTCCTTATAACTTTCAAGCAATCCTCAGTGTGCCCCTTGCGCTGTAGGCCGCTACTGCTCAGATCCCCGCTAGCACTGTTCACTTCGATTCCTCATTTCAGTGGCGTCTTGTATCGTGTGCTGTGGTATCTGGCTTCCTTTGCTTAAAACAAAAAGTCAGTGCACAGTGCTGAGTATACCATAAACTCATTTCTATTGGCAGGTATCATTCCATTATATAACTACATCACAGTTGACCTATGCCCCTTTGGTAGAGACCTGGGAGACCTCCAAATAGCCTACTGCAAACAACATTTATTAGTTAGTGTCCATGTACAGAAGCACAGCTCACCAATAGAAGTCTCCATTGGTTATTAATATGAAAAGTAGTTTTTATCAATTTACTCAGTGTGAATTCATTATTTTCATTAAAGTTTAATGGCATCCATCCCTTAGTGGGAGTCTACATATTTGTTATTATGTGAGCCATTTCTTTCATGTAAAATAGACATTTTGGCAAAAATTCTAAACAGTAGACTGGTCAGATGACATCATAAAATTGTGACAGTTTGATGCTACCAGAAAAGAAGTATAAAGAGTCTGTATTAAAGGTGATATATGCTCATGTCATTATACAATGACATGGGAGAGATGCACAGGCTCTGTCCAGCTGTTGACTGGCTGTGACCAGCTCCTGCTCTCTCATATGCACATACCAATCATATGGAATTGAAGAATAAGAGAGATCTCACAGCTGGGAGGGCCCGACTCAGAATATGTGTTCCTGTCTCAAAGCACACTGCTTAATAATAATACAGATTCTGGAAAATATAAATGTCGGGAAGGTTCAGAAGTGGTGTTCCCTGGACATAGCATCTCTGGCAAGTTCCTTGTTTCTTTTTCGCACTCCTCTGTGTTTCTGTCTCATGATCACAGCAACTCTGACTGTTAAGGTCTCCGAACAGTCACCATGATTTCCCAGCATATCTGTGATTAGCAGCTGGTAACAGCTTTGTCCTTTCCCGTCAGGCCTCCCTGTCCTCGGGTGTAACATCTCACTCAGCTGCATCCTTAGATGGGTAGGAAGGCACAGAATTAAAGTCTACAGGAGGAGCTCTGAAGTGGGAACTGCCCATATTGACAATTCCCTTTGTTCCCCTGACCCTTTCTCTGTGTCTGTGCACCATGATTTCTTTAAGATCACAGCATTTCAGCCTCTGCATACGTTGATTGGGAAAGATTATTTTCAAATAGATAACATTAAGATTTTTGTAACTTCTCATGTCTGCCTTTGCTGAACTTTTCCTCCTATCAGAAATGTGGAGTCCCCTGAGCTACATTTCTGATGCTCTGCCTCTTCCGTGTAGGGAGTTTGCCTGGCGCGACCCTGAGCTGCCAGAAGTCATTCACATGCTGCAGCACCAGTTCCCGTCCGTCCAGGCAAATGCTGCGGCCTACCTGCAGCACCTGTGCTTTGGCGACAACAAAGTGAAGATGGAGGTACGAGCCCCAGAGCCTGCCTGACCTGGGAACACAGTGCCTGCCACATAGCAGCTAGCTTTCTGTTTTAAAATGCTTGGGGATGTGGGGGACTAGAAAGATGGCTCTGCAGGTAAGAGCCTTGGCTGTTTATCCAGAGGACCCAGGTTTGATTTGGAGCAAGGATCTAGGGCCCTCTTCTGGCTATTGTGGGTACTGCACACACAGGCAAACACCCGTACATGTAAACTGTAAAAATAAGAATAATTACTAAATGACAAGAGTTGAGGGTGTTGTCAGTGGCACAGCATGTGCTTGTAAGGCCCTAGGTTCAAAATCCTTAGCACAATGAAAAATACTAAAAAAAATAACATTTCTTTTTGAAGTGATCTTAATTTCAGATTCTCTTTTACTTCCTGACTGTACATTTCATTGCCTCTCAGGAAAACCTGGGAGAGTGTGCTGCCTGGAGTGCTTTCAGCCTTGTCACAGCTCATCCACTCAGTTAGCATATTTATAAACCATGAAGCAAAAATCAATTTAACCTTAGCTTTAGAAATATTTTCAAAGAATCTATTAGATAAAAAGAAAAAAAAATGACTGCGTTCACTGAACTAGAGAGTTACTGTATTTCATGAGGTTCTGGTCAAGACAAGTGTTTTGCTGTTTACAGAAACAGTGAGTTACTGGTTACTGGCCAGTGTTCAGTAGCATGTAGATTCTTTTAATACTTCAGACCTTATCCTCCTGCAGTGACACTTATTATCTGCTCAGTATGTAAAACAAGGTAACAGCCACAGACCTGAACATGGATGTAAATAAAGCCTAGCAGCGTACAAGTAAATACTGAAGAATTCACAAATGGAAGAGGCTGTGAAGCAGTAGCCTGGAGAACCAGGTCTAGCTGTCCCTTCCTGTGTGGCCTCTGAGCATCTGTGGGCCACACTTGTTTATTTACTCCACACATTCATTCCTACAGGGAAAATGTCAAGCCCAGTGTGCGTGCTGGTGCCCAGAATGTGACTGGCCTGCATGCAGGTACCAATCCCCCAGATCTCCCTTCTCTTTTTAAGCCCTGTGCACAGGAAAGGAACGCTCTCTTAGAGACTGTCCGTAGAATTTTCAGCAGGCATGCTCCATAATCCCACCATGTCAGACTGTGCAGCCATCAATCTGTCGCATATGACTCAGGCCTGGTACCTCATTGTTTTCACCCCAGGTGTACAGGCTAGGGGGAATCAAGCATCTGGTTGACCTACTGGACCACAGGGTGTTGGAAGTTCAGAAGAATGCTTGTGGTGCCCTTCGAAACCTTGTGTTTGGCAAGTCTACAGATGAAAATAAAATAGCAATGAAGAACGTTGGTGGCATCCCTGCCTTGCTGCGACTGTTGAGAAAATCCATTGATGCAGAAGTAAGGGAGCTTGTTACAGGTGGGTAGAGAGCGTGGTCTTGTCTAGGGGGATGCTGGAACAGTCTAGACTGTGCCCTTGCAAAGTGGCACTGAAAAGGCCTTGGAAGCAGAGCTGTAAGTGATAGCTGAGGTGCTGGGCAGGTGGGAGGGGCCAGCTGTTGTTCACAGCTGGGGAGGCCATGCTCCCAGAAGGCACTTGAAGTGTTCTGGCATATCAGCTGCTGTGCGGGTCGGTACATAGGCACTCACGCTGCTGGCCCTTCCTTAGCTAGCCAATGTTTCACGGCGGTCCTGATATCCCTAATGCGTTTTCTTTTCTGTTTTTCCTTCATTTATTTCTCACAGAAGAAATAAGGCCTTTCTGGACTTTTAGAGCTAAGTTTTTCCTTGCATGAAACCCTTATATCACCTTTCCTGAGTAGGCCTCAAAGAATTTGTAAGATTTACTGCTAAACAGGAAGAAAGTACACAAAGTTCCGTAGTTTTTTTGGTTTTTTGGTTTTTTGGTTTTTGTTTGTTTGTTTGTTTGTTTGTTTGTTTTTTGAGACAGGGTTTCTCTGTGTAGTCCTGGCTGTCCTGGAACTCACTCTGTAGACCAGGCTGGCCTCGAACTCAGAAATCCTCCTGCCTCTGCCTCCCAAGTGCTAGGATTAAAGGCGTGCACCACCACTGCCCGGCACCTTTTCTGTTTTTTTAAAGGTAGGTATGTTGATTTGAAGTGGAGACAGTCTGCACATGAGAAGGGCTCATGTCCTTCTGCTTGGGGCAGGCATGTCAGCCCACGTGCTCGCTTGCATGCCTGCCTCTCATTTCATCGCCCCTGGATGCAATACACTTCCCTTTGTGTAGAACACAGGGTTTCCTAAGATGTGGCCCCTGGTCTTGAAGAGGGACATGGGGGATGTAGTTCAGAAACAGTTATATCCTATGTAGTCTTCCAATATAAAACTATAAACACCTTCTGATAGTTCTTCCAGAGATTTCTGCCTAAAGCTTTTTTGACTTTTAAGAAACATTTTTTTTTCAAATATACATGTGTGGTAGAGAAAATCAAGAATCATTTTATAACCACGTACTGTTGGCAGTAATCATTTTAAGTGGAATGGTTGCTGATGAGGTGGTCCTTTGAAAATTTTGGAAAGGGGATGATCAACCTGAAATGATCAAATGCAATGGTGAATGATTAATATGGAAATGTATCTGTCAGATCTCACATGCAGAGGACGTGAGAACCCTATTTCCAGTTCCCAGAGGCTATTATTCTCAGCTTGATTTCAGTGTAAACATTGGTTAATGTGAAACTACCAAGTCATACTATACGTCTAGAAAAATTGCTTGCTTGTGTTTGTATATGGACAACATATGTGTACACATATGTTGAAGCCCATGACCTAGGGAGAAAATAAAGTTAGTTGTTCCATTTCTCAGTTATAACATTCAGTTGTACCAGACTTAACCTGATGACTGTTCAGAAGAAATATGTAAGAAAAAGTGAACCCTGCTATGTCTTCAAGCCAGAGAGCATCAGGAGACCCTTAAATCCTTCCAAAGCAGATATTTATAAGTTGTTTAAACTGTACAATCACAGAGGGTCTGAAGTGGGTCTCAAAACCCATCTTGTCTGATCAGCCACACAAGACATGAGACTCTGTACCAACAGCCCCAGTGAGTTTGCATCGGCTGGAGTGGCAGACTTGTATAACTCCTAATCCAAGCTTGAGCATCAAGGTTAACACATTCGTTATGAATGAGAAGGCAAGGAACACCAACGCTAGGGAGCTCATTTTGCCCAGTAACAGCCCCAGCAACCAATTCTGCCCTACAGCCAATCTCCAGGACCCCTCTTACCCACAAACCTTTGGTCTGAACCCCCCTCCCTGGGAGAAACACAGCTGCAGTTGTTCGGTAAAACCCTCCCTAAAATAGAGCATTATCTGTCTGAGTGAATGCCATCCATAGAGACTGTGGCTCTGAGGCTTGATATTTTGGCCTCTGTAGGTGTGGACTAGGAGTTTGTCAGTGATAATCAAAACCAACTTAGAATCAAAATGTTTAAGGCCAACAGACTTGAATTCAAACTGCTAATAATTTGAAGAAATTACTATACACTTGAAAGTAGGTCTTCTGTTCTTCACAATATTAAGTAATTCAACCTAGTTATTAAATCCAAAGTCTTTTCCTCCTTTGTCCTCTTTGTTTCCATTTGGCAATTTTTACTATACAAGTGAAGAAATTTTAACTATTCTGAAAAAGATGTTTTGCATTTGCTTTAAATGTAATAACTACCCAGGGCCTTGTATTTTTTTGGCCACATTTGCACTTTCAAGGGAAAAAAAAAAAAAAAAAACTTTTTGCCAAGATTATTCTCCCAAGACAGTATGGCTGTCTTTGCTAATTAAAATGGTTTCTCGAACACATAACATGATTCTTGTGCTTCTTTCATTGTGTTGAACGTTTTTCCATAGTGAAATATCCTGTGCTTTCCATGTACCTACCGCTGTGTGCATGGTGCTTTGAGTTGATCTCTCTTCCCCAGTGGGCATTTTGCTGTCCTGTGCTTAAATACAAAGTGAACTGCCCCTCCATTGGGCTTTGCAGTCGGTGTCTTCTAGGCCACAGCTGTGATCCCAAGGAAGCATCTTGTCACTAAAAATGATTATTCAATTGTATTTCTGAGCTAGGAAACATGAGTTTATACATATTGAACGATCTGGAAACACCCTATGTTAGACTGTAGAAACTGGAGACACTACAAAGAACCTGAGGGCCTAGCTTGTAAAGAACTAGGTGTCCTGTAGCTCTCACTCTTATTCCTCACACCAAAGAATAGCCATTGTTCTTCAGTAATAATAGGATGAGTTCTTCTCACTTCTGTATTCACTCTTTCCAAGTTAGCAGAGTATTTCCCCACTCACGGTTCTGAAATTTGAAATTCAAGCTACCCATTGCAAATGCCACCCATTGCAGACACCACCCATTGCAGACACCACCCATTGCAGATGCCACCCATTGCAGACACCATGCAGAACACGAGCCACACCATCCCTCCCCCATCACTAGCTTCATATTTCTCATTAGCTTCATATTAGGTGATGGTTAAGTTTTTAAAAAGATACCTGCTAAGGAAAACCAGGTGATCCGGGCAAAGGTTTAGCAAACAGTAGGTCCTAACAAGAGTTGGTCATTCATATATAAAGAACCATATGATTGCAGGATGAAATTCTATTTTTGTTTCTTTGACCTCAATAATATGCCTTCTATACAGCCATTTGTAACTTGATCAAGACAGGAGGCAGTCCATTACTTTCCTGCTTTTCTGGACCACTTGAGCTATTAGGAGCTGTGCGTGCTATTTTCAGAAATCCAGCATCAGCCCTTCCCACTTCCCAGCCATAATTAGTAAGAATCCTTACCACCTGCTCTACTTATAACAATAATAATAAAATCATTCATCACAAGTCTCCAGCCACCCTTCCTCTTTCTGTCTCATTTCAAGCCATAAAAATTTGTAATGAAAAAAAATGACAAAAAAAAAAAAAAAGAAGTATAATTGGTACTATCCCAAAATAGTTCATTATAGATGGGCCAGCTCTTAGTGCAGAAAGAAAAAGAACTTAGAACTTGAAAACTCCCTGAAGAAGTCTCTGTTCCCAGCAGTGCATCTTCGCACGCACCCTGCATCACAGGTGAGAAACTCGGGCACAGAGAAGTTGAGTTCCTGGCACAGGCTGACGTCTTCCCTCCCCCAGCACAGGCTACTGAGAAATGCTAAACAGAAGCAACTCTGGGCATTCGAATGCCTGTTTTCAAGTACTTCCCCTTCTATGGAGGTAGCAACTGAAGGAAATCTCAGAATCCTAATTACTTGAATTTTACCCAGTATTGTAGGGAGCTCTCCTGGAACTCCACCAATACACTCATGTCAGGCTAGTGACCAACATAATCCTAAAGTTTCAGCTCACTGCAATGGGACTTTTAGTCTTGTGAATCTGTCAGGAGTGACAGTCTGAGTCTGATGCACCTTTGTGCATGGAATAATAGGCCCTAATGTCTGAGTGAGGCAGCCAGGTGGGAAACTAAAGTCACACAGAGAACTTGGTCGGCTAGCATTGGTCAGAGGAGAATTGCACTCCCTCGGTAGCCTTGGCAGCCTATATATGAGGAAGTTAGGTCACACACGAGGAGGCTCCAAATCACATCCTCAGTGTTCCAGCCTCGCCCTCTGCCTGGTACCCTGTAGTTTACAGGGTTACTCGCTTGTCTCAGAGCTTCTGCTGATGATTTAGTGCAGGTACAGATGAGAAAGTGACCTTGGACACACAAGTCAGGGTATGGTATACATCTTAAGTCAGTGGTTCTCAACCTGCATGCCCCCTTGGAGGTCTAATGACCCTTTCACAGGGCTCACATATCAGATATGCTGTATACCAGATATTTATATTACGATTCATAACAGTAGCAAAATGACAGTTATGAAGTAGCAATGAAAATAATTTGTAGCTGGGAATCACCACCACATGAAGAACTGTATTAAAAGGTCACAGCATTAGGAAGGTGGAGGACCACTTCCTTAAGTGACTCTCTAGATAACTAATTCTCTTTGCTCATATGACACTCTTTGTCAGAATCTGTGTCACCAGCAAAACAGGGGTTGGAGGTGGGGGTCACTGTACTCCCTCCAGCTCTACCTCAGGGCTTTCCCCGGTTCCCTTATGCAGCCTGCATGTTCCATTGTACCTGCTTCCAACAGAAGGAGCCGGCTCTATGTCCCTCGTGGGCAGCCATCAGCATTCCTGAACTGTAAGCTGATTTCCTGAAGAAATGCCATTCCGGGGAACACTGAACTACACAACCATGTGGTGTCGTTAATCTCACAACACCCACCAAGTGGCAAAGTTACCTCAGCATTGAACAAGTTGAAGTACAAATGCCATCCTATAAAAAAGAGACCCCTAGGTGTGTGTAGATTAGTTGTTGCCATGACTAACCTGTGTGATTAGAAGATCATAGAAACACAGGTAAGTGCTTATGTTTTCCTGACACCAAAGACCTAACCCTCTCATGACCTTCATGTGAGAGAAATTCTGAGTAGCAGAAGCAAGCTTCTTTACATTGAGTGTTTGGGCAGGGTCCTCCCAGGGCAGCGGCTGCAGCTAGCCTCCATTCTCCACAACTCCTGTCTAGGAACCTTTGTTCCCTCAGACTCAGCACCCTTGCTCCACCACAGCCACACCTGAGGGAGCTCTGAAGTGAGCCAGGCAGAGCCAGGCCAAAGCCAGCTGAGCCAAGAGAAGGGTTCCCACCCAGAAGACCTGTCAGGAAGATACCATGGCCCATGCCTTTAGGCCAAGAGCAGCTTTATATGGCCTGCTCTAGGGGCCATTGGGCCCTCCCTATAGATGTTGCCCCTTTAGAACCCTGAAAATTATTGTATGCTACCATGATATTTTTTTCCTCAGAATTTATCCACAGAAAGGCATTTTTTTCTATAATTGAAGACAGTGCTCTTGTCTCACTCATAATAATTGCTTTCTCATTATTCCAATTCCATTTCATTTTTATAATTTGCTGATGGCATTGTGGCCCTGGTAGGAAGCTTGAGCAATTAGCCTGAAGCTGCAAATGGCAGGCATTTGGATGGCAGTGTTCTCTCCTCAGTTACCCCTCCGACTTCCTCATTCTGTCAACAGCACCCTATTTTCACACACACGCAAACTGTCGGCTCATCTTTACCACCACCAGCAGCTGCTTCAAGCCCCAAGTTCTCACAGATGGTTCTCTGTCTCACTCACCACCTCACCACTGTCCCCTGACATGGGCTATGTGGTACCTGGTTCACCATTACTGAAGTAAGCACTGTGTCAGCTTTTCAGCCCTGCCCACCTTGCAGGCTATTCCAGGCCTCAAGCTATCCTCTCTTGCCCTTCCTCAATCATAGTCTTCCTAAGGAGTTCCCATCCCCTTTTCTTGGGACCTCTACCTTTCATACTCAGTGTGGAAGCCTCCAGCCCTGCTACCCAGAAGTTGCCATAATTTAAAACCATCCAGGAAGGACAATGCAGTATCATGTGATATTGAGGTATTTGGCCTCAAATGGACAGCTTTTCTTGCAGGCCCAGTGCTCTGGGCATTTCACCTCTATGGACTACTTGCTTCCCTGGTGACAAATGGTACTGTGCTTTATAGATCTGTGAGAAGATGTGTGGGGTGCCGGCAAATGCCATGTTCAAGCTGTGTTCATGTTTATCATAAGGCCTCCTAAGAGCATTTATCTCACCCGGGAACCTACCAACACCCAACGGAAGTGTCTTGGGAGTTGCATACATCTAAGTCTTCCAATGCCTGTCTTAAGAAAGGACAAAAGACTGTGGAATTCATTTTAATAGCATATTTTATTTGATCCAATAGTTAGAATATGACAATTTTAATCAATTGTGAGGTGTTTTGCATAGATTCTATACCAAGTCTTTATAATCTAGTGTGTTTCACACAATTCAATCAGGACTAGCCACCTTGCAAGTGCTTACTTAGCCTCGTGTAGCTGGTAGCTACGGCACTAGACAGCACAGGCCTATACAAGTTGAATGTCCCTTCCCTGGAATTCTAGAGATCAGGAGTGCTTCAAATTAAAGAATTTCCTAGACTTTAAAAATATTTACATTGACTTTAGTTTAGTATCCCTGATCTGAAAATCTGAAAACAGATTTTAAAGTATCTCAGATTTTGGACTTTTCTATTACTCAGCCTATATAGTGGTTGAGAGACAATAGTATAAGTTTTTAAAGTAGATGGTTTTATAGGGTGTAGATTTAAGACTGGCAGGCCATAGCAGGTGGCCATATTGTGGTAAAGTATAATCACCATAGCATCTTGATAGTACTATTCCCCTCCCCGCCACCACCACCCCCAAAAGCCACGGGGCAAAGGGGAGAGCGACCTTTAGAAACAGCCACAGAAAAGAGGCAGATGATGCTGTCCTGGGTTCTGAGTACTTAGCTGAAGGCTGGCTGGAGAATAATAATGAGTACATTCTTAGAGCAGGCTGTGTTCTGGATTAGAGACCACCACCCACCCACCTTCCACCACTGTTTCTCAAGAATGCTTGCAGGATGGGTGTGCATAGCAGCACCATGTTCTCCTGAGTCCATGGATGCAGTATAGTCAGAATGAGAGCATGGTCTAGACTAGGAAGTACTGACTGCTGCCCCAGCAACAGGAATATAATCACTGTCTAAGTTAGACACCATGACAGCAAATTTTACCATGGAAAACATTTCATTGGTGCTGGCTTACAGTTCAGAGGTTTAATCCAATGTCAGTGTGGTGAGAAGCACGGCGGCAAGCAGGCAGACGTGGTGTTGAACAGGCAGCTGAGAGTTTATATCAGGATTGACAGGCAGCAAGGAAAGAGAGACACTCGGCCTGGTTTGAGCATTTGAAACCTCAGCGGCCACCCACATTGAAACACTTCCAGCAAGGCCACACCTTCTCATAGTGCTGCTCCTTTTGAGCCTGTGGACGTCAGTCCTATTAAAACCGGCACAGGCTGACTCCTCTGGATATTCTTTCTGCCCCAGGACAAGGAAGATAAGTTATCCTCATCCTCCTTTGACATTCCTCATATCCCAGAGGCTGGGGTGGTTCTGTTTATCTTGTGGTCATCTTGAGAAAGGAGCTGAAGCCAAGGACATCAAGAAGTAACTGTCGGGGCTGGGAACATGGCTCTGATGTAGAGTGCTCACCTAGCAGGACACTGTCAGTTCAGTGTCCAGCACTGCAGAAATGAACAAGACACACTGGGATGGTCCTGGCTCACGGAAAGAAACAGTGCACTGAGTGGTTTGTAGTGAGCACTGGGTCTTCTTAGGCGGCTTCCTTTGGCAGTGTGTGCAGGTGCTTGATTTTTGATAATTTGGAAAGAGCATAAACTGAATACGATATAAACATAAATAGCTTAAGATGGCCTTTTCTGTCCGAGAGAGAAACACGTTTGTCAGCTGTTATGTATTCCCACTGCCAGTGAAAGCACTTTTTAAATGTTATTTGGTTTTTAATGTCCTTTTAAATATGTACTTTCAAGTAGTTGTTATTACTTTAATTAATCAGCAAAATCAGCTTCCAGTGTGAATACAAAACTATCAGTTGGGCATTAGATTACTTATGCAGCAGCTTTAAACACAAGCACTCTCAACAGTCTGTGGCGTAGGATTTATGTGAAATGGTATTTTAATTACTTTGTTCATTCTTTGTGAAGAAAACAAACTTTCATCTCCCGTGGCAGCTTTTGCTTTTGCTTATTGGTTACTGGTGATTATCTGTACTTTTTCTGGGATAGAGAATAAGCGGCATTTTCTAGAATCCACAGGAAATTCCGAGTACCTTCTCAATTCATTTGTATATGTAAAATCCCAGTCCTCAAAACAAAGAGCTAATTGCTTTAAAATAAATAAAACCTCCAGCTTCCTAAGCTAAATTATAACTTACTTTTAACTTTTCGACTTTTTGTGTGGGAACAAGGAGGTAATAGAACATGCCACTCCATAATTTTGAAGGAAATTTTATATTCAGATGTTAGAGCTGGAGGCTCCCCATGTTGCGGAGAATTCCAGGCTCACAGCTCTTTGTGTTTTGGTTTTTTTGTTGTTGTTGTTTTTGGTTTTTTTTGGGGGGGGGGTGGTGGTTTTTTTTGTTTTGTTTTTTTGGGTTTTTTGTTTGTTTGTTTGTTTTCGAAACAGGGTTTCTCTGTATAGCCTTGGCTGTCCTGGAACTCACTCTGTAGACCAGGCTGGCCTTGAACTCAGAAATCCACCTGCCTCTGCCTCCCAAGTGCTGGGATTAAAGGCATGCGCCACCACCGCCCAACAGCTCTTTGTGTTCTGATAAATCTTGATACATCTGGGAGCTGCTATATTTTCTACTCTGGTTGTAGAAATGAAAGACTGACTCTTACTGGTACACTGGTTTTACGACCAGTAAGTCACTGCAGCTGATCCAAAGATGGCATAATTAACTCATCTACTGGACGGTAGCACATCTTGCAACAAGTTGACATTTCTTCTTTCGGCAGACCATCCTTTCAGCCTTGCAGTCTGAGAGATGGGCATTTGTGGTAGAGCTCTTCTGATTCGGAGAGTTAGAACCAGGTGGCGGTACCAGTGTGAAGGGCAGCATTTCTACAGCAGCAGATTCGCTGAAGATCTGCAATGCTGTTTTGGCCCCTTCCCTGTGTTTATGGACCTTAGAGGCACACCTGAATGTTGTTTCGAGAAAAGTCACAGTCTGTTCTCTAAGCCTGGTAGGCAGAAAACAAAGGGAAATGTTATAAACAAACACATGAGATAAAATGAATCCATCAACAAGTATATGCCGGTCCCAACTATTCTGCGCATGTATAACAAAACATGAAAAGGAACGGATAGTTAGATAGCTGTCCACACATGCCTAATGAAATTCAAATTCAATTTAGAAGTATAAACGCTCCTCTGCTTTTAAGAAAATGCATCTCTGGTCACGTATAAAGTAATCAAGTGGGAAAATTAATTGAGTTGGGGCAACTTAGCTCTAGGCACAGGGGGAATAAAGCCACCATGAGTCGGATGATGGTGGTGGCCTTGCTCTTGTTGATTTGAAGGCGCTTATCTGGTGTCCAATCCCAAGCTGACTGCTGATGGACTGTAGAACAACATACCAGTCTACCTGCCACTTGGAATCCGTAGGGGAAAGAAGGAAAATTCTAGTTCAGTTAAAAAAAAAAATCAGGAGACTTTTCAAATATGAAAAATGCCATGTTGCCAGAAGTAAAGCTTAGGAGTAGCTAGGATTGAAGACAGAAACAAGGGAGCCAGTATCAGATAATTTCTCACCCTGAACCCTCTTTCTTTGGTTGTGATTTCTACTGAAGTTTCCGTAGCAGGCTGCTTAGTTTTTTGTGGAGATAAAGATCTGCCTTCCTGTCTATAAGATGCATCCACAGTGTCAACTGCAGGCTGGAACAATATTCAAGGGGACACCGATACAGCAGAAAAATTCAAATAAAAATCACTGTATAACAAATATTCTCATAGTGTTTACATTGCATTAGGTATGTATGCTAATACATACAGAGTTGACAGTAGACAGTGAGCATAGGTTATATGCACTACACAAGCCATTCATCACAAGGAACCTGAGCATCTGCCTGCCTTGGTAACCACAGAGGGAACCAAGAATCAATTTCCTTCTCCCCCACCCCACCCATGGATAATGAAGGGCAACTGTCCATCTGGTTATACTTACAGCCTCTGGTGTGATTGGGTATTGCTTTGCATAAGCCTTGCCTTGCATTTTACTTGACTGCACTGCAGTTATTCTTTGATGAAGAAAGTAGCTGATTGAAAAATGAAGCTGTCCCTAAGAGTTCTGTTTTGTGAAGTAAGGAACCTGAAAGGCTTTGACAGAAAGAGAATTGCAGCAGTCATGTTACGAATCACATGCCGCTGAATTGTCAGCAGGGGGTGGTTTCAGGTAATAATAACATTTTCCCCATCAATGGCCAGTGAGCTGATATGCCGCCACTAGCTGGCATATAGTGGCTCCTGGGTAGTCACGCTGGCACCCTAGGTTGCATGTGATGGCTTCATTAGCAGGAACTGTTAAAGCCTTTCCAACCCTGCTATGCCTCAACTCACTCTTCTGTCTTCCTCATTTCTCTTGTTCCTTGGTCAGGACAGACCAGCCAAGAGTTAGCTCTCTGGTCTTGTCTATCATTGTCTTCCAGTGTTTCTCCCTAAGAAAATGTTCAGCTAATGTCTTTTGCATGGGAAACAGAAACAGGCAGTGGTGGCCATTATAGAACAAAGATAAATATGGCCATGTTCAGTTAGTTCTTCCCCAACTACCCCTAAGGCAATCTGGCCAAACCTAACTGGCACACGGATACCCAACCATTGCCTGAAAACACTTCATAAACAAGTAAGTCTGACAGCGAAGTTAAGTTCTCTTCCTAATCACCTATGCGTATACATGCAAAGTTCCTCGGTGGGATCTTGTGTTTATGTAAACAAAGGTCATAGTGAGAAGAATCAGCAGATTCTGAATTATCTAGTTTCCCCCCCCCCCATACCATATCCACCCTCCTTAAAGGAGACCTAGCCTAGGTCCAAATAGAGGAGCACCACACAAGATAAAGTCCTTAGAGGCTGTGCTTATACTGAGTGAGAAAGACCAAGGGGGAAAGTCTTTGGGGAAGGGGTCTGAGAAACCAAATTAATGAGGTCTAGAAATCAAGGCCAAGCGAGAGAGGAGAACAGGCAGAGGCCGAGCAGAACACAGGGTGAGGACAGCACACAGCGTCAGTCTTTATTACTGAACACATCTCTAGCCTCGGGATGGCCAGGGAAGGCAGCCCTTGAGCATGCAGTCAATGTCCTTTTTTTTTTTTTTTTTTTTTTTTTTTTTTTGAGTCTTTGGCTATCCTTTGCTTCCTCCTCTCCTCCCACAGACACAAAGGCTCTCTACCTTCCTCCTATGCTTACAGTCAGAGAAGGACTGCTCAGTCATGCTCCAGGCCGGCTCCTTGGATTACAGCATTTGGAGCAGTAGTGTTTGGTCTTGTCTGGCCCAGTGCTCTTCTTCATCAGAACACTTGTATTCAGAGACCCACCATACTCCCCTAGACAAAGGCAGACTGTGCCAGCCCCTTCTCTCCACAGGCCCACAAGTGTCCAGAGCTGATGATTTGGTGAAGCCTTATGAGCAGCTTGTCACAAACCCAACAGGAGTGTGGGGCTCTGAGAGACTGTGAGGCAAAGAGAGCCAGCTGCGCCCCCTCTCCACCTCCTTCCTTCTTTCTTCAAAAAGCAAGTTGATGTGAAAACACCACTAGTGTAGATGACATCTCAGACGTGATCCCATTTCTGTACAGATCATAAAGAGTTATGGCAATAAGTTAACACATCATTTATTCCTTTCTCCTGTATCTAAAGAGAAGCGTCAGTAACTTACAGTCTTCAAACACATAGCAATAAAACTCATCAAAGAAAAGTTAAAATGTGTAAACTTTAAATAAGAAAAACGAAGCAAATATAGCAACCCTTCATGCTGTTGGTGCCTATAGAAAAATATACTACACAATGCTCAAGATTGTTGAAGCTGAGCTTCCTGCTAATGGAGTGAAAATATGCCAGTCTTTTGAGAAAATGAAATTTTGTCTAATTCATAAATTCTAGAGGCCGGTTGGGTTGCTATAAGCTAGGGCTTGTGTGTTTGTTCCTGTCTTAAAGATGCAGGATCTCTGATAAATTTTGCTTGAACTTTCTCTTTCCAGGGGTTCTCTGGAATTTATCCTCTTGTGATGCTGTAAAGATGACAATCATCCGAGATGCTCTCTCAACCTTAACCAACACTGTGATAGTTCCACATTCTGGTTGGAATAACTCTTCCTTTGATGATGATCATAAAATTAAATTTCAGACCTCACTGGTTCTGCGGAACACGACAGGTTGCCTGAGGTAAGTGCTTCCTTCCCAGTTAAGTACGTAATTAAAGAATGTGTCATAAGTAGAAGGCGCTATCTGGCTAGCATCCTCCCTTCCCCCCCACCACCACTTGAAAGTGGGTACAGACTTTGTTACTGTGTGAGGAGGCACTGTGGCCCCAAGACAACTGTCTTCCATGTTTGCATATAATTCCTGTAATTTATTCAGAAAGGCCCATTGAGCCTGAGGGCTCTTGTGGCAGTTCTAACAGTTTCTCCTGTAATAGCGGTTTGTTTTTCTGATTATCACATACTTTTTTTTTTTAAAGATGTATTTATTTATTTTATGCATATGAGTACACCATTGCTCTCTTCAGACACACCAGAAGAGGGCATCAGATCCCATTACAGATGGTTGTGAGCCACCATGTGATTCTGGGAATTGAACTCAGGACCTTTGGAAGAGCAGTCAGTGCTCTTAACCACTGAGCCATCTCTCCAGCCCCGATTACCACATACTTACTGTGGATCTAGTGTGGCCTAATTTTTGTTTCAGTTCAGGTTATGGTCACTGAAGTTCAGGATGTGAAGAGTCCTATAATTTCAACAACTGTTGCTTTTGAGTTCTATAAATAAGTTAGCCCAATGCAAGTCCCTTAGTTATTACCTTTAACATAGAGAATCTGTGGTTTTCTTTATAAGTTTGTGGAACAGTTCCTTATTTGCTTACCGGTGTTACAGGATATTTGATCATACTATGTGTATTATCTCAAAAAAAAAAAAAAAAAACTTTGTAGTTGTGGTGTTTGGGTATGGCTTAGACTTAGCACACACCTTAATCCCAAACAATGAAGGTAAAGTTAGTTTGCAGAAGGAAGCAGCCATGATTGAAAGTGATATCTAATTGAGTAACAGACAAAGTGATGAATCAGAGAAAGATTTGACAGAATAGGACTTGCCCAACTCTCATATGAAGAAGAAAGAGAAGCTATTTAAGAGAGAGAGAGAAAGAGGAGAGGAGGCAGTTTTATTGGGAGAATTTTGCAGAGACAGGTTAGAGAGAGAATGAGCTAGACACAGGTAAAGACAGGAGTCGGATTAGAACAGATTGTTAGAGTTAGCTTGAGGGCAAGCAGAGCAATTCAGGAGAGGCCAAGAGAGAAGCCAGAGTGAATCAGCATAGAAAGGAGTTTTGAACCGGACTGGCTGAGTTGAACCAACCATTCAGAGATCAGAAAGACCAAGAATGGGTGAGCCTATTCAGCAGTAAGTCTCAGAGACTGAAAACATTCAAGGCCTAGATTGGATTGTACAAAGGCTAGAAGCTTCCAGGAGTAGGACTAGGATAGCAGACTGAGGCAGTAAGCCTCAGAGACAACAATTACTTCAGGACACTAAAAGTTACTTTTACATACCCACTTACATCTGACCCTGTTCCCCAGCCTCTTATCGCTCGAGGCACATGAAACAGGAGCTTTGGCAGAATGACAGGGTGACGGGCAAAGCCCGGCTCCCCACTTCCACCATGAGTTTTTTCTGCAGGATAGAGGTGTCAGTGCTGTGATGCACAGGACCCTGAGTTCAAGTCCTAGCCCTGAACAGAGAAAATAAAAACAAGACATCTGAACACCTCTGGGACAGAGAGCCTGAGCTGCAGCTCCCAAGCCCTCTGCACAGTGACTCAGAGCTCTTGTTTGGGAACGGGTGGGAACGAAGAGCCAAGAAAGCAGCAGGTCCTTCCACTCAGGTGGCCTGTAGTCAGCAGGAAGCAGCACCCGTCCTCCACCCTGGAGCCAGAGAAGTGTGATCTGCCCCCCTCAGCTACTCAATTAGGCAGTGAGTACCCAGACCAGGGTACAACCCTGGCTCTCATGTGACCCTGCTATAATCCTTGATAAATGTCACTTTTGTAAAACCAGGGTGAAGTAAGCTGAACTGGGCTTCAGGTGTGAGGAAGATCCAAATAGGGAACGGGAAGATGGAGGTAGATACCATAAAAGATACTGATGATGTAAGAGTTACTGGTGAATCCATGGTGATCAATCAAAGTCGATGTATTAGGGTTGTCTAGAGGAACAGAACTTAGAGAATGAAGTAAATATATATGATCTATAATATATTTATGGGATCTATATTATTATATATAAATATATACTCATATATATGTGGGATTTATCAGAATTTACTATAATTTATAGAACTTACAGAATCCAGTAGTTGTTGAGTAGTTGTTGAGTCATGAGGCCGGATGCCTCAGATGTCTTGAGTGTAGCTAGAATTCCAAAGAGGTAAGCTCTAATGCCAGCAAAGGGTTGCTAGCAAGAGTGAAAACAAGCAGGCAAAGACAGACAGCCTCCTTCTTCCAAGTCCGTCATATAGGCTGCCAGCAGGTGTGGCCTAGATTAGAGGTGAGTCTTCCCACCTCAAAGATCCAGATTAAAAGTGGGTCTTTCCACTTCAAATGATTTAATCAAGACAAAAAATCCCGCACAGCTGTGCCCAGCGATTTGGCTTTTAGTAATTCCAGATGTAGTCAACCAAGAATTACCATCACAGCCTGTATATGAACCACCACAGAAACTACTTATCTGAAGGTTAGAGTTCAGGAGCACAAGTGACCAGTCATGTTAAAGGACTGGGCTAGCTCAGTGAACAAAGGGTAGAGTAGCCACGGGTGGTATATCCACGTCACCTTTCAATGGCTGCCCTCTGCTGCCATTCTCAGGGGTCATTAAGGTTAGACCTCATGGCTGAAGGGTAAGTTCGTCTCCCATGGATTTCTGTCCATCCAGGAACCTCAGCTCTGCCGGGGAGGAAGCACGCAAACAGATGCGGTCCTGTGAGGGGCTGGTGGACTCGTTGTTGTATGTGATCCACACGTGTGTGAACACTTCTGATTACGACAGCAAGGTCAGTGCCTTCCCTGCACCTAGGCTCCTGGCAGCGGAGACAGCAGCTGCCTACCTACTCATGTGCCATCTGGTCCCTGAAATTCTGCAGCCTGGGGCTGCTCACCACATCATAGGATGAGGCTGTCTAAACATTACAGGTTGGGAATGATGTAGCAACTTAACAGGCCTGGGACTGTGGAAACACGGTGACCTATGGTGAAGGACTTAACACAGGTCCAGGATTTCTGTGGTTTCCAGGTGACAGCCCTGTGCTCTCTTCCTGCTCTTAGCCACAGACACATCCCAGCCCCACTCCAGCTTCTCCGTGCCCTCCTGTCTCCTCTTGTGACACTCTAGCAAATTCTGCCCTGGGGGCTGGGAAAAACAGGAAGACCAAGCTAGGGGAGTGTCAGGAGTCCCAAGGTGTGTGTCTATGTGGTGCTGGGCTGGGCCGGGCTGGGCTAGGAGAAGCCATTGATAGATAGATCTTGGGTCACAAAGATGAGTCTGAGAGGGAAAAGAATAACAAGTCACCGGCTCTGGGGGGGGTGGGAGTGCTCCAAAGAAACAGCCAAGTTTGTAGTTGAACCTCATTAAACAAGAAGACCTGCAGATGACATTGAGAGAAACAAGCAAGTTGGGAAGGAGGACTTGCCAGGTGGGGCAACTCTAACTGTGACTTTAGACATCTGAGTTGGAATGACAGTTGGCTCCCAATTAAAGATTTAAAGTACAGAAAAACAGGTGCAAAAGACAAAATGTCAACAGAAAGATTAGCGCATTCCTCAGAGATGGGAGACAGGAAATAGAGGGGCAGCAGAGGTAAGACCTGGATAGGGCTGCTTCCCGGAAGGGAGGAGGAAGTGTTGGGATGGGTACGGGAGCCGAGTGGGGCGTTGAACATGGCCGATAGGTCACAGCACAGTCCACACTTCACAGCAACACCCTGGCCCACAAGATTGAGAGTCCTACTTCTCCCCTTAGACGGCCATATTCTAAGTCAGCAGTATTTCCTTCACGTTCTCCATTTATTTCCTGTCGGTGTTGCAGTGCCAAGCCGTTTTGTGTAATGTTTTTAATTACACACTGTGTTGGGTTCCAGACAGTGGAGAACTGCGTATGTACCCTGAGGAACCTGTCATACCGGCTGGAGCTGGAAGTCCCTCAGGCCCGGCTGCTCGGACTGAATGAACTAGATGACTTACTAGGAAAAGAGTCTCCCAGCAAAGACTCGGAGCCAAGCTGCTGGGGGAAGAAGAAGAAGAAGAAAAAGAGAACTCCACAGGAGGATCAAGTTAGCATTTCCTTTTCTCTACCGTTTTACTTGTTGGAGCGTGAGAAGCCATGACTGGCAGAAAAGACTGTCACTGTTTAGCTAAAACCCAGTTCAGCAAAGTGTATGCCTAGCAGCCAGAGGGCTTGCCCATTTCCTTTCCACTGAGCCTGTGCCGTTTGTCTTTCAGTGGGATGGAGTCGGGCCTATCCCTGGATTGTCCAAGTCCCCCAAAGGAGTTGAGATGCTCTGGCACCCGTCAGTGGTAAAACCGTATCTGACTCTTCTAGCAGAAAGTTCCAACCCAGCCACCTTGGAAGGCTCTGCCGGATCTCTCCAGAACCTCTCTGCTGGCAACTGGAAGGTGGGATGTTTCCTCCTTGTACATAGCTGTTCCTGTCTTTATGGTCAGATCTGCCATGGTGGTAGAAGGGACACACTTCTTTATATAAATGAGTTTGTTCATAAAAGGTAGTTACACAGTCTGAGGAGGAGACAAGATGTCACTTGGAGCACCCTAAAATGAATATGACAGAGTCCCTTCCCTGAGAATCTGAGGTTGATGAGCAAATATTACAGTATCCACTGGGTCTGTGCTGTGTGATCCTGAAAACCGACTTCCAGGGTGGCCTGGCAGGGAAATAGGGGAGGAAGGAGTTGAGGCCTCCTGTGGGATGCACCAAGCTAAGCCAGCAGGGTCTGAGGCTGGGGTGGAGAGGAGCTGATGGACAGATAAGACGGACATTAAGGAACAGGTCTTCTGGGAGGCAAGGACACTGGGTTCGGCAGGCTGCTCTGAGGCAAACAGACAGGACCAGGCAGAGCAGCCACTTAGGAGCTAGCCACCACATCCAAAACTGGATGCTCAGCTTCAGGAATGAGGCCTGACCCCCCCCCCAGACATGGGAGCACTGAGGTGTTCAGATAAGTAACAGAGATAAGCCAGTGCGGTCACTGTTGGGTCACTTCTGTGGCTTTACGGGGAGTGAAAATAAGAAAAATTAAGAGTCGTGGCTTCCCAGAAGGATCCAGTGCCACATCATAGTGAGAGAAGATGGGGACCTGATTCCAAAAGTTGAGGTCAGGCAGTGCTCACAGGAGTACCCCAACTTTTCTCAGGCTCCTCCAAAGCATAGGAAGTGTGTCTTTTTATACATGTGCAACCTTGTGAACATGAAAATGGCTTCTTACTGTTTCCACAATCAGAAACAAAGTTTCCTAAAAGTATTTAGATGCCATCTTTCATTTTCCCAGACAGTCCTTGTGTGATCATTCCAGTCACCAGAAACTTTCTGACCAATGCACAGTGAAGGGTGATCAGAACTCCTGTTTTGCCTCCTCATCCCACTCCCCCAAAATAAGGCTCTTTGGGACTCGATTCTCCATGACTGAAATCTGTTAGGAGACCCCAGCGTGCGTATTTCATTCAGGTGACCGGCAGAGAGTCTGGTGTTACCTAAGTCCATGTGGTTATTCATTCACTGTTTCTAAAGTGCTAATAGCCCCGCGCTGAGGCTGGCTAGATTCTCAAGAACCCCAGCTCCTCGAGCCCATGTGGAGGATCCCTGACCTCAGCAACTGCCTCTGGGGGATGAAGTGAATATTGTCCACAGGTAGTTGAGAGCACTGAGTGAAATAGCTAACGACAAAGACTGAAGACAGCTCCTGGCATAAGGATTTGTTTTATAGCCAAAGAATCACCTGACGATTAAAACTGTAATAATTAAGACACACACGATTGAATTTTGTAGAATTAAATTCTGGGGTCAGGAAGCTTATGTAAAATACAAACATTGTATTTAAGTCATTCTCAGTATCATAAACAGTCACTCAAATTCTCAGACCCTCGGGGCTGAAGACATGGCTTACCACTTAAGAAAGCTTGCTGTCCTTGAGGAGGACAGGAGTCTGGTTTCCTACAACACATCAGGCAGCCCCCAGCTACTTTAAACTGCTGTCTAGGGGCTCTGATGCCGTCTGGCCACTTTGGGTGCTCACATGTACATACACAGATACACATAATTAAGTATGTGGTTATATATATATTTGTGTGTGTGTGTGTGTGTGTAATATAGATAACCACATATGTAAGAAATATAATGTTTGTGTATATATTAATATACACACACAATAGAGGGGCAGCTGTGTGGGAAAGGCTTGCTGGGCTGGCCTGGTAGTCTCCAAGGTAAATAGGAAACCATGAGTCCTGCAGTTTCAGGAAGCTGATCACACTACCCCAGTGCTTTCTGCAGTAGTGAGCCTTGTACTCTATTTCCTCCCTGCATTTGATTTGGAAGTTAAAAGCTATCATTTCATACAATGAATGTTAATTGTATCTTTAAAGGGCATTTTTGCTGCTTACGTATGTTACTAACATAATCTTCCATTAGAATTCAAGAAACTGGACGGTCAGTCACATATTTTAATATTAACAGTAATCTCAGAGAGCTAATGGATCTCTACCCTCATGAGCTAATGGATCTCTGTCCTCATGAGCTAATGGATCTCTGTCCTCATGCTTTGTCCACAGTAGAAAAATATCAGATGTTACTTGAGTAACTTCTTTGAATTATCCTGCTTTATTCTATAACATTACTTTGTTTTTGTTTCTTCAGTAATAACTCAGTGCTGCTTTCCAGTTCACATGGTGCACAGAGTAGAGCCAGCTAATGTTGGCTGAGAATGTATTTTGCATCCAAGCATGCTTTTGCTGTGGGTATGAATTATTGTGCCTTGTGTCTGTGGAGAATTCCCTTCCTTCCAAGTAAAGGAATTTTTTCAGCATTTTTTTTTTTTTTGACAGGTTACCAAACTCTCAGTATCATTGCTGTGTGTGCTAAAAAATAAGTAACCCAGTAGAGCCAGGCTTCCCTCTAATGTATGCGAGAGTTTGTCTCTGCCATCCTCCTCCTAGCCTCTGGACCCAGTGTGGGACCAACTGGGAAGAAAACACAGGCTTCTTCCTTAATCATGTTTATACATCTGAGAGGAAGAGTAATCGCTCCCTTCTGTGTCCTGCACAGAAATCTGACAGATGGTGGTTTGAGGTCTTCAGGCTTTGAGGGATTTCTTTTTAAATCAGCCATCCCAGCCTATCTGTCTCCCAAACGGTGGCACCACTGATTTAATCTCCACTGGACAAAAACCATTTCATTTATTAGTTTATCTATACAGATTGCAGCAGCACATGAGAGTGAAACTGCCTTTTATTCACTAAGGCGTCTTTCTTTGCTCTCCAGTTTGCAGCGTACATCCGGGCAGCCGTCCGGAAGGAGAAAGGTCTTCCTATCCTTGTTGAGCTGCTAAGGATGGATAATGACAGAGTCGTCTCTTCGGTGGCCACTGCCTTGAGGAACATGGCACTGGATGTTCGCAACAAGGAGCTCATAGGTGTGTACTGGTGACAGAGTAAAGCTGCAAGAGAAGCAGCTGTGACGGCTACAAAACTCTTGATTTATTAATGCATGCCATTTAGATGTGTCTGCAGCCGAGCCTGCTCCTCGTCTCTTTGTATATTTGGATTGCCTGCTTTTCGACTAGTCTTCTTCAATAATAGGCAGGCTCAGTAATTAAACATTGACCTGAGAAGGTACATTTCCAGAAAAGCCAGAGATCTCCTGTGATTTCAGGTATACATCACGGCACTGCTAGATGATAGATTTGGTGTCTCCATTCCCTAAGAGAAGTTATATCCTGAGCAGCAAGAACAAGAAAAAATTTTAATTTCCTTTTCCAGTATTTGTGCTCATATCGGCTAATTCACCAATACTGTCATCTTCTAAGTAACAAAAAGAAACCGTATGAACACTGTGCAGTTTCCCTCCCAGGTCTGTGTGAATACTCACCCCAGTGACAAAGCACTGTTGTTTATTTCCATCACAAGACAGGGTCAGGGTGTGGGAGAGGTGAGGACCAGGCCACCTGCACACAATGTTTTGGGCCTTTGCCTCTGTGTCACAGAGAGTGAGTACATCAGCACATACATAGAGTGAGACTCCCTGTGCCTGGCACACCATGCAGCTCACTGGTCTCCAGGCGGACACCCAGTTGGAAGGGAACAGGAAGAAGAGAGGCGCTCCATGGGCTGGAAGCTCTATCCTGAACCTGCTGCTCACTGAGCTCCTAACCCAGAGTGTTCTGTGTAGCCTACTGCTCAGTTCCTGCTTCTGGGTGGAAATCAGCGCTCCCTCCAGGTTCCGAAAGGAAGTTGGCAGTGCCATCAGGGTCACTGTTAGAGGAAGTAAGAAGAAATGAGGACAGTACCCTATATCTGCTAATGCTCCGTGCCAGCCCCATGGCTGGTGACATGGGGACACATGATTTTTTATAGATTTGTGTGAATTTAGACCCAACTTATATTAAAATACAATTATACATATATAATACAATTATATTAAAACATAACTAAATAATAGTGGGAGGGAGTAAGAGAAAATATTAGAATGAGAGTATTATGTAGCTTTAAAATTAGCTGTGATCCTGGCCTGGTGGAACAAGCCAATAATCACAACTACTTAGGCTGAAGCAGAAAGATGATGAGTTCAAAGCCAGCCTGCCCTACAGAGTAGATTCAAGTCAATCTGCAGGAGTGAGACCCATCTCAATTTAAAAGGAGGGCTGCAGGTTAGCTTCATGGTGGACTGCTTGTGTAGCACTCACCAGGCCCTCAGGTCTAGCCTAGTCCCACCACTAAAGGAGAAACTAAACATTAAATGGAATAACATGACTCGAAGACAAGGCCGTTGCACCTTGGCTGGCAGAGATGCTACTTTCAGTTATGATTGTCTAGATGAATGCTTCCTTTCCTCTGGGGCAGATGAGCCCCAAGAACGGGAGTCTCACTGAGCCTCTCTATGGCTCAGTCTGATTGAGGCTTAGAAGTTATAACAGTACTCTGAAGTTCTTATGAAAAGATGTATACTCAGAATGTTTCTACTGCTAAAAACCATGACTAGTCACATTCATCGTGCATTCTGATTGTTTGTGAGCGTTCAGAGTCACCAGCACTGCTCTCTCACCGTGCTCAGGAGCCACCTTTATCTGGTAGGCTTCCAGCACCACCTCTGCTCTAACCAAGCTTTGCCTGTGATAGACAGGGCTACCGCTGCATAGAAACCCTGCTTTGATGGAAACCCTGGTTAGCGTGGCCTAAGAAAATATTTACTTTGGCCTTAATTTCTTTTGTGTGCAGTGCATTTATCCCACATTGTCACTTGGTAATTGAAATGGAAAAAGCTAGAGATACCCTGTCTGGAGAGGAGGAAGGGAAGTTGGGTGCTGGTAAAGAATGGCTTTCCTTGCTCAGCTGCCTTAGCCGGCTCCTCCGAGACCCATTGTTATTGCTGCTCCCTCTAGGAGATAATGGACCTGCAATTTCAGTGCATTTTTTTTTTCCTTGTGTCTTTTAAGGAAACTATGGTTAACTGCTGATAGCAGATCAGCCACCTAACCCTCAGCTTTGTTCAAGTCAGGGACTGTTCTCAGGTGACTCGACAGACTAGACGCAGAAAGATTTAATGAAAAGTAGTTTTGGCAACCTTAGTTGGTCCAGATTCAAAGATAAGTTTTCTGAAAAGCTTTGAGTAGAAATTGCATTTTGATACACTGGAATTAAGAAGGACATCTCTGTCCTAATATACCGATTTAGATTTCTTTTAGCAAGTGACAGTAGTGTTTTATAAAGGAGTCATTTGTTGATAGCAAATCTAACTTTCCCTCAAAGTCACATGTGCGCTTTTCTTCTTTCCTGTGGACTTTGAATATTTTTTCCATGTTCACATCTCTTTTGAAGTTTTGTTTTTGAAAAGCCTTCAAATTCAGAGAATTTTCAACAACAGTAATAAAAAGCTGATGCCTGTGACAAGTTGACCCTAGTCTTGTGCACCCCTCAGGTAAATACGCCATGCGAGACCTGGTCAACAGGCTTCCCGGCGGCAATGGCCCCAGCATCCTGTCCGATGAGACCGTGGCAGCCATATGCTGTGCTCTGCATGAGGTCACCAGCAAAAACATGGAGAATGCCAAAGCTCTGGCCGACTCGGGAGGTATCGAGAAGCTGGTGAACATGACCAAAGGCCGAGGAGACAGGCAAGTGTGAGGCCCTGGGCCCTGGGGTGAGGGCCTCTGCAGGAGCCATGCCTGATGCGAGGGTTTATTTCTGTATTTCTCACATGTTGTCTACGTCAGCTAAGACTTGTAACGGTGCAGGGGTGCTTTTTGTCATATGCTGGTTGTTTCTGTTATCATAGCATGCCTCACTCCTGCACTCTGTCCTCCGAGGTTGCTGTAACAAAATGCTGTGGGCTAGGGAGCTTACGAACAACAGTAGTTTATTTCCCACAATTCTGGCACCTGTGAAATCCAGGATCAAGGCCCAAACAGATTTTGTCTGGTGTAAGTCCCTTTCCGGTCTTAGTGACCTTTGTCCTCACATGGAAGAATCTCTTCCAGGTGACTCTTCTCAAAGGCTGCTCCTCCCAGCACTGTCACTTTGAGAGTTAGGACTTGTACTTAGGAATGTTGGAGACACTCAGATGCCCAGGCTGTAGCCATCTCTAAAGCTACATTTGTTCATGTCTGCTCCTAAAAGAACCAGAAGCGCCAGGGTGACAACAGTCTGGAAGCCATCATTGCCTTCCCACCATGGGCTCTGTTCCAAGCCTATGGCCTATTCTGCAAGAATGTCTTTAAATCCTCACTTTTGAGATTGATTCTGCTGCCGAATGCCCAGCAAGCATGAAAACCAGCACTCCGCATGAGTGTGCTCTGGGCTTGGTCACGTGTCTCCCTTTGCTCTTGGACAACAGTAACAGATGAAGCAGCACGAGTGGGCAGAAAGAATCATAGCAAAATAAAGGTTTTTGTTTGCGGGGCTGTAGCTGGGACTAAATTTGTCTTAGTGTCAGATCAGCGAAATGGAACTGGGAATGGCAGGTGCCTTCCTCAAACCGTAGGTCAGCGTGACCAGCATTGTTCCTCAGCCTTCTTTCTTGCATTTTTAAACTTTCATTAATAACAGATGCATATAGTATGTTTGTTTGTTTGACTATTTTTTTCTCTTTCAAATAAGGCCCCATCCTATAGCCCAGGCTCACTCACTGTGTAGGCTGGTTGTGAAATCATAGCAATCCTCCTGCCTCAGTCTTCTGAATTCTAGAATTATAAGAGTAAACCATCTGCCCTGCCTTTCCTTGTAAGAAAATGAAATAGTTACAATCTCAGGCAGTTAAGGCTTCTTCCAACACACACACGCACACACACACGCACACACACACACACGCACACACACACACGCACACACACGCACACACGCACACACGCACACACACACACACACTCACACGCACGCACACGCGCGCACACGCGCACACACGCACACGCACACACACGCACTCACGCACACACGCGCACACACGCACACACACGCACGCACACACACACGCACGCACACACACTCACACACACGAACGAGATCATATGATCACCTTACGCACTCTTAGAAGTTCACCAAGTAGCCTGCACTTACAGAAAGGTATATGCACTTCATATACGTGTGTGTGTGTGTGTGTGTGTGTGTGTGTGTGTGTGTGTGTGTGGTCTCTTATTTAAAGCAAATGATTTGGGGTGGCTTGGACCAGGCAGGGCTGGAAAGATCAGCAGTTAATAGCAGTCCCTGCTCCTGCAGAGGTCATGGGTCCCAGCACCCACAACAGGCTCAAAACTACCCATAACTCCAATTCCAGGGAATCAGCTCCCTCTGGGCTCTGAGAGCACAAGGCATGCATATGGTGCACATGCATATGTACATATATGCAAAACACTCGTACACATAAGTAAAAACAATCCTTTTTAAAAAGGAAAAGAAAGAAAAAGTCTTGGAGCACATGAGGTTGTGTCTGGTCTCCCTGCACTGCACTTCCTCGTGGTCCTCCCACTGGACTTCTTGCATATGTGTGTGCTGTTCCAGTGCTAGGCATACAGCAGTGAGTGGAGCACACAACAGCGTTCCAGGCCGGGCCACGTGAGGTGTCCAGTGAGTAACAGCAACAGAGCTCACCAGATGGTACTGACAAAATCAGGGAAGGCGACAGTCGGGGAGAGAGGAGATGAGGAAGGGCTCCTTGTGACAGTGGGAAGCAGAAGGAAGAGGGCGGGGTGGGGGCGGGCATAGGGCACAGTGAGCAGAGAGTTCAGCAAGAGGCTACCTGGGGCAAAGAAAAGCAGAATCCAGTGCAAGGAGAAGAAAGGGAGTTTTAGGGAACAGTAGGACCAAGAAGCAGTAGGACCTGGTAGTTGGTAATTGGTCTTTGAATGAAACCAGAGCCGCTGGAGCAGTGATGGGGGAGTAACGTGGTCAGTTCCCCGGTACAAAGATGAGCACAACCTCATCCCACAGGCACACCAAAGACTAGGGTGCAGTGGCTGCAATGACACCAGCAGCATCACTGATGGGGTTGAGAAGCAATTCAACAGGTTTTACCGATGTGAACGACTCCAAAGTGGTTGTCAAAAGAGGCCATACCCAGGCAGGGAAGCTTGCAGGAGGACCGTCGCAAGTTTGCTCTGGACTTGGGTGCTTGGCAATAACTATTAGACATCCAGTGAGTTGGAGTGTGTGTGTGTGTGTGTGTGTGTGTGTGTGTGTGTGTGTGTGTGTGTGTGTATGGTCGGTCAGCAGGAGAGATGCGGTCTGGGTACAGGGCCGACACTTAAGCTAGAAAAATATACCTGGGAGTCAGTAGCATCTGAGTGACTCGTTTATAGGCGTGAAGGTTATCAGGTGTCAGAGAGATCAGGACCCCGAAATAAACCCAGAAAGGAGCCTGTGGTAACTCGGAATCCAAGTGGAAAGAGATGGTGAGAGGCAGGCCAGAGTCAGAGGCCCCTGCTTACTCCGGTAGGATGAGGTTGAGGCCTGACCATTGGATACAGCAAGCATACAGAGGCTGTGAGTTTAAGAGATGGGATGGGAGAAATCAGGTGTGAGTGGCAGCTTTCAGGGGCTTCCTGTGTGCTGCAAAGGTGAGGACACAATCCTTCCAGGATTCTGGTTCTGCCCACAGAATCTGGTAGCCTCCATCCTGCTCCTTTGGCTGCTGCCTTTCAGGCTGAGTCTCTCAGAGTGAGTGGCCATGCTACCTGGCTTCATTAAACTATGTCTCTCCCTAGATCCTCTCTGAAAGTGGTGAAGGCGGCAGCCCAGGTCTTGAATACATTATGGCAGTATCGGGACCTCCGGAGCATTTACAAAAAGGTAACACCCAAGAGTAGCTGTGGCGGGATGAGCACTCCTCATAGCTCATCCCCCTAATATCAGTGACGTGCTGGCTTTCATTTTGAGCTGTTTCTTTTTCAACTCCACAGGATGGGTGGAATCAGAACCATTTTATTACACCTGTGTCCACGCTAGAGCGAGACCGATTCAAATCACACCCTTCTCTGTCCACCACCAACCAACAGATGTCGCCCATCATTCAGTCAGGTCAGTGGGCATGTGTGTGACAAAACATTGTGTACACACACGTACAAACACGTGCGTACGTACACGTACACACACACACACACACACACACACACACGAGGGAGAGGGAGAGGGAGGGAGGGTGCGGCAGGGCGAAGGGTGGCTGAACATGAGGAGATTAAGCATGTCACTTCAGCTCTGCCCATCTTCCTGAGAGCATGCTTTGAGAGTCACACCCTGTTGTAAACAGCCACTTTCTTCCTCCATTTGGAAAGATAAAACAACTTATATTAGCTGCAATGTGTTTAAAACAAAAAAACTCCAGGGCCTGTCCCCACACCTGGATGCTGCTTCACCACACTGGGGAAGGGGCCCTGGCATCTGCATCTGACCAGCTGGACCAGTAACCTGATACAGAGTCCTGGGAGGTGGGGTAATTTAAGATGCACTGGCTGACTAGGAATGTCTCTGCTATCTGCCAACTTTGCATAAGCTTCAAGTCTCTTCCTAAGTAGAGTTATTGCTGCTGCTGTTGTTGCTTTGGGTGGAGTTTTGTTTGGTTTTGGTTTTTCTTTAGTTTTCTTGGTGAAACTTCTTAGGAACAAGCTCCTAGAACATAGCTCATTGGAGCTTTGCAGTGGCACCTCCCAGTTCCCTGCACCCCCACACCCTTACACCACCCAGCCAGCCACCCCCACCTCACTATGTGGCCTTCTGGAAAGTTCCTTGGACGTTACACTGAGACTCTTGGCAACGGTTCCACCCACTCGTTTGTAGAGATCAGCTCAATACTTCACACTATGACTGCCAAGTCAAACAGTCCTGTACATTTAATTCTTACCTGCATGAAACAGGAAAAGCGATGCTTCTTACTTTGATTTGGCTTTAAATCACACGTTCTGACACATATATTATCTGCTGTAGACAGCTGTGCTGTTTCTGACAGTCCTATTGCTCATGTGGACAGATGTGGACAAAAAGACTGATGCCTGCGCCCAGGGGCTCTTGCCACATAATTGGATGTCTGTGTGATGGGAGTTTCCTGTTTGGTTTATTTGGTGATTTCTTTTCTCTTTTTCTCTCTCTTTTTTTTAAACATTATCTACACCTACTGTGTGTAATAGATATATATGTCTTGGTTTAAAATTATGAGCTGTTTCATTCACCAAGAATTCTGCTTGACAAGTCCTTTCATGAAAATATTCAGCATGCTCAAAGACTTAGGAATAGGGATGTCAGGGGAAACAGGAGAGGTAGGTGGCTGCCAAACACAGGCCTTCAGTGCAAGGATAGAACCACTTCAACAAACAGACCAGCTACAATGGATTTGCCTCTGGGACCTCGAGCAGAAGTGCTACCGGCCCCGCCCGGTCCCTACGCAGCCCTCTGTATTCTACTTAGAGGGAAGATGTGTCACTCCTGTCTCCCAGCTGTCAAGGGCTGACCATCGTCTCTCAGCACTGAGGAGAGATGTGCTTATGAGCATGTCCGAGGCTTCATTAGTGTCATCACAAAGAAAAGCTGCTCTCTTCTGTCCCGCCATCTCCCCAAAAGTGAGCTGGAAGTAGCACAGACACAAGGGTGTGCGTGCTCAGCTCAGCCAACAGCACAGGAAAAGAACTGCCTTGCCAGGGCCCTCAGAAGGCTTGGCTGTGCAACAGGGCCAAGGCTGGAGAACCTCTGCCTTCAAGTGAATTGGGTAAAGATATGGACACGGGTTACTATTATTACAAACCAGACTGTTAATGAGAAAAAGAAAAACCTCACATTACCTTCCTGGCCAAATTTTAAAAATAAAAAAAAAAAATTAAATCGTTCAAAAGGGAACCCATGAGTAGATAGCTGGTCGTGGCTAATCGTTATCAGATGTGTGGCCCAGGCCACTGGGTTCACATGATCTCCTGACAATAGATCACCATAAAGAGAAGCATAAATGTTATTTATTGGACGCTTCTAGAGACACAAGACCAGAAATTAAAACGCACTATAAAACCTGCTACCAAACATCTGAACGTAAACAATGGCAGATAGTTTATAAGCAACTAAACTGTAACCACAAAATAGAAATCATCTTGCATGGCTCTTAAGTTACCCCAGTTGGTTTCCAAGGGTGGGTCAACTCCCTGAGTCCCTGCTACCTGCCACCGTCTACCCTGGGCTTCTAGAGCTGGCTGCTTGCTGCAGCGCAGGCGTGGGCTGAGATGTCACCCTTGCTGGGATGGGAATGTAGGGTGTGTTCATGGTCCCCAGGGTCTGGCTGCTCTTTGCCCTCAGCACCTGTAAGAGACAGTTTTACTGTGGCATTGCTGATAAATAGCCTGTGTTTTCCTGGAGCACTTTCCAGATTTGCTGACAATCTGATTTCTCTCTTTTCCCCTCTCCTTCCTTTGCCTCTCCCTTCAGTTGGCAGCACCTCTTCCTCACCAGCACTGTTAGGAATCAGAGAGCCTCGCTCTGAATACGATAGGACCCAGCCACCTATGCAGTATTACAATAGCCAAGGGGACACCACACATAAAGGCCTGTACCCTGGTAAGACGCCAGTTGGGTGTGTGATACGATACCTGAAGGAGTCACCTCTCTGGGTGCTCTGATTGCTTTAAATAAATCAAGCTAATATAGTTAAACGATGACCACAAATTAAAGAGAGGGCTAGATCTGGGGGTCACTCCTGGCTGCCCCAGGTGCCATTCCCTTTGCTCCTCTCCCCCTCCTGCTCTGGCAAGAAGAGTCCCTTGTGCATCAGAAGTGAGGGTCTCATGTGGCTTTGCCTGAACTACGTGTACTCTCCAGCCTGGCTCAGCTCTAAGTCCAGACTGGTTAATAACAGTCTAGTCCATCGGGGGAAAGAGTTTGAGTGGATTGTAGAATGTATCATATGCTTTTCCTCAAGTGTGATTACTTTTAAAAACAAAAATACTATTATAGTGTTAATACTTTGATATCCTGTTCAGAAAGATATGCATAAAAATATTTTAAAGTTGCCAGCCCAAAGATAGTAGGTCCGTTCTGAAAAGATTAGGAATTAAAACTACTCCCAAGGTTCCAAACAAGTCATGAGCTACTGCAACAGAAAAAGTATTTTTTTTCTCAACAAAAAAAAAGGGGGGGGGGGGAGAATACATATTTATTAGAAAGAAGTAAGTGAGAACTGCCAGCAACTTAACTGCTGCAGGGGAGCAGTCTGAGTTGTGCTGTTTTCTTTGAAATTGTGATTTCACAGGGCTATTTACTAATTGACTATTGTTACCATGGCAATTAATAGCTCAGAAAATTGCAGATGCTACATTTCAAATAGCAAGCTCTGGGCAGAAGGAAACACACACACACACACACACACTGAAGTGCAGGCGGCTTCAGGCCTGCAGCAGCTGGCTTCACCATGCAGACCGCCTCTCGAGCATGCACCCTTTATCTCTTAAATTGCTTGGAGTATGCTTTATTTTCGTTGTTTAAAAAAAAAAATAAATAAATAAAGCCTTTGCTAGTTTTAGCAGGAATACAAGGGCGACTGGTGTCTGCTTTAGACTCCTGAGGACACTCGCCGAATTACCAAGTTGTTTTCCATTTACAACATAGTTAGCCATGGCAGACCCAAGACTGTGCCTCTGTGAAGCCCCACTGCTTTGAACATGCCTGTGCCTGCCCTCTCCAGAAGCCAGGGTCTGACTCGCAGCTGCTTGAAGGCACAAGGTTCATTCTAATGCTGCACTTCCCATGTCTCTGACTCACGCTGTGGCTCGGGTCCTGAACGGGTGATGCTCCTCACTCAGCTGAGCACAGGGAACCGTGCTACTGCTCAAAGCCAGCTACAGCAATCCCCGAGCTCGAGATAGGCCCTCTCTAGGAGGGCTCTGCAGTCACAGCCTCTTGCTGCCTGCCACACACACATGGCCTGGTTTTGCTACTAACCCTTGCAGACCCAGGGAGCTTGGGCTGCTGCCCTTCCGCCTGTGCTGGCACTAGGGAAAGGCAGGACCCAAACAACCTGGTGGGCCAGTGTAATAAGCGTTAGTTTTAATTTAATAAAATATTCTCTTACAGGCTCCAGCAAACCTTCACCAATATACATCAGTTCCTATTCCTCACCAGCGAGAGAACACAATAGACGGCTACAGGTGAATGTGTAACATCATTCCTACAGAAAGCTGGTTAAAAGTCTCACAGTAAGGGGGCCTGCGAGCGCTGGGCCTGATGCAGGGCCCGAGGAGTTTCCCCTGAGGATCTTTGCTCCTCAGCCATGCCATGCGCATGGTTTAGATAAATGGTTTCCATCAGTGCTTCTGAGACTGCCTGGCTCTGACAGGGATTCTGAGAGGCCTCTGGTGCATGTTCTTTATCCAATAGTTTTCCTCTCCCGCTCTCCCTCTTTTCTGTTAACCTATAAAGTGTCTTCCATCTTGGATGAGGTGAGGTTGGTGAGCACAGCCCCCACTATGATCTCACTGCTCTCTGTACACTTTGTGCTCCATCACCAAGCCTTTCTCCTCATCCCTGAGTCTGCCGTCCATGTTAATGAGGGCGTTGTGCTCCCAGTCCCCAGACTCTGCTTCCCAGAGGGCCTTGACCTACCAACCGGGACCTTACTGCCACACCATCTCAACCACAAAACTACTAGGGTTTCCCACCCAGAACTGCATGGTGTCCTTCCAAATAAGGATGTTCTGAGACCCCCTCCGCCCACTATACCATAATCTTCTTATTTAGATAGGAGAGAAGACGAGAACACCCCATTACTTATACTTCCTGCTCTAGTTTTTGAGGTGGTTTTGTTTTGTGACTGGGCCTTACAGTTGTTCCTACTGCTCAAAAACTGTTGAGCTAACATGACCCTCCCCTTTCAACCTGGGGAGTAGTCAGGATTACAGGCGTGCACCTCCACACCCAGCTGAGGCTTTAAGTCAAGACAAATCTAACTCTGCCTTTAAAAGACGAGGTAAAGTTAGTTAAGTAGCTTTTTAACCCGAACCACCAGTGGCGTTAGAATGAGTCTGAGTGAGATGCCAGTCCCTATGTGAGAAACGTTGATGTCTCACTTGGAGGTGGGGATGCAGACAGCATACAAACTGTAATAATTTGAAATCAAAGCTGAGACAAAACAGGAGGAGCCAGGACGAGGTGCCCTGTGTCACATGGGATGCTGTGCTTCCTTCAGAGGATCTTAGTGGCACTGGCTGACTCTAGAGTCATTTGCTCACAAGTCTCTGCTGATTTTGTCCTCTTCCTGCCTGGAGATGGCTCATCCTTCAATACCACACTGTACAGCAGAGTTCATCAGACCACATTATCTCTTTTAAAGTTGAGTGGTGGCTTCAAATCTTTATCCAGGAGGTAAATGTTTTAAAAGACAATCCTATAATTATGGTTATCTGGAAAAAAAAAATCTAAAACCAAATCCCCAGCCCTCAAATACGTCTATGATATGCTTAGCTTCCCTGTGCAAAAGCTGCCTCGTCCAACTCTGCTGAGGACCTAAACACTCCTGAGGCCTCAGGACGGGACTAGAGCAAACAAGCAAGCTCGCCTGTAAACATAACTGCAAGTCCACCCCTGCCGTGTGTAAACCTTGTGCACCTGAAACAGCTTCCTCCCTCCGCCCCCCCCTTAGCCCACAAAGTGCTCACAAATAGTGAGGCAGGAAGCCCACATCAGTGTTCTCTAAATGTGTGTTTTTAAAATGTTCTCACTTATTTGCCTTTCCACCTTGCCAGCAGCATCAGCAGCTGTACTATCCGGATGACTCCACCAGGAAGACCTTGGATGCATACAGACTGTACCTGCAGTCTCCTCGCAGCTATGAAGACCCTTATTGTGATGACCGAGTTCACTTCCCAGCTTCTACTGACTACTCAACGCAGTACGGACTAAAATCAACCACAAATTACGTAGACTTTTATTCCACTAAACGACCTTCTTATAGAGCCGAACAGTACCCTGGGTCCCCAGACTCCTGGGTGTAGCATCAAGACGGCTGCCTGCCGAGGAACGCTTTCCTTCTGACTTTGCTCGGATTGAGGGAAAGTCTGTCTTGCTGATGGGTGAACCATGAAAGTGAAACGGAAGGGATGAGCGAAGAGGTTTTGGTTTTTGGTTTTTGGTTTTTTCGAGGAATTTTCAGGGAAGTGAGGAAACCCTTGGGAGAGGACTTTCTACGCTCTGTGTAGGTGTTAGATCTAATACTTGTAGATTCTAGTGGTGAAGGTGTGGGTGACGTGCTGAGAGGCTTGAGAAGTGGGTGAGATGAGATGGGTATGTGTAGGTCAAATCAAATTACAGATGATTTTTTTAATGTGAATAAAGTTATGTTCAGATAGTTTGTACAGAAAAAAAAATAATAAAATGGATGCCCTTCATGTTTTATTGCTATTACTAAATGTCAAGATTGTATGCTATTATGTCTTGTAAAAATTCCTTCTGTTGGTGTAAATATGGAAATGCCACATTGGTTAAGTGCCATCAATTGTAATGCAGTGTGTCATTTGAAAAGAGATTTGAAGAACTGACAGCTTAAAACCCAAACGGGAAGCCCGCCCGCGGAACTGTTAACAGTTGACAACAAACTCTGACGCCCTCTGTTTTCAGTGAGTAGTGAACTCTGGAAGCACAAAGTCCAGCGTGACAGCAGCGCCATGCTCATCCCCTCTTTCACAGGACACTTCACTGCCATTTTCTATGCACATGGAAGAATAATAAATGTGGAAATTTCATCCTGGAGAATGTGTTCTCTTGTATTTCTTCAGGGTGTGACATGGAGACAGATTTAGTAAGTCCCTTGTGAAATGGGCCACACTGGACAATGGAGATGGGGTGGCTCCCTTACATACCTTAGTGTGTGTATTTCTTGGATTGCTTTTTTATTATCAACAGTTTATTAGGTACACTGTACAGTTTCAGCAGCTTTTCCCTTGCTTCAGACATCTCTTTTCACCTAAGGGAAATTACATCTGGCATCCTGACCACTGGCAGCATCCTTTTTGAAAACTCAGTAATTACATGTGACAGTTGGGCATTTGCTTGCTTGGCATCAATGCTATAAACCAAAACTGATTCTAAATAATTATTGTGCTGAGTACATTCTGGATTACTGGCAGCCTTGGGGGATCCCAAAGACATGGTAGGCGTGTCCTGGTGCTATCCTGCAGCATTGTGACTATAGAAAGAAACCCAAGAAACACTGCTTTCCTGAGTGGAAACCAGCCCAAGTGTAGGCAGAATTATGGCTGAAGCCTGCAAATGGTGAGCCTTTCTGAGCTTCAGACTTTCCAAAGGACACCCTGAGACCTTGACAGAGTCATACTCTTGGCTGCATGCCCTGGCTGGACAGAGGAAACGGCCTTCTACACAGCAGAGGCTGCTGAATGATGTTCCTGAGGAACTGACAGTATTTTAGACATCATACCTATTTGATCCTGAACCTGGTTCCTGAGAGGTCTGGGTTTAAGTGAAGGCTGTTCCCTAAGAGAGACAGAAAAATGAGCCTCCAGAGCCAACCAACTATTTTGGCAGCCCTTATTGTAACTAATGCAGAGCAAGAGTTGAGACGAACTCACTTGGGCCTCCGATGAGACCTCCTTCCTAATGTAGCCAGAAAAGGGGCCAGTGGTGAGAACTGTGCAGAAGCTCTGAGGCCCTTTAAACCTCCTAACTTGTGACTGGAGAAAAGAAATTGCAGGCAGAAACCTGCATCCTTGATGATAAAGATAGAGTCAGCCCTCCAGCCGCGGCAGTAAACTGCTCAAACTCTTGAGTCAGCATTGCGATTCTCCTAGTACCAAAAGCATTCAGTAATCAGCCCAGAGAAGAGATGTGTTGTAGGGGGAAATTTTCCCCCACAAGTTGGGAGGAGCTAAGGTGGGAGGAGGAAGAAGAGGAGCTAGGGGAGAGGACCAGAGAGGGAACATGGAAGCGGACATGCACGTGTCTTTAGCAGTCAAAGGTAGTTGGTATATCTAGGTTGAATATTGGGTTACTCCTCTAATTGTGTGGGCATCTTGTTATTGAGCATTACCAAATATATAAAGCTATTGGATAATCTTTAAACATTAGAGTCACTTCTACAGGGTACTGTGTGGATAACGGGATGGTCTGGGCTCAACCCAGCCTTGTGGAGACACAGTGGAAGATTGGCAGAGCCATCTCCCGCACTGGCTTCTCATGGGTGGCAGGGCTGGTGTCTCTGGCCACCCTGAGCTGAGCGGCAATGAGAACACGCCACCACCGCTCATGGCCTTAGGCCTTGTCTAGTCAGGAAGATGGCAGCTGATTAAGAACAAGCAAGATTGAGTGCCTCCACCATTTTTAAAATATCTCCCGCAACAGTGTGTAGTTCTGCAGAGCCAGAGTCAGCTGAGAATATGCACTAGACAAACCGAGGTCAGAGAGCTGGACCAAGGTTTACACACCCTGGCTCCACCTTAAAGACACCTGAGCACTTCCAACAGAACACACCTTATGGGCCAGGCCTCAACCCTTCCTGCTGAAGAGCTCCCTGGGCCAGTGTGCAGTGCAGACATGGACAGACCTCTATTTCCTGGATACTATATAGCCCTACAGTCAAAGCACTCAAAGTTTGATGTCAGGATACAGAGTCTGCCTAGGAGAGAGAAGTGTGTTTTGAGTATTGTCACAGAAAAGTAAAACTTAGAAAGCCATGAGACTTTTCTGTTAAGAGAAAGAGGGAGAGGGAAAGAGAAAAAGAGAGAGAGAGAGAGAGAGTGTGTGTGTGTGTGTGTTTTAGCCTGTATATATGTATGTGTGCCCATGGAGGTAAAAAGGCATTAGATCCCTTGGAACTGGAGTTACAGATAATTGTGAGCCACTGTGTGGTTGCTGGGAGTAGGACCCAGGTCCTTTATGAAAGCAATGAATACTTTTAACTCTTGGGCCATCCCTCTAGCCCCCTAGAGCATATTTTTACCTATGCACATTTTGTTAAGGTTACATCCTTTGAAGGCCCTGAGCTTCTAAGTATTGAACATCATGACCACACAGCACCAGAGTGTTATCTGTCACTAATCCCTGGCCAGTGTTTGTCCACGTGGCTGCTGATTCTTGAAGAAAAAATACGGAGTTTTTAGTACTCCCTAAGTGCTGACGGTCAGTTACACAGACATGATCAGCTTACCCTCACAGCAAGTGTATGCTATTCCACTTGATAAACCCTGGAACAAGCAGCAGAGTAAACTGCTGAAGGTCGGTTTACCAGTAAGTGACCAATGCACTGTTAGGCCTGTGGTCTTAACTAAATGCTGGTGGCCAATCCAGACATTTGAATTCAAGCTAACATATTGTCTATTAGACACCACTACCCTGAATTTACCAAATGAAACTTATTATTCATAAATTAAAATAACCATAAATTGAACATTTAAGGCACATTAAGATGGTTCAGTGCATAAAGCCTTTGCCACACAAGTTGATATCCTAGGTTTAGTCCCATGTAGGGTAGAAGGAAAGGACCTCTGATGCCACACACATGCTGTGGCACAGGTGAGCACACACATGCATACAGCCCATACATACAATAACTGTGGGGAGCCAACAGAAAGCAGCTATCATCCTTGCAGCCATCTTGAGCCATATACCCTGATAAGAGATTTGATTACAATAGCCTACAACAGCTGAGCACGCTCTGATAACATCTTGCTTTAGATGCCCAGGATCTTCCCTTGGGTATGTGAGACTTAAAGCTGTGATTTAGAGCCGAGACTTAAGGGTGTGACTTAGAGATCAGATTTAGAGACAAGGCCTAAGGGCATGACTTAAAGGCGTGACTTAGAGGCGTGGCTTAGAAGTGAGACATATAAAAGGCAAGAAGCAGACAGAAGAGTTCAGTACAACTTGGAGTTAGCTATTAGGCATTAGTTATTAGGCACTTGGCACTTGGAGGAAGAACTTGGAATTAGACATTACCCACTTAGCACTTGGAAGAAGAAACTTGGAACTTGGAGGCACTAGGGACTAGGAACTCAAGACTTGGGACTTGGAGAGAAGGAGAGAGACTGGAGAATAAACGGGATTGAATCACACCTGTCTGATCTCCATTCTTCATGTCCATCCTCACTCTCTCTCTTGCTGAACCCTGACCCTCAGACTGGAGCAGCTTGGGGCAGTGCAGTTCTCAACATTTCTGACCCCCAAATGTGGGGCAGCTCGGGCTGCAACAAATAACAACTGTTTTAAATGAATAACCATTAAAAGTAAAAATAGACACAAATCTATCTTGCCCACCATGACGTCACAGAGCTTCACTGTGAGTCTGAGTCCTGACCCTTCTGTGAGTGATGGCTTCTGTTAGAGAAGGAACTCACTCTGTGAGCTATGTCTGTCATCAAAAGCCCCCTGAGACAAAGTCTGTCACCATGGGATCCTAGCATTCTGGGGCCTCAGTAAGACCCTTAACACTCTTGTCAATGCTTCAGACCGTGGCTCTGTTTCCATGCTCAAACTGGAAAACAGAGAAACACATTTGAAAACTTGGCCACTACTGTTCATTCATTCCATGTATTTTGAGTAGCACTGTTTATGGTAACATTATTCCTAATAGCCAAAAGCTGGAGGCAACACAACCCTCCATCAGAAGAATGGATAAACAAAACTGTTATCCAAGAGCGGGAAAGACTGCAATATATATTTGTATCATAAAATATAGTCAACAATGAACCACAAATATGACCTGGACAAATACCAAAAACATGTTGTTCGACAAAAGGAAGAGGCTGGCAGAGCTAGTTTGCTGAATGAATCTCACGCAAGAACAGGAAAAACTCCCCTTAAGTGACAGAATCTAGAACCATGTTGCCCACAGAGCTACTTGGGATGATGGAAATGTCCTCTGTCGTGATTGGGACGGCAACTGCACAGGTGCACACATGCACCAAGACTTCAAAATGCACACGTCAGGCCTACATCTCACTGCATCAAATTGCGTTAGTAATCACCCCCCCAAAAGAACTGAAGAGAAGAAAGGCAAGTAGTTGGGCAAAGGGAAGAGGTCAGCAGAACTGCAGGGACAAGAGAGTAATGAAGGGTGTATATGATCAAAACTGTATGCAATAGACTGAGAACTATTATTATGCATAATTAATGCATGCTAATAAAGCTACCTCAATGCATTAACAAGTCAGTAAAGAAGTAACATAGCCCGAGACATAGTTTAATGACCTAGCATTGACATAGTTTAATGACCTAGCATTGAAGTGATAATTATTTGTCTCTTCGTAGTTAAGAAAAATGCAATTTATTTCAAACCTTAACAAAATAGTCACCTAGTTTTATATATATCCCTTTGTAGCTATGTACGCTAGCCTGTTTTAAAAAACAGCTGCTTTGTAAGGTACCCTCAAAAAAGAACTCTGGAAAACGTATATGTGTAAAGCACCATGCGGGTAGCCTTCAAACAAGCTACGGTTGTGCAGATTTATTTATGTTGACAAGAAAGTACTTTAAGAAGAATTGCTCAGACTTATGTTTAAATGCATTGCCAAGAGAGAAGCATGGAGCCCTCTTAGCTGATGATCTAAAGAGATGTGTGAATAAATACCTCATTTGCCTCAGAGGTCCCCCAACTACAGGGAAGGAGTGGGGGGAGGGGGAAGCAGAGCCCTTTCCCCAAAATTCCAGAGAGGTGTCAGCAGAAAGCAAACAGGTCTGTAGAGTCTGGGCTCTCAGGGCAGACTTGGAAACCAAGGGAGAACTTTGCTTCTGATCTAGGAAGGGGGGAACCTTAATTGTTAGTTGGTGTGCAACTGGGAAGGGAATTAAGAGAGCGTAGGAGGTGGAGGAGCATGGGATTCCAGGGCAGCTTTGACAGACAGAAGCTATCTAGCTGTCCTCAGCTGGTCCGTGCCCAGGGCTGAACTGGATTGAACTGGATCTCAGAGTCTGGAGAACACAGTTCAGCTGAGTCTGGTCCACTTCATCTCCCTCTAGCTCTCGGTTTTACCTCCATCTTGATTTACCCTGTGACAGCAGTTCGCTGTTCATTCCCATGATAGCTTGCTCTGATTGGCTGGCACTATGAATGCCCTCATTCAGGACCCTCCTCAAAGACTGCAGACACAAAAAGGAAATTTTTAGCAAGCAAATTATGACTTTGAATTGTGTCTGTTTTAGTGCCTTCCCTTGGTTTTATGTCAGCAGCTTCTCTCGAAGCAGCTGGCATGTCCCCTAAGTGACTGTTTGTGCCTATCGCCGTTGCCTAATTCTAACTTGAAATCACTGAAAAACATTCTGTACTGTCATCATCGTTTGCATAAGCCATAACTAGCTTCTTCATTATTAAACTCCCATCCAGCAGTTAGGGGAATTTTGATAAAGACTTAATGATATGATGCACCATTTTGCTCTCTATTCATGGGTGGAGAGCTCATTCCAGAGCCTGTCAATGCGTTGGCTCAAAAGATAAAATTAATCACAACACATGCAGGGTCAAAGGTATAATTCTGAAATCAGAGGGGAAACAGATAACTCTTCCCTTCATGAATCTCTTGTTAACTGTTTACTCCCCAGAAGGCAACAGCCCTGAAATATGCCTTTGCTTGCCGGCAACGACACGTAATGCGCTTGGCCTTCAGTGCCTGACAGGGAGCCATAGACACTTAGTGCTAATCTAATAAAATGACTTCAGGGAGAAGGCAGCCCCTCTAGGCTCTCCTTTTAGTGGCAGGGGCTGTACCAGCCCAATCCCAGTGAGCTGCCATTCTTTTCCCGGAGTGAGAAAGACGATGATGATCCGTGTGCCCAGGCTTCTGAGCTAAGGACTAAAGGAAAGTATTGAATCCTGTGGGGGGGAGGGGCACCTAAATAATAGGAAGTGATTCACCCAATGCAGATCCAGGAAAATGTCGTGGGGCTCCACCTCTAGGAGTTTACCTTTGCCCCCAGACTGTGCAAACCCTGACCAACTGCCATGTCTGGAGTGAACTGTCAAAGACAGCCTCAGAGAAGACAGGGGAACTTGAACTAAGTGTTGGTTTTATTTTAAGCAAAGGCACTAGTGAAACTGTGAGATTGACTAGTGAAACCCTTGACCACCCCTCTCTCAGTCACAAATCCATCTAGCTTCCCAACCTAATGAGCCTTCAAGAATGGAAACCAGTTTGAACATTGCCTTAGCAAAGATAACTAGGAAAAGGCCATATTTCAAAAGTTAAGGTTTCTAAGAGAATCGTCAAATGACCTATTCCCAACTCTGGCTCTGAATGAGACAGACTTCTCATTAGCATGAGACTTCTAAAAGAGAGACCCTTCTCTGCCCTGTCCAGCTCCACTACCTCTGCAGCCTCTAGAAAACAGCTCACCTGGGGACAGTTGACCCAGGCAGGAGGGTAGGCAGGTCATTTTGGGAATGGGGTTATGTTGGGTCGACTCTGCACCATCAGAACTGGTGCAGGGTTACCAGCCTCTACTGCTGTTGTGGAAAAAGACCATTCCTGGCAACAGATCATTCACCAAAGACGAATTAGAGACATTACAGCCATTCTGGAAGACATAGAGACTTTTTATTTTCTTCATGGACTCTTTTACTCTTCACTGCTTTTCAAAGGCAATAGGGATGTACTAGTCTGGCATTTGGTTGCTGTAAACAAATATCTTCAACAACAACATCAGGATGGAGGGTCTCTTTTATCTCATGGTTCCACATGATCCAGTCCGTGGCCCTTGGCCTCATGCACTCGGGAAAATCATTGTAGAAATGAGACACATGTGACAGAAGCCTCTCACCTCATGGTGACCAGGAAGCAGAGGGTGAGGATGGGACTGGGAACCAGGGACCAAGTGTAACGGCCAAAGCCATACTCTCAGGGATCTACTTTCCCCAACTTTGCCAAACCTCACAAGATTGAATTAGCAGCTAGGGACCAATCACTCCATATGAAACTATAGAGATGAATCGCATTCCAGTATCAGAAGAGGCCAGCTGACAAGGTGAGGAAAGTTCAGGGGCTCAACTGGCCAGGTGAAGTCCAGAGCCCTTGACACCTGTCTCTCAAGTTGGGATCTTCAAGCCACTCTGCACTCTGGGAGGTCTGCATCTTGATTACCTGACTTCAGCTGACTCTGGCAGCTATAGAAGCCTTCCTTTTGCTCTGATTTAAACTATTATTCCCAATCTACCCCACAACAGAGAAAGCCAACAACACACCTTCCAACATATGACCTCTCTGCATTCTCCCCTATCTTGAAGAGAATAAGGCTGTACCTGCATCCTTAGAAAGCCCAGGATGTTCAAACCTACAGCCTCCTTCTTTAGTGAGCACGAACCAAACTGAATCTCAAAAGGGAAAGCAAACTTCTTCCTTGGGAGTGGGAAAGGAGGAGGAGGTTTGTCTCCAGTTCCTTGGGGCTAGCACATCTTAGAAAAAATAAAAATAAAACTCTCCTTGCTAGCCTTGCTCAAATGATGGAAGGATTGGAGGATTAAAGCCTCAGGCTGTGTACGTCCTGACTGACAAGAGTCACAGTCCTCAGAAATCCAAATGAGAGCCAATTCAAGTTTGTCTCCTGCAGTATTCTAGACACAATGGCCAAAGCTTCCAGAGAACTCTTTCTAGAGAGAACATCTGAGCCCGAGATTGAAAGTAGATTCCACACTCTCTTCCTAACCCCAGATGGACACACAGTGTGGATCTGAGCTTATCTCCCCTTTCTTGGTAGGATGATTAGTGCTGTTAAAAAAAAAAAAAAAAAAAAAAAAAAAAAAAAAAAAAAAAAAAAAAAAACACCAGGACCAAAAGCAACTTGGAGAGAAAGTGTTTGACTTACATGTCCTGAATCACAGGAGAAGCTAAGACAGAAACTCAAACAGGGCAGGAACCTGGAGGCAGGAGCTGATGCAGAGGCCAGGAAGGAGTGCTGTTTAGTGGCTTGTTCCTCATGGCTAACTCAGTCTCCTTTGTAGAAGAACCCAGGCCCACCAGCCCAAGGGTGTTCCCACCCACAATGGGCTGGGCCCTTCTACATCACTCACTAATTAAGAAAATGCTCTACCGGTTTGCTGATCTTGTGGCAGCAATTTCTTAATTGAGGTTCCCTCATCTCAGATAAGAGCTTTCATCAAGTTGATATAAAACTCTCCAGCCCAGTTGACTCCTTGTCAACTAGACACACAAACACATCGCTGTTAAGCTATAAACTTTTCTTTCTTGTTCATTCCCAAAGATCACACCTGAATATCAGCATCACAGTATAAAACACTCCAACTTTTAAAAGTCCCATAAGCTTTAGAAAGTCAAACACTTATTGAAAGTTCAAAATCGTTTTAAAATATTCGATCTCTCTCTAAAACCAAAGATCTCTTTAAAAGCTCAAAATCTCTCTACTGTGGGTTCCTGTAAAATCAAAATAAGTTAAACGTTTTCTTATTCCAAGAGGGAAGAACCAGGGGATGTGGTCACAATCAAATCAAAGTAAACTAAATGGCTATACTGTTTGAGTCACATCTATGGCCTCCTCAAAGGCCCTTGATCAACACTTCAGCTCTACCTTCTGCAGCCCACACAGACTGGCTCCTACACCTAGGCCAGCTCTACTCCACTGCTGCTGGTGTCCTTGGTGGCCAGTCATCCCTTGGTACTGCCATCTCCAAAATGCTGGGGTCTTTTATTGCAACTGGGCTGCACTTCACCAATGACCTCTCCTGGACCCTCCTCAGGGACTTCAGCCCTGCCACACAGTGCCAAACCCCAGCTGCTCTCCATGGCCTTCATGCCTTTAAACCCAGTACCACCAGAGTGACTCTTACAACACTAAGTTCATCTTTCAGCACAATGTACACAACCTTGGCAGCCTCTGGCACACAGCTTCTGTATGCTGACCCTGAAGAAACACTTTCCAGATTTCACCTCATCTATGAGAGTCTTTTATTTATTCATTCTTACTTTGTGTGCATTGGTGTTTTGCCTGCATGAATGTCTGTGTGGGGATTACAGATCTTAGAACAACAGACAGTTGTAAACTGCCATGTGGGTACTGGGAATTGAACCCAAGTCCTCTGGAAGAAGAGTCAGTGCCCTTAACTACTGAGCCATCTCTCCAGCCTGATGCTGGTCGCTTCTTAATTGCTGATAATTTCTCAGCCCCAGCTGAGCAGCATCTACTGTCCAGGAAAACACCAGTTCTACTTGAGTGGTTCTGATCTCTTGTTCATTGCAGCTGATTCTCCAGCCCCAGCTGGACCAGAACTACAGATTCTTAGTTCAAAAATCAAATAGCCCCAATAGAGCCTTTGTTTCCCTCTGAAACTTCACAAGCCAGGCCTCCAGTGTCTATACTGCTCTAACATTATCCTCTAATCTTCCAAGTTCTCACAAGCTTTGAACACTCAATGCCTTTTCCAGCCCAAAGTTCCAAAGCTCTTCCACAGTCCTCCCCAAAATACATGGCCATGTCGGCCACAGTAGTGCCCCATGATCCTGGTACCAATCCCTGTCTTAGTCTTGGTTTTTTATTGCTATGATGAAACATGTAACTAAGAGCAACTTGGGGAGGACAGGGTTTATTTGGCTTACATATTCTGAATCACAGTCCACTGAAGGAAGCCAAGGCAGAAACTCAAACTGGGCAGAAACCTGGAGGCAGGAATCGAGGCAGAGATCATGGGGGAGTGCTGCTTACTGGCTTGCTCAGCCTGCTTTTTTATAGACCCCCACCATCCCAAGGGTGTCCCCACCCACATTGGCCTGGGCCCTCTCCCATCAATCAGTAATTAAGAAAATGCTCCACAGGCTTGCCTAGAGCCTGATCTTACGAAGGCATTTTCTCAGTTGAGGCTCTCTTCTCTCTGATAACTGTAGCTTGCATCAAATTGACATAAAACTAGCCAGCACACTTCCCAAACAAGCAGAGTCCACTAGAGAGACCAGAGAAACCAGAGAGGAGGACCAAGGACTCCAGTGAGCAGCTTTGTGGTGTTCCATCTTCTCCTGACCTAGGCGAGATTGCCATTGGTACTCCCTCCAATGTGATAGGTCAAACAGAGCCTCCCGACCTTTATAGCATGATGTTCCATGAATAGTTCTACCTCGCCATCTCCAGGATCCTGTGCTTCTGATTAAATCTAGAAAGCCTCTAGGTCTGCTTCAGGTGAGGGTTCCTAATCCCCACCTCACTACTCACCATCAGGTTGGGGTGGATTCTTCCCAGTCTCCATCACTGTTCACTGAACTCACAACCGTACATCCTCAAGTACAACCAGCCCTGTTGGCCCCTTGATGTAGTGGTTTAAATGAGAATGAATGGTTCCCATAGGTTCACCTGTCTGGATGCTATGTCCCCAGCTGGCAGAACAGTTTGGAAAGAATTAGGAGGTGTGGCCTTGTTGGAGGAGGTGTGTCACTGTGGGCGGGCTTTGGAGCTTCAAAAGCCTATGACATTCCTGGATAGTTCTGTCTCTCTGTCTCTGTCTCTGTCTTTGTCTCTCTTTCTGCCTAATGCTTTTGGTTCATATGTAAGTTCTCAGCTACTGCTCCAGTGCCATGCCTGCCTGATGCCATGTTTCCTGCCTCTATGATGGTCATGAATACTCTAACCCTCTGGAACCAGGAGTCTCGAATTTAATGCTTTCTTCTATAAGTTGCCATGATCAGGGTATTTTGCCACAGCAATAGAAATGTAACTAAGACACTTACTCAGCCAAGGAAGTGCACTTCTGGATACTATTCGTGGCCCTTGCCCTTGGACCAGCTCCTTCTTCTGCCACATCCAGCATTTTCCTAGTGTTTTCCTTACACCCTTGGGTCTATCTGATGTCCCCAAGAGAAGGTTTATGGCTAAATGAGTCTGAAAAGTGCAACATGGTATATTTCCCACAGAGATTCACGATGCCTTAAAGTTCACACCAGAGGCTCTGAGAAGATTTGCAATAAATACCTGATTCAGAAACACACTATTTCTGAAATATGAGTACATAAAAAGTTATTTCCCCAGACTCATATTTGAGAGTTCTTTTTTCTCACTTGCAAGTGTGTGCATTTAATTAAAATATACTTTCTTAGACTAAGTTTGAAATTTTGAATAGTCTAACTGAAAAATCTAAATTCATTTATTTATCCTGTAGCAGGCAAGTATAGATACATAATGTAGCCCGGAGACACACTGATGACATATGTGCTCCATACACCAGGTAGCTTCAATAGTACCCCAGAGGACTTTTGTGGATGAGTGTTCTCTGTGTTCATATTTATATTAGCCATGAAAACTCTAGGACCAGCAGCACAGCTTACTGGAAGACTTGTTGCTTAGCACATACAAGGCACTGGGTTTGGTTCTCAACAAAGCAAGCAAGAGAGAAAGGAAAAAAGATTAAAACCCTAAACTTAAAAATTCATTTACTAAACTAAACCCAGTATAAGTCACCACTGTCATAAAGTGTCACTGTAAATTACCCATTTATAAAAAATAACTGTATTTTACAATTCAGTAAGAAGACCGTCCGTATTTGTTTTATTTCTGTGCATCTCGTTCATGTTCAGCTAGATTCCCTCTTCTGCTTCTGCTGTGTGTTGCAGGTCATGTAGTCTCCACACAACATCCCTATGTGCTCATGATAGAGTAAAGTAAAAAATGGAAAATGACAAGAGGGTATTAGTTTTGATTTTGGGAACTCCCTGAAAGGGTCTCTGCACCCTGGGATCCATACCGCCCTTCAAGAACCACTGGTTTGGATAACTGGGACACTTCCTTCCTTTTTCCACATATACCTAAGAGAAGTGGAGGCAACAATGTGTCTCCTGACTCCCCAAGATGGGATCACACCTCCTGTGAGCTCAGCCTGCCCATCAATGGCTTACTCTCCCATCCCTGCCGGGTTCCAGTGTGGTTCCTGAGATCCAGCCGAGCAGAGGTCAGCTTGTACGATCTTGCCTCAGAGGATCATAAAGATTTTTGATCTATAGAATTTCATTAAAGCCATAAGGGCCCCAAGATAGTCATTGTCCAAACACAGATATTGCTTTCATTTGTAAGCCGCCTAATTCCTGCAAAAAAAATGGATTTAAACTTTATCTATAATCCATGCTCTGTTCTTCTGCAGGGTTCCCAGGGCTCCGTGAGATGAGGCAGCCAAGAAGATTCATCTTTTGTTCCTCTTCACATATAGGAGAAGATGAAACAGTCTTTCATCTTTGCCCCATGGAGGTTTGAAGCCTAGACACAAAAGGGAACCTGAACCCAGAGAAAGAAGAACAGACCTGAGTATCAAGACCACAAGCTGCTGGTCCCCCTACAGAGCCCCTTCCCCCAGGTCAGCTTCTGAAGACCCACTGAAGCAAAGGTCTAGAGGAGAAGAGAATAGCTAGAGAGACCAAAGGTCAGACACAGTAGGTCTTCTCTTGGGTAAAAATGAGAGAAGAGGAGACCCTGAGACTCCTGCTTCAAGCCATAGCTAGATAGCTGGTCCCTCTGCAAACCTTGTGTCTGTGAGGCTGAGGTTTGTCAAGCTGCTTTTAGTATAACAAAGTACTAAGGTGAAAAGATGTCCCGAGGAAGGCTGGAGAGACAATGACCCATTCTGTCGTTCTCCTGGAACAAAGAGAAACATCTTCCACTTGGAGAAGACAAGGTTTGGTTTTTGCCATTAAGTGGGTAGAACACAGATCCTGACTCTGGACTTCTGCTCCAGCTAGTGAAGAGATAGACAATTAGTCACCTCAACAGCAGGCATCCTTAGAACACCCCATACCCCACAACCTCTCTTGTGTCAGTCCTGTTATAGGGTGTGTAGACACAAGTTGGTAGTACTGCTGGGCATAACATAAGTATGACATAGCATAGAAGCTTAAGGTTTATCAGTGTCTATCAGGGTGGCCTGGGGATATGACCCAATTAGACCCAATTAGAGTCTCAGTGTCATCTGCTGCACAGTGAGGAATTAGAGAGTTTGCCAAGCTAGGCATGCATTGCCATTTAGGTCATATGTTGACCTCAAAGTAAAAATTTGTATTCTGCAGTAGATAATAGCAAGAGAACAGAAGATCAGCCCCAGACTGGGGAAAATATTTGCAAACCACTTAACTGATTAAGAAGAGTTATCAAAAATAATTCTTAAAACTCAACAATAATTTAAATGATTTTAAAATGGTCAAAATCTCCATATACCTCATTGGGAAAAAATTACAACCATGGTAAGTAAGTGTACAAAAAGAAGACATCATATGCCATCTGGGAATTTCATATTAAAACAACAGTGAGATGTCACTACATACCTGTTAGAGTGGCCAAAACCACACTGACGACAGCAAATGTTGATGGGGATGTGGAGGAACAGGAACGCCTGCCCACTCATTGCTGGTGGCAATGCAGAATGCTTCAGTGTTTTTAAAGTTAGTTTAGGCACTGCTGAGTGGCTCAGCAGGCAAAGACATTAGCCACCAAGCTTAGCAAGCTGAGTCCCATCCCTGGCCCCACAAGGTAGAAGGAGAGAATTGACTTCCACACATTGTCTGTTGACTTCCACACGTGTTCTGTGGCATGCCTCTCCCTCCCCTTCCCTACTCAGCATACATAGAAAAATATAGAAATAAATGTAACAATAAATTAAAGTTAGTTTAGTTGTTTCTTGTGAAAGAAAGAATAGTAAAGGAGAGAGATGAGTACAGTCCTCCAGGAATCATCTTCCAAAGACCCAGGAAACACACCTGTTCACACATCAAATTACCCCCATAAGACCCAAGGAAATCAGGCAAAAGACCCTAGTACCTACTTTTAGTATAACAAACTGAAAAGATGTTCTAAAGGAGGCTGGGGAGAGAAATGTCTTCAACCTCTTGGACCAGAAAGAAACAGGTTTTACTTGGAGAGTGCAAAGAGAAGAAAATTCAGCCTAGAGATTTGAAACATAGTACCAGGCCCATCACGATGAAACCCAATGCTTGGCAAAGCTCCACAGCCCCTCTCTCCGGGCCAATATCTATATATAAGCCAACTGAGCTAAGCCAGAAGGCTGACAGCATCCTCTATTCTCTCCAAAACCTTGGGCAGTAGAGCAAAGAACAGAACTCTACCTCCTAAGGAGAAGAACATGAAAGCTAACACCTGGAGCCCAGTCATAGGACCACTGTGACATGAGCCAGCTCCAGGAGAAACAGAAGCTCCTCGGTACATTCCTCTAGGTTGGCCCTAGCATTAGGCAGAGGCTGGTGTGCTAGTGAGATAGGCCTGAGTTTCAGCTGTGTCAATTCTAACCAGACCCCTGGAACTGCTCCACTGCTAAGTGGATGCATACAGCTCCAGTCTGTTTGACTTCTACTGCAGCTAGTGAAGAGATAGACCATAAGTCACCTCAACAGCAGGCATCCTTAGTATGCCCCACATTCCACGACCTCTCTTGTGTCAGTCAGTATAGAGTATGTAGACACAAGTTGGTAGTAAGTACTGCTGGACATAGCATAAGTGTGACGTAGCATAGAAGCTTAAGATTTATCCATTCATCTCAGAGATCAGCAGAATCCTATAGTGTTGAACATAAGTTCCAAAATTATGAATGAGGCATCTTGGCCCATCCTGGCCCCAGAAATAGATTTTTTTTTTTGAACAAACTACTTTCTTAGGTCTGCCTCTTCCACCACAGGTAGAGGGGTTTGAGTAGGGTCTTGCTATGTAGCTCAGGGTGGCCTCAAAACCATGTTCCTCCTGTATCAGCATCCTGAGCACTGGGATTGCAGGCAAGTACACCATACCGGAACACTCTTTTAGTAGTCAATTACATATTTTCAGCAAACATGGCTTGAATTGCCCTCTAGTTCTGAAGGTAGCAAGCCAGCAGTAGACTCCTAGCAATCCAGAATCTGGGAGCACAGAGCAATGAAACAGTGGACTACATAGCAGAGAAACTACATAGCAGAAATTCTGAAATTACAGACACAAATAAAGCCAGTATAGAGAGATCAGAATGAATCTTCCTTGTTGAATGCTGAGTGACGGCCCAGGGAGAGCCTTCAGGAGCATCAGGGACTTTCAGTAAACTAGGATTTCACCCTAACATTCAAAATAAGAAGCCAGAAACTGACCAGACTACTCATTCTGAAAGAACTTACAAAAATAATTTTAAGTAGCTGTGCTAAGGTAACTGGTAAGCTTCAGCAAAATGCAGGGAACTGTTTCAATCCTGTAATAGAAAATGTTAACAAAGCCATGAAAGGAACTAGGAGAGCAGACGTTCATGAGCTGCAAGTTAGTCAGTGAAAGCTTAGGTGTAGTCAAAGGCATTGGACAGAACAAGCTGTGAGCTCAAAGACGTGCTGTTTGAAAATACAATAAGCAGGAGAAACAAGAAGGATGAATGAATTAAAAAGAACAAAGAACAATTATGGGGAATTTGAAACGACCTTAAATGAGTGACTGGCTGGGTTACCAGGGCTCAAGAAAGACTGCAGAGAAGCAGAGCACTTTAAGGCTTATTTAAAGAAATAACAGAAAACTTCCCAACCAAAAGGATGCACACCCATGTACAGAAGGCCAAAGTTTGCCTTACGTTTCAGACAAGTCCATTCAAAGATATCTTACAATCAAATTCTTTTAAAGACAAAAAAAAAAAGGGGAAAGAGTCCCAAGGCTTCAAGAGACAGAACAAACATACAGGCCTGTCCCAGTTGCCCAAATGTGGACATCTCAGGAGAAGCTTTAGATATCACTCGAGGGTAGATGAGCGTCTCACCTGAGAAAGAAAGAATGAAGGAGAAAGCCAGACATGGTGATCCCTACCTGTGATCCCAGTACTCAGGGGGGCTGAGCCAGAGGAATGGTATGAAGCTTGAGGTCATCCTGGGCTACACAGCAAGACTTTATCAATTAGAGAGAGGAGAGGAAGAGGAAGAGGAAGAAGAGAAGGAAGAGGAGGAGGAGAAAGAGAAAAGTTAAATTTCCAGGCATCTCAACAAAGAATCTATAGGGATAAGACTGTCTGAATTATTAATAGAAGTTGACTAAACGATCTCACCTCTAAAGATGAAATAATAAATCACATGCACATGGAGCCCAAAGGAAAACAAGAGCAGCCACACTTGCATCAGAGGAAACACACTTCAAATTCAAAGCAATAAAAGGAAACAAGAAAGGCCATTGCAGAGACACAAAAAAGTAATTCCCAAGTAGGATAACAATCCACCCCATCTCAAAGCCTCAACATATAGAGAGAAGGCATTAACAAGAAGAATTGAGACATAGATGCCAACACGTTAGGGTCTTAGACAGGGGACTTTCAGTAAAGATCACCCAAACCAAAAACAAAGAAAGGCTTAAGTGAGTTGCTTCTACACCAAAAGCTTATGCACACGCCATCCAACAGCTGCTAAGTACATCTTCCCCTTCATCGGAACAAGAAACATTCTCTCCAAGCCACAAAGCAGGACTCAATCTTTTTTTTTTTTTCATAAAAAAAAATGAAGTCATATCAGATAGCTTCCTGACCATAATGCAATTAAAGCTGACAAAGAGCTAGAAAGACTTTGGAAGTCAGATGAATATGTGGAAATGAAGCAACTTTCTCTTGAATAACCAGTGAGTGTATCACGGAAAGAATGGACAAAGAATAGAATATATTTTTCATGAGGGCTGGAAGGTATGATGGTTAAGAGAATTTAATTCTAGAAGATCCAGGTTCAATTTCTAGTACCCACATGGGGACTCACAACAGTCTATAATTTAAGTTGCAGTGACTCCAATGCCTTCGTCTGGCCTCCATACACAGACATACATTCATACACCCATACATATAAAGTAGTTTATTTTAATTTCTTAAAACAAACGAAAAAAGCACAACATACTGAAATCTATGAAGGCCAGCAAAGGCTAAGAAGGAAGTGTATAGTGATCAGGGCTCACATCCAGAAAGTGATAATAACATTGCTAAATAAACAACCACTGCAGCTTAAGAAAGCAGAAAGACAGAAACAAGTCAAGTGCCAAATTAACAGTAGGAAAAATAAACAGAGATCACAGCAGAAATAAGTTAAATGAGGATTTAAAAATAATAATACAAAATGCCAGCCAGGGTAGTGTGCGTCCTATGTTCAATGGATGGGAGAACCAACACTGTCTGAAGGACCATATTATCCAAAAAGATACACATATTCAATGCAAAACAAACAAACAATAGAATTCTTCACAGAACTAGAAAAAATAACTAAATTTATGTGGGTCTACACATACACAAATTAATAAACAGTAAATAGATAAATCTTGAATAAAAACAAAGACCAAGGCAAGAAACATTATGTTAACTGACTTCACAGCATACTACAAATTGTAACCAAGAAAGCCTAGGATTAACATAAAAACAGACACTAAAACAATGAAACGAAACGAAAGCCTACAAGCAAATCCAGACATCTGTGGTCAACAAGGGTCCCAAGATCATTCATGGACAGAAGAACAATCGTCCCAACCAATAAACACTGCGGGGGAAGCTAAAGATACGTATGCAGAAGAATAAAACTGAACTCTCAACTGTTACAAGAATTCAGCTCAGAGTTCAACTTAAAGACTTTCACTTAACTATTAAATTAATGGGGCAAAAAACACGGGGACTGCATCAGGAAACTGGGATGGGAAAGGGTTCTTTGGACGAGACCCCCAAGGCACAGGAAATGAAAGCATGAACGTGAACACGTCACATCGAAGTGCTTCTGCGCAGTAAGAGAGAAGCAATCGGCAGCACGAGGAGACAGCCTACAGTTGGGAGAAAATATTTGTGATGTATATTTCTGGAAAATATAAGGAATTCAAGAATCTTATAGCATGCAAACCCAGCCTTTTGACTGTCCAGTAAATCTAAACAGATGTTCTGTAAGAGAAGATGTACAAGTACCACATTTACCACTTTTATTGAAATCACTGGGGAAATACTGATCAAAACCACAACGAGTTATCACCTTGCCTCAGTGAGGATGTCTGTGGAGAAAACAAAGGGGGTCATCACTAGACGATAAACTCTGCGGAGGTGTGGAGAAAGGGGACTCTTGCACACTGTGGATGGGAATGAATGCATCCGTTGTAGAAAATATGAAGGTCCTAGAGAAACTAAAAATAGAACTGCCATATGGTTCAGCAATTCTACTACTGTGTCTGAAGGGATGAAGTCAATGTTTTATAGACCCCTGTGTACCCATGTTCACTGTGGCGTTAGTCACAATAGCCAAGAGGGAGAAATAAGATGTGTGCACCAACAGATGAATGGATCAAGAATTTGTGGTATACACAATGGAATAGTATCCAGCCATTAAAAAAAACAAAGTCCCAACATTCACAACAATATAGAGGGAATTCCAGATTATTATGTTAAGTGAAATAAGTTAGGTACAGAAAGACAAGAACCATATGTTGTCACTTGTATGGAATCAATAATAATAATAATAATAATAATAATAATAATATCTCATATCATAGAAGTTGGAAGTACCATGGCGGTTTCAAAAGGCTGGGGTTACAGTGAGTGGGGACTGAAAGAGGTTGATCAGTAGGTACTCAGTTACAGGAAGATGGGAACAGGAAGTTCGGTGTGCTACAGAAAGTCAGCAACTATGGACAACGGACAGTGTGCATTAGAACACACCAGAGAGGCGGCTGCTTAAGGAGTTACAGTCATGTGGCTGGAGTAATACAGAAAAAAGAAATTTGTTCTTTTTCTTCTTTTTCTTTTAGAAAACAGAACAAAGAACAAACCTCTGCTTTCTCTCAACATTCTGGGCTTTTTCTCTCTTTTTTCATAAAGTTATTTCCCAATTTTTCTGCCACATGGCTGCTTTAAAAACCATGACTTTATCTCTTCATTTTTCTCCTCCTCCTCTTCCTTCTCCTCCTCCTCTTCTTTTTCTTCCTCTTTCTCCTCCTCCTCTTCCTTTTCTTCCTCCTCCTTCTCTTCTTCCTCCTCCTCCTTCTCTTCTTCCTCCTCCTCCTTCTCTTCTTCTTCCTCCTCCCCCTCTTCTTCTTCCTCTTCCCCCTCCTCTTCCTCTTCCCCCTCCTCTTCCTCTTCCCCCTCCTCTTCCTCTTCCTCCTCCTCTTCCTCCTCCTCCTCCTCTTCCTCCTCCTCTTCCTCTTCCTCCTCCTCTTCCTCCTCCTCCTCTTCCTCCTCCTCCTCTTCCTCCACCTTCCTCTTCTGGGCAGCTGCCTGGATTTACAGTTGCACACCTTGTGGTTACTCTTTTAAACTCTAATAAAATTGTCCTAAACAAACAACTAGAAGAATCTTGAAAACTCTCACCATCAAGAAATGATAAATTTTTGAGAAAGGAATGTTTAACCTCATTTGAACATTTAAATAAACATACCAAAATAGTACATAGTATCCCATTAACATGTATATTGTTTTTATGCTTTACACATCAATATAAAATACAATTTTAAAGTGATAGTAAAGGCAATGAATGATTACTGAGATATATATATGTGTGTGTGTGTATACACATATATATGAGTTTTCAAACTCTAATGCTTCCAATAATCAATCAATTAATTAAACAACAGTTTTCTAAACATATTACCTCATTTACAAATTGACAATTGATATAGAAATTAAGGTCTGCATAGGTAATTTTTCTTACATAACACTATTTGATATTTATATTTAAATAAAACTAAGATGACACCAGAGATTTAGCCATCTAAATAAAAGGGCAATCACAAATGAAACTCATGTTTAATCCAAGACTTAAAGGATTCTCAAAGATAGATGAATTCCAAGATTAAGTTACATAAGACTCAAGGAAATAAGCCACCGAGAGTAGAGCCAGCAAAACCATGACAGAGAAAACCAACACACAGAACCGTGTCCAATGCCACCACTATCAGGTGAAATTCCAAAGAAATATTTAACGTGTTACAGAGTAAGTCTCTTTGAAAGTGCCCAGTCATGCTTGTAAAAGATCCTAGTAGATTTCTTAGATACAAGAATTAAGAGTGTTGCAGTATCTATGTCAATAGAAATGAAAGCTAGTGAAGTGGGTAGTGTTTCTGAAGAAGTTACCCAGGGGGACGCTCCAACGTTTTGTAGTATAGGGACTGTCCAGGTGTTCAGCGGTCTCTATAACTGGCTAAGTTTTAGAAGCTATGCTTTGTGCTTCCCATAATTTCAGTTAACTCAGTCATTCTGGATTTCTGACGGGATTGAAGACTGATAGTCTCATAGTCAATCTCGGCTATTTACTTTGAGAGAAAAGATTTGAGAGGGTGGTTTTCAGCTGACATTCATTCTAAAGCCAAGAAAAAAAAACCAAAAAAACAAAAAAAAAAAACAAACAGCCAGGTTCAGAACTAAGTCTTTTAGTTAGGAGGGATGACAGACGTTCTGGTTGGTCAATAAAATCATGGACTGGGTATTAGGTCTATCTTGTACCTTACTGACCCAAATTGGTATAGTTATGCTCTAATCGTATTTCAAGAGAAAAGTTTTATTTTAACAGGAAGGGTGATATGTAGGAGGAGCTAAGGTGGGAGGAGTAAGGAGAGGAAGAGGAGGAGTAAGGAGAGGAGGAGAAGAAGGAGAGGAGGAGCTAGGTGATGAGGGGGGGGAGGGGACATGGAGGCAGATCTTCAAGTGTCTCCGCCAATCAAAGGCAGTTGGTATATCTAGGTTGGGTATTGGATTACACTTCCGATTGTATGGGCATCTTGTTATTGAGCATTACCAAACTTATAAAGCCTTGGATTAACATTTTAAAAAATAGTATAAAAGCCAAAAGGAGAAGGGGGGATGGGATGGGGTTTTCTAGGGAGGGGAAATGGGAAAAGGGGATGGTATCTGAAATGTAAATACAATATCCAATAAAGATTTTCACATCTCCTTACCTTAAAAAAAAAAAAAAAAAAAGGCTATCCATATGAAATGGAAAAAAAAAAAAACAAATAAAATGGAAAGACATTTCTCTCAATGTTAAAAAAAAGAAAGAAAGAAAAAAAATTACCCAGGGTGCCCAGAAAGAACACAAAGAGGAAAGATACAAATGAGGTTTTTAAGTGAGTGGACAGAGACCCCAGCCCAAGACAAGTGCGGGGGTAGATTTTTAGGTATCTCTACTCTCATAAAATGTGGATGCCCAAACCACAAGGTCAGCTCATAAGAGGTAGTCCCCTCACCAGCGCCTTCTAAAACTGTTTGTGATAGGCTAATGGTTACTGCAGAATAAGGTGCTGACCTACCCAATAAAGACAAAAAATGCAAAGGCAAGAGGACAGGAACCTGCACACTTGGGATCTGATCCTTTACTATGCAACAGTTCCTTGCATCCTGTTCTGGGTATGGCAGGATTCCGCTTCTCTGCTGAGCATCCTCACACTTGCCTTTCTCCTGCCACAGCCTGGTTCACGGTCATGGTCCTCCGTCTCAGTTCCGGGGATCTGAATACTCTACAACGACAAACGTGGAGCGGCTTCTTCCCGGACCGGAGCAGAGCTAGCTGAAGTTCTTCGGGACTCCAGTCCTGGGTGACTTGGGCCCTTGTGTGGGTTTTAGCAAATGTAGAAGGGGAACGGAAGGCTACAAGTGTGTGTGTGTGTGTGTGTGTCTGTCTGTCTGTCTGTCTGTCTGTCTGTCTGTGTGATGCCGTGGTTTTGGCACTGAATCCAGAACTGTAAAGTCTAGAGTGAGATGCTCTTCACTGTTGATGGGCCACCAGAACCCTGAAGAGTGGCTGAGGTGTGCACTTGCCACTGCCAGACAGTGAGGTAGGGCGGGGTTGCGCTGTCAGACTCTGTTGCCTCAGAAGCACATCTTCAAAGAACCAAAGACACAGGAAAAATCAAACAGCTCTGTTAGCTTGGTCCCGTGTTTTGTGGCTCCTCCCATGCAGCTCGATTCTTTCTTCTTGGGGCTTTCCTATAAATGTCATAGCCATGGCATCCAGTGGGCACGGAACTCCCTCCTGGTTTCCAATAGCTACACACCACTGACTCCTGTCGCTATTAATAAGAGTCTGCTGCACAGAACAACTCATGAACGAGTTGACTCTTCCGGATGAAAGGTGAGGGGGTAGTAAGAGGCTCAGGAAAAGGTTCCAGCCACAAAGCCTGACCGACTGAGTGGTTCCCTGAAACCCACCCACATCATGGAAGGACAGAATTGACTGCAGCAAGTTGTCCTCTGACCTCTGCACACCTGCACACAAAAGAAAATGAAATAATAAAAAAAGATTAAAGGGAGACAAAAAACAAAAAACAAAAAACATGGGTGTTGGCTTACAGACAATTCTGCTAGGCTCCACCCAACAACTAACTACCTAGCAACAGCTTGCATATCAGCCTGCCTGGTACCAGCCAGACCTATAAGAAGGCTTCTTGTTACCACACTCTCTACTTCCTATTCTCTCTCTTTCTTCCTTTCTTTACTCTGTCCTTCTGTCTCCACGTGTTCCCCAGCAAGTCTCTTCCTTTCTTTTTCTCTTTCCCCTTTCAGTCCTTCTCTGCCCCACCCCCAACCCCCTTTCTCTGTCTCTACCCCTTTTCAGATCCCCTTCCCCCCAACCCCCATGCCCTGCTATTAAATCTTCTTCTATCGCATGGCTTTATTATTTAGGGGGACACCTTGGCATGGGTCCTCCGCCTGCTTTGTACCGGGTTCACACAACACAACAATGGGTGCATGGAACCTATTTTAACAGCACTGCCTTCCATTTAACCACTATGAGCTAAACCTGCGCTCAGCCCTCCTCTCCTGTCTCTGTCTGCTGCAGCGATTCTGAAGAGCCAGATCAGGTCCATGGTAGTAGACTCTCTGCCCCTGCCCCAGAATCCACAACCCCAGGAATCGAATTCTAAAGTGCCCCTAGCCCAGGCCCTGCAGGTGCCTCAGCAAAAGAACTCTGATTTCTGCAACTTGCTTGCTACCCTCTCCCTGGCTGCTCACTCTCTTCTTCTGAACTGAGCTATAGAATATGTCCGGGACCAGGGAGGAATCAATCAGCAGAAGAGCCTACAAATGTACCATCACGTTAGCCTACCACCTCCCTGCCAGCCTGCTAGCAACCTGAAAGGCAGAAACGTAATTGTTTTTCTGTTTCCTGTTCTTCAGGCCAGTTGTCTCCATGGTCACAGCTTGTCTGCCAGTGACTCTCCAGCAAGGAGCTGTTTTGTTTCCCTGGAGGATACCTGACGAAGCCATATAGTATTTTAGGGTGACATCTGGGGTGGCAGGGTACTGGCATCTAGAAGGAAGACGACAGGGATATTGTTGGCCATCCTACATATCAGGACAGTTGGCACAAAAAAATTATCAGGCCCCAAAGAGCAATGGCGACCTGACCACAGTGACTATCTTCCTTCTGATGCTTGTGTGGGCCTGAAGGTCCCGTCAGGAAGTTCTTGTATGGTGTGCCCTGCACATCAGCTTCTAGGGTTGTTATAATCTGCTAGGTGAATTGAGGCAGAAATCCATCTCTCATAGCCTCAGAGCCCAGCAGTGCCACTAGGCCACAGTTCTGTTAAGGATCTAGGAGAGGGTCTTTTCTTGCTTCTCACAATTTTTAGTGGCTCTAGGCTTTCTTTGGCTTATGGTGAAACCAATACCTGCTTCTGTCCCTTCTACAGTGTGAGGGACAGTCCCCAGAGCCTGCCTCAGGCTAGGCAAGAGCCCTCCATCCCCAACCTCCCAACCCCCAGCTGATGTCACAAAGCCTTCTCCTGTGTTCTCACATTTTCCTATGAAAACCTATTGCCAGATATGGAATATCTACGAGCATGGCATGATCTCACTTCGGGATCTCTCACTAATTAAAAACTTCTATTACCATAAACAAATACAAAATAGGTAAAAAAGAAAAGAAAATCCTATACAAAAACCAACCAAACCAAAAAAAAAAAAAAAAAAAAAAAAAAAAAAAAAAAAAACCTCTGAAGTTGCATGTGAATTTTCAGCCTACCACACCCTTGGAAGGAATGGCTTTTGTTGGGCTGGAAGTGGTGACAACAGATGTTATGAAATACAAAACCTAGTGTCCACTTTTAACTCCTAAATACCCAAGCATCTCTGCAGGGAAGAGAGAGCAACAAAGATGAGCCCTACCCTTCAGCTCTCTGTTGCTGAGTTTAGATTGCAGAAGGTTTGACTTTCTCTCCCATGTTTTTCCTATACAGACCCTTTCCCCTCAGAAAGAATGCTAATAAAACTAAAAATACCAGGGTCTGCCAGAGTCCATGGTGCCTGAGGCAGGATTTTTAGAGGCAGTGTTTTGTTGTTTTCTTGGTGGTGATGTTTTGTTTTTCTGGTAGCTGTTACTCTGAGGTGTCATCTTGTTATATAGCTCAGGGTGGCCTCAAACTTGCCATCCTCCTGCCTCCCCAGTGCTAAGATTACAGCTATGAGGCCCCCATGATGACCTCAGTGGTAGTTGTAATTCAGATCAAGACTGCCAATTCCTGTAGACCTCCCACTGAAAGACAGACCCCATATTTCCTTCCCTTGAACCTCGGTGAGCTTGTAGAACCACTGTCAATAGGAGAAATGACACTGGGTTGCAAATGGTCTGCTGCTCGGTTCACAGGGGCATGGTGCCGGGAGCCCACCCAGCCTGACTTCATCATGTCAGAGAGACCAAGAGAAGGACCATTGAGAGCATGGGGAGGAAGAAATGACCACAAGCCTCTTACACTTCATCCAAGCAATCTCAACCCAAAGGTCAAGATGTATGTGTGTTTGTGTGTGTGTGTGTGTGTGTGTGTGTGTGTGTGTAGGAACCTTCAGTTAATCTCACTGTTGACCTCCAAGCCTTCTAGTTTGTGGCCTAGACATCATGGAGCAGGGACCAGGCATACCTAACATGACCTACATAATCCTCGGAGTGGTAGGGATCAGAAGTGGTTTTGTAACACAGCTTGTGGGGTGGTTTGTCAGACAATTGAGAACTGAACTGGGGAAGGAGAAAGGAAATCTCACCTTATAATTCCTTGTTCCTCTTCCCCTTGTCTTTCTTTGGATCTTCATGTTAGAAAAGCGGCCCCATAGGAGGCAAAGAAACCAGCCGCTAGCAGCTTTAATTAATCCTGTGCCATGCTGCAGCTTCTTGCATCATTTATACACTGTTGCCTAAGGAAGTGGCTGCTGTTCTTCCTAATTTAGGGACAAAGAAACCTTGACTTATAAGGTTTGACACCACCAGCCAGGATGCCACTTGGGTATGAAGCTCTGCCCTTCCCCCAGCCTCTGTGTCGTTCCTGAGCACAGTGTATCCAGAGTTACCACCTAGATTATCTTTGTCTAAATTAAATTTTCTGCAAGTCTGTGTTCTTAAGGAAACGAAATTAAAGTACTGTTGAAAGAGCCGAGGCAACTCGGGAGGATTAAGCATGTCAAAACATCCCTAGGCATGTTTTCCCCAAGATGGCACAGACTGTTCATTTGCTTCTCTTGCGAGATTGTTTTGTTTTGAAGCTCAGGGCAAATATCTTCCCTGACAGTGAAAGAGTTTGCAGGGGACTGGGGCCTGTTCCCAAGTCTATCCCCCATGGGAAGCAGAATGGCAGCATGTTTCCTGGGGGCAGGGGAGTCTAGTAGCTGCTGGCTCTGCAAAGTTCTCCTACCCCTCCAAGAGGTTTTCTGTTCAGATCCCCTGGTGGCAGCTGTCCAGAAGGAAAATCAAAGTAGCTTGTCTGTCACTCGGCCTGTGAAAGAGAGAGCTAAAGAAACAGCAAGACCATATCCATTAAAAACAGTTCTTTGGACCTCTGATAGCCCCAACAGTTAACTCCAGCTTTCTACAAGGGAGAAAGGCAGGCGATATCTAATGAGGTGATCTTTCCTTATGTCCTGTCCCACCAAAGTGTGTGGGGAGGCAAGTTACTGAGAGGTACTTGAGTAGGTCAAGCTCAAAGGCACTGGCTCAGAAAAAGGTCAAGACTAACTTTAGGACCATGCGTCCTACCTCACCCTCCCCTTCAAGGACTCCCCCCTCACTGTCTCATTCAGTGCCTTGTGTCTAGCTTTTTAACAAGCATTACAAGGCATATGAAAAGCAAAAAGCCCAGCTAAAGAAGACTAAGAAAGCAACCGAGCCTCATCTCATCGAGTCAGACCAAGAATCTAAAGGGGCTCTGACTTATACAGCGAAGCTCCTGGTGAGCAAGCGAGCTGGCACATGCTAGGTGGATAAAGTAAGTAGACAGATGAAAGTTCTAAAGAATATAGTAGACCAGAGATTTAGAAATCAGACTGTATGGAAATGAAAATGCTTCTGATAAACATAACTGAAGAAAACAAAAAGTAAATTCGGTGAAATGTTTATAAGAACTGGAAAATTTGTGATAATGCTGAACAGAATATACAAGATTATGGGTCAAGTAAGAAAGGAGGAACAATACAATGATGCATAATGAGATAAAGAAAGAGGGAAGGGGGAGGAGGTGGAGGAGGTGAAGGAAGAGGTAGAGAAGGAGATGGAGGAGGTGGAGGAGGTAGAGGAGGAGGTAGAAGAGGAGGTAGAGGAAATGGAGGTAGACAGGAAGGAGGAGGTAGAGGAGGAGGAGATGGAGGAGATGAAGGAGGTGGAGGAAGACAGGGAGAAGGAGGTGGAAGAGGTTGAGGTAGAGGAGATGGAAAAGATGGAGGAGAAACAGCAGCAGCAGTAACAGGGCTTCTTAAAATTAATGTCAATGAACCATGGGTCCAGGAAGGCCAGAGAATAATACTAAGCAAAATAATTTCAAAAATCACACTCAAGAACATGTTCAAACTGTTGGGAATCAGTGATAAAGAAACAACCCATTACAACTATAATGTACAAATCAATTCTATTGTGGGTACATATAAGAACAAGAACAAAAATGAGGCTGGGAAAAAGCTGCCCGCCCATAACTGCTGGCAGCATTTTGGTGGTTAACTTTCCAGAATTGTCCCTGCTAATGTGGAAGGATTATTGTAGTTAAATACCACTTGATATCCATTGGAATGGACCCCCCCCCCAAAAAAAAAGAGCCAAAGAAGCCACGACCACTTGCTGCGGCTGCTGTTCTAAAACAACAGGAAACTTCATGAACGTTGGAATGTAAAATGTTGCTGGCCACCTGGAAGACTGCATGGCGCTTTCTTACGAAGCTAAAATAGTCTCCCCCTACGAGCCAGGAATGCACCCAGATATTTACCCAAATGAGTTAAAAAAAACCTGTGGGGAGCAAAGATGTCCTGCTTGCTGCTGTAATAGTGGCTATGTGACAGAACACAGCGGTCAGAACCCGTAGGATAATGTGAAGAAGGACCCCTGGTAAGCCATGGGCTTTAGCTGATAGAGCTGGATTGATGATGGTTCGTCAGAGTTTGGAAACGTGCCACAGTGATGCAGGAAGCAGGGCAGAGGGGGAGAAGAGCACAAGGCTGCTTTGCACATCTATCCAGAGCTCCTTACATCTAAAGCTGCTCCCAAAGCATGAAGCTTATTCATTTACTCTTTGAAAACTCTGCGTTTCTCATTCATTAAATTAAGAGTGCATTTGCAGACATCAAACGCCTTCTGAAACGTCTTTAATATTCCATTAAATTCGTGTATCTTAATTTTTTCTCAGCCCATCTTTTACAGTTGACTTTTAAAAAATGATTCAAGGGACGGGTCGCTGTCTCATCTCAGCGGTAGAGCAATTGCAAAAACATGTGTGAGACTCTAAGTGTAATTCTGAGCACTGGAAAACGATTAAAAAATAGAACTGCCATGGTGATACATCCTTCTACTCCCAGTTCTTGGAAGGCTGAAGCAGGGAGATTTCTGTGAGCGTGAGGCCCACTTGGATTATATAGTGAGTTCAAGGCTAGCCTGGTGTATTTAACAAGACCTCATCTCAAAGCAACACACACACCACACACCACACACCACACACCACACACCACACACCACACACCACACCACACACACCAGGCAGCATCAGCCCTAGATCTGCCTCTTCTGAAGGGGAACTGCTTTCTGAGACATCTAAATTTTCACTGTTTCCTGGGAACACCTAGTCAAAAAGTACCTGGGTCCTTTAGAGAGACATACTTCTTCTCTGTGGTGGAATAAAACTTTGGCACTGCATTAAATTACTAAATGTTTTAACTTTATACTACAGTGGTTCCTAAATACACATTATCCAAGCGATGCCAGAGTCTAGAGTCTGCCTGAATCTGTGCTTTCTAGACTAACGGCTGGTGATGTTTGTGTTGATGCTGTTACTTACTTTCTTGGAGGGTGTGGTTATCTCCATTTGACCAGTGTCAACAATGCTCATTAAGTTCCCATGACTACAAGCTATTAATAAGACCTAAGACTCACATCCAGGTTTTTTACTTCAAAGCCACTGCTCTTCTATATACTGTGCCTCTTCTACTGAGCCACCTATGATGCTCAGCTTCTCACTGCAAGTTGCCATGGAGACAGTCACCAACACTGAGTGAGTGCCAATCATGCCAAGCAGATGGAGAATTTTAATCTGTTCCTCTAATAACCACATGAAATGATTTCAAGTTTTATTTTCAATTGATACATATGGTTGTACATATTTATGGGAGATGATGTGATGTTTTTCATACATGTATATATGATACGTTGATTAACTCAGAATTGATTTCCTCGATTAGATGTTTTATGTAGAAATAATTGGAGACCTAAATATAGCTATGAGAAATACAGACATCTCATATATCCTTTACCCAGTTTCCCCATAACAAAGTGCAATGAAACTATACTATAGTCTCATCAACATGCCATTCACACAAATTGTATCCTGACATGGGGGTGTCCTCAACCTGCTCTTTGAAACTGTCCCAACCTCATCCCCGATTAATTCTAAGTATCCACTAATATATCATCTGTTTCTATAATTGTATCATTTCATATAAGCAGAGTCCCTGAGTATATAACTTTGGGGGATTACTTTTCTCTCCTCATCTTAATTGTCTGGAGATAATCTAGGTTGCCTTTTATTAATCACTCATTCCTTTTTATTGTTGAATAATACTCCATGACATAGATATACCATAATTTAATTATTCACCCAATTGGATATCTGGAATGTTTCCACTTTGAAGGGTATTACAAAAGAGCTACTATAAATGTATATGCTACAGTTGTTGATGTAGATGTAAATTTCCTGTGGATTAAACACAGATGTAACTGCTGGCTTGGGTGGTAGCTGTGTGTTTACAAATCTTTAAGACACTGCCAAGCTGCTTTCCATTATGGCTGTACCGTATTGGGTTCCCACCAGCAGCCCAAGAGAGACTTTGTTTCTCTATGCCACCTCCAGTCATTGAGACTGTCAGTAATTTTTGTTAGCCATTCTGACAGGCATGTGTCTCCAGATGAATGGCCACTTCATAAAATGAATTGCTCAGATCCTTCCTTCCTCCTCTGTGCTTTCTAGCAGAGAGAGTGTATAAGGTTGCTATTAGTAACTCCTTAAATTATTTGATAGACTTTTCCAGAAAAACTTGGAAGATGTCTTTTTAGGGGGAGGTAGCTTTAACTATAAATTTGAGTCCCTCAGTATTACAGGGCTATTCAGACTATAACCCCCATGTTAGGTAGATAAAGGTGGTTTGGATTCTTTTTTTTTTTTTTTTTTAGAAATGGTTTGTCTTGCCTATGCTGTAAAACACACATAGAGTTGATGGTAAAAGTCTTTGTTAGCTTCCTGACAACTTACAGAGACAGAGTAATTAATTGCCTTTTAAAAATTCTAAATATTTAGCTTGTGGTTTTTGTTGTTTGTTTTACTTTTTAAAAGATCTGTTTTTAATTTTATGTGTATGCGTGTTTGCCTGCACGTAAGTATATGTGTGCGCCACGTGTATACCTGGGGCTCTTGGAATCCAGAAGAGGGCACTGGATTCCTCAGAACTGAAGTTACCAATGTCTGTGAGCCTCTGCATGGGTGCTGCAAACCAAACCAAGGTGTTCTGCAAGAGCAGCTGGTGCTCTTAGCCCCTGAGCCATCTCACCTGCCCTTGTAAATTTTACTTCTAAAATATCAATTTTGCTGCTCTTTTGAAAAACCAGCTCTTTGTTTAAGTGATTTTTCTGGATTGTTTTATGTGCATGCGTGTGTGCATGCGTGCGTGTGAGTGAGTGTGTGTGTGTGTGTGTGTGTGTGTGTGTATGTGTGTGTGTTAATTCCATGAATTTCAAGTGTGACTTGAGTAATTTCTTCTTTCTGTTTTCTTTGTGTCTTTGTTCGTTGGTTTGTTTTCCTCATCTAGATTCCCCAGGTGTCTCCACCACAGCTATGACCACTAATGGAAGAATTCCACATTTATTTTTAAAACATATTACGATGGAGGGACATGCACTATGGCACACATGTAGAAGCCAGACAACAATGTTGTGGAGTCTGTTCTCGCCTTCTATCTTTGTATGGTTGCACTCAGGTCACTAGGCTTGCACATTAGGTGCCTTTACACACTGAGCCATCTTTGCCTGCACACTTCTCTTTGTTTCTAATCTGTGCAATTCATATTCTGAACCTCCTGTCAGCTCTGCCTTACTTATTTGTGGTGGCTTAAATGAGACTGGCCCCATACTTAGTCCCCAGTTGGTGGAACTGTTTGGGAAGGATTAGAAGGTGGGACTTTGTTGAAGGAGGTGTGTCACTGGAAGTGGGCTTTGAGGTTTCAAAAGCCCACAGCATTCCCAGTTAGCTCATCCCACTCTCTCTTATATGCTTGTGTTTCAAGATATAAACTCTCAGCTACTGTTCCAGCACCATGCCTGCCTGCCTGCCTGCCTGCCATTCTCCTTGTCATGATGGTAATGGACTTTAGCCCTCTGAAAGAGTAAGTTCCCCACCCCTCACCCCAAACTCTTTCTTCTATCAGTTGCTTTGGTCATGGTACCTTATCACAGCACATTATTTCTCTTTATTTGAGATATTTTTCTTTCCCTCAAGCCCCTTGATTGGACCCACGGGTTAGTTTCAGATGTGTTGCTTAGGTTCCAAGTGTTGAGATTTCTTTCAGCTGTCTTTCTGCCATTGGTTTCTAATTTTACTCCATTTTGGTGTAAGGCCTGTGGGCAGCTGGATGCATTCCGCTCTTGCTGAGGAGGCGGTTTCTATAATGTCGGTTACCTCCTGCTGATTAATATTGCTCTTTTATATTCTTGCTCATTTCCTCTCTAGTTAGTTAAATTATTATTGAGAGAGACGCATCGATGTCTCCACCTGTAACTGTGGACTTTTCTATTTCTATTCATTAAGTGATTGTTTTATGTATCTGTGTCTGTCACTTGGTTCATGCATGATTAGATTATCATGTTGCATTGGAAACCTGGCCATATTAAAGTGTCCCTTGTTTCTCTGGCATTTTCTTTTCTCTGACATCTGCATTGCTCCTATTAATAGAGCCACCGTAGTTTTCCTTTGCTCCATGTCATATAATGCACACTTTCTGTGTCCTTGTTCACTGCTTTGATCGAATCGCTGTATAACCGTCACCACCAAGAGAATTTTTATGTTTCCCCAAATTGAAACTCTGAAGCCATCAAACAGCACCCACTTCACTTCTCTCCCCGAATTCTGGCAACCACAGTTCTATTTTCCATTTCTAGGAATTTGACTTTGTAGGCACCTCAGGTGAGTGAAAGCATATAGTACTTGTTCTTTTGTAACTGGCTTGTTTCACTTAGCACTTTATCCTCAACTCCCACCCATGCTGTAGCAGGTCGTAATTTCTTCCTACAGTTAACTGCTATCTGTGGTGTGATGTGTGTTGTGTGGTATGTGTGGTATGTGGGGTATGTGGGGTATGTGTGTGTGTGTGTATGGTGTGGTGTATGTGTGCCTGTGGTATGGTGTGTATGTCTGTGTGTGTGTGTGTGTGTGTATGATGTGGTATGTGGTGTGTGTGTGGTGTGGTGTGTGTGGTGTGGTGTGTATGTGTGTGGTATGTGTGTGGCGTGGTGATTATGTGTGGTATATGTGTGTGTGTGCTGTGTATGTAGTATGTGTGGTGTATGTGTGTGGTATGTGGTGTGTATGTGTGTGTTGTGGGGTGTGTGTGTATGTTGTAGTAATTTCTAACTCCAATAAGCCCTTATCAAAAACACACAATCTAGTTATTATATTTATAAGTTATGTGTCTAGATTGGGCAGATCTAACACTATCCTAACTTATTCCCCAGCTATAAGACCCTTTGCTACTTGTAGTTTCTCCTGGCCACATGGTTCTGCTCCATCTTGGCTTCCTCTTCTTCCATCTTCTCTCCTTCCCTTTTCGTTCTCCTCTCTTTACCTACCCCCACTCAAAGCCCTCCCGTCCTACCTTTCCCCTCCACTGCCAAAGGCTGTAGCCTTTATTGATCAGTTAAAATGGGAAGAAGGTTCATATGCGATCACCTGAGTATATGATCAACTGCTTGTTGGAGGCAACCCTCTACTAATGCTATTTGTGTGTGTGTGTGTGTGTGTGTGTGAGAGAGAGAGAGAGAGAGAGAGAGAGAGAGAGAGAGAGAGAGCGCAATGGCTACCTTACTTGGTATAGAGTGTTTCTCTCTTTTTACTTTTAGATTGCCTTTATCATGATTATTTAAAGGGAAGTTTTTATAGACAGGATATAGTTGAGTTTGTTTTTTATTCACACTTTGTCATGGTTTGAATAAGAAATGTCCCCCATAGTCATGGGTATTTGAATACTTGGTTCTCAGTTGGCAGAGCTATTTGGGGAGGTTTAGGAGATGTGGCCTTGGTAGAGGAAATAAAGCTTTGGGGTGAGCTTGAGACTGTATAGCCTTGCCCTACTTCTGGTTAGCTCTCCCTGTTTCCTGCTTGCTTTTAATGATGTGAGCTCTTGGGCCTTCTGCCCCTGCCAGCATGGCTGCTGTTTGCTGCTTTGCCTCCTTGCCATGGTGACTCGACTCCTCTGGAACAGTAAGCCAGAACAAACCACTTTCTTCCACAAGCTGCCTTTACTAAGGATGCTTTACCACAGCAGCAGAAAAGTGGCTAATGCGGTTGTCTGGCTTCCGTCTTTTAATTGGTATTTTAGATTACTTATAGCTATTAGCATGCTAGGGTTAGGTCTGACATTTATTTTCTATTTATTCCCCATGTTTTCAATTTTTTTCTTAATTTCTTTTTCATTTTATTTTTTCACTTATTTGGGCAATGGTGTGGGTGTGCACATTCATCCCACCATGCATGTGTGGTGAGCGGAGGACAATTTGCAGGAGTTGAAACTCTCTATGTGTGCTTCAGGGACAAACTCAAGTCATCAGGCGCAGTGGCAAGTGCCTTTACTTGCTGAGCCACCTCACTGGTCCCTAGTGTTTTCCCTTCTAGAGGTTTCCTTGAATATTTTGTAGCATTCCACTTGGATTTATGTATCATTTTCAATGTAGCTATCTCTTGGTATAGCATTTTAGCAGTTACTGTAGACATTTCATTATGCATACATGACTTAGTGTGGTTATTGGTGTCATTTCAGCAGTGTGCATCAAGTTCAGAAACACCATACCGTCTTACATTTCTTTACAACTACTCCTTATAAAATATCACTCACTGCCTTAAATGTTTCTTCTATATACGTATAGAATTGTGTTAATCAGTTGTGGTTTTTTACTTCAAATATCAAATATAATTTGGAAAACTATGAAGAAAGCAAAGCATATTGTAACTATCTACATTTTCTCAACCATATTCTTTTCTCTTAATATCCCAAAATTTCTTTAAAAAAAAATGAGACCCTTTCCATGTGGAAAGCTTCCTCTAGCCATGTTTTTGGACTACATCTGCCTGTAGTAAATTCTGTCCATCTCCCTTCCTCTCAGAATGTCTTGACTTTCCATTCGTTCATCTCATTACCACTGGGAGAGGCTGAAAGCCCTGACTATCTGTCCTAGACCACTCTGCCACTTCGGTCTGTGCGTCAGGGTCTAGCAAGAGAGAGAGTGGGGATAAAGGGGAAGAGACACGAAGAATGGAGACAAGACAGAGGTTCTGATCAAGTCTCAAGTCTCGTTTATTGTCTCTCTCATTGAAGAGAAGTCCAGGGTATTTATATGCTTTTGCCACGTGCCTTGCAGGTGTGGATCTGACATGCACCTTGCAGCTGTGGGCACTAAACAACAAAACAAGATATTTATCAGAGTGTGCTTCAGCTGTTGTAGGCTGTTGAAAAACAAGTCTCTTGTCAGGGTTTAGGGCTCTCGAGATGGCTGCAAAGCTGATAGCCATTTTCTGCTACGAGTCGGCTCCCAACAACTATCCACTAGCACAGGATGGAAGGACACATCATCACTCTTAGGTGGGGGGACTGAGTCCAGACTTCCTGTGCCGATTCCACACACACTCTAGGGTGATGGTGTATCTTTGTCAGTCATCAAGGGCAAACACTTTTGCTCCATGTGTGACTGTCTCAGGCACTACTCTGTGGAGACATTAGGTTCTTCCTAAGCATGGGTGAGGGCACAAGTCTGGATTCTTCAATTGGCCTTCGCTCCCAAGGGTATATAAGGCCTTAGCTTTTCTGTGCTGTCCTTCTGGAGTAAAGATGGTGTTGTCCAAAAGACACTGTCTGTGAGGATACATACCCTTTCTCAGGCCTTTGGCTCCTGAGTCTTGTAACTAACTTTCTGATCTTCCTGAGTCTGTAAGTTTTATGAGCTTCCTGGGCATCTTAAGTTCAATGAGTTTCCCCAGACTCCTTCCTCCTTCTGGGAGGGATTTTTCAATTCATATGAAGTAGTTACACCACAAATCAAATGCCAGTGAGTTGAAATTGCATTTAGAGGGATGAATAGGAGAAAGCATATTTAACTTCATCTTCTTTGAGTAGAATTCTAAGAAAATGGTTTTCAGCTGAGAGGTTCTTTTAATGAGGCTTGATAAAAATAGCATAATCTTGTTAAGTCAAAATCAATATAAAGACTATAGATATTTTGTATAGCCAGAGGCACAAAAACAAACATCAGCATCTTCCACTCTGTTCTGAGACATTTTAGCAGTTGTGCCATTTAAAACAAAAATTCCTCTGTGACAAAAATATTTCTGAAAAGCTACATGTGGAATAAAAAAGAAAAAGAAAAAAAAGTGGGATCTTACTCTATATTTCGGGCTAGTCATGATGCTCACTGTGGAGACCATGCTGGCCTGGGACTCACAGAAACCTGCCTGCTTCTACCTCCCTAGTGCTAGGATTTAAGGCATGTGACCCCCACACCTAGCTAAAACCAATTCATTTCTCTTTCTTTTAAAAATAATGTGTATATATGTGTCTGTGTGCACATGTGAGCACAGGTCCATGTGCACATGTCACAGGCCACAGGAACTGTACTCAGATGTGCACTGGACTGTGAGTCCAGAAGAAGGCGTTGGATCTCCTGAATCTGGAGTTATAGTTTTGAACCCCCCTGATACAAGTGCTAAAACCCAAACTCAGGTCCTCTGCAAGAACAATACAGTCTCTTAACATCAGAGCCATCGCTCCAGTGCCCAATAAAGCTAAATTTGATCTTCACTCTCAACATACTCAAGAAATCCTCACAGTACATACTCTGAGTAAAGAACATGCCCAGCTTTTTAACCCAGTGTTTCCCAAATTGAACTAAACAGAAGATTCTTCTCTAGGCATATAATATCATAGTGGCCACTTTAGAAATATCAAGAGAATTAGCTCAGGACTCAGACTCTGTAAAGGAGGGGATAGTATATCATTACATTTTAGAAAGGGGTGGGTAGACATTCTGTCCTAATGGAGCATACCCAGTAAGGCTGAGAGAAACAGTAATTCTTTGCATTTTGTTGACTCTGGGAACTTGTAAACCTTTATCTTAAATATACACATATATATTATATTATATTATATTATATTATATTATATATACTAACATATTATATTTTATGTATACACTGATAAAGTGGAGAGGATAAGAGGAGAGTATTACTGTCTCCATTTTGCAAGTGACATGGTCCAACAAAATGTAGGAGTATTCTTACAAGAGCTGGGCTGACCAAAGGCTTGTCGTATTGCCTGGAGCCCCATCCTGCCAGCAGCAGGTGTAACCTGACCTTCAGTACCAGCCCTCCAGGGTCTATATCCTGAGTCCTCCCTAACTAAAACCACCCACGGGCCTCCTAGCAGATCACTTGTGGCTCCATTCTCCACACAGGGCTCTGCTGGGATTGCCTTCCTGCTTTCGAGAAGCCTTTGTTCCATGGAAAACAACTTGTTTTCCAGAACAAGACCTCTAGGGAGGTAAGGGGAACAAGAATCCTAAATACAGGATGAGGATCAAAATTAGTCCCTGACCCTCACTTCCTCTTCAGCCACTGCAGGCTGCCGTGCAAAGGCAAGAGAGGAAGTAGCCTGAGAGTGGATTTACTAAGAAGAAAAGAGCAACATGTCCCACCTCCCAGAACTAACAATAGAGATTTGTCTGCTGTGCACTTCAGCAATCAGAGGAGGAAAGAACCACTCGCTCTTGTTTGGGGGACAGATCAGTATAGGGGCAGAAGGTCACCACAGAAAATGAGGCATGGGATGACCTGTAAAAATGAAGCATTTGTCCCAGAGAGATTGTCTGAAAGACGCCATTTATCTGCCTCTGTGGTCACCATCACCTGTCTTCTCTGTACACAGTAAGAAGAGTGGGCAGTTCTTCCTAGAGGAAAGAGATAGAGGACAGCAAGGAATTTTATGGTTGACATCCCAGGTCTGACAAAATCAATGTGGCCCTGCAACTGGTTCTTCGGTTTTAGCAACTTCTTTTGACACTAAGGACGCTGAGATTTTATAGTCTGAAATGTGCCCCTGGTCTCCAGGCCTGCCCACCACTATAGCTGTAAACACAAGCTACAACTTGCAAGGGAGAAAACAGGGCCAGCTGTTTATCCTCTAACTTGAGTTCATTTTTACAGTCTGACCAGGAGGGGCTTGAGAGATCAGATGTAGACACAGTGTAGGTAGCAGAAAACCACATATCACATCCAAAGAAGCAGGCCTAAGGCAGTGGCCAGTCTCTGAGGTCAGCCCAGGACCAGCATGGGAGCCCTGGTCATCTGGAATAGCCTGGAAGATCCAATAAGGGGAAGCTGACATGGGAAACAACAAGCAGAGCAGAGGCCAGTGGCAGGCACTTAGAGTGCCTTGGGTAGAGCCAACAGGAAGGAACAGGAGTGTCACCAGCTGTACCGTCTCTGTTATGTAGTCCCTCCAAACACTATAGAAGTGTGTAAAGTGCAAGATGAAGAACTCTGAACAACAACCCAACCATTCCTCTTCCTCCCCTGCCCCTAGGTCATCATCCGCCTGGTTTAATTTCCAGATTAGTGGAGCAGAGTTTAAGATTATGGGCTCCAGAACCCAGATGATCCAGTTCAAACCCACACTCTGCTGTCCCAGCTGCGAGGCCCTGACTGCAGCTGCCCGCTCTTGTCTGCTTGCTCATGCCCAAAACTGGGACAGCAGTGGTGTCTATGCTCTGTGACTTAACTCACAGAGACACCGCAGGGCCCAGGCACGGTTGTGTGCCCACAGCCACTGATTTTATTGCCTCTGACCTCCCTTCCAGTGAGAAACAATAAACACAGGCAACCCTGGTTGCTTCCTTCAGGGAACTCCCAGACTAAAATGTAGAGTCCTGCAAATGTAGAGCCTGACATGTTGTGGGATCAATGTTCCCATGTGGACATTTGCAGAGAGGGAGCACTCTGGTTAGTGGAGACAGGGAAAGAGTCACTCAGGACAATGGGTATCACAGCATGCCCTACCCCCTTCACCCAGCTGAGTCCTCAGAAGAAAGCTAGACAAGCCCAATGACTCAGACTCTTGAGTTGAAAGTCCTCTGAACATAAACACACGCATGCATGCATGTGCACACACACACATACACTAACACACATAGGTGTACATGGACAGACATTTAAATTCAATTTTAAAAAGCCACAGGGAAAATTGATTTCCTATTAAAAGTGCCTTTTATTTTCTTTTAATCCATTGAATGCAGAAATTCTCCATCAGATTAATGTTTCTGCTCCCACAAAGTAAACAAAATTTGTTCTGTCCTATGCACCCCTGCCACTTCTCCTCAGTCATGGTCTGCCTTTTTTAGCCTCCAACCCAAAGTGAGCCATGGGCATTCTAGTCCATCACTGGCATGTATCCCCCAACTCCTGAACATAATCCCTCATTCTACAGAGACCTGGTGTCCTGTGAACTGGGGGGTCCTGGTCCCTCCAACTGGCCATGCCCTAGGAAGCCTTTCTCTGCTACCCGTGAAGGCTAGATGCCCCTCCCTCCGATTCTTCAATTATGAGTTTAAAAGGGGCACTGGGGCTGGCGGAAGCCAGGGACTAATTGGAGCCAGCATCACTAGCAACCCCATCTATAAAGTGGATGATATTAGTGTTGGGTTCAGGGGCTTGCAGCAAAGTTTAAGTGAGGTGATATAAATAAAATGCCTATCATCATGACAGGTATACAGGTGATGTTTAGTGAAAAGTCCTCCTTGTTACTTCCCACAATTACATCTTAGTCAGGCTCATCACCTTGACAGTGGACATAAGCTTCCTTTCAGCCCACACCGATCCTCCATTTCTCTATCACCCTAATAACACTGTACAGAAAACCAAACTTGAGACAGTAATTTATACAGTGCACCATTCATTCAATAATTCAACTGTTTAAGCCAAGCCCCGCTGGGTGGTTCTTCTGGTCTATGCTGCTGCTCAGGGCTTTTAGACTCTAGGGATGGGAAAGGGTTGAGGAGGGAGAGGCTCCATGCCTCTCCTTAGCCAAGCCTGGGCTAATTCACTAGAACTCAAGCCTGACAGGGTCCCTGCGCAGAGGGAAGAAGATACAGCCACTTAAAGCCCAGCCTTGAAACTCATGCACACATTCGCTTTCACCGTGTTGGCTACAATGGCAAGGCTAGCGCAGATTCCACATTCCCAGGGGAGAGCAGGTGTTAAGGGGCAAAAGCTCAAGAGAGGATGGACTGTAGGCTGGCTTTCAGTCTAACACACCTAGGTTCCCAATGAAACCAGTTAGGGAAAGAGAAATGAACAGCAAAGGCAAGAAGAAAGCAAGCCCAGCTCCTGTCCTCACGGTCATGGGTAAGGATATTTACATTCTGAGTTGTTCAATATAAGCAATATGAAAATTGACCGTTCAAGTCATTAAGTGGTTGAACGTTCCCTGAGGTACAGTAAAGAGACTATGTGCCAATTGGGAAATAAATCAAGATACTCCCTTCTGGAGCCCTGGCAAGGCAGATGAGTCTGGATTTATTGAAGACGCTAGGCCTCCTGACAGGAGGATAATTACAGGCTTCAGCACCATTAATCAGCAACCCGATGCCAACCTGGGGAGTCTATAAACCTCTATCTCTTCCTCTTCAAATTGACTTGACTTAAAACAATTATTTAAATTTCATATTCTTGAGCATTTGGCCTAGGAGAAAGTAAGAAAAAGATATTGAAAAGAGAAGCTTGTGTCTTTTATTAATTGTCTCCTCCAGAATATCATTTATTAATCTCTCAATAATTTGATGAACCTTCTGTTTTACACACTTACACACACACACATGAATACACACACATACACACAAACACCTTCTATCAGGAAGACTGTCACCAAGGATTTTCAGCTGTGATATATCAGAGAACTCAATTCAGTGATGTGTGTGGGTGGGGCTAGCTAGCCTAGAAGTCACACACCTACATGCCTGGCAGCTTTCATGGATCCATTCCTCCAGATAGATAAGACTGTTCTATGTGTAGCATTCTTTCCACAGGGTCTGTATCCTTCCTTCCCCTCGATACCAAATAAAAGAGCCTTGGCCCAGAGAAACGTCCCAATCCACTGACTACTGGAGTTCCAGGGTCAGAGGGTTCCCATGGTTTCCGCTTCTCACAATGCTCTTGATGTGCTCTCTGCTCTTGAGATGGTCGATGGAATATTCTTCTTTACTTCAAAATCCTTTGTTCAGGAGCCAAACTAAGAGATTTGGCTGCAGAGTTTGTGGAGAAGGGAAGTTCAGCATAAAGGAGCAGGCCTGTGCCTGTCAGCATCTCTGCTTCTGGGGGGTTTCTCCTTCCGTGTCTTCCAACTACCCCACCCTGGCAGAGCCTGGGAGCCTCCCTCAAGATACCACACCAACTCTTGCTGGTCTTCCAACCACTCAGCTCTTCCCCCTGTTTGATCCAACAAACCCTCATCTCTGCTTGTGATTTACCCTTCTTTCCATTAGCACGTATCCTGCATCCAGCTTCCATTAGCACTTATCCTGCATCCAGCTTCCATTAGCACTCATCCTGCATCCAGCTCAAGCCTGGGAACCTCACTACTGAGTGAGGCAAGGCAGGGGGAGGTTGACGTTTTGCTTCCCAAGCAGAGTGCAGTTCTTCCTTCTGGACAAACAGAAAACAATGCACTGGACTCCAGTCATCTGCCCACTCTGGTGAGTGATGTGCAGGCTCAGAGAAATGGTCTTAGCCTCATCCCTTCAGGTTAGGAACCACATCCCAAATCATGAAAAACATTTCATGTGTGAATGCTGATCCATTCTTTCTTATGCTCTGATGTATTGGAAATCTATACATCTCAAAAACACAGCTTCTCTGCCCTATCCTGATACAGTCTGATTCTGAAGACTTATGCAAATTTCAAAATTCTGGGCTTTTATAGGCTACTACTTCTCCCCCAGGTGGATGTGACCAGGGATCAGCTGCTCATGCCTTGCAAATGTTGCCCTCCTACGTGACCTTTGGTGAGGAATTCAGGAAAGCCTCTGGTCAGGTTACCATCTCTATTAGTTTCTACAGCTTCAGGAACAAATTACCACAAGTTTGCAGCATTGCTTAAGTTGGCCAAAAAGATACCTATTAAGAGATGTGTGGATAAACAAAATGTGCTATATCTAGACAAGCCTTTGAAAGGCAAAAAATGTTGATGTATGTTATGGCAGGAGTTCAACCTCATGGACATTATAACCATAATAAAAGGAATAACATGAATGCAAAAAAAAAGACAAATATTGAATTCTTCAATTTATACGAGGTCCCCAGAGTAGCCAAGACTTGAAATAAAAAATAACACAGAGTTTAGCAGAGCTGGAGGAGGGGCATGTGAAAGGTTTTTCAGTGTACATAGAGCTTAATGTAGGAATGATGACAAACATCTAAAGATGACAATAGCACATGCTCAGTGCCACCAAACTACAAAAATGATTAATGTCATGAAGTTTGTGTACTGCCCAGTTTTTTGTTTTGTTTTAAGATTTATTCATATATTTTATGTATGAGTGCTCTATCTGCATATACACCTGAATGCCAGAAGAGGGCATCAGAACTCATTATAGACAGTTGTGAGCCACCATGTGGTTGCTGAGAATTAAACTCAGGACCTCTCAAAGAGCAGCCAGTGCTCCTAACAGCTGAACCATCTCTCCAGCCCTGTGCTGCCCAGTTTTATATGTCAACTTGATGTAAGCCAAGAGTCATTCAGGAAGAAGAGACCTCAGTTGAGAAAATGGCCCTACCAGATTAGCCTGTAGGGCTTTTTATTTAATTATCTTGATTGATGATTGATGTGCAAGGGTCCAGATTCTGTGGGCGGTGCTACTTGTGGGCAGATAGCCCTGAGTGTTTTCAGAAAGGTTACCGAGCAAGCCTTGAAGTGTAGGGCTGTGAAAGGGGTGTTGGTCGAAGCACTGGCTGGAAAGCCCAGAGACCCAACAAGTGTCCATTGCCTGTAAGGGACAGGCATCTATTCGGCTGTACTCCCAGAATCCAGGCACCTGACAACATGGCATGAAACTCCATTTGACCTGCACTGTTCAGTCATGTTCAGGGCAATGAAGCCCTGCCCAAAGAGCACAGGTAGAGGCCTCAGGCCCTAGAGAGATTTACATACTAATGAGATGCCTGAAGGCCAGAGGGTGGAGCCAATTAAGCATTCTTCCCCACCCCCTTCTCTCTCTCCCTCTCTATTTAATTCAGGTATGCCCTGGGTTTCACGGAGGGTGTACATCCAGATTCAACCATCATCCTTCATGCAAATAAAGCCATTTTGGAAACCCAAGGACTTTCTTGTGTCACTGGGGCCATGCCATGAGGAACCTTGGAGAAGGCCTTTAATGAGCCACTGTTACCACATCCACTGTTCCTAACTTGCTGCCTGAAGGAACTTTCAGCATTCACAGCCCCCCTACCCACATTGAAGAACATGCCAGTAAGCAGTACTCCTCCACAGTCTCTGATTCAAATCCTTCCTATAGGTTTCTGCTCTGTGTTCCTGTCCTCAGTTCCCTCATGATGGACTGTGACCTGAGAACTGTAAGATGAAGTAAACCCTTTCCTCCTCAAGTCGCTTTTGGTCACAGTGTTTTATGGCAGCAGTAGGAACCCTCACTAAGACATGAATGCTCTAACACAATGTCTTTATATCAACCTCAGAAATGTATCCTCTCATCATTCTGTGAGTTAGATGTTGGCCACCGGTGCTGCTGGGTACAATCAAAGTGTCATGGCCTCTGTTGTGTCTACAGGCTCTGAAGAGAGTCTGTTCTTGACTCTTCAGGCTCTGCTGGCTGCTAGTATTCTTGGCTTGTGGCCACTGCTGTCCAGGGTGTACCTCATTCTCACATCACCTCCTGTGCTCTGTGTGCTGCTTCTAAAAGGACATGTGTGCCCCAGCAGACAATCCAGGATAATGCCTCCATTTTAGAATCCTTAATTTAATTCCACCTGCAAAGGGTAATAGCCACAGGGTCCAGGGGATATGTTCTAGGGCCATAATGTACACTATCTGACAGGTTCTCCAGAGAGAGAAGCCAATATGGGGAAAGAGAAGAGAACGAGAGAAAATCACACACTAGGATTTGGGAGTGGGGTGGGAAGCATAGGGGAATGACTGCCACAATGACTGGGTGAGTGTTCCTCTCCAGCTCCCTGGTGTTACAACATTGCCACCCTATGGAAGCATTAGACTCAAGATTGAACCACTTGTCAGGGTGGCTGAGACACAGCCAGAATATTGAGGTCACCTTCCCAACCCCACAGATTATGACTGAATAGACAGGAACCCACACACACTATGGTCACGTGGTCTAGGGAAGAAGAGGACGCAGGAAGTGACTATATTCCTACTCTGACAGCTTATGTCCAACCGGCATCACCCAGGTCTGAAGGACAGAGAGCTAAGGTGAACTCTTACTTTGTGCCAAGAAAATTCTAGAACCCTGTAAAGATGAAGGACTCCAAGTGAAGCTGGACAGACCTGGCCATGGCTATGTGGCCTTGGACATCAGGTCTCTGCACCTCCTTTCCACACTCGGAAGAACTGCTACCGGCAGTGTCTACTGTGTGGGGTTAAACAAGGAGAGCCCACTAAGGCTTCTTGTGATGCTTGGCCTTGAACCACACAGATAACAAAAATCAGCATTCCCAGCCCTGCCTAGTATAGGAGCTGGGCCTGCCCCACCAGGCTCCTCTTTCCCTGCCCTGTAGGGAAGGGGCAAGCAGGGATGGGGCTGCAGCTGCTCCATTGTTATCTGTGGCTTGCTGAGCTGGCCTGGTGAGGACAACGTTTCTGTACCACTGAGGAACTTCTGAGGTTGTAAACAACTAGACCTTGCCTTTTTCCTCCCCAAGAAACCTCTCAGTCTGCAGAAAATTAGAGGGCAGGTGGGACCCAACATAATTGCCCCCCACCCCTGCATAACGCCGTATTACCATCAACTTGGGGGACCCAGTATAGTTGCTCTCCTCCCCCACAGCACCATATCACTATCAACATGAATCCGGATGGGCTTCGGGGACTGTGCTGTTTGGCTCCTTTAAAGCATCTCCTCAAATCAGCCTCACACCCAGTGCCCACTGCGAGTGTGGGCCAGCAGCCAGACTGGATAAAGCGGGAGTGAGGCTCTCCGTGTCCCGGGCCTTCTAGGGGGCTCCTTCTGAACAAGAGTGTCTTTCAAAGCTGTGAAGCCAACTGCGGGACAGGCCTGCCATTGTCCAAGCTGTTTAAAGAGCTTTAGAAAACAGGACTGGTGTGACAATCGCCTGACTAACATTGACTCTGGAGGTCACAAGCTTGGGATATCCACAGGGAAACCATTGTGGTCTCGGCGCCCAAGGCCCGAGACAGTGGGTGGATGAGGGAAGTTCAAACCCAGCTGGAAAAGGAGGCATCTCCTCTCTACAGAAACACTCTACAGAAGACGCAGTGTGCCACCCCTAAGCTCCCTCCTCAGGAGCTTTAGAAAAATCTCCTACAAGCCTGTCCCAAGGCTATCAGCAGTATAGCGTCCTCTCGGGACCAGCCTACTCACCCCACCTGGCATCATACTTCCTGCCCTGTGTCTGCCTCTCCCTTGGTTTCCAGAAAGGGTGGAGCAGATCCAGGCTGCCAGTCTCCTCAGCTCCCTGCTGCTTCCTTGCCAAGCACTTGTGCCCAGAAGCCTGGCCCAAATGCCAGCGGCCAGTGAACACGAGCCCAGAATCCCTTCCAGCTCATGACACTGCACCCTCTCTGTTTATCACAACTTGACAGTATCTCAAAGTTCATCCCTTAAATCAGAGAGTTCTGCAGGCGTAGCAACGTGCCCTGATCAGCCTAGACCTGCATATCATGACATCAGTAACTAAACAAATATGTATTCCCACCAAGCAAGGGAACTTTCTGCATTATTTTCCAGTTGCCTTTGGCTTTTGGTTTTTTAATGTGGGTTTGGAGCAGTGCTTTTATTTTGTTTCTGTTTCTTTGGGTTTTGTTCTTGAGACTGAGTCTTGCTCTCTATATAGCTTAAACTACCTCATGATCCTCCTGCCTCAGCCTTTGGAGAACCTGGGGTTGCAGGTGTGCTCCACCATACCTGGCTACCTTCTTTTATTTTTTATTAAAACTTAGCAGAGTATCTGCAGAAGGTAGAGATGCAAAGGGCCTTTGGACTGTGAGGTCAGATGTCAGCTTTGTGGATTAGGAAGTGGAAGCAATGTTGCCATCCTTCCCTAGGCACACAGCTGGAACTGGAGATTTTCTTTGTGCCACATCCCTGCCCGCCCACCCCCAAGTCCCTATATCCTTCCTGCTCACAGGATTACAAACTCCAAGACAAGGTGCAAACCTGAAGTCTTATCAAAAGGACTCTGCTTCTATGTCAATCTTGCCTCTCCTCTGGACAAGGGGATTCCTCAGGGCTGCTGAGGGGAGAAGAGCTAAAGTCAGCAATAGATACAGACTGACCAGGAAGGATATCTCCCAAGAGGTGAGGTAGAGAGGGTACCCATACCCAAGGCCTGCACTGGCACTAAACCTGCCTTTCAGGCAGGGAGAGGCTCAGAAGCAGCCCTCTGCTCCAGCACTGCAGAAGACTGGGTCCCTCACAATTGCTAAATGATGTGGTCTCCTGTGTTTGTCTTCCTTCTTTCCTCTCCATTTTGCATAGAGCATCTTAAGTGCTCAAAAGACTGAGTTTCACTATGATATTTTTGTACAATCATATAATAGTCTGACTATATTTACCATGCACTGCCCTTTCTTGTCTCCATCATCTTCCTCTACATAAAACTGGAGAGTCAGGCATGCCTTTACCCCAGCACTCAGGAAGCAGAGGCAGGTGAATTTAAAGCCAGCCTGCTCTACACTATGGGTTCCAATGCAGCCAGAACTACATAATAAAGAGACCCTGTCTAAACACACAAACAAAGAAAAATCCTGGAGAGTTATCTACATTGTCAATACCACCGGACAATTCTGTCCTCTGTTAATAAGAAGTGAGGTGTTGTCTGGCTGAAGCCAAATCAGCTTCAAAATCCTAAGCAGGTCTATCTTTACAGTCTCTTGCTGGTATGAATAAGATCTACTCCTCCCATGTTTTCACACAGGGTTCTTTCTACTGTCAAACACATTTCTTTGTTTCATTTTTAAGATTTAAAAAGTTTATGTGCGCCGGGCAGTGGTGGGAGGCAGAGGCAGGTGGATTTCTGAGTTTGAGGTCAGCCTGGTCTACAGAATGAGTTCCAGGACAGCCACAGAAACACAGAGAAACCCTGTCTCAAAAAACCAAAAAGCCAAAAAACCAAAAAAAAAAAAAAAAAAAAAAGTTCATGTGCATACGGGTACCTACTTAAGTTTATGTGCACCAGTTGTATGCAGGTGTCCCCAGTGGCCAGAAGAGTACATAAAATTCTCTGCTATTGGTGGTTACAAGTGTAACCAGGGATAGAATCTGGGTCCTCTGCAAGAGTAGTAAATGCTCTTCAGTGCACTGAATTATCTCTCCACCCCTCCCTTTTAAAAACACCTATGTGTTTTCCCCCTGATGTCGGGTCTATATGAATGTCAATAGTGGTTTCATCCCATAGCCCTATAGCAAGCCCCAGCAGAGGGAGAGGCCAGACACAGTCCTCAAAGGGACCCACTACTCTGGCCCCCAAGTTCTCTAATTACAAAAGTTAAGGCAAAAGATGGACAGCTGATTTCTCTGATGGAGTTTGATCTTCAGGGAGTTCCTTGTATAATTATCTTCAAAACCTATTAAGTAGTATGCTTATTATTTTTCCTAAAGGCCCCCAAATTGCATATACATAAGACTGTAAAACTTAGTCCATGCCCAGATGTTAGCTCAGCTCAGAGGAACTAAAAAGTTACATTTTGAAGAAAGAAACAAAACTCCTGGAAACAAAGGCCACAACCCATGCATTCTTGTCTCTGTTTTCACCAACCCTTATTTATTTTTTTTAAAGCCAATATTAAAGAGTTGGAGATGTTGGTAGTGCTAGCAGGCTAACACCAGATACTTATTACATGATTCTACTTGAAAAGCTACAGGGCTTTGGGTTACAATAGTATCCATTATTAATGAAGAGATAAGCAGTTTCCACGGAGGAAAAGAAAACTAAGCTCATGCAAAATTCAACTTAGCTAATTTGAATTGAACACTGCAAAGCCAGGAACAGGAGAGAAGAGAAGTAGAAAAGAGGTTTGAAGCAACGGTTGGTAGAAAAGAAAGTCCTCATGTAGGAGTCCCGGACACCAGCTATGTTGAACACAGTACAAAGCACACTGAAGGATGGTGGGACTTGGCCGCTCATGGTTTTAGTATTTGTTGTTAGATGCTGAGTCGTGTTAGTGAGTGGGACAGACATGGAGACATGGCCCCTGGGTCCATGTCTGAAGCCAAGGCACACAAACAGAGCAATGTGATTCATTGTGAGGGGGTGGTTTGTAGAAGAAGAGGGCTTTAAGGCATCTAATTCAACTGTAGGGCATTAGGGAAGACTTCTCCAGGGAGCCATGTGAGACCCGCACAGTGAGTAGGCATCCACCAGAAGGAGGAATGAAGTGTGTGTTTTAGGCAGAACAAAGAAAAGCAGTCTGTGTTTTCAATGGCTGTGGACCAGGTCAGGTTGTGGGGGTAGCAGGAATAGAGGAGGCACTATTTAGGTAAGAACTGGATCCTGTGGTAAGGACTATGGACTTTGAAGGCAATGAGGGTGACTCAATGGCATCATCCAGGTGCTGTGGACACAAGGAGACTAGCAACTGAGGCAAACAATAATTGTAGCCCAGACAGAAACCACACCATGGATGGAGAGTGGAATATGAATCTTTAAACTGTGTGAGCTGCAATGGACATGCTTCGATGGACATGAGGTACGAGTGTTCAAGGAGCCTGAGGTGACCTCAGATACGTCTGATTTGAACAGTTGGGCAGCCAGATGGTAGAGCCATTTGTGACTCCAGAAGGGGCATGTTAGTGAGTCTGAAGGAATCAGCCACTGGGGTAAGCAGAGGTTTCACAATTCACAGCAGGTCAGGTTGAAAGGCTCAAGAAAGATCGACTTACCAGAATGTGGGAGAAATGGCAAGTGGTTGGAGTTCAGCTGAGAAGATGAAAAAGAGACCTTTAAAAAGGGATGTGCAAGAAGGCTCGTGCACACACATGTACCAGAGACACACAAGGGGAAGATGCTGGGCCACCTCCAGACTGTTGGTGCTAGTGAGTGCCTCCTGGAAAGACCACCAGTGGTTTGCAGCATCTCTTGGTTCCTCTGAATTAAGACTAGAGATGAATGGTGAATGATGAATCTACTGGCCTTGAAACCCTTTGCAGGCATTCTGATTCAATCAGCAGGAAGCTTAGAGCAAACCCTGGAGAGCTTTTAATGTCCCAGATGAGATTCCTTGTCAGCAAAGATGGAAAGCCACTGAGTAACTACAGAATGCAGGAGAGAGAACTTAGATTCTGAGATAATTTAGAAAAGGTGAGAGTATTGAGATCATCTCAGCAAGGTCAGAAAGCATGGCCATGGGTCAGGAATGAGATGGCATTTCCCAGGCTGGGCATTGGGCCAGTCACACGGTGACAGCTTGAAGAAAGTTGACCTCAACTTAAAAGAAATAAGAGTTGTAAGAAAACAACTCGTCATGGGAATTGGCATGAGAAGAAATTCTAAGGTAATAAAGGCTTCTCCATTGTAAAGAGTAGGTAGCAATGATCGTGCACATGTTGCAGGATATTTGATCACACTATGAACTCTGAGGTTGTGTTATTTACTGAAAAAAAAAAAAAAACCCTGTTTCTAGTTGTGTGGCTCGGCCCTTAGAGCATATACCTTTAATCTCTCTGGCTGGAATACAGAAACACCCTTTAATATCAAACAAAGAAGTTTAAGTTAGTTTGTAGAAGAAAGCACCCATGTTTGAAAGTGATATCTCATTGAGTGGCAGACAAAGTGACGAATCAGAGAAAGATTTGACAGAATAGGATATGCCCAACTCTTACAAGAACAGAGAGGAAAGGGAAGCTACTTAAGAGAGAGAAAAAAGAGACAGTTTTACTGAGAGAGTTTTACAGAGACGGGTTGAAAACAGAACAAGCTAAACACAGGTGAAGACAGAATGAGCCAGAGAATGAGAAGAAGCCAGAAGATTAGAACAGGTTGCCAGAGTTAGTTTGAGGCCAAGCAGAGCAGTTCAGGGAGAAGCTGAGAAAAGCCAGATTGGATCAATCAGTTTAGAGAGGAGTTTGAATTCCGCTCTAATTGAACCATCCAGTCAGAGTTCAGAAAAAACAAGAAAGAGTGAGTTTATTCAGCAGCAACTCTCAGAGGCTTAGGATAGATTGTATGTAGCCTAGAAGATTCCAGGACTAGGCCTAGGTTAGCAGACAAAGCCTTGGAGAGAACAATTACAACAGTTGAATGAAAGTAGCCTTTATACAGGGACTCCCATCCTTGGGCATTATTAGGCAATAGGCAGCACCATGGATAACTCACCTGAGGCTCCACAAAGCGTTTCAAGTGGTCTGTCACTGGAGACAGCCATGCTTGTCCACCCCAGCCTGCAGATTCCATCACAGCAGCGCAGCCCTTAGAGGCATCAGCAAGTTCCTGTGACTCTGCACCCCAACTGTCCCAGTCCTTCTGGGGAGCTGTCCCACCTTCCCAGCTTCACCTCCTTCATCTGTGAAAATGAGGCTAGTTCCTGTGGCAACAATTGAAAACAGCTGCCCTAGTTTGCTTTCTGTTGCTATAATAAACACCATGAGCAAGAACAATTTGGGAGGGCAGGGTTTATTTCACCTTACAGATCAACACCACTTCATGCAGGACAGTCAGGGCTAGAACTCAAGGCTGGAACCTGGAGGCAATTTTAAAAACAACGGAATCAGAGATCATGGAGGAATGGTGCTTACTGACTGGCTTCTCCTGGCTTGCTCAGTTTGTTTTTTTATTCAGCCCATGACCATCTACCCATGGGTGGTATCACCTCCAGTGAGCTGGACCTTCCCAAACTATCAAGTGTTTTTTTAATTACTTATTTTATGTATATGAGTGCATTGTAGCTATCTTCAGACATACTGGAAGAGGGCATCGGATCTCATTACAGACGATGGTGAGCCACCATGTGGTTGCTGGGAATTGAACTTAGGACCTCTGGAAGAGCAGTCAGTGCGCTTAACCGCTGAGTCATGTCTCCAGCACCCCCATAGCAGCTGTTAATCAAGAAAATGCCCCATAGAGTTGCCTACAAGCAATCTGATGGAGGCATTTTCTTAGTTGAGCTTTCTCTTCTCAGATAACTTCAGCTTGTGTTACAGTCAGCCTGGAGATGAGGTGAGTCAGTGCTTGACCAGCATGAGTGAGACCCTGGGTTTGCTCCCCAGCACCACGACATAAACTACAACTGGACAGGGTGGCACATTGCTTTAATCCCAGTGCTCAGGAGGCAGAGGCAGGAGGCTTTCTATGAGTTTAAGGGCTAGCCTGGGTTACACAGTGAGCTCAATACCAACCAGGGATGTATAGAGAGATCCTGTCTCAAAAATAAAATAAGACTACACCCAAATCTTCCAGTCTCACTCCCATCTTTGAACTGGGATTTCTTAATCTTACTTAATCTTCCCCCCCAAGATGCTAGCTAGTGTATATAGTTTATGACAAACAATGGTTTGGGGTCTATTTTGGTAACAAACTGTAAATTACCTGAAACAAACTGTTCTTCTCTTGGTAGATTAACAGCACAGAATAAGCAGGCAAAACAAAACAAAACAAAAAACAAACAAAACAAAACAAAAAAACCTTTAAAAAGTAGAATCAAACGTAAAAACTTATTTCCTTGTTTCTTTGTTTTGCTTTGTTGTTTTTCGTTAGGAGTGTGTGTGTGTGTGTGTGTGTGTGTGTGTGTGTGTGTGTGTATGTGTGTGTAAGACAGGATTTCTCTGTGAAGCACTGGCTCTTCCAGAACTCACTCTGTAGACCAGGTTATCTTGGAACTCACAGAGATATACCTGCCTCTGACTCCCAAATGCTGGGCTCAAAGGTGTGTTTCACCACCACTGACTTCAAAACTTATTTTTAAATAGAATATCTTGTCTCTCCCTCTCCTTCCCCCTCTCCCCTCCCCTCCCTTCTCTCCTCCCCACAAGAGAGGGTTTCTCTGTGTAGCCTTAGCTGTCCTGGAACTCACTCTGTATACCAGACTGGCCTTGCCCTCACAGAAATTCACCTGCTTCTGCTTCCTGAGTGCTGGGATTAAAGACAGGCACTACTCCAGAGTGTACACACTGGCCACTGGAACTTAAGCTGATGGGCAAAGGGTAACTTAGAGAAGGGCGTGGTATCCTGTTCTGTGAGGTCTAAAATGCTTTATAAGATACGGTCACCTCATCTGACAAAAAGAGGCTGAGTTTTTAATCAAACTGTGACATCTTCCCATATACTTTTCCTTACAGAACTTTTAGATTTGAAGCATGTCTTGCTGCCATGCACCATTCTTACATGGTTCTAAAAGGGAAGGGAGGCAAGACGAGGTAGCTAAGGCGCTCTGTCAGGTGCTCCTCACGCTAAGGCGCCACTTATGCATTTCACACAACAAGGCCCTTGGGTTTTCAAGGAAGCTGGTGACATCCTTTCTTATTAGCACCCATATTTCCTTCTGAGATGCTGATATTTCCTCTTGTAAATGTCTCACCTACTTCAGGACAGACAATAATCCTGGTAACAAAACATAACTCAGCCACAGCCACTCCGGAGATCGCTGCTTCATAAGTCCCAGAAGTCTAAGCTTTTCAAATTTCATGTTCATACAGATCAGCCAGCAACCTTGTTAAAATAGGTCACAGCTAGGGGCTGAAACCCACAGGCTCCCAGGTGAGGCTGACACCCCAACCCCAGCCCCAGAACCCCAGCCTAGGCCAGAGAGCTATAACACAGTTGCCCCAACTGGTCACTTAGCAAGAAAATCTGGGAGTGATTATTCCGACAACAGATGTTTGTTTCGCTGATACAAAATCTTTGCTGTTTCCAAGAGTGTCTATGTTTAAACTGGTTTTCATTGCAATGCCAAATTGGTAATCTAACCTTTTGAAACCACTTAAATGCCAGCGGAATTCAAGCCATGTCCCACCAGCAACGCACATAACCTACTGAATTACTATATGGTCAGGATGCATACCTGTAATCCCAACACTCCTATAACAAGATGTGTATCAGTGACAGGGCAATCTTCAGAAGCTTGCGGTCCAGCTATCCTGGCATATGATGGACAGAACAAGAGACTCTGTCTCAAAGCAAAAGTGGAGGACTGCCAAGGGTGTCCTCTGACATCCACATGTATAGCTACATATGCATACATGTACACACACACACATGAATTTTTTTAAAAAAACCCCCAAAAAGAATAAAATTAGCCAGGAAGTGGGCACATGCCTTTAATCCTAGCACTCAGAAGGCAGAGACAGACAGACCTCTATGAGTTTGAGGCCAGCCTGGTCTACAGAGTGCATTCCAGAACAGCCAAGACTACACAGAGAAACCCCATTGCAAAACAAAACAAAATAAGCAAGAGAAAACAAAAACCTAACCAACAAAAAGGCTAAAACACACACTAGGAGTTATGACAGAGTAGTCACAACCCTGGTGTGTTTCTCAGTATCTCTGGTTTAGTTCTTATTCTGTGTGCACAGGGGCTGGGTGACTATATAGACATGTATAGAGGTCAGAGGACAACAATATGGACTCTATTGTCTCCTTCCACCTTAAAGTGGCTTCTGGGGAAGGAACTCAGGTTGCTAGTCTTGCCATTAGCTAAAAAACCTACAGTACCTTTAGCTGCTCTCTCCCTGGTTCCCTTCCGGCTTCCCTTTTGTGAATGGAACATCGAGTTGGAGATTCTACAACATAAGTACTGATGATGTGTGTGTTTATAAAACTCCATCCCACCCTACAGAAAGCAGCACCTCTGGGGCCCATCATCTAAACTTTCTCCAAGCCCTCCCCCCAATCTGAGGCAACTCAGTATGAAGAGCCACTAGTGTTAAGTCTACAGCTTCCTGTGGGATGGAAGTGAGCACAGAACAACAGCGCCATGTTAAGAGGCTTGATTTATCGCCTCCTCCCTGCCCTGCTATGAAGCTCATGTTCCTTCAGCGTTAGAGGATGCTGTGGGCAGTCAGAGAGAGAGAGGAAGAGAGGAAGGAAATCCAGCTTCAACTGGGCAGGGTTAGAACCAACATTTGTAAAGAAAATGGGTCTTAAAGAATGGATGAAGCTCCCATGGGATGAGAGAGCAAAGGGTGTGTTAGGCAGGTGAGACGTTGGAGCAAAAGGACAGAGGCATCACAGAATGCAGTGTAGTCCTCTGAACCACAGCCTGGGGCAACCTGATCAGACATCACCTGAAGGGTTTAAAAAGACTGAGGTGCCGCCCCAGGGGGAGCCTCAGTCCCTGAGTTTGGAATTTAACTTGTTGCTTTGCCCCCTTCTTTCTCTTTCTCTTCTCTCTCAGAAAGGAACCAGAACTTGGTTTTTCACAAGTGCTTCTGATCCCACCCACTCCCCTCCCAACCCCCAACCCTTGTCAAGCCAGCCTCTGACATTTACTGCGCTTCTGAATAGCCCCTCCTCTCCAAGTCATTGTGCCATCACCGGCAGGTGCCCAAGCCAAAATGCAAGCTCACTGCATTATTAATCGGAGCAAAACACAACCGGAGAGGAAATTTCGCTGCTCTGTTGCAAATAGCATATGGTACCTCCCAAAAGCCAAAAGAAATGATTTTTTAATCATCTGCTGCTCAGGATTACCCATGCTCCCTTTCCTCCTCGGCGTGGATAATTGAAGGCTGGCAAGTGTCTAGATTTCAAAGCGGTTTGGTCTTTATTGAAACCCAAGGCTCCCAGTTGGCTCCCCAACCCAAGTGGGCATTTGTGCCTGTAATTAAATTGATCTGTGAGGGGAGAGCCCCCAAGGTACATCTCTAATATGAGCGATTACCAGGGAAAGACAATTGACAGTTCTGTGGTGCACGTGTGTCCCACACATGGGACCAAAAAACGATAACAATAGCTTTCCTTCCAGAGAGATACCTTTATGCTCGTTACTGGGTGCAGTTAGACATGCCAGTACTCTGCTCTGAACAAAGATGCACACTCCTGGGTTAAGACCTCACTGTGGTGCCTCTGGGGCCCTCAGAGATACAAGCAAATGTTAGAGGTGATTTGTTTTTTAAGGTGGGCAAAAAATTGGCCAACACATGTATACATGAGTATATACATGTTCTGGAAGCTGGAGAAATCCAAGGGAAATGTTGAGTAGAGCATGGTTAGAACATTCCATCTGTCCCTTGCAGGTGTGTACAGTCTGCATGAGGAGAAAGGTGGCCAATCTCTCCTAGGATGCACGGGCTCGGAAGCAGGAGTTGTGTTGCTTCAAACAATGCTCAGTAGGAAGAGAGGACAGATGGGAAAAGAGAAATATACAAGCCAGCCCTTCACCTGAATGTGTTTTCCAACTAGGCAAGAAGGAAAGAAAGTGGAAAGCTACAAACATAGGAACACACAGAAAGAAAGGAGTCGCGGTTGTCTTTAGTGGCTGTAGAGGCCTCCTGGTGCTGGGAGACAGTGCACAGAGATGATGGGAGGAAGCCCAAGAACCAAGTCACCTCTGGCTGGGCAGTGGGATGGGCGTCTTGAGTGGGTGAGATGGATCCATGGGGTAAGCCAGGGCCTGCTGAAGGGCAGTGGAGTTGGGACCCCTCCTTCCCGTGTCATAGTTGGGATGAGGCATCCAGTCAGGACCCAGAGCCATCACATTTTCCCCTCAAATCAGAGTTCAACTCCTACCGTACTTCTCAAGCATGGTGGTTCTCTAGCCAGCTCCACTTCCGCTTTGGACCCCCAGCCTCTGCTGGCCCAAATGGACGGGAGTCACCTGGACCATCACTCAACTTCTCTTGAGATCCCTCATGCTCTCACAGAGCTGGCTGCTGAATATTTATGCCTCTTCCACTGTCCCCTGGCACCACAACAACCCTGCGCAGCCAGCTAGCTCATCACAGAAACGAAGATGGGTGTCTTGACAAGCAACAGAAGCCATCCCAGGCATCATTTGGACCCTCCCTGGAGAAAACCACCTGGCCATTTTCTTGATGAAATCCACTATCCACTCCCACAAGTCTCTGTGATGGCTATCACTGGTTACTGATTACAGACAGGTTATTTTTGTTAAACAGTAATTAAAACCAAACACAGAAACTGAAAGAGCCATCCACTGCAGTGTTCTTGATGGGACCCCGTAGATTGTTCAACTTTATAATACCAGGTAGTACAGGGTGACCCAGGAGATGGTTCTGGGGACATACTGTGTTGTTCAGCATGTGTGTGTATTACATAGGTATAGACATAATGGCCCGTTCTTTGGTACCAGGCACCATGCTGGCCTGTAAGTAAATCAGCAAGAAAATCCTAGGCTCCCTCAATCACATGGAGACAGGGCACATAATAGGCACTAAATGTTGAGACAAAGACTGCAGAAAGTCTCCTCTAGATTGTTCCATGGTGGCTAGTGTTGCCACAGCTAAGCTACCAGCTTGCTTTAAATACTGCAAGACTGCAGCATAGCCCCCACTATCCAGCTAGCTCTCTAGACTGCAGACTGCATCTTGGCACTGCTGTCAGCTTGCATTATAGGCTATGGGTCTGCTGCTCAGTCTCACTGTCCAGCTTCCTCTACAGATGGCAGGGCCACAGCTTGGCCCTTGAGATGCACACTGGCCCTACTGGATGAAGAGCAGTGAACTGTCTACTGGCAGCTCTCCCAGAAGGAGCCACAAGTCTATGCTTTAAAAAGTTCATTAAAAATAATGAAAAGAAGGCTCTCTCCCATGGGGTTTCCCATGAGGGCCTGCCTGTCTTCCATGGTCTGAATGCTTGCTTCTCATTCGTGCTTCTGAAGAAATGCTGGTGACAGCACATAGGGGCAGCTGTGGGGTGTCGCTATGGTTAGAGGTAGGGGCAAGCCACTGCTCACTAGGTGATGGTTATATGGGCAAAGGGGGCATGAGTTAAATCCTCTCCTATTTTCCTGCTTGTGTTTGCAGGCACTGTAGTGAGCCTTCCTCCCATGGACAAAGTCAACATAGGAATTAGCACAGACACCCGCTGCTACCAGCTCTAGCTAGCTGCGGGACTTTGCACAAACCTAGACTATAACTAAGCATCAGGACACTTATCTGTATGTGAGTCAGACTTGGACCACACCATCTCTGTATCTTTAAAGTAACTATTGGCCTTGGAGGAACAGAAGTAAATTGGAGACACAACCTCAATGCTCCCCCCTGCCCCCGAAAAACCCTAATGGTGCTAAACACATTGCTCCAAAAAGACAAACAGCAGGGAACGAAAAATGGCGGAAGTAATGGAGACCTCTTTTGTCTAATAGCATCCACTTCTGGAAACCACTGTTATCTAGTTGATTCTGACACAGCACAAAAGTGGCTTGGCTTGGCTCCATTCCCCAGATTACGACAGAAGGCTGGTGAACAAGGTGAGTGACAGCCCAGACTTTACAGAAGAGTCATTAGAGGCCATCGTAAGGTCCTATGAATCCAACGATGCAGTCATACTTCCCTGCCCACTGCCTCCAATGGCTTCGGGGGCGACGGGGGTGGGCACAGCCTTGCAGATATGCCTGGGTAGGATAGGGTTGGATTAGCTTGAAGGCAGAGCAACTGCTGTTTGTGTTGGTTCTGTTTATATATACCACATTTCTTCAAAGCACTCCACCTGTTTTTGCAAATAAGGATTACAAGCCTTTTCTGAGCAAGTCGAGAAGAGACAAGCTCACAAAGGCAGCAGCAGATGTTCTCCAGCCTGAGGATCTGCTGGGTGCCCGGCTTCATCAGCTGACGTGGCTGTCAGAGCCCATGATTCACAGCACAGCCCTCTGCATGCGATCTGTCTGCAGACGCAAGGCAGATGTTTTGGTCCTCACTGGCCGTTGGCAGGGTCTGAGGCAATGGAGATCCTTGTGAGGTGAAGAGCAGCAAAGATTCCAGCCCTGTTCCTCAGACGCCTCTCCTGTGAGGTTGTGCAGTCCTGAAGAGGACTGTCTAGGGCTAGTTTTTAGGTCCCACAGCCTCTTGGTAATGAACTCTATTTCAGTTTTGTTGTTGTTGTTGCTTATTGGTTTTTTTTGTTTTGTTTGTTTTTTTGTTTTTTGTTTTGTTTTTGGTGGTTTTTTTTTTTTTTTTTTTTGGTTTTTCGAGACAGGGTTTCTCTGTGTAGCCCTGGCTATCCTGGAACTCACTCTGTAGACCAGGCTGGCCTCGAACTCAGAAATCTGCCTGTCTCTGCCTCCCAACTGCTGGGATTAAAGGCATGCACCACCACTGCCCGGCTGGTTTAGTTTTTTGAGACAGGGTTTCTCTATGTAGCCCTGGCTATTCTGGAACTCACTCTGTAGACCAGAGATCTACCTGTCTGTCTCTGCCTCCCAAGTGCTGGGATTAAAGGTGTATGCCACTACTATTCCTGGCTTGAACTTTATTTCTTAGGGCTAGATTCACCCTATGGGAAGGGTAGTCAGCTTCCAGGTCTGGAATTTTTCTAAGAGCCCCCTACTGGGTGTCCACATAACCAGTCTCAAAAATGAGCCCGCAGGGAAACAGATCAGTTATGGTTCCTCCCATTTGAGAATGCCAAACTGTGTCCAGAGAACTGTGTTTTGGGGTTGCAGGAGAGGCTGAGCAGAGCCCAGGCTGTTCCACCATGTTCCAGGCCTTAGGGTGGTATGGGATCTCTACAAGGTACCTACCTGTGGAGTAGGCTCAGCTGGCCACTGGGCCTTCCTGATCTAGGCTGGTGACCTGTGTGCCTCCGTACCAGGCTGTGGGAACTTTCAGTGCCTACTTACTGTGTCCTCCTCAACCTGGACACAGGGTGACCCTTAGATGACCCTGCAGAATAGAGTCATGGTAGCTATCACATGTGAAGTTTGAATTCAGCTAAGAAAAAAAAAAATGAGACAGGTCTTTTCATCTGCTTCAGTCATTGACTTCTCCAGGCAGTTCTCAGACAAATACTTTGGGCAGAACATGCCAGAGACAAGCTTTGGATGCCCCTATTAGACTTATACTAACTGACCTCTGGCTCCAGGCCTGGAAGATTCAGATCATTCCTGTAAGTGCTGATCTTCGAGCAGAGGGGTGCACCAGACTCAAAGGAAGAAACTGGGGTTCCTAACACAACAGGTCTGCTATACTCAGGCCCTGAAGTCTTTAAACAAAGGAGAGGTCTACAGATATAAGGAAGCGGGAGATGAACTAGGTTGATGAGGAAGACATCTCCCTGCCTGATGAAGAGGTCACAAGCTGGTGTCTACTGAAGGTCAGTAGATGGCATGTGCCTACTAGAGCAAGTGAACCTAGTAGAGTGAGTGATGGGCAATCCTTTTCATATGTGTTCTCTTCCTCACTGAAACCAAGAAATCTATTAGCATTGATTTCTAGGACAGCCAAGTTCTTACCAGAAGGAAAGAAACAAGGCAACTCATGGCCCAGGAAGCACAACATCTGGCCAGTGGTGTTCAACACATACCCAGTTCTCCACATTTGACTCCTTCCCACCCAGTCCTCCTTGCTAATGAATAAGCAGCAGCTACTTTAAGACTGAGAAACTCCACCCTGCTATGATGATGCTTCAGTCCACGATGTAATGTCAGGGGAAGAGTAGGTATCCTTGGGAATCAGCCTTACTGTCATAGGATACACACTATACAATCATTTATCCTTTAGTTAGCTGGCAAAGAAAGCAGGGACAATCACTTCCTGGGAAGTTGCTTGTGATACAGGACATGCATAGCCATAATGCTGCCTACTGTCCATAGCTGACGCTTTCTAGAATATAGCCGGCTATTAATGTATTAGCACTAATTATGACTATCAGGTGGATACTAAAATAAAATCCATTTTATATATAACTGCAATACAAAGAGGTGAAAGAACTTGTCTAAGACCACTTGGTGAGTGAAAAGCTAAGATGTAAGTTCTGTAGTTTGCTTCCAGAATTTTCCATAGCTTGGTCATGAGGACAGGGCGTCAAGTGAGCCTATAATTCTGAAAGGTCAATGCCCAGAGTCACTGCAACTTCCAACTGGAGGAAAGTGGTGGAGAGGGCTCCCGTGCCTACCAGGATGGTTAGGGTAGGGATGGTCTGGGAATCAAGGGGGCTTTATGATGAATACCATGAATGTGTGATTGAGTGGCCTACAGGAACCACTAGAATTTTCCAAGCAGGTAATGAATTCTTTTATAAAACAAAGAAGGAAAGCAATATCAACCTTACATACCTGAAAGCTGGAAGAACTTAGCTTCTGCTTTCCGAAGACACAGTTCTGGAAGCAGTAAAGTGATGCAGTCTGAGCATACAGGACGGCGGTCAGCTTCTGCGCTTGCCCATGCCCACTGGAGTGCCCTTAGGGCTAAGCTGCTTGGCTTTCCTTACCTCTGGGCAGTTGGGCAGCAGTTCACCTCCAGGATTCCCCTCTCTGCGCCTGCCACAGAATTGAAGCAGCATCACCTGATGTGACTTGACCATAGCTGGCATCATCTGTGTGACATAAGCACACGCTCACTGTAAGGGAAAGGCCACTACTCCTGCCCCCTATGTGTGTCTGCAGATAGCAGCCTTCTCCTGTAGAGCCCTTTGGAAGATTTAAGAATCACTGCTCTTGCCTTAGCAAGAAGGATCATTTGAAAGAGTTAAATGGCTTTGTTCAAACAGAAAAGCAAAGGCTTATGGGTAGAGGCAGAGGGAAGCTCACAGAGGACAGAGGGAAGCAGGGTTGAGAGAATGTTCAGAGTGGGGGTGGCAAACTCTTAGAAGATGGGGGTGCAGCTATTCCTGTGAGTGCCTAAGGAGTAGTTGGTGAAGGGCAGCCTGACCCATGGGATACTGCCAAGCAGGGAATGGCTTCTATGAGAAGCAGGGCACAAAGAGCTGGAGATAAACTCAAGCGGTTGCAGTTTACTGCATCAGTTATCCCAAACTGGAACAGCTGTGCTCCAAGCTGCACAGGCACCTGGGTCAGTGCTCACTGAGGATCCTGGAGGTTAGAGGGAAAGTGGAAGACATTTCTGAGGGCTGCCTTAGAGGTATTGAAGACCCCCATACTCGGAAGACCCTTCCTCAAGTCTCAGGAAATCACGACCACCCAAAGATCACAAGAAACCATACCTGGATGCAAACAGCAGAGGCTTTATTAGGGAAGTTGGCCAGCCAAGGTCAAACCACAAGCTCTCTCTCAAGAGCAAGGTTTGGCCTCGAGTGGCGAGCTAAGGGGTCTTTTAAAGAGGAAAACTGCAAACCAGGGGAGTGAGGAGGGGGTGAGGGGTTGCCAAGGATACATAACATAAGAATAGTGAAACATTCCAGAGAAACCCACCCTGAATGGTTAATAGCCATGGAAATTACTCAGTACACTCATTCTTCTTAAAAATGTGGTTTTACCATGTCACTGCCCCACCCTGTCATTTACCAACTATTGATTGGCTATTTCTCACTTGTTTCAACCGTAGAGCCACAGCCCTGTCATCGTGTTTCGCCAACTGAATGACTTTCAGCCAGTTCCTGAAACTGGCCTGGCTTGCTTCAGAGAAAATTTTCCATGTCCCTAAAAGAACTTGAAAAGCATCTATATATGTATATATTCTATAAAAATGATTTTTATAATTTTTCATTCTTCAGTATCTGCACATGACCATCTGAGAACCTCTTCATACACATTAGAAGGAATACAAATCCCGCCCCCATGCATGTTTATATCATCCCACAAACACATCCAAACACATGCAAACACACATTGTCCAGCTGTACCGGTCTTGTTAGAAATATCCCTTTTGCACTACTCACCATTGAACCTAGCGCCTGTTACATGCTAGGCTGAGCTATGCCACTCAGCTATCTCTGTAGGCCTTTTTTTAAATTTTCACACAGTCATGTTAAGTTGCCCAAGATACCCTTGAGCTCACGCCATAAGGCAAGCAAGCCTTGAACTTGCAATCCTCCTGCCTCAGTCTCCTAGCCTGTGCCACCTGGCTCCACTCCTCATAAGCAGAGTTGCTGTGGCTAAGGTCACTTGGATAAGGCCCACAGAGGACTTCCTGGTGCAGATATTCTTCTCGGGTCAGCAATGGTGCAGTGAGGTTCCAGCTGATGGACAGAGCCACCAAACCATCCGACCTGGGCAAGAAACAAGCTTTGAGTGAAGCAGTTCTTGCAAATGTTGGCTCTCCTTGGGAGCTCTCCTTCCAACCAGAGCCTTGTTTGAGGTAAAGGTTGGTCTTGTTTAGTTCTGCCGCAGGGTGTAGGGGATGAGGATACCATATGCCCCAAAGGGCTTTACCTTGTAAATTCCCCCCACTCCCCAGGCTTTTCCTCTGGTACATCCCAGGGTACAGGAATGAGGATGTTTCTCTGCTGTGACCTTTCTGCTAGGAAAGCTCTCAGTTGATCAGAGCTTGGAATATATACCATGATATCTGTTGGAAAGGTGACCTTCATTAACTGGTAAGATCAAGTGCCCTGTTGTGGGATGGAGTCACAAAACCAAGAGACCGGGATTATAGCTACCCACCATCCAAGAATGTGACTTGAATCCAGAAAGGCTGAGAACTTTCTCATGGGTGAGCAATGTCCATGGCTTCCTGACATCAAAAGGTGGGTGCCCCACCTGCAAGCTCCCAGTAAGAAGTAAATAAAGATAAAGTCTGGCTGCAGAGAGGCATTGGCTGAGTTCTTGGGAGGAGCCAAACTACTTAATTTAACCCTCCTGGGGATTCATCAATTCTTTCGGAAATTTTCTTTAAAACAATAAAAGTAAAGAAGACAAATCTCTCAGAAGACTTTCCCAAAAGCCCTGAGAAAATGTGAGAAGTAGAAAGGCCCTCGATATGTTAAAGACCGCCTGTGGCTTGCAAGTGCCAAGCATTCTCCTGCAATATTCAAGGTAAAGTACTATTCTCTTTGCAGGTAGCATTCTTGGGTTTTATTCACATGGTCTCCCCCGACCCCACCCCCTAGACCCTTTGAAAGGCTGACACAGCGCATGTGTGCCTGGTAGAAAGCAAAGAGCAGTGTTTGGGATGAAAAACACCTATGTTTATGTTCTGGTTCTGCCTTGTACTGGTTTGGTGGCTGCCTGTGGCAAGTTCCCAATGTTCAATCAGCCCATGTTTAATATCCGCAGGAGATAATTATGTGAGATTCACAAAAGCCTAGCCGGCTCAAGGCTGAAGCAATCAAGGGTTAACCAGCCTGGGGCATTTGGCCCAGAAGCCAGGCAGCCCAGCTTGGTTCTCCTGCTCCTTTCTCTGTAAAAATCTTTGCTCCCTGCCTCATGGTGTGTTGGGTAGCTACACACTTGCAAGGCTTGAACCCACACCAGACAAGATTGGGAGAAAGAAGGCCATCCCCCACAGTTACTCTCTTAAGGGAAGGCAAACTTTCCCCCTCAAGGCCCTGAGTGATAGATAGAGTGCCTCTCTAGTAAAACAGGATTCAGAGCTATTACAGATGACCTTGCTCAACTTATCAGCCATCCTAGAAAAGATAGTCTGTCCTGCCTTGGGCAAACAATTTCAGAAAGGAGAGACTGCAGGAGAGGCTGTTAGTTCTATGGCTTCAACAATTTCCTTATTCCCTAGGCCCCCACCCTTCCCCTGTAAACAGTCAAGGCCAGCTTTTTTCCCTGGCAGACCATACCTTAATTTCCCTCCAAGAAAAGCTGCCCCTCACTGTGTGTGCTAATAAACACAGTCCCATCTGTTAAAGGCCAGACTCCTGTCTCTTTCTGCCTTCTGTCTCTACAATACCTCAGAAGCATAATACCACCTTCCTTTCATTTCCTGATGACCCATAGGAGTCACACGTGTCTTTCTGTATTAATACCCAGGTCCTCACATATGTTAGACAAGCATTTACCACTGCAGCCTTAGGCAGGTCTCGAACTCATGATACTCCCGCTTCAGCCTTGTTGTAGTTTGAATTTCAGGCCTGTGTCACAGGCCTAGCTCATGTGCCTTTCTAATGACTTGCTGTGGCATGAAGCATATCATAACAATGATTGGCCCTGACTGGATTCCTCCGCCTACCTATAGCAAAGGATTCCTCTTGGACCAGTTAGGCCCACCCCAGGAGGTAGGAGTGGAATCCTCTCCTGGAATGACCATGACTGGGAAGCAGCAGGAATGGTGTGTGGAGAAAGAAAAGAATCAAGTCCAAGTCCTTACCTCTCAGATGGGAGAGAAATGATTCGGTATGGGGGGAATCCTTAGCCCTGCCTTGGCCACACTCACAAAGGAACTCTCAGCAACAGAGAGCTGCTGAGAATAAGAGAGAATACCATACATGCCGTGAATCAGAAAGGAGGCTCCATAGATTTGAAGGCTACAGTTTAGAAAGCACACTTCTAAATTTCCATAAATTCTATCCCTATACTTAGCAGCACTCCCAGAGAACAGTGCAGTTCATCCCAGAGAACAGTTACGGACATCCTCACAACGCTTTTGAACTCTAGGGCAGGATTCAGAGGACCACTGACACGTCTCTGAGAATCACAGCTCTTGAGTCTTGTCTCATCAATTTGTTTTAATTGTCAGCTGCCTAAGTAGACTCATATAATGTCCATAAGTACCCACAAAGCCTCAGTGCTGTCCAACAGATTGTTCTGCAATGATAGCAACCATTGTGCTGCCCACGTGGTAGCCACTGCCTGCTGGGGCAATTCCACATTCAAAATGTGACAAATACGACTTAGAAGTTAACTTGTTGATTTTAATTACCTTTAATTTTAATTTAAATCGCCTGGACTCTGCTGGACTGTCCTTCCTGTAAACTTCATCTTCTTGAAGCCTGAGGCACACGTTTCTACAACTTTCACCTGGCCACCATGTGCTGTGTCAAGCAGGAATCCTTGGAGGGCCCTCTGTAAATGTGTCTGACCAACCCAACAGGCTGGCTCTGTTCACACAGATTCCTGAGCAGCCCTGTCCAGTGGAGGAGAATTGAGAGTCTGGGCAGTGGTTTAGTGCCGTGGAAAACCGTGGGGTGGACCGGGGTACAGACTGAGCATGAGCCTCACCTTCTCTGTTCTCGTAGCAGTAGCTTGCTGCACGGTTGTCTAGACCACAGTGGAGGCTGTCCCTGCTCGGGTCTGCAGCTGTGTGTGTCAGCTGTTCATGTAAGTAAAAACGGCCCTGGCAGGCAAAGAAGCTATCCAGCCTTGTCTTCCTGGATTGCTGGTCTGAGCCACAGCTCCGTCCTGCCCCTGGCTTTCTTGTGAGGCTAAACACCCCAGTAAGAAAACTCCACTGTTTCCAAACCTCAAGACTTGAATTCAGTCTTTCCTCACAGCTAACAGAGTTGTCCCTTCTCCCATGATGCCCAGCTAGTGCTCAATGGCCTTCACCTTTGACTTATAGTAGCATATAGCTTAGGTGAATGACACTCTAAGAGATTTTGTGCATCCTTGGCCTCTTTGCTGGTAGATGGTTATAGCTCATGGGTCCATGGTATCCTCAGGTAAATTGACTTCCTTCTTTTACCACTGTCCTCAAGATGATCAAAGCTGCCATCTTTGAAACTATCCAGAAGGGTCCTGGGGTGGGATGTCACTGGGCTGGAGTAGGGAGAGCATATTATAAAACCCCTGCATCTAAAATGAGCCTTGAGGCTCCAATTACAGATGAAGTCCTGCCTCTTTGGGTATTTATCACGGTCTGTGCACCATCTAGAGGCCTCAGTCTGAAACTCCCTCCGTGGTCAACCCATCTTTCCTGGCTGAAGATTGAACTCAGACAACTGGTGTTTTCAGAGCACGCTTGGTTTTGTCCCTGTTTCCAAATTTGTGGTGCCGTGATCCTACGTACCCCTCTGAGGTAGATGTTGGGGGAAGTTACATCCCCAGGCTTTGCCAGTATGTTCCAGCCCTGCCAAAGCAAAAGACCTTTTCTAATATCTTCTCAGCAAGGAAGCTACTTAAGGTGACAAAGTGGGACATCTCAGTCCTCATGCCCATTTCTGCCCCCACCTCCGCCCTGCCCTGCCCCGCACCCCCCACCACCACCACCAAGAGCTGCGCAGGAACTGTTCACCACACAGCCGAGGAGCACTTCCTGCTGTGATTTTCCTATATATATCTCAGTGACTGAGGACTGAAGATGCTTTCCATTAGCCGCTCTCCCAGAACCATGTCTCTTCTACACAACTCACATTAGGAGCTGCCCACAGCGGGTGATGCTGTCTCAGGAAAGCCAGCGCTAAACCCTCTAAACATGCCTACATGTTCCTTGGTCTGCTTTCCCCAGATAAAGTAAATGCAATGCAAAATTTACTTTTAACCAACTCTCGATGCAGAGTTTAAAGGAATTCAGTATATTCTCCAGGCTCTGTCAGCATCATGGGAACTCATTCACTTCAAACAAAAATTCTACCCCATGAACACCAATCCCTCATTCCCTGCATCACCCTTCCCGGTCCCTGGGCACCTCTGTTCTACTTCCCATCTCTATGGGTTTGCCTATCCCTGGTACCACTCACAAGCAAATTCAGATTTATCCTTTTGTGTCCAATTTAGCCAAGTAATTTTAGTTGTGGCCGATTGACTTCCACATTAGAGGCCTGACTTCCTTCTTCACATTCTCTGTAAACAAACTGGAAAAGAAGGAACACACTTGACTTTAACCTTGCCTGCACCCACATTGGCTACACTCTCTGACTGGGTGTGACTCTAGAAACAGATTCATCCTTCCAAAAAGTCTCAAGGCTCAAGTATCCCAAAATACGGAAGAGTCCATTGTTTGGAGCTTAGAAGAGTCAGGTCTCAGCGGGTACTTCCTGGCCAGGCTTTAAAGGGATCCAGAGAAAGTCGTCAGTGTGTTTTATAGACTAAATATAAAACACCTCCGAAGGCTCATTGAATATTTTGAATGTTTGGTTTCCAAAATGTAGCAGTATTTTGGGAGACTGTGGAGGGGACAGGCCCTAGTGGGTACATATCACTAGAGACTTCTGTTCTCACTCTCTGTTCCTGAGCTGCCTAGGTATAGCTGAGTTTCTCCATCCCACCCCACCCAGACCACAATGGACTGAACCATCTGAAAGCATGAGCTCCAATAAAGCTTCCTCTACTTCAAGCCCCTATTCTTAGTTATTGGTCACAGCAATGAAAAGATAACTATTACGCTGTGAAAGATGACAGAGGGTTATTGCTGCACAAATGTTGGTGAGGAGGGGCTCTGGCTGTGGCAACTTGAGCCTGGACAGACCGCAGGAGTCTCTGAGGGCCAGGGCACACTGTGGTGTGGTTGCAGGTCTGCACTGGTAGGAGGCTGCTCCAGTCGGTTACTAAGAGAGTGTGGGAGATTCTTTCCCTGCTAATGCCTGGTTAAATTACACATCCAGGGCTGGAGAGATGGCTCAGTGGTTAAGAGCACTGACTGCTCTTCCAGAAGTCCTGAGTTCAATTCCCAGCAACCACATGGTGGCTCACAACCATCTGTAATGGGATCTGATGCCCTCTTCTAGTGTGTCTGTGTCTGAAGACAGTGATGGTGTGCTCACATACATACATACATACATATATACATACATACATACATACATACATACATACATAAATACTACACATCCATTCAAGGGTGCACTTGCAGAATTAACAAAGAAAGGAAATTCATCTTGTTCTTTACATCAAAAGTGGATATCTCCTCGTTTCCAGCCTTTCAGGCACTGACAGTCCAATCCACCCAGATTTCTTCAAATTTATGATTACTAAAACTTCATTTTTTAAAAATCTACACTTTTATACAGCATAACAAAAAATTTCAAGATAACAGTATGAACAGGGCCTGGGAGAGACTTCAGAAAGAAAACGGGTAAATTTGACACCACGAAGGTATTTTTAGATTATTTCTTTTGAATAATTCTGTAGCCAAGGAATGCAAACACAGTTGCATATTTCTCAGATTCCCTTGGAGGCTGAAGGGCCTCAACCAGAGTGCAATCAACAGGAACCAGACTATTTTGAAGTTTTCACCTAAGGTCACTTTGATCCAGCCTGAGACTGTTACATTCAGATTGTCTGTGACATGTCTTAAAAACTGCATGGGGCCTCCCAATGAGTTCTTGCTCCATGGAAACTCTGTTTCCACAGCGTTCATGGTTTTATTTAGTTTACAGTATCAGCGATGTGTACTTTCATGCTTGCGTGGGGAAACCCATCTGTTTTCTGTGATGGTTTCTCAGGTACTTCTGTTCCAGTACCTAGTAGGAGTGTCTTCTTTCTCGGGTACTAGGTATCCAGATATCTAATAGGAGAGTCTTTTTGAACTCAGAATTTAAATTACCCTGAATCTTGAAGACCCCAAATCTTATGTTACTAAGCCTTAGGTTTAAGTCATTAGAAATTAGTGAGCACTGTTACTTAAGTAGATGTATTTGATTTATGTTGTTTTGCTTTGTTTGGGGCTGTCATAAACAATCAAATTCTGGCAATGGTGGAAGCTACAGAAGGCTGGGGAAAGCCCATCTTCCATTGAAGGCATATTTTGCACAGTATTCCAAGCTTCTAGTACATAATTATTAGTGAATGGTTCCCACAACAGCCTGACATCTGGAGCTGGTAGGACTGTCTGTGTCTGGGGTCTTCTCTGCTGTCAGGTGTAAAGAGACCTGTATTCAGTCAGAGTGCACTGCAGGTGTGCACAGGGCCTCTCCCTAGCTGGTCAGGGGCTGGGGGGAGGGGTGTCCAGGAAGATAACATTATATCACACCTTGAACTTGACCTTGTACATGCACTTGCTTTCTAGAACTCCCAATAAAACTAAAAGCCGAAGATGGTCCTGCTTTTACTAGCAACAAACTATGGAAGATTAATGATATTACTGGAATCCCATACAATCCACAGGTCAAGCTATTGTGAAATGGTATCATCGAATACCTAAATGGCAAAGTTTAAAAATCAAACAGGGCATGTACACCCACCTAAGCCCCCACATTCTGTGCTTCATCTAGCCTTGCTACCTCTAGCGTTTGTCATTTTAAAGGATAATGCTTCTGCTGCTGACCCAAAGCGTTTGCCCTGAATGAGACACAGCCTAAAGTAAATGTTAAATGGAAAGATCTAGAAACTAACTAACGGAAAGGCCCAATGGTCTCCTAATATCAGGGTGAGCTTGTCTTATCCTTCCAGAAGATGAATGAAGTCACAGATGGCTCCTGCTCCAATGTCTTGGACCAGGGTAGCATCCCAGAGACCACCAGACAAATAAATTGTCTGAAGACAGAGGACATACACAACAACAGGAGATGTCCCAAGAGGAAGAATAAGCCAATGACTTAGGAAGACAACAATGACACCATACTACAGACCCCAGGAAAAAATACTTGCTGACCATATTACATGCAAACTCTCAGCTTGTCAATGCAGAATCCAAATGCCCTTTGCCACAGGATATAAGAGGCACTCCCGTAATAGGAGGCAGTACGATACTGTTGTGCCATGCTAACTTTTGGGGCTTTCTATTACCAGTCCCAGGAATGATTACAGCCTGACATGGTGCAGGCAGAGCTGAGAGTTCTACATCTTCATCTGAAGGCTGCTAGTGGAAGACTTGCTTTCAGGCTGCTAGGTAGAGGGTCTTAAAGCCCACACCCCACAGTAACACACCTACTCCAACAAGGCCACACCTACTCCAACTGGGACACACCTTCTAATAGTGCCACTCCCTGGGCCGAGCATATACAAACCATCACACTGGGATAGAAAGAGAGGTTTACAAAAATGGCCTATATGATTAGTAAACTTACTGTGGCTGTTTAAATAGGAATAGCCCATGGACTGATGTGTTTAAATGCTTGGGCCATAGGAGGGGCACTCGTAAGAGATGAGGCTTTGTCAAGTAGGTGTAGTCTTGCTGCAGGAAGTGTGTCACTGAGGAGGAGGGCTTTGAGGTCTCATATGCTTATGCTAGGCCTAGTGTGGCAGTCTCCTTCTGCTGCCTGTGGGTCAAGATAGACAACTCTTAGTGCTTTCTCCAGCACCATGTCTACCTACCTGCATGCCACCATGCTCCTCACCATGACAATAACAGACTAAATCTCTAAAACTGTAAAACAGTCCCAGTGAAATGTTGTCCTTTATAAGAGTTGCCTGGTCATTGTGTCTCTTCACAGCAGTATAACCCTAAGGCAACTACTAATGTTACAGGAAAAATATTAGCAGAAATTAATCAAAAGATGGGTGAATTGAGAACCAGTTTTAAAAAAAAATAATAAAGCAACTATAGATTGTTTGTTACTCAAGAATAATCCTGTTTGTCAACAATTTCCTGGCATCGGTTATCTTAATGTGTCAGATTTCTCTCATACCATCGATGAGCAAATTAATGATTTGTAGGGCCAGAATAATGGCTCAGTGGTTGAAAGCACTGGATTCTAGAGGACCAGGTTCAACTCCCAGAACCCACATGTAGGCAGGCTCACAGCCTCCTGTAATTCCTGTTCTAGGGGATCTGACTTCATATATGTAGGCAAAACACACCCCAAAAATAAAGCCTTCTAAAAAAATTAATGATCTACGTAAAGAGATAAAATCTCTCGAGTGACCTTTGAATGGCCATCATGGTTACACCGGTTTTCCTCTGTCCTTGGTCCTTGGTTAGTTATTCTTACAGTGCTGTTACGCTTGTCTGTATTGTTTAGTGTAGTCACGCAGACAACACGTTCAACCTTGGCTTTTACTATAGGCACAGATTTCTCTTTAAGAAATAAAGATAGGGTGTCTCACAGATGTCCAGGCGCTCATGGATAAGCACTAGAGGAACCAGAAATATGAACGCATGGGGTTGTCTCTTCAAAAGGAAAGATGTCCATTCTGTTTTTCACCCAGAAAGCTGGGAGCAGACATGGTAGCCAGGTGATCTTTGTGCTATCTTATCTGTGCAAGGAGATCATACCAGATCCTTCTCCCCCCAAGCCTGTCGATCTATAGAAACTATCTTGGGAAGTTATCTACGTACTTTATAAACAGTTTCAATGTGGTCATGTCTCAAGCTTCACTGTGCACGTATGATTATCACCAGAAAAAAAAAAATTCATCAAATTGTGCTATGCTTCAATATGCCCAAAATAAGTTACTCAGTGTTTGAACCAACACCAGTTACTTGGTCTTGTTGAACTGCCTTCTTGCCTCTTCCAGCTCTTCAGTCTTCTGGCTGTGGCAGACACAGAGACACCCACAGTAGTGAAGGGTGTGTGCCTGGGTGGTGTAGTCTGATGTCATGTGTAACTTCTGTCCTTCCACCTTCCCCAGCTTGGCAGTAAGGAGACTGGGGAGAGCCTACCTCCTACCCCTCCCCCACCCCACCCCCAGCTCACTGGATCTCCCAAACCAGTCAAAACCTTCACTTAATTGGGGGGGGGGGGCCTTCAAGCCATCTTCTTAGAGACCTCACACATATAAGCAGCCATTAGTATGGGTTTGGAAACTCCTCCATCACACTGTACATGTGGCAGATTTATTTAACAGACTTTACTTTTTATTATAATGTCAAAAATTTGCTTCCCGGGGCCTCTGAGTTAGAGACATAGCAGTAGCTGCTATGGGCTGTTTTCCCTGTGCCTGATACTGCCTGGATCCGACTGTCATGAGACACAGGAAGTTTCTAGCACTTTCCTCATTTTTCAGATGAAGGAGCAGCCGCTCCAAAAGGCTTAATGCTCTGTCACCAAGATTATTGCTAGCAGATGGTAGATCCTAAACCGTAACCCCAGTATTCTGCTGCTGCGGATTCTCCTTAACCATGAGGCCTCAGCTCAAATGGAAATGATTGCCAGTTGCCCGACCCTGCTCCCCATTCATGTTCTCCGAATACTCTGCCGGAGGAACTAGTTCTATTCCAGCAAGCAAAGACGATGTTTCTCAGGCTTGCTTTCAGCCAAGCTCATTCTGTGAAGCAGGAGCTGTAAATGGTGTCTTCCGGGAAGGCTCATTAGAAGAATACTTGCTGCAAGAGCCTGTTGGTCTTTTTCTCTTACCTCCTGCCTAAAATTTGGAGGCCATGCCTGGAGTTTCAGGTACCATCTTGGACCACGAGCTCCAAAAATGTCACTTCACAGATAAGAATTAACAAAGCAGAGAGGTAGAAGCCTAGGCTCCTCGGGTCCATGAACAGCATGCCAACCCTTGGACTGTTATTCCAGAAGTAACTTTAGCCTTCATAGCATCTAAGCCACTTGTGGCCTCTTGGTCTCTGCAGATAGAGCCAAGGCTAACACACACCATGCTTATTGTAAGTTGTGTTTCTTGGATTTGACTCTTAAATGCTTGTCTTATCCATGTATAACTTTCTCCCTTAAACCCCATTTCCCTTCCACACCCCATTCCCTAGAGATGAGTGTTCTCGGCCTGTCTGACTCAAGTCCAAAGTCCCAGTGACCTTTTCCACACTTCCCTGGCCTCTCCCTTTCTGGATCTAACGATCCACGAGCACAGACCTGCACTCTGTGTTCTCTATGGCAGCCTTCCAAACAGCATTAGGAATGTCTCAAACAACAGTTGTTCAGGCAGAGCCATGGCTTGGTGTAAAAGGCCCCAATCTACTAGAAAAATAAGGGAGTGAACTGAGTCTCCATCCCCAGGCTACAAGGTGAGGAGCTGAAGAGCCACTGGTGAAATTAGATTCCGGCCTCAGCTGTAATGGCTTTCCTGCTTCATGAGGAGCAGATGGCATCTTAATGGCCTGTGACTATTGTCTATTTCTTTAAGCAACATACTGGGAGCTCAACGCTCCCCTTCCAAGCTGCAGTGAACATGGTCACGGGGAGGATGGCGCACTGTGGATAAATTCTTACATGTATCCTTTCCTTTAGAAATTTTGCTTCTTTGTTTCCTCCTACCTGCACAGAAAGACATGAAGGCAGATGTGGAACCCTCTGTTTTTGAGAGGAGGCAAAGAGTGTGGTGACTGGATAGTGCCACGCCCTGCTCACTTGATGAAGAAAGCAGCTAAGCAGATCATTTCTGGACTCAAATACCGGAATGTTGGGGGGGAAGGAGAAGGAGGGACTTAGGTGCTGTAGGAGTCCTCAGGTGGCATCCAGAGTTCTGTCTGCCACCACAGATATTTATTTGCTATGGCTTGTCCCCCTAATTAGTAGTTCTTATAACATTTTTATTTCTTTTTATGTGCATGGGTGGGTGGGTGTTTTGCCAGCATGTATGTCTGTGAAACATATGGGTGCAGTGTCCAAGGAGGCCAGAAGAGGGCATCAGATCCTTTGGGACTGGCGTTACAGATGGTTGTGAGCTGCCATGTGAGCCCTTGGAACTGACTCAGGGACCTCTGGAAAAGCAGCAAGTGCTCTTAATCACTGAGCCATCCCTCCAGCACCCTTTAATTAGTAATTCTTGAGACTTTACATTCGTTTAATGTAAATGTCTGTATTTGTGTTGTATTTAACATAAACAGTTATGGGTGCCACATCCCCACTGGAAATGTCTGCTAGTCATATACTTCTGTGTAGCAGAGGGATCCTGTCTATCATCCTGACTGTCACCTAGGAAGCAATGCTGGCTCCAAAACGTAGAATACTGCAGCTAGTTAGATTTAAAAGTGTATCTGTGTATGCATGTATGCATATCTCTCTCTCTCTCTCTCTCTCTCTCTCTCTCTCTCTCTCTCTCTGTCAGTCTGTCTGTCTCTGTGTGTGTGTGCATGTTTATCTCTGTGTGTGTGCATATGTGTGAGTTGCATATATGTGGTATAACTTGCCATCCTAATTGGGCTCCTCTTGCCTCTCCCAGCTACAGGGACCATGTCTCCAAGAACAAAATGTGGATGACAGCTACGTCACTGTGACAGAACCTGCTGAAAAGACATAGGTAAACCATGAAGTGGGAAAGGACTCCCTGAGGGGGCAGCTTCTTGTCCCCAGAAGACATGACAAGGAGGAACAGCAGGAAGGTATATGAAGGCTATCTGACCAATGCCAAGAGGGAAAGTGTAGAATCTAGGGACCTACCAAACACTACGTAAGCCAGCATCCACTGAGTGGACTTCCTGCCTTAGGCCTCACCATCCTTAGAGATAAAGCCGATACTTTCCCTTTTTCTGTTTCTTGGTCTTCTATCTTTCCTGGTCAATTTTTTGTCCATTCCAGGAAATGAGCTTGGCAGTTCCCTAGATGACCACCAGCACTCCTGTGACACTGTGAGTACCCAACATCCATCAGAATGCACACGGAGAAAGGGGAGGCCTGCTGCCTGTCAGTCTAACTAGGGCTGAAGACTGAATCAACTTTCTAATTTAAAAAAAAAAAAAAAAAAAAAAAAAAAAAAAGCCTAAATTAATCCTGACACCTATGGAGGAAAATTGATGTTAAGCTGAGAATGGTCTGAATGAGATGAAAATTTACATATTCTTAGTTTGGATGATCAATCCCCCAGAGACTTCCTATTAGCTAGACCATGTTGAATTCTGTCAGTCACCATGAGACAGAACCATGGTCTTAGCAGACGAAGCTCTGTGCATTCTGCCATCATCCATTCTGTAGAACAGACCTCAAGGCATCCACAAATGTCACACACCCCTGCAGCTGGCTCAGGGCTGTGAGGAACATTCAGCCCACTGTTGGAGGCATGTGGTTCAGCAGAGGCTGTACAGCTTGTCACCCATGTCCTTTCCCTCTGGTTGATCATGAGTAGGAGAGGCGGAGGTGAAACTGAAGACATGGGTAGAACAGACACAGAGGGAGAAGTCAGTGAGGAACTGACTTGGTGAAAGGAGCTTGGTGATAGTCATCCCTAGGGTGGGCAGGAGACCAAGGACTTCAAAATGGCTACCATCTAAACCAGTCCAATACACATTACTCACTGATCTGAGCCAGTCTCCCTCAGGTTCCTCACTGTGTGTCCTTTAATAGTTGTCTTGATTAGGGTTTTACTGCTGTGAACAGACACCATGACCAAGGCAACTCTTATAAGGACAACATTTAATTGGGGCTGGCTTACAGGTTCAGAGGTTCAGTCCATCATCATCAAGGTGGGAACAGGGCAACATCTAGGCAGTCATGATGCAGGAGGAGCTGAGAGTTCTACATCTTTGTCTGAAGGCTGCTAGCAGAATGCTGGTTTACAGGCAGCTAGGACTAGGGTCTTAAAGCCCACACCCACAGTGACACGTCCACTCCAGCAAGGCCACACCTCCAAATAGTGCCACTCCCTGGGTCGAGCATATACAAGCCATCACAATAGTGATAGCAAATATCCTGAGTGCACACAGCCAATGTGTATTCTAGGCAGCCTGCAATGTTCCTGAGCTTGGAGTGGAGCACCCCAGTCTCTGATGCTACCTTCACATGGACACAGTCCCCTTCTGATAAGGATGCAAGACATATAGATGCATCCTCATCTGGAGCATGTGCTGAGGAGCTCAGGGTTAGGATTACCGTTCTGTCTTAAAGGGACAGAGCTCAACCCACAGGAGCCTTGCACGAGAGCTTTAGGGTCCTCATGTACAAGAGGAGAATAACGACAGGGCCAGCCTTGACAGATTGTGAGCAGCCACAGTCAGGCATACGTGAAGCTCTCTGCATATCAAGACATGTAAATGTCTTGTCATATTTTGACAAGCTGCTTATCTGTCACCGTCTTTAGTGATGGTTACTACTGCAGTGATGAGACACCATGACCAAAATGAGCTTGGGGAGGAAAGGGTTTATTTTCCATATGACAGTTCACCATTGAAGGAAGTCAGGGCAGGAACCTGGAGGCAGGAGCTGACGCAGGGGCCACGAAAGAATGCTGCTTACTGGCTTGCTCCTGATGGCTTGCTCAGCCTGCTTTTTAATAACACCTACAACCACCAGCCCAGGGATAGCACCACCCAGCTAGACTCTTCAATATCAATCACTAACTAAGAAAATGCCCTAAAGGCTTGCCTATAGCCTAAACTTATGGAGGCATTTTCTCAATGGTAGCTCCCTCCTCTCAGATGACTCTAGCCTCTGTCGAGTTGACATAACAGCTACTGCATTGACTTACTTCCCACATCTTAGAGAGTATTGCTGTAAAGATACCTGACCTATTGCTGGCTCAATAGGACTCTAGTGTGGTTGCCAAAACCATCTTGGCTGGAGCCTGTTGAGCATGCAAACCACTCTGTCCCAGGCTTGCTGCTCACTGTCCACTTCTAGCTCCCCGGGAATGTTATAGCCAGGCTTTGTTTGTACTGCTGTGTTGTTCCTACCCAGTGATCTGTCAGATCTCATCGAAACAGCGCCCCTCCAGGGAGTCTGCCCTAACCTCCGTTTAAGAGCTGCTGTGCTTCAGCTCTGCCTATAGCACATATATGTTGTTATATGGTTAATGTGCATTTGCCTGTCTCTGACCTCCCATTCTCCAGAGCTCCTGACACATACTACTGTGTGTCCAACAGCAACCACAGGGCCTGGAAACCCCTCATGTTGCCTGCTCAAAAGCCATTCCTTATTTATCTAACCTAACGGAGCCCTGGTTTCTCGCTGGTATCGAGGACTCCCGAAGATTACAGGGCAGACGTCTTACAGTGAATCATCAGTTGTATCTAATCCCTAGACTAGAGCACCCGAACTACACCTCCTCCTCCTCTGAGATCAGAACCCGGCCTGAGGCTTTCCAGAAAACTTCTTACCCCTGCAATATTTACTTTCCAAGGCACTGATCGGCCATGGTCAGTAGCACAGCATCGAAGGTCTACTGGGGTGACTCTAGGACATAAAAAGGCTAGAGTTGCTGGAAAGTTAGGAGCACATGCGTGGCCCGAGCAGCCACAGTACCAGAGAGGAAGGAATAGATGTCAACCTGTTGAGGATGACAGAGCCAAGGTATGGAGAAAGCTTACGTCTCTGGTAACGTCACCAAGACCGCACCACTCAGTCCTGTCACCGTCCCCCAGACTCCTCAGAAGGGATGACGGTCCTGATCGTGCCTGTGTCACGATGGTGTCGTCACCTCAGAGTGATAACCCCTCCCTCAGAGTCGTTATCCTCTTCCACCCTCTGTGGTTATGTAATGTTTCCTGTCTCCTGAAGCTGCACATGTCTAACCAATGCAGGCATTAGGAAATCTGAGCAAGTCTACATGCTAAATAGAGTAAAGGAAGAAGAGAAGGTAAAGGCTTCCTTGAATATCATCATGTAAAATCTTGCCAGTAGCAGGGACCCGGGAAGCTGCACCATTAGAGCAGAGAAAACTGAACTCCCAGAAGACCATGCCTCCTACCCAAGGCCACAGAGTTGGGAAGCGCCAAAGCTGAGTCGTATTTAATTGTTGTTCTATCAACCTACTATCTTTTGGATCTTAGTTCAGACATTTTATCGACAGCAGAGGTTTTTTTTAAGTTTCTTTTGCTACTTTCCATTGACTTCATAGTTTCTTTCTTTCCAGTGTTGGGATGTAACTGAGACCCCCACAAAGGGTAGGCAATACCACACTGCTGAGATGTACCGTTGACCTCACATTGATCTTTCTACCTTCCACCTTAAAAGTCAGCTTCCTAATTTTGACCTTGTGCTGATGGCCTTCACTTTGAACCTATATTCACTTGTATCTAGTCTTAGAATGACTTAGAATTAGACTTAATTCTCCAATGTCATAGCTGTCCATATCTTCTGACTAGGATATAGCACCCACACTCCCCCATGTCTGAGATCAGAGCCTCCACAGTGCTCCCGGGAACTTTACCACAAGATATATTCCCATGCCACTTGCTCTCACTATCCACCTCACGGCTCATCAAGTTTGCCTTGGCACATATCCAGGTTGACTTGGGAGAGGTTGCCCAAGCTGACCATGTGAGCTTACTGTGTTGGCAGGAAGCCCGGGCACACGGGGAGAGACCCCAGGAAGCATTACCATATTACTGTGAGACCTGAGTAGATACATGCAGGCTACATGTATATGCCTTTTAACAAACCTAGAAAGAAAATAACTCGTGGTACGGCTTCCTTCAGTTCTTTTCTCTGGGTAGGAACACAGAGAAACCAAAGTTTTTCCTCTGTTAGCCAGAATGTCTGCTGCTCGCAGCCAGCACTTCATAGATGAACGCTGTAGAAAACGTCTTAGCTTCACCCAAAAGAACGTCAAGTGCTTTGCTCTTGCTTCTGAAGGAAAACAAACAAATAAACAAAAAACCTGGTCCTCATTTTCAGCAAAGCCCCAGAAACTGACTGTGGAAGGTTCTTTGTAAACTGGAAATCATCTGCCCTCTAGTGGTCATCTGCATGAAGTTCCAACCAGAAAACAGCAGGGGAAGGAGAAAACAGAAAGAATATGTGAAGAAAAAGAGAACACGTAATAAATAAATCGTCATGGTGGGAAGCCACCGTTTGTTAAAAAACCAAATATAGGTCATGAGAGTAAAAATAGATATCTGAGCTTTTCACAAACCCTAGTAGGTTATATCAAAGACATCCTAAACTTGGCTTTTGGGTGGCATTCCAAACTCAGGGTACTGAGCAGGAGAAAACCTACTCCCCGGGACTCCTCCCAGGAAGGGAAGGCTGTTGTGGGTGGGGAAAGATTTGATAAGAAACTAGATCAGAGGAAGGGTTTGTTTTTATTGCTTCCTGAGAAACGGAAAAGGATGAAAGAAAATACAAGAAAGGCAGATGGAGGAGGGCTGCCAGTTCCCCCAGTGTGAGCTACCCTCCCTGATTAGTCTACAGCGCCCAGGACTGTTGGGGTGGGGTTGCTTGTTGGAACTATTTGGGACGGTGGAAGAAGCTGTTTCCCAATTGATGCAGGGTTGAAAATAGTCTAAAGCACACAAGGAGAGAAGCCTGGGCTGAAAAGACTTCCTGGAGCAACCTAAGGGGTCAAGGAGGGAAGCCTCGGAACTCATAGAAGTGGTGAAAAGCGCCCTGGCGGTTAACCTATTTAGAACAAATGTCTGCCAAAGTTATAGATACCAGCAAGGTTGGAACCAATTCTTGGGGTCTGCGGGTGCAGCTTAGGGAGAAGGGTCGCTTGTACAGTAGTACATAAAAGACCTGAGAAAAATGGATGTTTAGACCATGATGTTGAGAAACAACAACCAGACTTTGTAGTAACTTCTGCCCGAACGCCAATTCACACAATAATAACAAAACAGTTAGAAACCTTGGTGATGGATTATGCCAACTCTGAAGGAGGGAACTTGGGGTTCAGGGACAGATCTGTGATCTCAAAAGAATGTGATAAGCTGTTGGCATTCCTGGGGTATAGATTTGATAAGAAACTAGATCAGAAGGAGGGTTTATTTTATTGCTTTTGCCCACAGGGCCAGAGGAAGGAAAGAAAAGCCAGAGCCCAGGTGAACAACCGGAAGCTGGAATCTTTCCTGGTCAATACGGTGAGCAGCTGACCTGGGCCTCACTCTCGGGTCCCTCACCACAGACTGCATCTTTCTCTTATATTTTTCTATGGTGAGATAACTTGAGTTGACAGAAGCTGTAGTCAAATCCTCCTCTCTGACCTAATCTACTGCCTTTCAACTAGTGCCAGAACCAGTTCCCTAAAGCTGCCAACATCTGAAAAATACTTAGCTCTTTGTCTGAGGATTGGACCCAGTTGTCCAAATAAAGTCCAAATAATGAGCACAGCGCAGCTATTCCGTGTATTTTTCATGCATGCCTGGGAACAAACTTTATAGTCCCTGACGATGAGATTTCTTTCTTCTACAGTAGTGCATGGCTGCAGCTTCAGAGCATGCGCAGTCCGACGGGTGAGCATGCAGAGTTAGGTGAGGTTTTATTTATCTTCACTGTGCGGGTTATGGGAACTTCCTGCCATCTATTGTGAGTGGGACATGGACAGATAGGAATCAGGATCTGTGTACTTGTTCAACTTTACAGCAAGAAGCAACAGTGGAGAAGAGACACAGCCCTGCAGGGCACAAGTAGCCAGCCACTCTCTAACATACGGCACAGTACACCAAAGGCACAGTTCCCCCAGAAGTCCTATATTTTTACATGATGAGCCATTGAGTTAATACCAAATGCCGTTTCTATCATCCATACTTCAAGCATAGCAAAGAGGAGAGAATTTGGAGTCATTTGCCTTGTTTCTTCAATAAAAAAAAGACATAGATTTATACGAATTCTTTTGACCAAAGATTTTACCATCCTTACCCACCTCCCTGGCATCTTATTTGTCTTTGAGTCATCACTATAAACTCAATAAATTGTTATATTGGCGGCACTACCAGGGAAGGTAGAAATGTGCGAGCTTGTTCCTGCTCACCACAAGGGGGAGCCATTGAACCCTCCTGGTTAGTCATTCCCACACTAGTGCAGGTGGTCAGTGCTGGTTCTACACCTGTGCCCACGAGTGAACCAGCTTGGCGTGGGTCCGCTTTAGCAGCAAAATGAAAGTGGACAGAGAAGCCAAAAGGAGTGAAAACGGGTGATGGGGGGGGGGGGGGAAATGCCTGGGATGATGCAAAATCATAGAACTATTTACAAGAGCCAAGAAGTCGAAACAGCACAAATGCTTGTCACCAGTTGAAGAGATAAACAAGGGATAAGATATGCATTCAGCGGAATATTACTCATACAGAAAAGACTATAGCTCTGATTTATACATAGCACTTGGCTAAAACTAGAAAATGACGTGCAGAGTGAAAGATGATAGAGACAAAGGTTTTATTGTATAATCTAATACATATGAAATAGAATATATAAATTATATACAGTGTAGACGGATGACTTTGACTAGGGACTGACTGTTTAGTGAGCAGTGAGTTTTATTCAGAGATGGGGAAATCCTGAGGACTACTAGATAGAGATGGTAGTCACAGTAGCACTGTGTGTGTGTTGTGGGCCATGGGATTCCTTGCTTTAGAATGGTAAACTTTACATTATGTGAATTTTATCTCAATAAAATTTCTTTTCAATAAAAATTGTTGAGTGATGCATTAGACAACAGGTGTCTGGGATCAGGACAGTGGGGGCCTTGACAAACACCCCAGAAGGGAGCATTTGAAACAACAAACACAGTGTGTAATAAAGAAGCAGTATGACATCAAAAACAGGGGTGGGGGGCCCTGAATTATCTTGTGTTCTAGGGGAATGAGACATGTGAGGACCGAGGTTGGGAGAGGATTGTTGTTACTGGTGGCCAGAGTCACTGATTGAGCTGGTTATTTCCAGGTTCTCGGTGTCTTATTCAAAGCATTTTATTTTTTATGTAAACACAGATCTAACAGGGAAATTTTATTTAAAGCAAAGTGTCAATCCAGATCAGAGTGACATGGAGCCACCTGAGTGAGGGCACTCAAGGGCTCTGACTACCGTGTGGGGATTCTTCTAATGTGGTTTGACAGAGGGTGGAGCTCAGTTAACTAAGCGGTGTAGCCTGGGCAGTTCTGTTTTGAGTAACAGACTTGAGTTATGTAAGTCTCTGCTTACCGTGCGTGTCCTTTCCCAGAATGAATCTGATTGCAACCCTATGAACATTCAATTATGCATGGGCACAGGGTGGGAAGCAGGAGGCTCTCCCTGAGAGTTCACTTTGAGGACAGAGTTGGCCTTGGTACTCTTAAAACCAGTTCAGGGCAGATTGGACAATCTCTCTTGGTTTCAGGGCATGTTCCATGACATGTTCCAGGACATGTTTGAATAGAAATAGGGCTTTATAAGAGGTGTCTATGAGGGGTAATTTATTTCTGTTGTTTAAAGCATGTGATAGTTTGATGCAAGTGGGGCTCCTAGGTGCTAAACGGTTGCTAGGCATGTTGTTCCAAGAGAGATGCAGGTAAGCATCTCAGGCTGCCAAGAGCATTATCAGAATGATGTGTGTATGGTCCAAACAGGTGGAGTCTCAGCAGAGGACAACAGAGTCCCAACAAGGATGTGTGCATGATCCAAAACAAGCAGAGACGTGAGTTGCTAAGATATTCATTGTACTAGCCTGTCTCACTAACTTGTTTTGTTTTGTTTTGCCAAGAATGGCAAGTAGATAGTGAATTTATTTGTACTAAGTATGTATCCTGTGAGACAATTCTAAACATTTACACTCAGGACAGGAACTCCCAAACAGAGGAATCACTCCAACCCTATACAGACCAACCTGGACCCTTTTCTTTTAATCTTTTTTTTTTTTTTTTTTCTTTTTTTTGGTTTTTGGTTTTTCGAGACAGGGTCTCTCTGTATAGCCTTGGCTGTCCTGGAACTCACTCTGTAGACCAGGCTGGCCTCGAACTCCAAAATCCACCTGCCTCTGCCTCCCAAGTGCTGGGATTAAAGGCGTACGCCCGGCTCTTTTCTTTTAATCTTGCCTCAAGTTTATTTGTAAAAGCAGCATAGGGCACTGGTCATCTGCAAATAGTGTGGGTAGGTGTCTGTCTTCACACTGGCAGGAGCCTTTTCTATGGGGCCTTCACAGGGGTCTGGGCACCTTTGGGAGCCCAAGCTGGAGCTGCAACCTGGGCCTTGGTTTGAACCGTGGGCTCTGGTTGACAGAGCCTACAACTCCTACCTACATTCACAATTGAGGGTGATGCTAAATTTCAGTTAGAGATTTCAGTCAAGAGACTTTTGTGGGTCCCAGCTTCAGAGCCTCTCTGTTACAAGTTTGTATGGGAGACTATGGGGCAGTGTCTAGGACTCTCAGACTGCTGTTGTCTGACAAAAGGACTGGAAACCATGAGGCCAACCCAACCTACGTCTGGTCTGTTCGAAACAAGGCCAGAGATATGGGGCTAGCCTGAGAGGTGGTGTCACATGACTAGGGAAGGACTAAGGATGGATAGTAGGTAGGATGTGAGGGTGGGTTTTAGCAGGAGAGAGCTGCTCACTGTGTACACACAGCCGACTTGGGTGGCCAGGCTCACGTGATGTCTGAGGTTTTCTCTTCATAGAAAGAGTCAAGTAAGGGCTACTCAGTGAATGAAGCTGTGGACCACCAACAAAGCCAAGGTTTACTCTCATCCCCGGTTCCTCGAGGAAGCACTGTTTACATGTGTGTGTGCATGTGGCAAGGGCCGAGACTGAGCGTCTACAGGGAAAACCTTCAGAAATTACTCTTACCCGACACCTAATAGAGGGGGGAGACAACCCCACTCTAAGTGATATTCTGTGCCTATTCATTCTACCCTAACAAACATAACGTAAGAACCTCACTCCCCCTAGGGACATAGGTGCTCCCTAAATTATTAAACATGTTCCTTACTCTTTCTCTCTCTCTACACCAACTCTGGATCTCTCTTCAGCACCTCTCCCAGGGGTCACCTGTCCCTGCTCTAATCCTTTGCGGTTAACAAATTGTACTAAGCAAGTTTCATCACGACGTCTAAAACCCATCACTTTCAACTTGGCCTCCCAGTCCTGACATCTGGCTCCAGTGACCTTGCGTGCTCCCCATTAGTCATCCCAGTATCGTACTTGATCTCCCAGCAGGACAGAGAGAGCTCCAGGGCTCAAAGTTTCCAGAGCACACCAGTCTCTCTTCCCCTCTAAGCTCCATCTCCATTGCCCTGGTCTTTCACTGATGCTGTCTCTGCTGTCAGACCAGGGCAAGGACTATGCTTTGTTTGTGTGGCTATAGTTTCAGCCTAGTACCTATTGGTTGAGTGAATTAACATGTGAGTACAGACTAACACAAAAAGCAATGGAATCTAGCTGTGTAGGCCTTGTGTCATCTGCTAGGGCTGCTGTTGCAGATGCCACAGATCGGATACAACACAACTTTATTTTCTCACAGTTTTGGAGGCTGGAAGGACAAGATCAAAGTTCTGTCAACAGGTGTGGTTTCTCCTGAGGCCTCTTTCCTTGGCTTGCAAACACCACCTTCTGGCTGTTCTCATGTGGACTTGTCTCTGTGAGTGCATCCCTGGTGTCTCTTTCTTTCTTTCTAAAGGTGGCACCAGTCATACTGGGTGAGGACTCCACCCTAATGGCTTTATCTGCAAATATAGCTCATGGGTAAGATTCTTAGGTGTGAATTTGGAGAAGCACAACTCATCCCGTAGTAGGTCTGCAGTAGTCTAACAAATTAAATGGTGGCCCGTGATGACGTCTCTTCAGCCCCTGTAGCCTACGCTGCCCTCTAGGGGAAAAAAAAAGACTGAGGCTTCATTGACACCAGCTGGCTTCCCCAGAGCAAGGCTGAGGCTATTGGATGACTTTACATAATTCTTTACAAAAAGTTTTCTTCTCAAAATGAAAGGAAAGCTACGTGAAAATAACCTTGAAACCATTCAGAAAATGACCAACAGCTGTTAGTCACCAAGGCAGAGACACGACATATCCCCAGTGTTCATCAGAGAGCAGACCCAGAGCAGGTGCCACCAGTGTGTTGTCCTTCTGAGGCCTGAGGGTAGGGTTCTGGGTTCCAGCTGTATCTTGGGTTAGAAATGAGTTAGGGGTCCCAAAGAAAGAGACCACCATTCCAACTGAAGTGTCTGGATGAGGCAAAGTTCACTCATGGTCACTAAGGCCTGTTCAGGAAGACTAATACACAGTCAGGAAGTGTACTTGGTTTTTATTCTAACTTACGTGATGGTTGTGTCTTTTCCCCATTGGCTAGGGTCTGACCTCACAATCGTATTCAGTTGGCCAGTAAGAATTGGCAAACAGGAAATGAGGAAGGAAAGAGGGATCACCCTTCCACGGCCATCTAATTCCTAGAATAGAATGGTGCGCCTTTGTATGAACAAAGGTTTCACTGGGTAGGAAGTGTTAAAGCATTTGTGTAAAAATCATACAAGCTGGGAGAGATACAAGAGTCTAATTCCTTATGCCAAAGAAAGTTTTATAGTATTTGAGAGAAATGGCTCATATTTGATAGTTCATACACTAGTATTACAGGAGTCCCCATCATAAAGATTAGCAGTGGTTTCAATTCCTTGCCTGCATTAAGAGAGAACAACATAAAATATACAAAAAGCAATTTATCATTTGGCCAAAACTAGTGAGAGAGACAAAATCTCATTCTGTCCTCACCTGGCCCTGACATTACAGGGAATCTGCATATGTAAATTAAGAGATTAGACATTTAGATTAGATATGTAGATTAAGCTGTGGGCCAGTTACTGGAACAGAAAATTACCTCTCCCCTGTAGCGTGAGCCATTTCTTAAACTGGTCCTATGTGTTCCCAGCACAGTACTTCTTTCCGGGATCCTAACCCCTGGACTTCATTACAGTGTGGCTAACTTCTTCAGCATTGACTTGGTGTGCAGTGACAGAATGTGTCTCTTTTCTACTCCAAAACCCCTCTTAGATGGAAGCCTTGACACTCAGTGTGACTGTCTTTGGAGATAAAGCCTTTACAGTTAGTTAAGGTAAAATGGGTACATTCGCCGGGGACTCCAAGGGAACTGTTGTCTTGTAAGCAGAGGAAGAGATGCCAGTACCCCCTCCATCTTTATTCCCATCCAGAAGAAAGGCTATGTGAGGATGTGGCCAGAAAGGGGCCATTTGCAGTCCACAAGATTGTCCTTACCAGAAGCCGCCCTTGATCTTAGATTCCTCACTGCACTGGGGAAAAGGTCAATTCCTGTTATTTAAGCCACATCATCTGCGGTATTTTGCTAATATAGCATATAAAAATGTGAAATTCTAGCTCCTGGCCCAGTCCTATGGAATGAGAATTGTGTTGACAGTTTGATTCCTGTATATGCTACCATTTAGGAAGTATGATCTTCAAATATAAATTGCCTTATAACTTAATTCTGCTCTTCATCCAATAAGACAAGCACCTGTGAACTTTAGTAGATGGTGACAGAAGGTGAATTTAGGAAGTAATTCTATGACACATGTAAGGAGCCATTATTATCCTAACACAGAAGCAAGCACTTGGAGTGGTCAGCTGAGACATGGACCTGTCAAATCACTGCTCCTTCTGTCAGGCTCCAGTCACCCATGTCATTTTTCCAGGGCTAGTGAGTCACAAGGCACTATCAGGGTAGACATGTGACTCAGTGCTGGCTAGTCGGGATATCTCATTATTCTTTCACCATTATTTGTCAGTTTTTGATAAATCCATATTTTTTTAGTAAAGACAGTGGCCTCACATTTGTGACGTGAGGGGTCAGGAGATCTGAAATGGATTTTGCAGAAGGAAGATGGTTTAACTGGCCAGATGCCCCGGAGAGGTCACATGAAAAGGTCTAGAAGTCACCAGCACAGAAATATTGTTCAGAAGAGAGGATATTAGTCTGGAGAATTAGCCCCTGTAAATGCCAGAAATTGTTCAGAAATCATTCTATAGAGGAATGTAAGGGGTGGGGGGAGGGAGAGGGAGAGAGAGCACAGACAGAGGTCCTTTATAACTTACTTAGGACAATAAAGCCCCTCACACACCAAAATTCCTATGCAGTACAGGTGGGAATAAAACAAGGACGCCTCCAGCAATTTGATCCCCTTAGTACGTCTGGGCCACAAACAAATGCTAAGCTGTTGGATATTCTGCCTGGCAGCTGATTTTGGACCATCCATAAGAGAAGCAGCACCTGCAGTTGCCAAAGCAGATAACAATCATAGCACTTCTGCAAAACCCACGATGCTCACTGAGCCAGGGACCTTCTGAGCTTCTCTTTTTTTTCTGCCAAACTGGCTGTGCAGAGCCATCTCCTTGCCAGAAGCCCAGCCTGCACCTCTACGGTTACCTGGTAAGATGCCGCAGACTCCACAGTGGGCATACATAGGAGTAGAGAGTATGGGTAGGGAGTCATAATGCAGGATCAGTTAACACTAGATCCTCCGCTGGGTTCTCGGGTACGCTAAGGTATAGAACTTCATCTGAGCACACGCCTACCAACAGTGCTGCTGCCTGTAATCCTTGCACTTGGGAGACTAAGGCAGCAGAAGTACTGTGAGTTAAAAGCCAGCCTGGGCGACACAGTGAGTGAGTTCTAGGCCATACAGTGAGTTCTAGGCCAGCCAGTGCAACATAATGAGACCTTATGTCAAAAATAAAAGAACTGAAATTATATAGAGAGACATTTTCTATAGTATTAATAGTAAGTGATAAAAGTGTATATAGCTGTATGCATATCATCACTTATCTGGGTTTTCTTCAAGTGTGCATGTGTGTGTGTGTGTGTGTGTGTGTGTGTGTGTACACCATTTGAGCATTGAGATGAGGAAAGATTTTTCTTTTTTCTTTTTTTCAACCTAACTAGGAAACAATAATTTTCAATGAAGTATCAAACATTATAATCCCACTTAACAGAATTCTGAGGTCTGGGCACCTCATTGCCAAGCATCGTGGCTGTAAGTAGGTCCCTCTATACCATGTCAGGACAAGTTCCTAAGGAGAGGCTGAACAAGAAGGTAGCACCCAGCTCCAGAGCCCCTCCCTGGCATCTCTTTTATATCCATGCCATCAGGTAGGAACTTGTCTGGAGAGTGTGTGTAGGAGAAAGACTTCGTAAGAGTAGTAAATACGAGAGTCCTTGGTTCCAAAGACACTTGTGAAATAAGACCAACCCTGGGTTACTCATCATGTTTACAGAGAGAATTTGACACTGTTTGCCCAGTCTAACCCAAGTTTATCACTCAATCTAAGCTCCCATAGAACTAATAATCAGACCAGTGATCAAATCTAAAGCTTTGAAGGGAGCTGGATGCATGTTCTGACTGGTTTCCTTCTTCCAGTGAGATGGATCCTCAGCTGGAGGAAGTGGCCTCCCTGACAGCTTTTGGAGGACCACCAGCCTGTGGAGGGCCACCAGCAATCTTAGTTATTTCCTGAGCACTTCCTCAGGGGAGTTTGAAGACCTCTGAAGAATCAGAATAACTATTCAGAACAACAGTCCATAAAAGGGGTGGGGGTAAAAGATTCCAATTTGGGAAATTTAATTGAGAAATTAAGAAAAACTAAAAAAAAAAAAAATGTAAAATTCAGTTTGGAAACAATGTCTCCTATTCTACATGTGATGCTATTTTGTAGCTGTCAGTGAGAGGAAGCCCAAACTTGAAAAGTAGTTGGTTCTTGCACATCTAGCAATATCACATGGCCAGCAGCTCCGTGTAAGAACACCTCCTCCGGGCAGGAGAGACTGATAAGGACTGGGCATCCTAATAAGAACCTCCAGTAAAACAAGGTGCAGACAGCCAGAATCAGGACCAGCCCATCTACCCACAGCTGCTACAATTTAAATCATGTGCAATCAAAGGCAAAGATACAAAGGTCTTTACAAGATAACATGTGCTGTCCGTCAAGAGTGGACTCACTAACCAGACATGGCAGCTCACATCTGTTGGGTAATCCCAACACTCAGGAGGCAGAAGGGGCTTTGACTTTGGGGGCTAGCCTAAGCTATATAATGAGTTCCACATCAGCCTGGGTCACAGAGTAAGATCCCATCTTTATTTCTTTGCTTTCTACTGCTGTGATAAAGACATGACCAAAAACAACTTGGGGAGGAAAGGGTTTATTTCATCTTATAGTGTGTAGCTCATTGTGAAGGGAAATCAGGACAGGTACTCAAGCAGGAACCTGGAGACAGGAACAGAAGCACAGACCATGGAGGAATGCTGCTTATTGGCTTGCTCTCCATGGCTTATTCAACCTACATTTCATATAGTTCAGAACCACCTACCCAGGGATGGCACCGCCCACAATGACCCGGAGTCCTCCCACATCAATCATTAATCAAGAAAATGCTGCCCCGCCCCTATTTACCTTCAGGCCAATCTGATGGAGGCAATTCCTCAATTGAGATTCCCTCTTAAACCAGACACACCTAGTTTTGAGTCAAGTTAACAAAACCTAACCATTGCTCCACAAAACAAAACAAATAAAAAACCAGAAACACTCTCTAAAAAAGAGAGGGCCAGCAAAGATAGTTCAGCCAGTAAAGGCTTTTGCTGCCAAGGCTGACAGCTTGAGTTCAATCCCTGGACATGACACAGAAGGAGAGAACAGACTCCTGAAAGTTGTCCTTCACATGCACAAAATGATAAATAACATTTTTGTTTAAAGTGAGAGAGTTGCCAGGTAAGTCAAGATAGATTTTCACTCACATCGATGTAAGACTGTTACTGAGGAGAAATTGGCATTCCTGTGCAGCATTTCTTGTCAGAATGTAGACTGTTTCCGCCACTGTAGAAATGGTATGGAAGAGACACAGAGGTTCCACTCTAGATGTGTGCCCCAAAGGAGAAGCAAGGAGCAAGCTTGCTCCCACAGGTTTACAGCAGTGTCGTGCACCATAGCAGCACACACAGGGTCCGTTGGTCTGAGTTTTCAGAACAAATAGGTGGATAAAATGTAGTGTGTGTGTGTGTGTGTGTGTGTGTGTGTGTGTGTGTGTGATATTATTCAGACTTGAAAAACAAAGGAAATTCTGACATATACTACAGCAGTGCATGAACCTTGGAAACACTATGTAGGTGAAATAAAGTTAGTACCTAGAAGACAAAAAGCTTTGGGAATTCACATGAGGTATCTAGAGGAGTCTAGCTTACGAAGGCACAGATGTAGGAGTGAGGGAGGAAAAACAAGGACAAATATTACTGCAGAGATATTTTACTAAGTAAAAAACTAGGGTATCTGTTTATAAAAATGGACATATGTGTTGTTCCTTCTTTCTCCAGTGTTTTAGAGTCCACTGAACATTTTTTAAAACTCTTTTTAAGAGTTATTTAAGTCCCCCCCTCTCTGTGTGTGTGTGTGTGTGTGTGTGTGTGTGTGTGTGTGTGTACATGGGATGCCATTGGAGATCAAAAGAGGGCATCAGATACCCTGGAGCTTAAACATGATTGTAAACTGCCCAACATGGATGCTAGGAACCAAACTCAGGTCCTCTGAAAGAGCACGTACTCTTAACTATAGAGCCATCTCTCTAGCCCTTAAAAGAAGTTATTACATTATTTACTGTGTGTGTACACTCACACACACACCTATGCCACAGCACATGTGTGTAAGTCAGAGAACAACTTGCAAGAGTTGGTTCTCTTCTTCTACCATATGGGTCCCATGGATCAACTTGGATTGTCAGGTCTGGTAGTACATGCGTTTATTGGCTGAGCCGTCTCTGTGGCCCAGACCAGCCACTTTATAAATATGATCTGATTTGACCTTCTCAAGGATCCTGGCAGACAGGCAGACTTGTCACAATTGTTCTACCATAGAAAAGAGGAAACTGAGGTTCAGAAAGGGCATATGTGACCCAAAGTTAGAACAGATTAGTGACTGTGACTCCCTCTAAGTCTACTTCTTGCTCTGCTGAACGGTATGGTCAAATCAAGTAGCCAAAGACCTTTAGTCACTACTATTTCTCAATTCCTACTGCCTATGGTACCCTGGGCTTGACTCTTAGTCACCAAAACCAGTCCTGGTCCTGCCCCAATAGTTTAGAGAATGCAGAATGCATTCATTTGATATGAAGAGACCCATGACATCAGTGTTTCCTAGAGATAAGGCCTGAACCTTGCAGCCTGAGATGCTGGTAGACCTATGAAGAGAATGTGAGAGGTGCCAGACGCTCCAAAAAGATGCGCTTCTAAGATACTTCAAATGCCTTCATGCACTGCCTGAGTGGGTTTTCATCTGCTGCTTTGCTTCGGTAATGCCTGACATTGGGCCTTCTCCATCATTCCCTGTGATGGACCCCATGGCTCATCACCTTTTCCAAATCTTATTCCAAATGCAGGCATGCTAATGCCCCTGGCCTACAGCCTCAGGTGCCTGCTGTCCATTCTGCCCATCTGTTCATAGGGCCATGTTCTCTGTGATTATAACCCTGGCCTCACGGCTCCTGCTCTTTCTCTGCTAAAGTTGTATCTGCTGAAATATGGATGCCTACCTGTCTCTGTAACTTACACATCAAAACCACTGGGCAAAGACACTGTAAAGGTCGCTTCAGCCAACAAGCACTTATTGTCTATAGATGTGAAACATTTATGACCTTTGAGTTTGAGCAATAGGTAACCATCAATCACATTAATAATTAAACAGGCATTTGTGTCTGTGATCTAGCCCACATGTAGGCAGAGGCGGTGGCCAGTGGAAACAGCCAAAGGCCTGCCTAAATGATCTTTCTATCAGAAGGTCCAATTCGGAATCAGAAGACAAATCTGGGAAAGCAGACACACCCAATTGCCATCATTATTAAAGAAGTTCTTGCTGACTGCGTATTTTTGACCCCATTGACAATGTTGCTCCATTAACTGAAGAAAGACCTTGAAGGAACAATGCAAAGGAGCAGAGGAAAAAAATGGCCATGGAAAGTCTGAAGCACAAAGCATTAGTTGATCAAAGCCTAAGAACAGAGAGCAGTCAGTGACCTTGGGTAACCAGAGACTAATGAGAACACCTAACACCAAGGGAAGATGTGGATAAGAGAGAGGGGAGAGACAGGCAGCAGACAATGAGAGCCCTCCCCCTTTGTTTCAGCCCTGAGCCAGCACCAAGAATAGCCAGAGGGACCCTGTGAAAGAGACCTCCATCTCCCAGCCCAGTCTGAGGCAGTGTGGGGGCACAGGGTCATGGCTGAAAGTCTTCTCTGTGCTCTCCAAAGTTATCTAAATGCCCCAAAAGTAAAGACCAAAGAGGCCTCTTGGGGTCTCAATCTACTGCCCTTGTTCTGTCCACAAGGCTGTGTGTGGGGCTGGAGATGTGTCTCAGTTGGTTGAGTGCCTAGCAAGCCTGTAGTTAAAGGCTGTAGTTAAATCAAATGCCCAGAACTGTATAAATGAGCATCCTTGCACACCTGTAAGAGCACTACTTGAGAGTTGGAGGCAGGAGTATCTATCAGAAGCTTAAAGTCATCCTTGACTACATAGTGAGGTGGAGGCCATCCTGGGATATGCAAACTCTGTTTCTGTTTTATTTTTGTTTTTCTTTTTAAAGTTGTTCACAATTGAGATCTCAGGCCTTCTGAAATGTTCTGGATAAAATAGGACAGTGCTCCAGTCTTTCAATCCATCTAATAATTCATTGACATTTTATTTTATTTTATTTTATTTTATTTTATTTTATTTTATTTTATTTTATTTTATTTTTGCATAGAATTAAATGTGTGGCTAGCCTTCCTTTGTTGGTCTGCCATATTGTTACTGTGCCAGAAAACAGCTGAGATTAAAGTTTAATGAAGCTAAAGGAAATAATCTGAAATGAGCATTAATAAGCACTAAGTGTGAAACTATTAGTGAGACTGCCCCTGGGATAAGGCATCTTTGTAAACGGCGAACAGGTCAGGATGCTCTATGGTCTTCAGATTGTAGCCTGTTTGATACTCTGTCAAACCCAGAGACGTTTTCAGTAGGTTGACTGATTGTTCCCCCTGAATCGGTCCCCCTGTAGCTACTAGAAACCAGAACCATACCTATAATAGCATTTAGTTTTTATTAGTTTACTTTTGTGATGCTGGAATTGAACCCTGGGCTTTGCACGTGCTAGACAAATGCTAACTGGGCAGCGAGAGCTCTTAGTCCCTTAATGGGAATGTAAGAGGCATACATATACGTCCATTCCACACTCATAAAATGGAAGGCATCATCTAACGTTTTACAAATGGCTATTTTTCAATGAATATGTGAACTAGGTGACCTGATGGTCTATGTACCCTCTGATGGAGGACACCAGCTGCAGCAGCAACTTGGCATGTGCATTTTATACATCCGAATCATGGAAACAGGGTTATCGTATACAGCTGAATAAAAAGGCGGGCTTAGCTAATCTCAGTGGAGCGTTTGTGGGGAGCTGTCTAGGCTGCAAATGTCCTGGAGGAGGAAGTTGTGGTTGACAGCTTCTCTGTTCAAACTTGGAGCAGAAGAAGGCTTTGCCATGCCCGTAGCTATGAGGCTTTGCAGTTCTTGACATGCCAGTGCTCAAGTCAAAAGCACACACTTACTCAGGGCTTTCTTTCTTCCTTGGCTCCTCACGTCGTTTAAGTGTGCAAGCTCTGATCCGCAGCCCCTTTTGCTATTTCACCCTGGGAAGGTGTGCTGTGTCAAGCTGCTTTAGCTGGAAGTACATCTGTCAGACCCACCCATGGTTCTGACATAAGAGTTGGCCAAAAGAGGAATTTATGCAGAAGATGGAAGGTAAGAAAAAGAGACAGACAGACAGATAGACAGAATGACAGAATGGCATCTGCCCAGCTCATGCTCACTGCTTCCTGCTGATGAAACCACTGACCAACAGTGTCCTACAGCCCACACTAGGATGCTTAGTCAGAGGCCTTCAGAAGCAACAGTCTTGCTGAATGGCATCTCCCAGCCAGCCTTCTTTCACAATCCTACTCTGGTGGGATATCTCTAGGTTCTCAGACCGCCTATGATTTCCAAATGGCCCACCATGGCTGTCAATGTTTCTCCAACCCCCCACTCCCAGTTCCTCCTTTCTGACTCTTAATTTCCTAACTTCTGCACAGTTATTCTCCATGCTGTTTCTAGTAATTCCACTTGCCTGATTGACATTGAATTCCCTTAACAACCCCCAGCCTCCACCCCCTCCCCCCACCCCACACACAAAAGGCCAGGAGCAGTTATCCAGCCAGAGAGAATTCACAACAGTTGAGCTGACTCTGGACTTCTTCCTGTTGAAAGACATAGAGAGATAGCAGCAATTCTCAGCGCAGAGATAAACTCTTTAGGGAAAGATTGTACACACATCCTCTATTGTGACAGGAAATTAGAGGGGCTTGCTCTATAAAAGGACTAAAACATTATTAATTTTCAACTGCCCTTTTAAAACTGAGGCATGTGATACATACCTGAAATTCTGCCACCCAGGAGGCTGAGGCAGAAGAATTGTCTCGAGTTCAACGTTAGCCTGGCTTCATATCAATGCCCTGTCCCCCACAAAAGCAAACAAAAAAAATTAAAATAAGATTGTCTTTTTCCGATTTCATACGTGGCGTCAGGCAGGGCGAGCATCATTCTTCTGCAAATATTGATGCTTCAATTTTACTTATTACTTCACAAGAATGCACCTGGGGAAAGGAAATCAGAATGCATGGTTATTACACCCTGTTTAAATGATAAACTTCCATCTTCAGTCTCAAGCTATCTGCAAGAGCTGCATACTGATCGTAAATATGCTTTCACCTTCAGAAGATGTATTGCATGAGAAATCCTCAGGAGAGGAGAAACTCTCTTTATTTCCCACACACTTCACCTGGCTACACACTCATGGGCCTATCTCAGTACCCGTCAGTACCCATCATGCTCCACCCCTCCTGATAGTCTCGTGGCTTCCAACGAGCTTCAACCCACTTCTGTTTGCTGCCTCAATTCTCAGTTATCCAGGGGATAGCCTGAGCCCCAAATCTCTCATCTCCTGTGATTTGAGAATATTCTTCTGGGTGGTGTAAAATATGACAAGGGGACAAATATAGGGGACCATATAGATCACCGGAATGGCTCACACAGAGAAAGGAAAATGACGTCTTAAGCAAACCCATTAAGTCACCGGCGAGGCTTCTACTTGTAGTGGAGGTATATATACTACTCAGTGGACAAGATAAGAGACTATAATAGAAATGCCAGCTGACAACAGAGAACCCAGGGGAACTGAGCTCTCTCTAGTCCTGACTGTCCTCACTTGATGTGTGAAAGAGTGTAAATCATATACATTTGTTAAGACAGATAGCTCAGTTATTTCCAATATTCACTGCCTTTTCAGAGTGCCCACAGCTTAGCTGAGCCAGAGACACCTGTGAAAAATGACTACAATTCCCAGTCTCCCTTGCAGGTAGACATAAACAAGTAACTAAGTTCTGGCCATTGGTGCATAAGAAGAAAGATTACATGGACGTTTCCAAATGGTTCTTTAAGAGACAACTGAAATGTGTGCCCTCCACTTCTCTCCTGCCTTTCGTCAAACTTCTTGAGATGTGGAAATGTTAGTCAGAAATCTATCTTGGGTCATAACAATAAATACCACTGTCTTAGTGGTGTCTCTTCACAGCAATGGAAACCTTAATTAAGACACAATTACAGAGATCATATTTTAGCAAATGCATGTATGTTCTCCATGGTATTTAGAGTCTGTTAAGAATAATAAGATAAATATACAATTTATATTATTAATTAGTCTGTTTGTCTGTTTGTTTAGGACAGGGGATCACTGTGTAGTCCTGGCTCACCTGGAACTCACAGAGATCCACCAGCCTCTGCCTTTCATATGCCAGGATTAAAGACCTACCCCACCACAGCCAGCTGATTGGCCACATTCTTGACAATACATTTATTTAATCATTAGAAACAAATGCTCTGACAGTCTCTTTGGAGACTTTTTTGATATTAGATAATTGATAATTTTTTAGAACAGTCTTACAAATGTTTGTAATGTCTGGTCTGGATACTGGGCAGGTACTGAGAGTAAACGAAGGGAAAAAGGAGTCAAAGAAAAGTCACAAGATTGATTGACCCACTTGACATAATTAGAAAAAGTCTTCCCAAGGTGGCTGCCCAGCTAGTCTCTTACCTATGTTTTCCTCATGGCATGAGCCATTCAAATCTTGGTGACACAAGGTGTTAATGTTAAAGGTTCCCTGACTTATGGTCTGAATGCTGGGTCTCTACATGGTAGCACTGTTTTGGGATGGTCTGGAAACCCAAGGAGATGGGATTTAGCTGGGCTAGGTAGGTTGCTGGTTATTGGTCTTTGTAGTTATCTTGTTCCTGGGCCCTCCCTGACTCACCCTCTGCTTCTTATGATGAAGCCTCTGTCACAGGAGTCCACAACTATGACAATCGCCAGTACTACAGACCCAGAAATAACAGAGCCAGCCTTGGTGGAGTGAACCGTCTGAAACCAGGAGCCAAAATGAATCCTTCCTCTTTTGGGTTACTGTCTCATGTATTTTGGTCAGCAACACAAAGTCCTGGCTGACATATACAGACATCTAGACAACTTGTTCCCTCTTTGTCACACTTTGTCACTCTGTGTCTGTGTTAAACCGGGGTCTTGATGTCATTGCTCCATGCTCAGATCTCCCAGGACCTCTAACGTCCCGTCTTCCTCCATGTTCCTTACTGACCTGGTTTCCTTTCTGTTACTGTGATAAAACACTCTAACCAAAAGCAACTTAAGGGGAAAAGGGGCTTATTTGGCTTTGACTTCCAGATTAAAGTCTATCAGTGAAGGAAATCAGGACAGGGTCAAGCAGGATCTTGAAGGCAGGCTTACTTGCTAGCCCACAAGGCATTTCTTCTAACCAGGGAACTCACTCAGAGCCAAGGAAGGCTAACAGAAACCATGGAAGGCTGCTAACTGGCTTGCACAGGCTCATGCTCAGGTGGCTTCCTTATAGGACTGTGTCTACCATGAGAATATATCACCCACAGTGGGATAGTAGGACCCTCCTATGTTTTTTTTTTTTTTTTTTTTTTTTTTTTTTTTGGTTTTTCGAGACAGGGTTTCTCTGTATAGCCCCGGCTGTCCTGAAACTCACTCTGTAGACCAGGCTGGCCTCAAACTCAGAAATCCGCCTGCCTCTGCCTCCCAAGTGCTGGGATTAAAGGCATGCGCCACCACCGCCCGGCCTATGTTTTTTTTTAAACAATGAAAATAATCCCCTATATGAATGCCCACAGGCCAGTTTGATCCAGGAAATTCCTCATCTGAGGCTCGCCTCTCAGGTAGTGTATAGGTTGAGTCGAGATGACAGTTAAAGCTAGCTCGGATAGCCTCTTCTCATTAATGTCAACTCTCCTGGAGTTAGGGACTCCCACTGACATCCCTTCCTTCCTGCCTCTCCCGACTCTCTGCTCAAGCACATTTTCAGCACAGAAGACATCCACTGGTCAGACAGCTTCACCTATACACATTAACTACAGCTTTGCCTCACGTCAACCTAAAGACAGAGTACAGATCCTTCACTAAACCCTCTCCCCTCCAGGTAATTTCCTGGTCTTCATGAAGTCTTAATGGCTTTCAAAGAGAGGCCTATTCTAGCTATGACCCCAACAATGTCATTCTCTGATGGATTTTCCCTCTTGGGTGTCTCCTCTTCAGTCTCCCTCTGTGTTACGCATTCCAAGAGAGCATTTGAGCTTTCTTGTGGCTGGGCACTGCCCTTTATGACTTCCCCTTCTCTCAAGCTTGTCAGACACATTTCTGTCAGAGAATGCAGTGCCCCTCTCAAGGGATACTGTACCAGCAATAAAAACAGTAAGTATCCCTTTATGCTCCTGGGTTATGGATTCCCTCCACCCCGCTAATCTCGGACATCTCCTCAATTACCAATTCATTTCACAGTTGGTCAACTCATGGGCTCATCAAAAAAAAAAAAAAAAAAAAAAAAAAAAATGCAACATTTTCCTGGTGGCTTTATAGTTTTTTTTTTCAGATCATTGTTCTTGGTGAGCAGAATCTAACACAGCCCTGGAATTGCATTTGAAGATAGGCAGACCGTATCCTTCCAGGAAAATGTGCCTCTTAAATAGGGCATTAATATTTGCTAGTAAAGAAATTAAATAGTCACTTAGCAGGATGAACATTGCCAGCTTTATCTTGATTATCTTGATAGACTCCACAGGAGTCTCAGGGAAACAGCAGCTATAGCCCTGTAGATACTTAAGAAATGTATTTTTATTATTGGCTCACATAATTATGGAGGTCTCACAGTCCTCCATCTGCAGGCTGGAGAACCAGGAAATCTGGTGGTGGAACTTGGTATAAGGAGAAAGACTTGAGAACCTGTGCAGAGTTTGGGGTCCACATTGGTGTGGTCTTGGCCAGAGATACTTGGCAAACGCAGAAAGAATGTAAGGGATCCAGACAATCCCAGCAAAGCAAACGTAAAAAAGAAATTACCACTATATAGGGCAAACTGATATGAACCAAGTGTCTCTGATTATTGTATCTGGAACTTAAAACACAAACAGAGGTCTCAGAAGACCCCATTAACCATGACAGCATATGAAGAAAGGTCCGATTCTTCAGCAGAGTAAAAAGTTAAAAGGAGCATCTCATTTGCTCACAACAGCAACTTAATTATAAGAAGAAACTTTTCTATTCTCAAAAAAAAAAAAAAAAAAAAAAAAAAAAAAAAAAAAAGTTTCATCTGATACAATGACCTCTATGGCACCTCAGCAAGGCACCTGAGGTCCAGTGACCAGCATAATGATGGCTCATATTACAGGTACAGGTGGTACTGATAGGTCTTCAGAGTGTGTGTTTTGTGCAAACCAGCCGGGGTTTATGTCTTTGTTTTGATATCAGAATATCTAAGTCGGTCTGGGAGTTACCTGACTGTAGTAATAAAAACTAACCCTGGGTAGCTTTTTGAGAAGAAGAAACTTACTTAAAGTTTAGGAGGCATGCATTCAAACTTGGCAGTCTGAAGAGCCTGCTCAGACACTAGACATCTAAGACAACACCAAAACCATGATGTCTGCACAATCTGAAGGTAGGAGCTTGACTGTGTCCTTGAGTATTATGGTGTATCTCTCTTCTGTGTGCCAATACTGCAGGCCCTATACTGTGACCTGTGCTTGGGGGACTTCTGCTGTCCTAGAAGGACTTGCTACAGCCCCCGATTCTTGATATTACAGGTCATCTATAAAGTGAGGCTCTGGGGTTACCCCTTCTCAAGGTCACTTTTACTTCATCTGTCTAAACTCCCAGCCACACTGGGCTGTCTGGGTCTCTGAGTTAACCATCTAGAAATGCCATATTCCAATATTTGTGTGAACATTTGAGCACAAATCTCTGTGAGGATATAAACCATCACTATAGATAAATAAGAAAAATGAAATATAAAAATCCCCTAAGTTTAAAAATACCAGAGGACTTGCTCAGACCTCGTGTAGCAAAGCACCACACAGTGACAAAAACCATCAATCTACTCCTACGTCTATTCCCATAGGAAACTCTGATATAGTGTTATTTCTTTATGGCTTAATGTTGGGCACGTCATCAGGATGGTCACAACCTGCTATTTGCATATTAGCTACTGACCTCGCTAAATCAGTAGGTCATTATCTCGGAGTGCTGAGTCCTCTGGAGAGGCTATGGGCATGGTTTCCAGTTCCATTCAGAATTACCTTATTGGTTTGGCAAATAAATCCATGGGTAGACTGGGCAGAGTCAGCATTAAATGGAGCGGCAGATGCAGTTGGAGCTGATCTCGATGGAGCTGGCATCCCCTCCCCAACTGAACTACTGAGATGCTTTTCACATTTGCCAAATTCCAGAATTAGAAGGCTCAGCCTGGGCTCCTGTTGTCCAATGAATTTAACGGACAATGACGAGATTCCAATGTGATCCAAGTGCTTGGGCACTCAAGCACGCCGCTGGGAGAGCAGATTCTCTGTCATATGTGGGATTTCCCATTTTAATTACAGACCATTAGCGAAATGTATTTACCATCTTGCAAATGATAAACAAATTCAGATCTTAGTTTTCATTCTACAATTGGCTGCAGGTGAAAACAGGGATAACTGTTCCTCCCAGATTGTCACATTTGTGTCTGCGAAGCGCCTGAGAGATCAGAGCGGGGCGGGAAGCCAGACTACTTATCTGGATGGCAGTTCGTTTGATGCTTAGTAGAGGTTTGCTATGTTTATTTCCCTTTAATCTTGAAATTTTGCAGAAAATGACCTTTGAACTGATCGTAAAAATAATAGCAATCAGGCAATTTTTGATACAACAAAGGCTGAACATATTTGTAAGAAACCAAACAAACTACATCTTATTCATGAATACAAATACAAAACGCCAGTATTGGGGGGAAAGGTCTCTCTATCCAGCACACCCAGTGCCCACAAATAAATCAGATGGTGACCTCATGGGATTTCTGTTGGCTTGGCCAGTCCTTTTGGTGTAAATCAGAAAAGAGGAAAAGGGGCAGTGACAGGCAGGGAGGGGGAGGTTGTGGTTGGGGGGAGGCAGTGCTTTTAGGTTGCCAAGACCTTGGAAAAAACATCTCTTTATTGGAAGAAAGATGCTTCAAGGCATATGGCGAGCTGTGGTGTCTCCAGTGTCACCATTGGTCCACAGAAGTTTCCTGAGGCTGAAGAAACTGTTAGCTGAGACAAAAAAAAAAATGCTGTAGGAAAATGCTGTGGGCCCGAAAAATTGTGAAGGTCACTCTGAAGGAAGGCAAAGAATACAACAAGAACTGATGGGAATTGGAGGGTCTGCAGGCTTGAAGCTTTTGGAGAGAGCACCTAGAAGACCCCACGATAACACAGCCTTTGCTAGATAAAGGGAACGGTGTCTAAAGATGAAGATCAGGGTTGGGAAAACCATGTTTGGAGTCAGTGGAGTGAGCCATCAAGAAGAGATGGAGGAGGTTCTGGGCAATGACATTTAAGGAAAGCAGAAACACAGTTCTTTAAATATAAAAATATATTAACATTCTATCCACTTTACTGTGTAAAAATAAGCAATAGATAGAAAAATTAAAACACGCTGCAGACTGGAGAGATGGTTCAGTGGTGAAGAACACTGGCTGTTCTGCCAGCGAACTTGGCGTCAGTGTCTAGCACCCACATGGCAGCTCGCCACTGTCTAGAACTCCAGTTCCAGGGGATCTGACTCCCTCTTCTGATTTCCACAAGCACTGGACAGTCATGTGATCCACAGATATACATACAGGCAAAACATCCATATACATTTAAAAAAAACTACAAATGTGTTAATGGCCATTCCATGGGTGGGTATGGTCGCTTTACTGTGTGTAGAAACCAATAGAATTTCGAAGACCATTGGAGGATTTTCAACTCTAGCCAGAGAAGGATATGGAGATACCATGTTTCCATATGATTTTGTTTAATCCGCCCTTTTACACAACATTTTTGGATGTCTTCTAGTCCCTGTGGGTAAACACCAAACCCCATGCTTGATAGAAACTAGTAAACTAGTTGAGTCTTACGTTACACTTGTGGAACAAAAAATAAACCGAGCTCACGAGTGAAATGAAACTAGGTTTGGGAACAGAAATAGAATAATGTGGGGGTTCTGCCCACCCCCCACATCTGAGGAGAAGCAGAGGCACCGGGCGTTTATTTCTGTTTGTCATTCTTGACTCAGCCACGCATAAATGAACTGGCTAACTGAGGTATAATCACAGGGTCCCAAGCGGGTCCATTTTCCTAGACAGCTTCTAATCATCTCATAACCACAGTCCGCCTAAATGTGCTTTTCCTATAACCCGTGAGAGGGATGTCACATTCCTCTGTCACACAGAATGTGAATATTTTCCAGGCCTCTGCGTGCTTGAGACTGCCCAGATGTTTATCATTCCGAATCCTTCAAGTCAAGGAAACGTGCACTTCTTTTGTCTTCCGGAGAAAATCGTTTCTGACTATTAGAAGAGGGGATCGTAAATATACCACAAGCTCCAACAACGAGATCTATAAAAATCGTTGGCAACACAGATAATGACAAGAAATGCTATCTTCCAGCATTTTTTTTTTTTTTGCCACAGCAGAAAAGATTCCTTGACACGCGTGCAGCGTTTATCTTCTGTTGTATGTTAGATGTGAAATCGCTCTGTGCAAGGGGTCTCTGAAGAACGTTACCTGGGACTTTTATGATTTCCGAGGAATCTTAAGGAGGAGGCCAAAGGTCACTGAGGACCTACAGGGGATGGTAAATGTTTTGTGATGATGCTGTTTGGGTAGATTAAAAGGTGCTTTACAAATCACACTGTGACTGTGTAGGATCACCAAATCATCCCTCTGGGGAACATTTTAATTCATACCCAGCTAGGAAACAGTCTGACCTTGGTATTGAAAATAATGGAAACACTTAATTGAGCACTTCTTAATCTGCTATTCTCTACCATGTAGACGTGAAAAGGATTACACAAGCCACACACACAACTCAACCAGTGAGGCAATCAAATCAGAACAATTCTGTATAACAAAAAATACAGGGACATGGTGACAGCTGCTGGTGAGAGGAAGAGTGGTGGGCAGGGCATTGGGGCTTCCAGTCACCATCTCCTTCGGTCCCCAGACTCTGAGGGGTAGATGTTTTCTGTGCTTTACAGTTAAAGGATGGATGCTGAGGGCAAGGCCCAGCAAACTGCTCTGCATCAGAACTGTGACGTTCTGCCCTTTAAACACCCAGAGCTTCATGCCTACCTGCAGAAGGCTCAAGACTGATGCAGGCAAAGGCACAGCAGACAACGTGAGCTTCATGAACAAATCAGTTTTTCTGTTAGGGTGCCCAGCCATCCCAGTGTGCTTGGGACTGTTTCAGTTGGAACACTGAAAGTCCTGGGCACCCTAGGGCGGTCGGTCACTTGAGTTCCCCCCTAGCCCTGTGAGTCCCATAAATGGACCAGAGAGCAGCTCTGGAGGAGAATGTGCGCACAGTAGGCCTGACTCACAGCTTAGAAACCTGATATTAGAAGAGTCCAACTTTATAGAGTGCTACAAATAAGCACAACCAGCTTTTGCCCCCAAAGGAGGCTTTTAAAAAATCATTTATTCATCTATTCATTCATTCACTTACTTTTAATAGTAGCTGATTACCCCTGTTGGTGGTAGTGGGGATAGTGCGTGCGTGCGTGCGTGCGTGCGTGCGTGCGTGCGTGCCTGCTTACTTGGATGTCAGAGGACAATGTTTGGAGTTGGTTCTCTTCTTCCAGCTCTAGTTCCAGGAACTAGACCATCTAAAAGTACTTGCCACCAAGACACCATCTGTCTTGGTGGCAAGTACTTTTACCCAGTGACATGTACTTTTACCTAATGAGCCATCTCACAGGCCCAGGAGATAGTATTTTTAATATCTTGTTTCACAAAGAAATCTTCCCACTGCTGAGGAACAAGATGCCTTATCTTATAAAGACTGTCTACTCTGCAAGCATCCTTGAGTAGACACAGAAGCTGTCCCTAGAAGGACAATGGAAGGCCCTCAGGGAGCATTTGCTCCTAAGACATGGGCTAGCTAATAAGTGATTAGACCATGTTCTATTAGAAACTCTTCAGCTGTGTAACGGCATTTGCTCCCCCACCTCTTAAGTTATGCTCAGTTTTATAGCATTAAAGCTGAATGAAGTAGGCGTTGGTTTCTGTTGTTGCTGTTTGAGGAAGGTGCTTTTCCTTTAATTCAAACTTTGAACTCTTAGTCATTTGTTTAATGTATGTTACTGTCCATATCACCTGCATTGATGGAATATAAGTTTGAACGTTTGGCAGGATGGGCCTACATTATAAAATAAACCCACTGGGTTAGGCTAACTGACTCCGTGAGACTCCTATTACTCTCCATTATCCTTGTCACCACCTGGGACTTTATTTCTGCTTGAGTTGACTATGCACCAAAATGATTGTGTGTGTGTGTGTGTGTGTGTGTGTGTGTGTGTGTGTGTGTGTGTGTGCGTGTGGACATGCATACATACATGCATTTGATGACTTGAAACTGGAGTCCTGTATATGGCTAAGTAAATATTTAATACTGGGTGATAGCCCTGGCCCTTCTGCCTTGTTTTTTTCATCCATCCGGGACAAACTTGGGCTCTGAATTTTAATACTAGGGTAATTTTTAAAACATGTTCCACTATCTTTTAAAAAGTAGCTAAGATTATTGCATTGAAAACCCATTTTTTCACAGATTTTCATTATTTTGCACAGTTGTTGACCACAGCATCAAATGGGCATGGTTATTTAGGCATATTTTTAAAGTCTTTCCCCCTCGCCCTGGTAATATTCAGATAAAATTTCCTTTTCCTTGTTTTGTTTTGTTTTGTTTTGTTTTGTTTTGTTTAACACAAAGTGCCAGCTGGGTTCGGATATTGCAGCATGACTTTAAAAGTTTGTTTTCATTTCCTCTTTGGGTGGAACTCGTTCTTTTATCTGTTGCTCTCTGAAGATCAAAAGACAACGAGCTGAAGAAACAAGCAAACAGAGGCAGGAGGTGTGGATAATCAGTTTCTAAACTGACTAACAGAAGTTGCCCTTAAGGATGCTGTGGACCATGAGGAGTGTGCAGAGTCAGGACAAAGCCTGAGAACGTGACAGACACAGCTGAGCCTTCGAGAGAGGTGGTGATTAAGACGCCCTTGGACCCGAACACAGAAGCCTCATGGAGGGGTGCTTATGACGGCCTCACCCATTCTGACTGATGATATCAGACTGGTCAGGGGTTGGAATGATTAGAAGCCAGGAACAGAGGTGTTTCCAATTCATTCAAAACATTAGTGCCAACTACAAACTCTCTTCTCTGTTGGGTGCCTTTAGGAATCTTCCATTCCAGTGTATGAAGGAGAAGGAACTCCACAAGGACCAGGGTGGCCTTTGACAAGTGATAGCCTATATGTACCACCTAAGCACATTAAAACTCAGTTTCAGCCAAAGATTGCAGCCTGGGATGGGGTCTGATTTTAACTATCCCCCAGGTTATCTCAGACTCCAAGCTGCTATCTGGAATTTTATCGGAAGTCAGGAAATCACCATGCAAAGCTTTGCTTTAGATATTTGATTGAGAAAAGTGAAATTATAACTTTGTCTCCAGTGCAGTTTGGCAGACAGACTCTTTTAAAACATGGACTCTGTGGGATGGCAAACAATAGAAAAGATGCTGGTTTTTTTTTTTCCCCCAAATGAGTCAGAACCTGGCACTCTAAGGGAAAAACCAGAACTCAATTTGGATCATGAAGGAGCATTTAATAAAACCTCATTTTTCCTAGGTTTTTTTTTCCCCCAGAAGAACTACCCTTTTGAGACTTGACGGACCTGTTTTCTACTGCCTGACACAAAGCATGAAGCTTCCCTGGCTTGAGAGCACAGACACACAAGCCTCATTGACATTTCCAGTTTTAAACCGAATGGATGCAGGCTCTGAACAGCACAGGAGATGGCTGCCTTGCGGAAGATTTTCTGCTGGCTCTGAAGCATGGGATGCTAGTGTTTCCAGTGGGCCTGCTGTTCTGTGTGATTTGCCCTTGAAACCCGCTCCCCTCCCACACCTCATCCTGTACCCCTCCCAATCCCCACTTTATACAAAGCATCCTGAGCTGCCACGGCTGCTTCCTTTCCTTGCCCAGCTTCTGACATTTCCACCCTTTGCAGCCTCCAACCAACCTTTCCCATCACTCACAGGCCCAAGATCCCTCTTCTTGGCATTTCTATTTTCTTGGAATACGTTCCGACATCAAAGAACCCTTAAACTGATCGTTGGTCACAATCAGTTGCCATTGCGCCTTTCACTAACTGCTCGGTGACCAGCATGGGTCACCCTCCCTTTCTGAAGTGATTTTAGGAGTGGGTACAGCCACAACCGTTGCTCCTACTATCGCTTCTCCCATACATCTAAGGTTTAGACACTTCCCTCTAGTGTCTATCCTGGTTCTCTCAGCGCTGTTGGCAACACACTTTGTGCCTGCCGTATGCCACGTGATCTGGATACAAACCTCCTACTCTCCTGATTCCTAATCTTGGAAGGCAGAAATGCAAAGCTGATGTTACAGATTAGCGGGGAGGGGGAAGAAGGGAGGCTAAGTCCATTGAGGGGTTGGCGGTAGAGAGCTAAAACTCTCGCCTTGGCTGTTACACATTTAAGACCCGTGGCTTCTCCTTTATGCCTGTGATACCAGGAGCATCAAGGTCCCCTCATGGGGTTTTTAGTCTCATTAATTAGAAGAATTTAGCAATGGACTCAAATGGAAACTCAAAGATGGTTTTATTAGCATTTAAAACAGAAAGAACCCCCAGGGTCGGGGGGCGGGGGGGGGGGGGGGGAGGCAAGCTGTGTATCTCGGCAGCTGGCCAGAGGAGAAAAACTGGAGATGAGAAGTCAGTACCGAGGTCAGCCACATGGTGGGCAAGCAGCCACGGAAGGGAGGGGAGCCTTAAAGAAATACAAAATACCAGGAAAGGGCACACTGGTGCTCTGGGAGCATCCAGAAGAAAACAACAGAACAGAAGAGAATAGTTCCTCCTCTGTGAGTAAAGAAGACAAGCAGACCAACCCAATGGAACCTCATGGCAACTGTAGGGACCTTGCTAAGAGGCAGGCATTCCTGGAAGAAAATATACAGGATCCCACTAAAGGTACAATTCTTCCACATATGTCTTTAACATGGCTTAGGTAAACCTGCCATCTGAGGCATGGAGATCAGAGAAACAGCCCAGGAAGAACATGGTTACTCTTTTGACTGGTATCAGACAAAAGGAAAAACAGACACACGTTTCTTGCCAAGCTATGGAATTTGAGTTCAGAGGGCACCCAAGTCCAGACTCTTGTGTCTCCCAATTGCACCGGGCTATCATGGTTAGAAATAAAGACAACTAACTATAAAGAAAGGAAAGCACTCCCAGGAATGGGTGGTCTAGGGAGCTAAGGGAAGAACCCTGAAGGCATTAGGCCCCCAGGAGCCGGACCTGGTAGGACATTTATAGAGCACCCTTGTAGCTCAGCTTTCCTTGGGCACGCCGCATGCATTACAAGCTCAAGGCTTCCAGTCTTCCTTTGAAAGCTAGCCCATGCAAACAGCATTTGTCCTATGAAGCCCCGCTCATGAAAGGTTTCTGGACCTTTCTCTGCTACCTGGATTCTTCCGTGTCTTAACCCTTTCACTAGCCTCTACACTCCTCTCATACTTCAAAGCACATGGAGTTGAACGAAAGGATTCTATTCTCGATCTTTATAGTCAGTTCATGATTGCGATCCTATGAGAAAGAAGGCAGTGTTTGATCATTAGCTCGCAGAAACCAGGTTCTTGGGTGATATACTTCACTAACTCCATTAATAATGGGATATAAAAACTTCCAGCTAGGAGGCAGGAGGATGGCTCCCTGATTAAGATTCTTCCAGAGGAGCCAGGTTCGAGTCCCAGCACACACATGGTGGCGCATATCCCCCTGTAACTCCATTTCTGTCTTCTGGCTTCCACAGGCACCAGGTATGTACATGGTGCACAGACATACATCGAGAGACAGAGAGAGAGAGAGAGAGAGAGAGAGAGAGAGAGAGAGAGGAGAGCGCTTAAGACTTAACTTCATATCTAAAATTCAGCACCTCAGGGAGAGGAAGATCTCAAAGTTCAGGACAACCTTGGATATACAATCTGTATACGGAAAACCTGTCTCAAAATGATTTTTAAAAATATGTCTTATAGCATTTTTTTTAAAGCCTCCAACCAATGCTATTCATATGCAGTTTTGAGAAAGTGGATATTTTCTTCTAAGTTCTCCACACCGCATCACTGAAATCAGGCCAGTCTTCATCTTTGGATTTCTAGATGTTTTCCAACCAATGAAGAAATATCAGCCACTTGTGTAGCCAGAACTATACAAGCCCACAGAACAATATACAAGAGGGAACATGGCATATCCCTCCCCTCCACACCCATCTGCTCCCCAGCCCTCTCAAGGATGGGTCCAGCACTTGACAATGAATGGCTGCAGTTTCTTTTATGCCCACGGGAAAGGAGGGAAGCCCACAGACGGCTATTTGTAGAAACCTTCCAAGGAAAGAATTTGGTAATTTTATCTATTTATCTTTATTAACTATGGATTGATAAAATTTTAAAAACCTTTTACAAGATATACTTATTCATGGCTGGGCTCCTCCTTTATTTGAAAAATAGGAAATTCTCTCTTATCCAAGATGCCGGCTCCGCTATATTCATTTCACTTAAATAGACAAGCAATTGCAGGTATTGTACAATGGCTTAGAGAAAGCAACTTTCCATTGAGAGACCACTTGGCCTACTTGCCTGAGAAGAAATATATATATGTAAAGTTACATGGAACAAAGTTGATTGCCTTTAAGCGAGTGCTTCTAAAAGACATATGGGTTGATTTGGATGCCAGGGCCTGTGAGTTCATCATTCTCACAAAGTGTCATACCTGGAAAGAATGGGATGGCGCAGGGCCATTTTACAGACTGATGGCCCATGGGAGTCTGGGACTAGATCAGTGGAGGGAAGAGAAAGATAAATATACAAAACCACGGAGAGGGAAAGTCATTAAGAAATTGAAAGTCCATTATCAAGAAGATGGTCTCAGCCACAACCCTCCTAGAAGGTGCTTTCCACGCCCCTAGACTTTAACTGACATTTGAAAGGCAGCTAGCAGAAACATTTTAAAAAGAAAGACGCATGCAAGATGAAAAAGAAAAAAAAAAAAACAACAAAAGAAACGTCATTTACTCTAAATAAAAGGAAAAGCACTGGACGGGAGAGGGATGCCTGAAATCTCAACATATTTAGTTACAATGAGCCAACAAACTATCCCCCAACAGCACAATTCTAAACAGGAGACAGAAGGAACTCTGGGGAGAAGTGTGTCTTTGTCCCGAGAGTCTTCTGCTGAGATATAGAAGTCAGTTCTTCACGTCACAAGTTTTCTCCTCCCAAAAGCAAATCTATGGATTTCTCCCTCGATGCTCCACTTTCTACATAGAGACGAATGTTGTTTTCTGTATCTAACGTCATCCTTTAAAAATGGTTCTTGGACTACAATGGGAGATCAGCCATAAGAGCGCATGGAGACAACCAGACTTTATGTGCCCCTTGATGTGATGCAACAGGAAGTATATAACACTGCTGATGCTCACCAAAGAAATCAAACGTGAACTCTGCTACCCAGCTGCTAGATCTACCAGTTCGCAGAAAGTAGAACAGGAAAACATATTCAAACCAACGCAACAACACCCACCAAGAGCTGAATGCAGCGATTGCTGGACTAAATACTCAGTACCTTTAAGGAGTAACTGCAAAAATACTTTTTTTTAAAAAAAAGTGAAGGGTGCAAACATATTTCACTGTGATTTAACAGTGACTATGGTGCAGTTCAACTGAGCAAATGTTCCATTTAGGTGGCCCAGAGTTCAATCCAATTTGAAACACCCCAAAACAAATTACCCCAAAAGAATAAATAAACCAGGAGGTAGGGGCACACACCTTTAATCCCAGTGCTAGTGAGACAGAGTTAGGGGGTATCTCTGAGTTTGAGGCCAGCCTGGTCTACAGACTGAATTCTGGGATGACAGCCAGGGCCACACAGAGAAACCCTGTCTGGAAAAAACAAACAAAATAAAACCAACAACAACAACAAAAAGAACAACAACCAAAAACAAATGGACTCATAAAAAGCAATGCATTGTATACATCTTTTTGTGAACAAGCCATCTATAACCACTTATAAAGCAATCAAACAAACTCAAATGTTGACTAATACTCAGTGACATTAAATAAGAACTTTCAGAGGCTAGAGAGATGGTTATAAGTGGTTAAGAACAACTTTGGTTCCTAGCACCCAGGTCAGGCATCTTACGACCACCTATAACTCTGGCTTCCTGGGGACGTGATGCCTCTGACCTTCACAGACACCTGCACTCACATGACATAGCCACATACAGAAGACACAGGTATACACACATAGATATGCTCATCCTTAAAGGTAAATTTCAAAAGTACTTTTTAAGGATGGCTCATTTTGTATAAAGACATCATAGTTCTTTAAAAATAATGGCAATAATCATTATTACATATACATATAATACATATGTATTCTATATAATACATATATACATATAATGCATATGTATATGTAATACATATGTGAAATACATAATATGTGTAACATATAATATGAAATGACATAGAAATATATCTATAAAATGACATTTATAATATATAAATGACAGAGATCTTTGCAAGCAAAAACAGAAGAAAAACTTGTGAGGAGTTTGTGAGCCACACAGGAAGAGAGTAACATGTATTAAGACAGCATTTCCCCATGTTTAGAAAGGAGAGGAGCTCAAAAAACCCACCCAAAGACAAGAAGGTATTGGTGACCAATGGCTGCTGGTGGAAAGAGCTTCCGTCATGTGACCCCAGAGAGGCTACCCACACTCCAGTAGATGGTCCTACACACATGTTCATACACACAGCCCTAAATGGACTCAATGAGTTTAAAAACAAACTACACAAAGTTGAGAATGGAAGAGGGTAGGAGAGGAAATGAAGGGGGGGGTTGAAGGGTAGATTTGACCAGAAACATTATCTAGACTGAGCATGTTGGCATAGACCTTTAATACCAGCACTCTGGATGCAAAGGAAGGTGGATTTCTATGAGTTTGAGGCCAACCAGGTTTCCATAGTGTGTTCCAGGCCACCTGGGGCAAAGTGAGACCTAGTGTAAATATAACAAACCAACAAAACCTCACATTATATATATGTGAAATTCTCAAATAGTAAAAATAAATAAATTAATAAATAAATGTTGTAAAATCCTTGCTCATATAAAGAAAATTTTAACTTAAAAATAAATAAAATTAAGTGCTTGTTTCTCACTTTGCTTTATTGAGAACACAGGTGATTCATAGGCAAAGCAAAAGATATTCCTTGGTTTCTGGGCTAAAAGGCAGCTCAGCAATGCCGATAGAACCATACACATGTCTTTTGATCCAGCAGTCTGCTAGGGATTTCTCTTGTAGACGATAAGGCACATAATGTCTAATTTGTATGCATATGTAATTTCCCACTGCAACACTTTTTAGAATAGAAAATGCTTGAAGACAGATCCTCAGCAGAAAGGCACTTTCTGGAAATTTCAGTTCCTCCATGACACAGAAGGCTGGAGTCTCTGAGTCAGAGAGAAACTGTTGTCTGTTGAGAGCTACCTTCTAGGATTCTGAGGACAAAAAGAAGTTAGACATGCAAAAATAAATGGAGGGGCACATAAATTTTTTTTTTCTATAAACCCCAATTTATCCTTATGAGCCTTAACTTGTATAAATGTATCACCTGTGGTAGTTTAAATGAGAATGGACCCCATAGGGTCATATATTTGAATGTTTAATTACCAGTTAGTGGAACGGTTTGGAGAGGATTAGAAAGTGTGACTTTGTCGGACAAGGTGTAGCTTCTCTGGAGGAAGTGTGTCACTGGGGTGGACTTGCAGATCAGGATATAAAGCTCTCAGTTACTCCTCTAGCACCATGCCTGTCTGCTTCTTGCCATGATGATCAGGGACGAGCCCTCTAGAACTCTAAGAAAACCCCCTATTAAATGCTTTCTTTTATACAAGTCGCCTTGGGTCATGGCGTCTTGTCACAGCAATAGAAGTAACTAAGACACTGTTCAATGAGTTAAAATGTAAATACCTTGGAGTTGGATGACTAATTTGCAGGAGACTTAACACACAGATTTGCCAGTAAAGAGATAAGCAGAAGTATTGAAAACCATGAGCCAATGCTCGAATTGTTTGTTTGCCCAACATGAAAAAGGGACTTTGGAGGAACAGGGATCCAGTTATAAGCAAGAATCCCCAGACCCAGAAATCCACACTGAACTCCTTGTAACCAAGAAAAACCTTTACAATCTCCAACCAAGGACTAGGAAATTGCACGCCCTGCAGCCTACCACCCAAAGTTCATGTAGTAGAGAAACAATGTCTAAAATCAAAGCCCAAATATCTATACAGACTTATTAATTTCCATCTGGAGATTTTCCTTTAACAGGAAGGGAAGGGGGCCTCCCCACGGGTGGAGCAAGCCACCAGTGGATCGGATCACTGGGCCACACAAAAAGTCAAGTATTGGTCTTCAAAAGGCTGGTGTCTTTCAGCCTTCCAGACTCTCTCTCCAATTCTCCCTCTCTCCCACCCCTTCATCTCTTTACTCCTCCCCCATCCCTCTCCCCTCATCCCAATCTGGCTGCCATTGGACTCCCTTTGAGAGTCTCTAGTCCCTGAGCCTTTCTAAGCCATGGGAGAGGCATGCATCCCTTTGACATGCTGATAGTACCATCCACTACTCAATGGGCACCATTTCCTGGATCTTGTCTAGGTGTTTTATACAGATTTCTCAGTATTACTTCTCAGATTTTTAATGGCTATTCCAAATTCCTTCATGATGATGAAGACTGGATGAAGAAAAAACTAATTCCAACCTTCCAACCATTTCTCTGCTATCTTGCTCTATTTTTTCTTGACTATACAATAGGATAAAGTAATTTTGTCTTATGCGATGTGGAAAACATGACTGCAGAAATCAACGTTTTCATAGATCTTCCATGATGAATTTCTACAAACAAGCAATTAGTATCTTCTAATTAAAATTAGAGCACACACATACACACACACTCACTCTTCATTGTTTACCATAAAAGACTGGCTAACTTTTGTTTTATTATTAATTTTTTATTGAATATTTTATTTACATTTCAGATGCCATCCCCTTTCCCATTTTCCCTTCCCTAGAAAACCCCTATCCCATCCCCCCTTCTCCTTTTTGCTTTTATACAATTTTTTAAATGTTAATCAAAGGCTTTATAAGTTTGGTAATGCTCAATAACAAGATGCCCATACAATCAGAATTGTAACCCAATACCCAATTTAGATATATCAACTATCTTTGACTGGCAGGGACACTCGAACATCCGTCTCCATGTTCCCTCTCCCTCTCTCCCTCTCTCCCTCTCTCCCTCTCTCCCTCTCTCCCTCTCTCCCTCTCTCCCTCTCTCCCTCTCTCCCTCTCTCTCCCTCTCCCTCTCCCTCTCCCTCTCCCTCTCCCTCTCCCTCTCCCTCTCTCCCCTCTCCTCCCCTCTCCCCCCTCCTTCCCCTCTCTCCCCTCCTCCCCCCTCTCTCTCTCCCCTCCTCTCTCCCCCTCTCTCTTCCCCTCTCTCTCCCCCTCTCTCTTCCCCCCTCTATCTCCCGCCCTGAGACAGGGGGATTGCCACATCTTCTGTGCTACCCTGGGCTATATACTGAGCTCCATGATAGCATGAACTACAGAATAAGACTCTCTGTCCAAAAAAAAAAAAAAAAAAGGGTGTGTATATGGCCAGGTATTGGGGTAGAGGGGTGTCAGGCTGAGGAAATGTCTCAGTCAGTAAAGTCCATGCCTGAATATTATCCCCAATACTCACATAAAAAGCTGGACTTGGCAGTGTGGTCTGTAGCACACCTTGGTGTGGGTGGTAGCAGGGTAGAGACAGGGAGAAGCCCTCAAGCTCATTGGCCAGCCTACTTACCAGTTGATGAGCTCCAGGTTCAGTGAGACACCCTTTCTCAGAAACCTCAGGTATTGTCAGCAGAATAGGGTATAGATGTGATCAAGATACATTACACACATTCATGGAACTGTCAGAGAATAGATATTTTTAATTTTAGAAATAAAATAAATAATGTGAAGAGTAACAGAGGAAGACACCCTGCATCAACCTCTGGCCTCCACACCTAGCTACACAAGCACACACACACACACACACACACACACACACACACGCTGGCCATACATATATACAAATTAATAAACAAAAAGAACATTAGGAATTCGAAGTATCTCTGGGGTCTCACACAGTGGCTCAGTGGATAAAAGTGTTTACCTTCAAGCATTTTTGACAACCTGAGTTTATTCCCTAGGGCCCACATGGTGGAAGGAGGGAACTGATTCCCATAGGTTGTCCTCTGATCTCCACACATACACTGTGCCATGCACACACACATATGTACCACTACACACACATACACACACATGTCAATCAATCAATCATCAATCAATAATGACTGCAGTTAACTTGCATTTTCATTTCGTTATTTTTTTTTTTTTAAATGACTGGAAGGAAGGGAAATCCCAATGTTTAGGAGAAGGTGAGAGACATCTAAACATGCATGGGTGTTGGAAGCCCAGGTATTTCACTAACAGGAGGCAGGACCTGTAGGAGGTTTCCCTCTAAGCTACCCCAGCATGGGAGTCCCCAGCCTTGTGGGCATAGTGTTGCATGCCTATGATTTCTGACACAGATTATTCATACTTTCTGAACGTGGCGTGAGATATACTATGTAACTAACACTAAGGGAGAGAGAGAACCTAATATAAAAAATTGAGATGCACACTGCAAAAATAAAAGTGCATGAGAAACGTAGCAACATCGCCGCACACACAAATTAAGAGAAGAAAGTGCTCTCGTGAAAGTGAGGCCTGATTAATGTCATTAATGTTACCTTGGCCTTTCATTTAAAAGTCGAAAGGCAGTCTGGGAACCTCAGTGCCGTGAGAATGCATTTTACTAGGCTTTTAACATTACTAAGCACAATTCCAAAGGCTTCGATCCCACAAGGACTCCTCCACTGGAGTCACCCACACCAATGCCTCCTCTATAAACAAGAGGTTTATAAGCCCACTCCATGGGTAATAACATGTTGCCTTTCTTCAGAAAGGCTTTCATCATTACAGAAGTTCTAGTAGCATTTTCCAAAGCAACTAATGCTGACTCCACTTAACTCACGGACCACAACACAGACCTGGGCTTTTGGTGACTAACTTAAGGGCAGGGCATTGGAAGCTCTGGGGCTTCCACTGCTGGGGTTAACTGTGTACCAAGGCATTCAGAGTGGGCGCATGACTCCTGCTGCAGGAGCAAGATGGGCGAGGGAATGGGAAGAGACCACCCAGAAGTCAAAGCGCAATGGCCTGGTTTTCTCCCTCCACCCATTACTACAGTTAAGCAGGTGGTTTGTCTCTTCATGGGTTATGACTCTCTTTTATAGATCACTTTTATAGTCCTGTTATAAACTTTTAGTTTGTTTTCATTTTAGGGGTGAAGAAAAAAAAAAGCAAGTGCTCCTATTACCCATTGCGGGCTGAGAAGCCCTTCTCTGGGATGCTTAGCACCAAAGTGCTGTGTTTGTGCTTTTACAGATCTTGGAATCCACACATGAGATCGCTTTTGCGACGGGTCTCAAGTCTAAACATGAACTTCATTGTGTGTCACATATACTTGTAAGCAGAGTCAAATCTACACCCAGTGTTGCAGTAATTTTATGCCCATGAATACACACACACATACAGAGAGTCCTGTACACACAGTTAATAAAAATAAATTTTAAAATATTTTTTTTTAAAAATCAACAGGTAATAGGCTACTGATAAACAATCTTTCAACATTTTATAGCACACATTCATCAACTCATTTAATAAGCAGGTATTCATATTGTTTATTAAGATGTATTTTCATATATAGCGATATCCATCACTTTTATAGAAGGTATATTATGACCTGTGATTCATGAAACCACGCCTATAATCAAGATTCAGCATAGCTACACCACCCCGAAAGTCCCCGAAAGTCCCCTTCTGCTCTGCAGTTAAAGTCTCTTGTCTCTGCTATAGTAGGAACTGATTAGCTGGTGGGTCCTGTCATTTGAGCCCCTTCCCTTCTCTTCTCTCCCATGCTGGGGATTGAACTGGCCTCCTATATGTCATGCAGGAGCTCTGACACTGAACACATCTGTTACTAATATTTTTTTAAATTTAAGTGTGTGAGTGGACACCTCAGGTGTCCAGGGAGACCCGAGGAAGGTGCCAGATCCCTTGGAGCTACAGTTACAGGAGACACCTGCTGTGGGGGCTGGGAATCAAACTAGTTTTCTACAAGAGCAGCGTTCTTTGTGGTTTGATTGATTGATTGATTGATTGATTAACAGCATTGTTCCTAAAAGCTGAGCCATCTTTCCAGCCCTTTTGACTTTTATTTTGAGTCAGGGTCCTGGAGAGGTGGCTCAGTGGTTAAGGATTAAAAGTGCACGTCATCACATCCAGCTTGTATTATGTATGCAGTTATACAGCAAGCAACCAAGCAACCTGATCTCTGTTTGGATTTCCTTTTCGGTCTAGCATATTTCGTTTTGCATCATGTTTTTGAGGTTCCTCTGTGCAGCGCTTTCCTATTCCCGAGTCGTATGCTGTTGTGCGCACGTAATACGAGCTGTTTGTCCGCTCTGCAGTTAATGGGCTCTGGGGTTGTCTTTAACCTCTGTCGCTCTTGAAGAGAAGTACTATAGACATCTGTACACAGGGTTCTACATATATAAAAGTTTTTATTTCTCTTAGGAGAATTCCCAGCAATTCGATTATGGATTGCACAACATGAGCTAAGTCTGCTGAATTGACTTTTAACATTTTACTTTTTTTGTATCTCATAACTGTGTGTAAGAGCACCTATTGCTCTAACATCCTCACTGACATTTTGGGTTTTTGTTTGTTTGTTTGTTTGTTTGAGACAGAGTCTCTCTACATAGCCCTGGCTGGCCTGGAATTCACGATATAGACCAGGTTGGCCTCAAACTCAGAGAGATCCACCTGCCTCTGCCTCCCAAGTGCTGGGATTAAAGGCCTGTGCTACGACACCTGGTAAATGTTGGCCCTGGAGATAAAACAATAAGTTTGAATTCATCTGGTTTTTTTTAGCAAAAAATTGCATCTATTGGTTTCCAGACTACCTTAATTTCATTATATTATCACTGATATTTCTGCATCACTAAGTGTTTGATTTGGAATATGCACTACATAGCACTCTCTTGGCCACATCTTAATTTAGCTAAGCCTCTGTTTGGTAGATATTTACCTTGGATGTGATGACACATTCCTATAATTCTAACTCTGAGGAGGCAAAGACAAAAAGACTAAGTTTGGACCTGGCCTGAAAAATTTAACAGGACCCTATCTCCAAATAAAGTCAAAGGGACTGAAAAGATGGCTCAGCTCTTAAGAAGCCTGTTTTAAAACAAACAAGATAAGAAAGAAAAGAAATGCATAATGAATATACTTGCACAGAAGCCTCTGTCCACACCTGCAATTCTTTTCTTAGCATGAGTGCTCAACACTGGGAAGTCCTTAAAAAGGCAAGTTGCTCACTTGTATTGTCTCTTAGAAAGACCACAGACATTTAAAAGCAAAGACCTTGTCTTGTCCATCCTGACATGCCTGGATGTGGCAAGGCCCTCACGCTGGTACACTGCTCTTATGGGAGAGAATCGTTGATGTCAAAAAGAACTCATCCAGACTGGATCTTCTCTAAGTTCTCCTCAGAACTCCCTCTGTCACTGAAGGAGCAGAAAGGGTTATTGACCCCAGGTGGAAAGCAACAATACCAAACAACCAGAGCCCCCCAGGGTCTAAACCACCAGCCTGGGAACACATAGGGAGGGACCCAAGACTCCAGAGGTATATGTAGGGGAGGATGGCCTTGTCGGACATAGGTGAGAGAGGAGTTTCCTGGTCCCATAAAAAAAATGAACACACAGTGGGGGGGGGGGGGAATGTGAGGGGGGGGAGGGGATAGTGAGGGGGGGTAGGTGCGGTCACTGCCTCATAGAAGCATGAGGAGGGGGATGGGATAGGAGGTTTCTGGGTGGTGGGAGGAAGTAGGCTAAGGGGATAAAATCTGAAACGTAAATACTACAACCAATTTTAACAAGCGGGGAAAAAAAAGTCTTCAGAACCAATATCTTTAAAAAAAAAAATGTCAGCCCCCTGGGGGTGGGAAAAAAAATTTTTTTCTCTTGATACTAAAACTTGTTCTGAGAATTGTATATTGCAGAATACACAGCCTTGGTGTATCTACTCATCAAGCATACTGAGCAGACCTGCCCAAACCTCTGATGTCCTGGAATTCCATCTGGATTCAGTGAAGACACAGCATCAGAGGCTTATCAACTTACTCTTCCCCCCACCCCTCTTCTAAAATCTCAACGCCTTTAATCAGCTTGAAGAAGTTAAAGAAGAGTCAGTGCCCCTATTCCCTGAGCTTGGGGACTAATGTGGTTAATAATGGTCTGTCTTTCTAGGGACAAGTAGTGGTTTTGTTGGAACAGGGGGGATTAGCTAGGACTTATTGCATAGCCATAACCTATTGGTAGAAATCTGTATAATTATTATCAAGATGAAGTTATAATTTCTTAAATGGTACAAAATTTACTTTGATCTCAAATTTAAGGTTTTCATTGGTACGAGCCTCTTATTAATATAAAAATGAGATGAATATTGATATGCTCATGGGCATTGTGCCTGTATAAAACATTTAGGAATACAATGCCTAGACCCAGCCCTTTTTTAACTGATTTGGGACGGTTAACCTATGAGTTAAGGGACTATAGCAAATTCATGGCTTTGAGTTTATTGTTAGGGTGTTTTCCATATTTTATTTAGAAATAGCTGAGAGGAGTGAACAGACAACAGTCCAGGTTACCTTACATGAATAGTTGGTTTTCAAAACATCAGAAGTCCATAGAACTGACGCTACAAATATTTATATATTAATGTTCATAGTTCATATTGATTAGAGACCTGTCTGCTCCTGACAGCTTCCTGTCGTGGATTCTAAGAAGAAATTGAGCATCCTTGGAGTTACTCCAGTTGTGTGGTAACAGCCACTAGGCAAGAATTGCCTCTCTCCATCTACAGACAAATTACTGTCCAGAAAAGGACACACATGCAGAATAGTCGACTGATTATATCTGCCTAGACAGAGTAATCAGTCCTTAATAATCCTGCATCACCAAGGTCTGTCAGATGATTCTGGGCCAGAAGGCTGAAGATTTGATGCTCCAACGTTCGGTAGTATAGGGGCTTTTCAGGTGTTCAGAGGTCTCTATAAATTGGCTAAGTTTTAGAAGCTATGCTTTGTGCTTCCCACAATTATAGTTAACTCAGTCATTCTGGATTTCTGACGGGGTTGAAAACTTATAGCTATTTACCGTAAGAGAAAAGATTTGAGTAGATGGTCGTCAGCTGACATTCATCCTAAAGCCAGGTTCAGAACTAAATGTTTTAGTTAGGATAGATGACAGAGGTGCTGGTTAGTCAACAAAAGGATGGACGGGGTATTAGGACTATCTTGTACCTCACTGGTATAAATTGGCATAATTATGCTCTAATTGTATTTTGAGAGAAAAGTTTCATTTTAACAAGAAGGGTGATGTGTAGGAGGAGCTAAGGTAGGAGGAGTACTGAGAGGAAGAAAAGGAGTAAGAAGAGGAGAAGAAGGAGAGGAGAAGCTAGGTGATGAAAGAGAGAAAGAGGGGGGAGACAGGGAGACAGATATTCATGTATCTCCACCAGTCAAAGATCGTTGTTATATCTAGGTTGGTCAGTGGGTTACACCTCTGATTGAACAATTCCAAACTTATAACGCTTATGATTAACATTATTTTAAAACAATGTATAAATGCAAAAAGGAAAAGGGGGCATGGGATAGGGGTTTTCTAAGGGGGGGGGGATGGGGAAAGGGGATGGCATCTGAAGTGTAAATAAAATATCTAATAAAAAAATTTAAAAATTAAAAAAAAAAAAAAAAAAAAAAAAAGAACTCCCTCTGTCCTGTAAACATCTACCTGGCTTTCCCAGATTAAAGGAAGAGAAGGCTTGCCAAGGAGACTCAGGTTACAGGGCAGCTTAATGATGTGCCTAGTTGTTGCTCAGCAATGCCCTCAAGGGGCCCCGCCCCCTGGAGCTATAAAGCCTTAGTGAGGTGAGATGAGCCAGTTACAACTGGCACTCAGCCTCAGAGCACACAAGACAAGGCACTGGCACACAGGCACTATGGCAAGTGAAGTACAAGTTCTGCCGTCCCCGCTGAAAGGGCGGCATGCTCCAGCAGGTAGGTCTCCCCCCAACTTGACCTCGCTCCCACAGCAAAAGGCTACCGTGCTGGCATCCGTCCCCCCAGAAAGCACCTCTGCAGAGCAGAGGTTGACCGCCCACCACTGTTGCTTTAACTTCCAGCAACCCGAGCTCCTCCACGGTTGTAGATTACCTGTGACCTCGCCTGGGTGTTACCACCTTGGGAGAACCCTACCGGGTTTTTCCTACCTTTCCTACCTTTCTCGCAAATGCCCATGGTTAGCTGACCTCATACTGACTTCCATGCAAGGAACAGAGCCCCGTTTCTGCTTCTGGAGTCTTTGGGCTTGGGCAGTGCTCTCAACCCATAACCTGAGGAGCATTTTCAAATAAGCACCCAGGGTCTGCAGAGGCTCTAACAACTAGAGAGTCTTCCTTTAAAAAAAAAAAAAAAAAAAAAAAAAAAATCCATGCTATTGGCATCAACTCTGTAGACTCTAGAAAGTGGTTCTGTAACCAAGCATATGTTTACATAGCGTGGCTAGCATGAACAGGCCTACTTTTAGTTAGTTTTACATTTTTTCAACTGCTATCCTTTTCCCCTTAGCATCTCAAAAGCCTAGCTGCTTTGTGCTTACAAATCCAGTTATCTGTATAATTCTTTGTCAGGTCTAAGAGGAGGTGGAGGCCTCTTACCTGCTGGCAGGTGGGACAGCGGGCACAGTCTTTGCAAAGGGTGAGGATCTGATACAGACCCAGCACTTTCTGGAAGGCAGCCCAGGAGAACTGTAGACTTCCGGCTTAGTCTAGACACCGTGGCCGAACCGCCCGGCGGATTTAGCAATTTTTTTAACATTAACATTTTAAAGGTTTTGATGCAAACAAACAGGGGAGCGAATGGGCAAGTTGTTAGGAGAGGAGCTCACATAGTGCACGGATGAGAAGAAGTGGACCACTCTCTTCCTGCTGCCTCCACTCCAATCCGCCTAAAAATCTGATTTGCTACAGTACATTCATGCACAAAGTTATACTTAAATGAAAGTTTGAATATTGCCACCGGGGAACTTCCTGTCCCCGTCACTAATGATTGCTAATTACTCTGTGTACATAGCACACCATGACTCCATCAAGCATGTCGCAATGCCTCTGGCATGACAATGAATTATTATGAACTGTGACACTGCAGATAAGGGCTTTGGGATAATTGGAATGGAGAGGAAGGCAGGCTTGCTCTCCCACTGAGCTCGAGAGAACAAAGAAGCCTCATCCTTCAGCTAGTCTCCCTTTATTTATTTATTTATTTATTTATTTATTTATTTAAAGTCTGAACCCGTTTGCAATGATGCAAAGTTTTATTTATAGAACAAAACTAATAAGATGCCAAAAATTCTATTAAATCTTCACCTGATATTTAGAAGAAAAATACAGATGTCTGACGTCAGAAAGCTAATGTTATGTGGTGGGGAGGGAAGGCAAGGCAGTCAGAACCAGACAAGGTCGAGTTTGAACTTAACTTTTAATCTATATCTCTCTCTGAGCCTCGGTTTTCTTTCCTCTGAAAGGGGATAACAAATAACATCAATCTGGTAAGGCTATTATGAGGATGAAAAATAATATAAAATTGATATAAGTACCCGACGCTTGAATGTTGACTTCTTTAAACCCGGGGCTTCATAAAACCCACTGGAGTCGGCAGGACTCCAGTGGGAGCCCTCTGGACTCAGCTGTGGGAGCCTCACTGGCACCTGCTGCAGTAGTCCAGACAGAAAACAATCCCAGTGGGAAAAGACACTAGTGCTTGCAGCATAGTTATGAATTGAACCACTCAGAGGTCAGCCAGCTGGAACTCTCCCACCTATACATTGGGGGTGGGGAAACTTCCTTTATGTGTATTAATGTAATACATCAATCACACCACTGTTAGACTTCATTTTACATCTATGCCCTGAAACAAGACAATGTTAATCACAAAGCAGCCTGGATTTCCTGCTTTTTTTTATTTACCTTTCTCTTAGGGCTGTTGTTGTTATTGTTGTTGTTGTTATTGTTGTTGTTGTTGTTCGAGCAAGAGTTGGTTTTTCCGAGAGAGACAGGGTTTCTCTGTGTAGTCTTTGCTATCCTGGAACTCACTCTGTAGACCAGGGGGGCCTTGAACTCAGAGATCCGTTTACCTCTGCATCCCCAGTGCTGGGATTAAAGGTGTGTGCCACCAGCTCCAGGCTTCTCTTAGTTTTATAAGAACCAAATATTACATAAACAGCAATATCAAAATTTTGTGAGTAGAAGGTGGTCCAAGGAAGCTAGATGTGTGATGAACAGGAAGATAAGCAGTCGTTCAGGAGTTCATCTCCAGTCCTACCCTTGAAAAAGTACCCCCAAAGAATGCGAGCTGTACAGAGATTCAGCTGTGAACCGCAAGAGGCATTTTCTGGCTTCTGTGGGAAAGAGGAAAGTTTATGGGGAAGGGTATCATGAAGAACCCCCTAGGTGATCATAACTGCCTATGGACCAGTGTCACTTAAAACAAAATGGTGGGCACGGAGAATGGGGTCGGGCAGTGAGAGAGGGAGACAAATAAGAAACACACAAGAAGCATAACGACTTGTACTCATTAAAAGGCTATAATATAATAAATAGGGGATGGGGGAGAATCACTATATACAACTGTCAAATAATACATAAAAGATATTCTATTAAGACAATAAAAAATAAGCCATGGCAGAGTGGTGCATGCCTTTCATCTCAGCACACAGGAGGCAAACGCAGGCAGATTTCTGTGCATTCAAGAACAGCCTGGTCTACAGAGAGAATTCCAGGCCAGCTGAGACTACACAGTGAGATCCTCCCCCTCCCCCAAAAAATAATTTTAATAAGACATGAAAACTAAACAGAAGGAAATCTTGATTTTAGTCAGTCTGAGTGGTTAACTCTTGCAGAATAAGGAGGACAGATTGGGGCAGGGAAGAGGTTAGAAGAGAACTGTGTGAGACCCACTTCCCAAAATAAGGAAAGAAGAGCCTGGCGACTGCATGGGCAGCTGCCATTCACTCAGTCAACCTCGCACTGCACAGCATAGAAGCTTCTAGACATGGCAGAAGCTCTCCAGAAAAATGGTGTTTTACAAAGAAGCATCACAAAGGAGCAAACTGAAACTAAGAGAGGCCAAGAGACTGCACTAAAGTCACACAGCCCTGAGACTGGAAAATAGAACTTGCTCTAAAAAGCCTCTTTCATTGAGAACTTTCAGGGCTCTTGATTGACAACCGAAAATTCTCTGAGAAGTCCACTCGGAATGCACCCTGAGCGCTCTGTAAGCATTGCCTTTTAATGAGATCTTCAAACAAGTTTTCAGCCATAAAGCAGAGTGTGCACAAATTTTGTGGTTTTGTGCTTTCTTAGATACATTCTCCATGGTCCAGGGAAAGAAAGGGCTAATTTTTCTTATAGGCTGGGTTTTGTCTTGACTGCTCTCTACCAAATACTGGGGGAAAAAATCTTAACGGGAAATTATGTAGAATTTGAAACTATAAGATTTATCTTTGAAAAATTACAAACCACAAAATCTACCACAAGAGCTCAGCTCTACCCCAGAGGCAGGAAGGGAAAGGTTCAATCCTCCTGAACCAACTTAGGATTCCTAATGAAACAACCCAAAAGAACATCTTTTTATAATTCTGTAGATTCAAATTTAATCTTCTCACCAAAAGTCCTGAACATCCTACTGTATTTGTGTTCAAGTTTGTGTATATGGTCCTTTAAGATAGTAAACCTATTCATATTTTGCTTCATTGAATTACAGTTGGGTTTACACAAAGATTCTAAAGAAATTATACTCCAAAGATGAAGCTGGAGTTGGGGGTGTGTGCATGTACGTTTAAAAGGGTTGATTTAGACACCACGGTGGCTCCTTGGGAAGGTCCTTCCATGGTATCAACAAAATGGGCCAGGGTGTGATTGTCGTGTGCTATAGTCATGATTTATCTAGATCCTGGGAGACCAGTGAGACCAGTGTTCCTAGCAGAGCCTTGAAGATGACCCTCCCACAAACTGGTTCCAACTGGTTCATTCACCACAAGTCTGTGAGAACCTCACTCTACAAATCAATATATCTACCCACAGAATGGGGATACTTTCTGTGCCTTGCCACAAATCAAATTGTCTTCCCTGAATGTTCCTGTTTTATTTTTTTAAAATGAAGAACTCCAGCAGTGTGGGGTTCTAGAATACCCTTTTTGCTGTTTGTCTCTCTGTGAAGTGGTTATGCTCTTTCCAAAGTGAGGCAAATGATGAAATCTCACTGATGATGACTGTTTGCTCCATTCCTCCTAAGTTCCCCAGAATTCTCCTAGGATGCTCATGACAGAACAACCTATCTATATGCCAAGAGGCACTGACCGCTGTACCACCAATGTACTTGGCATTGAATAACACAAACTACTCAGAAACCTTTCTTATTTGATATTCACTCTGCCTTCCCCTTCTGGAGAAATCTAAAATACATCTAAATAAGCCAGGAGGCGGTGGCACACACCCCTGGTCCCAGCACTACGGAGGCAGAGGCAGTCAGATTTCTGAGTTCCAAGCCAGACTGATTTTACAGAGTGAGTTTCAGGATAGCCAGAGCTATACCCTGTCTCAAAAAGCCAAAAGTCAATCAATCAATCAAATCAATCAATAAATCAATCTAAATATCAAGTAACTACTAAATATTAACAACTACTAATTATTGTGTCTACCATGAAACAAAGGTTTATGTATCTTGTTAAAAAATACTCCCCATTTTTAAAAAATGTACATGTATTTATATGTATGGGTGGTATACCCTTTAGCACATGAATGTGTGGAAGTCAGAAGATAATCTGCTTCTCTCCTTCTACCATGTGGGTCCTGGTGATCAAACTCTCAGGCTAGGTGACAAGCACCTTACCCACTGAGTCATTCCACCAGTCTGGCTTATGTATCTTTATTCTTAAGAATACCTCTGAACAAAGGGATTTATTCCCTTTTGAGGGATGTGGAAACCTCGGCTGAAAGAAAACTAGATACTTGCTTAGTATCTCACAGTCCTTGTATCCATCTGTTTCCATTAGCATAAGAGATACCTCAGGCAGGCTAACTCTATAAATCATACAAATAATATGGGCTTGTTTAGCTCCCATTCCTGAAGATTGACTCTCTGTTGAAGACTCTGTGGTAAAAGAGCTAGCTAGACTCACCCAGCAGAAGGCAGGAGGAAGATAGACTGGGGTCCTTATGTCCCTTCCAAGGACTCCCAACTGACCTTAGGGACTCCCAGGAGACCCTACCTCTTAATACATCCCACTCACATTATAGCCACACTGAGGACCAGCTTTTCAGGTCAGCCCTTTGAGGACAACTCAAACCATAGCAAATCACAGCAGTCTCATGGCTTCAGGGGAGTTGTCCAGAATTTCCTTAGGATCACCACAGAAGTTTGGCGATGGTCTCCTCACCTCCCTCGTGGCCTGACTGATTCCACAGCTCCTCCTCTGACTGAAATTCCTTCCCTCTCTCTTGGCATCCTCCTTTGGAGTCTCTATAAGTCCTTCCAAACGAAGTCAACATTGCCAAAGCAATGAAACACATTAAGGAAAAACACCCAATATGAACATGTTCATAAATGTGAAGGTGCATTTGTTGAAATTCAATATTTCTTCAAATAATAGAATGATATAGAATGATAATGAAAAATATTCTCTCAATGTGATGAAAATGTATAATATATGTGTATGCAGATAGATAAATATGTAGGAAGAGATGGACACCCAAATAATACATTACATTTAATAAGGAAACACAAGCCTTTAAAAATAAGAAAGGCAAAGATGTTCACAGTCACCACTATTGAACACTTTTCTAAAGGAAGTCTATTGCTGTCTATAAATCACATGTATTCTTTCCACCTGGAAAATCTAAGAGAATCTATAGAAAGCCAAAATAAGCAATAATGGAATTCACTATATCCTAAATGCAAAAATCAATTAGTATAAACTCACGGGTGTTCAGTTAATTTTTTCATCTCGAAGTTCTTAGTTTGGGCGTGAAGAAGAGACCTGGCTTACAGACGTGCTTATGAAGTGCGGGCCTCAGCATAAATGTGGAAGACTGACCTGGACAAATTCCCAAGAGACTCAGAGAGGCAAACAATAGAAGGTCACACGTATTCTCAAACACAGAGCCACCAGGGGTACAACAACACAAATCTCCACTTTAAAAAATATCCATAAATTAATCCAGGTGTGGTGGTGCGCATCTATTTTATATAAATTACATATAATATATACACTATATATATATATTGTATATATATTTTGTATATATAATATATAATATATTAATTATATTAATATATAATATATTTATATAATATATTATATATTGTATATTATATATAATTATATAATATAATATATTATTATATATAATATATAGTATGATATTATATATTATATATTATATATTATATATTATATATTATATATAACATATAATGATATATTTTATATAATATATAATATCATATTATATACTATAATATAATATATTAATATACTATAATATAATAATATATTAATATAATATTATAATATAATATATTATATATATTAGATATTAGATATTATATATATTATATAATATATATTATATACATAATATATAATATATAATAATATATTATATAATATATAGTATTATATTATATTATAATATAATATTATATAATAATATATAATATTATATGATATATTATTATATATTATATTATATAATATATAATATTAATATTAATATTATATTAATATATAATTGTATATTAATTATTAATATACAATTATATATTAATATATAATTATATTATATTATATAATATTAATATAATATTATATTATATTAATTATATATTAATATAATATATAATTATATATACAAAATTATATATAATATATTGTATATATAATTTCTTAAACAGATACATAGAAAGACATATATCTATATATAAATATATAGATATATGTCTATATAGAGACAGACATGTGGGGGGGGTGTAAAAGCTCAGTATGCAATAAAGGTGCATTTCAAATTGATAAAGAAAAGATTAATTTTCAAATTTAGATCATCTAAAAAAACTTATATCAAACCAGATGTGGTGGTGCACGCCTATAACTGCGGCACACGGGAAGTAAGGCAGGAGGATTGGGAGTTTGAGGCCAGCCTGGACTACACAGGGAGACCTGGGTTCATAGCAAAATCTGGTCTCAACAGCCTCAAAACAAAACAAGCCGGACCTGCCTCCTCCATATGACTTGCATTAAATACATCATTGAAGGACCAAGCATGTAAGTATAAAGCCAGAGGCTGACTTTATGGGATGAAACCACTGAACTGCTACAAGGTGGCAGAGAGTGCCTGCAAAACATCACATTCCTTACAAATCCATGTGAGACTGACAAGTCCACATAAGCATAAAGTTTTACAATGGGCAGACATTATCAATAAGAAAGAAAAAAGCAGTAAACGGTACAATTAAGCATTTTATATTTGCAATGCATTTCACAAACAGCTCCTAAAATTAAGTGAGAAATGGATGAAAAAAAAAAAAAAAAAGACTAGTAATCCAATGGGGGATGGGGAGAACTGGACAAAAACTACGAACAGCTCATAAAAAAGTAAATACAAAACTTAAGCCTAAGCTGTAATAACAAAAAGGAAACACAAACTAAAGCAATGAGTTACTGTAACCTGGAGTTTTAGGACAAAAGCTTTGGCTCTGGCCGCCCCAAGTAGCTAAGTTTGGCTATCTTCCCAACATGACATTTACATTTAAGTGGCATCAAAGGCAGAGAGGAGATTTGATCTATGTGTATTAGGAAGAGGAACAGACAAAGGGGTACAGGACCCCCAGCCTCATCTTCCAAGTCCTGACATGAGCTTAAAGCTTAAGGTTTAACTTTTTTTACATTAATGTATGTGTGTGTGTTAGATCCCCAGGAGCTGGAGTGACTGTGCGCTTGCATGGGTGCTGGGAACCAAGCCAATTCTCAGAAGGTGGGCAAGCACTCATAACTGCTGATCCATTAGGTCTAAATTCAAGAAGAATCAGGGAGGGTAATGTGGGGTCATCCTCTCTCCCAGACCAGCCCATCTGCTTCCCTCCTCTTCTCTAGCACCTAACGTGTAGAAGTAAGCAGGTGACCCAGATGGACCATCAGGAAATGAAGGCAGGGAGGTTGGCTCTCCATCTGCTTCCAGATACTTACAGGATCCAGGGCAGCTTCTCCATGCCTATTATAGTTCTAACTTTTAGCTTACTGGTTGATAAGATGCAACATTTTCTAGCTCATTGGAGAAACAATTGTTGCCATGGTAGCTGATAAGACTGTAAACTAGTGTGACCTCTGTGGAGGAACAATTCAGCAAGATTTAACAAACTTCCAAATGCACCTAGCCAAGTCGCTTCTAGAAATACACCCCACAGCTAGAGAGACGTGTGCTAGTACAGTTATGTATAAGAAGGATCCTTGTGGAAGCTTTGTTCATGAACACAATGAATTGGAAACCCATGGGATGGCTAGCATTAGCTTAAAGTGGCTAAGTAAACACAGAAGGTTTTCATAATAGAATTGCAAAGTAGATATTAAGAAGAAAGACACAGATAAAAATAGAGACATGTTGACTGTTCTATAAAATGTATGGTTGGTGGGTGGGGATGGTGGATAAACCAAACACAGAACAGTTACTATCTTATGTTACCATCTAAAACAAATAATGTATAAACTATCTGTGGGTAAAGACCAGGAATTGGGAACTAGAGATGGTGGGAAGGGTTTCACAAATCTTTTCGTGTTTCTTGATTGCACCCCTTCTGCATGTATGCCTGACCAAGAATTAAGTATTAATAGTTATAAGAACAGAGATAAAGTCAGTCACACGAAAGCTCTGAGAAATCGGTTTGTTTGGTTTTTTGTTTTGTTTTGTTTTGTTTTGTTTTGTTTTTTACTTTTTACCTTACTGGAATTAGTTTTAGCAAATCGTCCAAGTGGCGTTTCCATAAAGAGGATTAGCAGGTTCAAACCAATCAGCATCCATGGGAGCCTCTTCTCCTTCGAGCTTGTCAGATTTGAGATGTGTGATTTTTCTGGGAAAAGAGGAAGGAATTTGTTTTGACTTGCAATCTGAAACAGGCTGTTCCTTTTTCAACTCCGATTTCGGCTGACATTGTTAAACATTCAAGTTGCTTTTAGGTCATCTGTAGCCTAATTAACACTAATTGAACTCTTGAATGGCATGACTATTAATACAGTTTAATTACTCATTAGGATGGCAGAAAGTTCAGCCAGCATGGAGGTTTGGGGTCTGAGAGGAAGGTGGCCAGCCTCTGGAATTCAAAGCCCCTCTTTGGGTTAAATGTCTGTCAGCACCCTGAAATTTGGCTCATCTCTCAGAATCTGGCTTTTGAAAGCTTCCGTTGAAAAAACAAAACTGCAAGCCATGCGAAAGCTTTAATCTTGTGGGAAAACAAAGGGTCACATTGTAATTATGGGTTGTTATCTTGAAGAATGTAATTGGTCCGATAATAAGAGAAAAAAATCTCCCTCACTCCCCCCCCCCAAATGCCCAAGGGAGTGTGTTGCTATTCTTCCTAAATTCGGGTGTGACCTGTTGCCTTTCAACCTTGATTCCACCTCTCTAAGCATAAAAAGTAAACCCCAGACCTTCCTCCTCCCTACCCTGGCTTCCTTAGGCTTTTTTTGTTTTTTTAAATTCTGTTGTTTAGATAAATGTTTTTTTTTTTCTATGCAAATTAGGAAACTTGGATGTGAGTCCTGTCTAAGAAACAAAGCTGTTCTGACACACATGCTGGTGGTTTTTTTGTTTCTAGTGAAAGCTGGAGGGATGCGAATTTCCAAAAAACAAGAGATGGGCGTTTTGGAAAGACATACAAAAAAAGACAGGCTTGGAGAAAACAAGGTAGGGATTGCTTGGAGTTCTGCTTCCAGAATTAATCAAGAACAAACCAAGGCCCCAAGAATTTCAGGGGAGGCAGCCAGGCTTGGGTAGAGGTGAGCAGTGTGTTCTGGGCAACCATCAGGAGTGTTCCCTGGAACCCCATCACACCCTACCCACTCTGCTCTCTGTGACCACACAGATGCCTCCTTCTAAATGATCCCAAATGCACCTGACCATGTCTCACCATTCACTTACTTAAACTAATAGCCACTATGTCCCCGTTAGCTCTGTGTCAACTTGACACAGGCTAAAGTAACTTGGGAAAAGGGAAACACAATGAGGCAAATGTTCCCACCCAATAAGTCCATGGGCAAGCCTATGGGCAAGCCTGTGGAGCATATTCTCCACTAATCATTGATACAGGATGGTCCAGCTTGCTGTAGGCAGTGCCACCCCTACACTGGTGATTCTGGGTTCTTCTAGAAGAAAGCAAGCTGAGCAAGTCATGAGGAGCAAGCCAGCAAGCAGCACTCCTTCGTGGCCTCTGCATCAGTTCCTGCCTCCACGTTCCTGCCCTGCCTGAGTTCCTGTCCTGACTTCCCTTAGTGATGGGCTGTTCCCTGGAAATATAAGATGAAATAAACCCTCTCCTCCCCAAGTTGCTTGAGGTCAGAGTGTTTCTCAGAACAACTGAAACCCTACCTAAGGCAAAGCTTGAAAGCATACCAGTACTGGATCTATTGTCTCCCTGCATCTCCTACCATGACCTTAACATTATAAAGTTAGAGGTATGAGTTGGTGTATCCTATATACAGATATACGAACCACCCAAAGACTTGCTTAAGGAAAATGAGTTCATTTGGAAAAGAAATGGACATATTGGCCTGATTCCTGCAAGTGGCCCAATGAGGAAGGATGCTTCAGAGATTGGTTTCCATGGAACACTAGTGAGACCTTCAAAAGGATTCAAAGGATGTTCAGACACCTGCTTAAGTCTCACAGGGAGAATGTAGAGGGAAACAGACTGCAATTGTTCTGTCCTTTTCACCTTTTATACTGGGCTTTTGTGTGTGTGTGTGTGTGTGTGTGTGTGTGTGTGGTGTGTGTATGTGGTATGTGTGTGCGTGTGTTTTGTGTGTGTGTATGTGGGGTGTGTGTGTGTGTGTGTGTGTAGTGTTCATGTACATTCATGTTCATACATGCAGACACCCAAAGTTGACCTCAGGTGTCTTTCTCAGTCATTCCCTACTTCATTGAACTAGCTCACTTCTTTGGCAGAAGTGAACCAAGAAAGGCAGTTTGCCCCCAGGCTACACTCTGGACTGGGGCCCAACAGGAACCTCCTACAACACAGCTTGGCCAGAGAGAAGGAAGGTAGACACAGAGAATGTAAGGTGGCTATTGCCAAAGACAGAACTCATCCATGCGTCTTGGTTTCAGGGAACTGGTTTTCCCAAAAGGTCACTGAATTGACAAGTGTTTTCAGTGTAAGGTACCATAAGCTATATGCCTATAATGTGTATAACAATGCTTCAATAAAGAGATAAAAATCAATTATAGTAGCAACTTGGTTGACAAAGCTTGGTATGGCTCATGGGTACATGGAGGCAGAATATTGGTCTCTAGGTGTTGCTGAGCACAGGAAAGACCTGCATGGATCATTTAGTCTCTCCAGTAGATTTGTTTTTCTAAAGAAACACATATGTATATAATTTATATATATTTATCCCAAGCCTGTGGAACATATTTTCCATTGATGAATGATACAGGATGGCCCAGCTTGCTGTAGGCCGTAGCATATATATATATATTTATATGCTTTGTTTATAACAGGCTTTCTCATTAGCCTGGGCCTCATCAAATAGGCTAGGCTAGCAGACCAGCCAGCTTGCTGTAGTACTACTGCCTACAGTATATATATATAATATATGTGTATATATATGGAGATATATATATATATATATATATATATATATATATATATATATATATCTTTGTTTATAACAGGCTTTCTCATTAGCCTGGGCCTCATCACATAGGCTAGGCTAGCAGACCAGTTAGTCCTTTTCTCTGCCTCCCCAGTGCTGGGATAACAGATACACACCTCCAAATCTTGTTTATTTATTTATTTACTTATTTATTTATTGTGGGTTCTATAGATCAAACTCAGTCCTTAGGCTTGCATAGAAAGCACTTACTGAGTGAATCATCCATTTAGCCCAAATGGTAACTGGGGGAGTAGGCAGTGCTGGGATTGAGTTTAGGGTCTTGTGTATGTCAGGTACACACTCTACCAACCCCTGAGCTACGTTTCCAGTCTCAAGGTCTGGATCTAAAGCTTCTTCTCATCTTCACAGTGTCATCACAAATGGTGCCAAGATACAGATGCTGGATGCTCTGACCGACACACTGGACAAGGTGAGCCATGCACAAGGTGATACAGATGATACTCTAGCTCTGTCTTAATTTATCCAGTGGATCAAGTGGCTTGTAGGAGCCTGCAGATGACCACTAACATTTTTTTTTTCCCAACCCGTGAGTTTGATATCCTTGTGGGGGAAAAAAAAATTGGTTTGTTTTCAGTTAGAGAAACATAAACTAGTTAAAATGAGATGAACCAGTTCTCCAGAATCCTTAAAGTGCCTCTAAATAAATAATTTCAAAACAAGGCAGGGGATGAAGTCAGAGTCCCAATGCTGAGTGTGCAGAACCATCCTTTGCCCTCTCAAATACTTCTCAGGGAGACTGGCATACTCTTACAAATGACAGCTTCTGTGTTGAGACTCTGGCCATTTTGGCCTTCCTCTGCATCTCCATAGGGAAGTGGCGATGGTGGGTACAGGGTTGAGTGATTGGGGGCTGGAAGCAGCCAGACACCAGCTGGGTTTGTCAAATAAAGTACATTTATAAGGGAGCGTGACTGCTACTATTTTTTCCTTCTAAAGCTTGAATTCCTTCCAAGTACCTCAGACAGCTCAGAAAGAGTCCTATTGGGCAGACAGCAATTAGTGGTTTGGGATTCTGTGATTACCACCTCCTTTCTGAGCCCTTACTCAGTAGGTAAACTTTGTACACCCTTACTCTATTTTCAAGCGACAAACACATTTATCCTAACGGTGTTAAAGAGGGCCGCTCTCTCTTCAACTGGCCCATTGATTGAAGGAACAGGACGGAGCTGCCTCTGTTTAAAGACTTAAAGTTGCAAGTGAGTTTCCACCTTCTCTCCCACACTCCAGCATTTAGTCTGAAATAAACCAGTAAACAGATTAGTGGGAAAAAAGGCCTAGAAGTTTATTGTATGCCTAGGAGCTAGGCAAGGAAGAAAAGTAAGTCTCCAATAGCCTGTCCCTGAGCAGGAACTTCCATACGCAGCATAAAGGGAAAGGAAGTGGAGAACATGAGCCATTCAGTGAAGATAAATCATTTTTAGAGGACCAAATGGGCCAGAAGAGTAGCTGATGGTTTGCAGCTAAGTCTGCTCTCTGCTCTGGGTGTGGGTCAATTCTTGTCTCCCTTCCTGAGATCTGCATCAGTTTCTTGGTTGATAGACATGGGAAAGACAGTCACAGGAGCAGAGATTCTTCTAAAGGTTCTGGCCTTTAGGTAGAAAGAGGGGCTCCTGCACCCGCTGCCTATGAGGCGTGAGGAGTCAGTGTGCTATACTTTGAAGTACTGTGTTGCCAAAACCGGGATCTGGGATCTTCAGCTTAGCTCTGGAAAAATAGCAGAAACTGTGCAGCTGCCCTTAAGGTGTGTGTGTGTGTTTGTGTGTGTCTGTGTCTGTGTGTGTCTGTGTCTGTGTGCATGTCTATGTGTGTCTGTCTGTGTGTGTGTGCCTGTCTGTCTGTGTCTGTGTGTCTGTAGAGGGTATCAGATACTCTCTATCTCTTTCTGCCTGTTCCTTTTTGAGGCAGTTACCTTTTTGTCTTCTGTTGCACTTGCACACACAGTGTACATAAGAAGAAAACTCAAAGTGTGGGACATAGTGGTACAAGCCTTTATTCCCAGCACTTGGGAGATAAAGGTGGGTGGATCTCTGTGAGTTCAAGACCAGCCTGGTCTACGTAGCAAGTTTCAAAATGTTCAAGACTACATAGACAGACAAAACAAAACAACAAACAAACCCAGAGCCACACACCTCTTTTGATGCTATCCCCAGTACTAAAGTGGCTCTTCAGCCATAGTGTACGTTGCCATGAAGACCTAACAGTTTCTCAGAAGAAATATAGCAACATAATTGAGGATCATATTTTTTTACATTTGTTAACATTCTCTCCCACGTTCAGCTTCTTATGTCTAGTCCCAGGAACCCACGATATTTCTGGTCTTGATTTTGGAGCTGTAATAGTCTAAGATGACCACTTCCTATAAGACCTCACCAACCAATCAGTCATGACAAGAAATTTCCATTGGTCTACCAACCTAGGGTTTGAGACTTGGGAGGTTGAAAACACTCCCCGAAGGGTTGGGACAGGATTAATCTAAATGAGGTGCACCCTGGGCATTCTTCTTCCACTATTTTCCCATACAGACTCCTTTCTTCTTCCCCCCACCCTGTTTCTCCTCCTTCCCTACCTCTCCATCCCTACACAGAATGTTTGCATTATCCCCCGGCTGTACACATAGCCTGGTCTCTCTGTAGAAAAGGCATCCGATAACCTGAATGCTCTCTGTGCTAACATCTGGAGACATGGTCTTGACTAATTTTTACTGGCCACTTTCAAAAGCAACTTGACTTTTAAAATGTCATGTACTTCCTCAAAGGTTTGTGGTTGTTCACGTACTATAAATTATTTTCTTTTTAAGACAAAGGGTGAGACGGTCAGTGGTGGTGCACACCTTTAATCCCAGCACTTGGGAGGCAGAGGCAGGCGGATTTCTGAGTTCGAGGCCAGCCTGGTCTACAGAGTGAGTTCCAGGACAGCCAGGACTACACAGAGAAACCCTGTCTCGAAAAACCAAAAAAAAAAAAAAAAAAAAAAAAAGACAAAGGGTGGGAAAAGATACTGAGTTGTGTTCTCAACACAAAAAGATATCTGGTTAAACATTAAAAATGTTATGTAAAGGTGTGATATTAGAATCTAATTAAAGTTTTTTTTTCTTTTTCCTCTTTTAAAAACTTTTTTAAAGTTTTTCCTTTCCTTTTTATAAAGACTTTTTCCGAGTTGCCAGGCGTTGGGTCATCCTCTGGCCAAAGTAGCCCAGCTGCCAGTAAAGTGGGATCCTAGGAAAGAAAACTATCAAAGGCATCTGTGAATTAGGAGGGTTCTTGTTCCACAGATTAGCGTCTCCATGGGAGTGCCCTTGAATGTCACTGATGTGAAGTGTGCATATTGCTTTAAGTGCTTGGCTTAACAGGGTGTGGAAATTTAAGTGCCAACATTGGAGTTGGAACTTAACAACCCGGGAAGATGAATGGAGACGCTGGCATCTGCTCATATCACCATGTTTCAGGCTCAGAAGCAGAACCTGCCCCTGATCTCTCTCCACCTAGAGTTTATTTCAGAGCTCTGGGCAGACAGACTTTGATCAGACTTCTTACACTGTTCTCCCTGAAACTAAAAATAGAGGTTTTCAGCTCATGGGTATCTACAAGGAAGGAAGCCAACACAAGACTTTCTCTTGATCTGTTTTTCATGTCACCCCTGTAATGGAGCCATGAGACAGAATTCACATAGAGATACACACATAGAACACACACCTATTTTCTCTCTCTCTCTCTCTCTCTCTCTCTCTCTCTCTCTCTCTCTCTCTCTCTGTCATACACACCACACACACACACACACACACACATCTTGAGTTCTTCCTCATGTTCTGCTAGACACCATTATCTTGGTGACTCAGACAAGAAACAAGTTTTATTCTAGACAGGGTTTATTTGTATAGCCTTGGCTATCCCAGAACTCTATAGACCAGGATGGCCTTGAACTCATTTCTTAAATAATTAAACATATAATTGCTTATAATCTTACAATTCTGTTTTTGTGCACACACAAATTTGAAAGTAGGAACTTTCAAATGTGAAATGTGGTATAAAATTCAGTATTGTACACTTTAAACCAAGGAAATTTTGACAAGTACTATCACCTTGAATACATTGTGTTAACTGAAGTAAGTCAAGAGAAATATACTGCCTGAATTCCACTTATATGAGCTATCTAGAATGATCAGATTCATAGAGACACAATAAAACAGGGTTGCCAAGGACTTGAAGAATTGTGGAATGTGCTGGCTACTTTTATGTTAGCTTGACACAAACCAGAGTCATGTGGAAGAGGGAAGCTCAATTGAGAAAATGCCCCCACCAGATAGGCCTGTGATGCATTTTCTCAGTTGATGATTGTGTGGAAGGGCCCAGCTCACTGTGGATAAAGCCACCCCTGGGTTAGAAGCCCTGGGTGCTATAAGAAAGCAGGCTGAGAAAGCCAGAAAAAGTAAGGCAGTTAGCATCACTCTCCCGGGGCCTCTGCATCTGTTTCTACCTTCAGGTTCTTGCCCTGACCTCCCTCAGTGATAGATTTACCTGAAGGTATAAGGTGTTTTGTCACTGTAATAGAAACACTAAGATCAGAAATATTGTTTTCCTGTCTGATTGGTTTTAGAGACAGGGTTTTTTTGTGTAGCCCTGGCCATCCTAGAGCTTGCTCTGTAGACCAGGCTGGTTTCAAACTCACAGAAATCCGCCTGCTTCTGCCTTTCCAGTGCTGGGACTCAGGGCGTTCTTGATTGCCACCTGGCTAAAAGAATGTTAATAGGCACTTTGTTTCAGTTTGGGGTCCAAGTCCCATAAATGGGTAGCAGTGTTGATTGTACAACAAAATGGACGCATTTAATGTTATTGGTCTGTAAAACACTTCTTAAAATGGGTAAAATAATCAATTTTACCATAATTTTTAAGATGACCCCAGAGACAAAGCCCTTAAATTTTCTAGACCATCTAGGACGCAGACAATAACAACTTAGTGCCGATCTAAAAATGTAGGTGCTCCAGCACTGCCTCCCCTTCCGGTTTCCTAGCTCCTCCCATTGTACCTTACTCAAACAATGATGGCCCCTTGGTGGCTTTCTCTGTCCTGTCCCAACTTTCTGTCTCGGCCCTCCTCATTCTGACTGACTGCCCAGACTGCAGCTCTTCCATCAGGACACCCATTTGTCTTCTTGCTTACCCCTTTGCCTCACATTTGACCTCCAGTAACTTGCCAGGCTGTTGTTTCTATCTGTGATTTTTATAGTGTGATTTAAAGCCAACCTGAAATAGCTCATCTGTTTTAGATGAAGCTAAAAATGCCCACTCAGGAACCAAACCACTAAAGTCATTGACCCCTAAAATTGCCCTTGGTCTCTAATGTTAAAAGAAAAACAAAACAAAACACTTCTCCTTACCATACTGCAAAACACATATATACTAATGATAATTGCTCTGACAAAAACAAAAAAAACAAAAAAAAAAACACCCCATTCTTTTTCAGACTTTAAAGCAACGCTTATAGCCAATATAATTTATTTTGATCCCATCTTCTGGAATGTCAGCAGGAGACCATCCTTGGGGTTAATTAGTACATAATGTATCTGCTCATTGTAAAAAAAAAAAAAAAAAGGAAAAAAATACTTAGAACTAAAGCACAAAGAATTTCCCATGATCCTATCCCTCAGAGGTAGGCCTTTTTAACACTGTTGGGTGTAGATTTTGTGTGCGTTTGTGTGTGTGTATATAGTATGTGTTTGTGCATGTGTGTGTGTGTGTGTGTGCATACATGTGTGTAGTGTGTATATGTACTATGTGTGTTTGTGTAGTCTGTGTGTATGTGTGTTTGTATGTGTGTATTGTGTATATAGTTTATGTGTGTGTGTGTATAGTGTGTGTGTGTGTGTGTGTGTGTGTGTGTGTGTGTGTACATGTGCCTTTAAAGTCCAAGAAGAATTTTCAGAGTCAGGTTTCAATGAAAGTCACTGCTGTGTGCAATAACTTGGCCAGGGATGTTTGAGAAGAGGTAACGCACATGTTTCCCCTAGTTTAGAAAAACCCATTCCAACCATAAACAATGTACTTCTCAGAGTCATAACAGTTTATCTCTGCTTTTATTTAGTTTGAGTGTCAAAGCAAGGGCATTCAAATTCAATAGTAATAAATTCAATGCTCACAAGCCACGGCCCCACTTCCTGGCTGGCTGACAGCCCTGTCTTGACATACCTTGGGACAGTATTGATGAGCTTGAAAACCCCAAACTGAACAGAGCCAAAGGTCATTGAGTCCAAACACTTCCTAAAAAAGTGTGCGTGCAAATCACTCAGCCACTCCGAAACCCTCCCATCTTAAGCGTCACTGGATGTAAATCCCACAGGATATTTGGTCAAAAGGAAATATCTCTCTTACTGGCAGCAAGTCTCCTGGTTTGTGTTAATTTGAACAGGCTTACACAGCTGACTGATGACAATCGTTTTCACTCGAAACTAGCTGGTTTTCAATGTTCCTTCACCAAGTTGTTTACTTTGAACTGGAAGGAACGGCCAACATCACACTCTTTACTGAAAAAAGTTACAATTTCAGGTGTGCTGCCCTAACACATAAACTGACACTTTGTAACTTCTTTCAGAGGCTCTTTTTCACCTGATTGTTTAATAATTAATTGAAGAATTTTCCCACCCTCAGAACCTCTTCGTTTTGTTTTGTTTTGTTTTGTTTTGTTTTGTTTTGTTTTGTTTTGTTTTGTTTTGTTTTGTTTGAGACAGAGTTTCTCTGTAGTCCTGGCTGTCCTGGAACTCACTCTGTAGACCACGCGGGCCTGGAACTCAGAAATCCACCTGCCTCTGCCTCCCAAGTGCTGGGATTAAAGGCATGCACCACCACTGCCCGGCCAGAACCTCTTCTTAATGTGTCCACATGCTTCGTAGAATATAATGATCGACTCTACACACTAATGTTAGAATCACTGCTGATATTACAGAGCACTGGCACAGATATGTTTCACCATCTCTGCTTTTCAAAATGGGACCACAGAACAAATATTTAGCATGGGATGATGGCACATGTTTCTGATCCCAGCCCCTAGAAGGCTAAGGCAGGAGGATCCTAATTCCAAGGTCAGCCTAGACTTTTACTTATCTATGTCATATACTCTTATGGTTATAAAAACTAAAGCCACATTATAAAGCTAAGGAAACAGTGTATCAGACACACTTACTCCCTCCCATAGGCTCAGGACTAGCATTGCTATTGAAGAAAGGACTTAGTGAAGAAGTAAAGAAACTGACTTGACCAATGTATTGCTTTTTTTTACTACTGTTCTATTTTGTGACCCATGGATCCAATATGCTTATTTCTTCTTCCCTTTTCACCTATAGCTCAACCATAAATTTCCAGCAACAGTTCACACGGCACATCAAAAGCCCACACCTGCTTTGGAAAAGGCGGCTCCACTGAAGAGGGCCTACATTATCCAGCAGCCTCGAAAATGTTAGGCCAGGATAGAAAACACAGCCATCTGGTCAACTTCCCCGCAATCTGACAGCTCAGCAAAAATGGCCAACACTTCCTGTAGGCCTGCTGCCCTTGCTTGGTAAATAAAACAATTTTTGTATCTTCCCTTCTCACTTTAGATAATAAAGTTTCCAAAATTATGAATCTAATACATTCCTGTGCTTTTTTTTTGGTTATGTATCAGGATCCTACCAGAACTTTATATGTAACTCTACAGCATGTGAGAATGATCTAGAACACCCTAGTCCTTCTACCACAGTGGCTCAGTGCTTACCTCCTGGATACTGACTCTGACTCCACACATATAAACAGTTCTCCTTGCAGACAAAGGTTGAGGGTGGGGTGGGGGAAGCACACCAAGCATTTCTACTGTATTGGGGCCTGGACGAGGGAGGGAGGGATGCTTTCCCCTACCCTTGCCACCTAAGGGAGTCAGGTGAGCTGGCCCTGGGGCCATGCGAACAGAACAGCTGGCCCTGCCTCTCATTGGCTACAGTATTTGGGAGAGTGGGCCCTGCACCTCGGCTGGGCAGCACAGTAGAGCTGGCACTGGATGTGGGGGTTTTAGGGGAGCCAGCCCCTAGGGCATGAGCACAGGAGAGTCGGCCCTGCACCTTGTCTGCTGGGAGGTGGTGAGGGAGATATGCCTTCCTCCTCTCCCTCATCCCTCACCATCTATGGAAGGTAAGAAGCTGGCCCCAAGTGATGAGAGAACTGGCCACGTCCCTCACTAGTTGTAATACTGAGGACAATGGGCCCTGAACCTCGCCTGGGTATCACAGTAATGCTGGGATCACAGGTAAACTGACTCTAATGCCATGAGTGTAGGAGAGCTGGCCCTGCCACTTGTCTGCTATTTGGTGACATAGGCAAGGGAGAGATACCAACCCCTCCCCCCCCACCTTGTCCCTTGCCACCTATGGCAGACAGGAGAGCTGGCCCTGAGATCATCAGAACAGGAGAGCTGTCCTACCCATCAACTATTCAACACTTGGGAGAACAGGCCATGTACCTCAACTGGGAACAGGACAGAGCCAGCCCAAGGGTGTAAGAATGGGAGAGCTGGTGGGCTGACCACCTCAGATACCTCTCAGGCCCAGATCCAGGGCTTTGAGTTGGCCCACCCAACATCTATCCCATTGATAAACTGCTGAAGTGCATGAAAGGGCTAGTCCTACAGACCCAAAACTATAGGATCTCCATGACACAAGGCAACAACAGGATCTCTGAGAGAAATCCCAGAGAGGTATTGATCCAGTAGCAGAAGCCAGAGGCCTAGAACCAGACTCATTACAATAAACATTTGCAAGCAAAGGAATATGGGCAAAAGGGTACACTGTGGGACACACTGTGACACACTACAACTTCCAGGATGAGATTTTGTGTTCTCTTTTGGGGGAGGCTGCAAGGAAAGAGGGCAGGTATGAGGGGAGGGGAAAATGAGTAGGTTTGGGGTGCCCGATATAAAATTCACAAAGAGTCAATACAAAGGTTTTTCAAAAAGAAAGGAAAATTAATTTGCGACAATATCAAGCTTTCCATCAATATCAACATGCTTCCATAAAATAATCCTAACCACTCCACCTAGGCTTAGCCCAGCTCCCAGGACTCTGAGCTAGTGTCAGGAAACTCTAAGATTTAGGAGACAGGGTTCTGTTTCTGACCCTTGATGGTTCTGAAACCTTAAACAAGCCACTTACCCTCTGCAGTCACACATGTCCCCCAGCTGAAACCTTCAGGACAAAGTGACCCCTGAGACTCATCAAAGCTATTTAAGAAAGAGTAGTGAGTGTGTGATAGAAGCTCTAGACCGAGAATGCTAAGAGATGAACAATGAGGGATGGAGCCTAACATGAAGAAACCAGGGGGATGCCAAGGATTTAGGACTGAAGGGAGGAACATGGAGCACATAAGAAAAATGACAAAGATGGGACGAGAAGGTCCTGTTACCCAAAAGACATGAGACGAAAGGAAGGGCACCATTCTCTCTGCTTAGAGATGAAGGATGTCTTAGTTAGGTTTTTACTGCTGTGAAGAGACACCATGACCAAAGCAACTCTTATAAAGAACAATATTTAATTGAGGCTGTCTTACAGGTTCAGAGGTTCAGTCCATTATCATCAATGCAGGAGTATGGCAGCATCCAGGCAGGCATGGTGTAGGAGGAGCTGTGAATTCTACAGCTTCATCTGAAGGCTGCTAGTGAAAGACTGGCTTCTAGGCAGCTAGGATGAGGGTCTTAAAGCCCAAGCCCACAGTGACACACCTACTCCAACAAGGCCACACCTTCTGATAGACTGAGCATATACAAACCATAACAAAGGATAGGCTAAGATGGAGAATGCTCAAAGGCATGCGACACAGTGAGAACAAAAGCATTAATTCCCATTCACAAGAGAGTTACTAACTATACACCACTGGAAGCAACAAATCTGATGTGACCTTTAGATCTGAACAGAAACTGGATTTATCAGAAGAAAAAGGACCAGACTCATGAGAGAGTCTGTTGTCGTTTAAAAAAAGAAAAAAATCCCAGCTGTTCGATTTTACCAATGAAGATTTGGGAGCCAGATGCTGGGGTGAAGACCTGCCAGCTCAGAAAGATAGAGAAAGCACCCAACTGACCTTCCTACTCCACTGGCATCCCAGAAGGAGAAAGCCCCTTTTCCTTCTCGACACTGTCTTAAACAGTGTCGACACTCTTGAACTCAAAGACCCTCATTTCTGCTTACTTATATTCACTCCCTGTCAGCTGGTTGCTTGTTCTGCCTCTTGACCTAAGGTTGACTTTATTTAGCTCTTGGGCTAAAGGTATGTGCTAGGGCTGACAGGACACGACAAGGGTTTCCCGGTTCACAACCTTAGGGATCACAGTGTGATCAAGTATCCTGCAACAAGAGTCCCACAGTGATATGGCCATGGATGCATACAGCCAAGGGGACTTCTCTATTACCCAGGGAGCACAATTCTGCATGGATGTTCTGTGGCTTCCCTCAGGAGCCCCTGCTGTCAGTTTCCAGACAGACTCAGCAATGGGGAAGGGGTATCACGGGCTGGGAATTTCTGGGTAGATAGTCCCTTCAGATCACAATCACTTCAGGTCAATAAAACATGCTGGGCCCAAAGATGAGAGTAAGAAATTGTCCCTGCCACCAGGAACTCCCAGGACAGTGATGGAGCCATGGCACTCCATCAATAGAAAGCAAGGGTTGGTGCATGTTATAGGAACGGATGTTGTGAATGAAGCTCACAAAATCTCCTGAAGTGTTGGGCAGTATCATGCACGGGCATGGGTCCTGTGGGTTGAGTTGTGGGTCCCACATCTGCTGCCCCCAAGGGGCTAGGGCCGTGGCTCAGAGAGGCAGAGGTGCAGGAAGTTGACTGTGTTCACTCCACACCTGGGCTGGGCAGATGTCAGGCTGTGAAAAGCCACAGGACTCTACACCAAGGGTGAGGGAACATAGTCTGGGGTCTCGCGGGGGCTGGAGCTCTTGGGTTGGGGGTCCCTGGGCCAAGGCAGCCGGGAACTGACTGATTCTCTGGCCCTTGGGCTCTCAGGTGCCACCGCGAGGCCGTGGAAGTACTGAGACACTGGGGCATATGGGCTGGATCCACCCTCAGCCAAAGAGGGGGAATGGGAAATGAGCTCTGGCTGTGTCCTGCAAGGATGAGACTCTTGGTCACAGCAACTCACTTGGCTGGGCCATGGCTGCTCGGCTTGCCAGGTTGAGTTGTTGGCCTCTGTGGCAGGAAGCATAGAGAGGTCGGCAGCGGGAGATTACACTGCAGCTCTGTAGTTGAAAACCTCCATGGTTCCCATGGCAGGCCCCAAAGAAGAGAGATAGTCCATGGTCTTAAGCTATGGTCTTAAGATATTTATTGTCATGGCAGAAAATGGATGAAGCTATACCCCCTATTCTCAGGGCGGGCCTGAGGTTAAATACCTTTTTCAAGGAGTAGAGTCTGGGAAGGAATGCTTAATTGGCTATGCCCTCTTGCCTTTAGGTATCTCATTAGCACGGAGATCTGTCTTGAGGCTCTGTGGCCTGTAGTCACCCCCTCTACACAAAACCTCTCTATGGGAGGGGCAGGAGCCAGGGGCCCAGGAGCAAGGCTGAGGGTCTCTGGGGTTTAAAACCTGTTCGACCAGGTATCCAGCTGCCTCTCACAGCCCACTGCCCAACATTGAAGGTCATATTCAGTTGAGAAAACCATGGTTCCTGTGTAGACCAGTCTAACCCATGACTAGGAAGTTAATAAAACACTTTAGTTACACCTTCTATGCTATATTCAAACGTCCTCAAAGCTTGGGCCAATATAGCTATTGAACCTTCATGTGTTCATTACAAAGCTCCAACAATGTGACCAGTATTGTTTTCGACATAACATCCAGTTCCTTTCCCACCTCCCTCCTCTCCTCTTGGGTTATTCCATAGCATGGTTCAAACGTACAATTACCTATAGCAATGTTTCAGTATGTTATTTCTGAAAGATGAGTGTTGTGGGACTGATAGCTCGTGCATGGACGCAGGTGTGGGTCCTGTTGGGCAGAGTTGTGATTCCCACGTGTCTGCCGCCCCAGGCCGCTGGACACGGCTCTGGGGAGTGAAATTTGACTGAGTTCCCCCCACGTGCACCTAGCAGAAGCTGGGCTGAGAAGCCGCTCGGGGCTCTGCCCGGGTGTGGAGCGATCTCAGCCTGAAGTTCTTGTGGGGGCAGGGCTTCTGGCCTCTGTCCTGGGGCTCCCAGACACCACCGAGGCTCTCTGCAGAACTGAAACATGACGGGGAGGTGTGGGGGAGAGAAGGCCCTCACAGCGTCCCGCTGGTAGAGACTCCTTGTTACTGTTCTCTCTTGGCTGGGTCGGCTGCTCAGCTGCTCGGCTAGCTTGCTTGAATCAGGCGGCCTCCATGGTTAGAACAAAAGCCCTCCACGGGAGATTAGGCAGCAGCTCAATACTTGGAGGTCCCCTCCGTGGCTCTCCATGGCAAGCCCCAAAGACACGAGGAAGTCCATGGTTTTACAAGATTTATTGTCATAGCAGAAAGTAGATGAATCTGGCTGCACACCCCCGTACCCCCAGGGTAGGACTTTGATTAAATACTGTTTGTAAGGAGGAGGGCCTGGGAAGGAATAATTAATTGGCTACGCCCTCTGGCCTTCAGGTAACTCATTAATATGGAAATCTCTTGAGGCTGAGGTCTGTAGTCATGCCCCCTACCTGTGGAGAGGTTGGTAGGGGCTTTGCCCTATGTGACTGAAAGGTGCTGATCAAATGGAAGTCTTAGACAGAGTGTCAGGAGCCTGGAATCTGGGAGCTTAGCAAAATGTATGCCGTTCCTCGAGGGCATGGACACCTGTTGGGTCTCCAGCTATCTCTAGCCAGTGCTCTACCAGAAACCAAGCCATCCTTTCACAGTCCCACAGAGTGTCTCTTCTCTTCCTTCTTTCCCCATTTCTTTGTCTCTGCCCTATACTTAGACAAGGCTTTTCACAAAGACTATGGAATAGAAGATAGTATTTTTGTAAACCACCAGGAATCTTTTACCATAAAATGGAGATTGGTACTGCTATGCTGAGATACAAGAGCCAAACTAAACAATCAGAAAACACAGAGCTGAGCCCAGCCTGTGAAACTGGAGCTGCAGCAGGGAGAATTCGGGATAGAAGATGGCTTTCAGACAAAAGGAGTGAGCAAAGGAAACAAGAGGTTGTAGCAAGTGAACTAGAAGGATGGAAAGAAAGCCCCAGAGAAAAGGAATTCTTGCTGAAGAAAACAACATAAAGAACCACATCTGAGACCTCTCAAAAACCAGGGTTGGAACAGAAACCAAAGTAAACAAATGAATGGTGAATAAAATCGTCTTTACTCGGCAGATACTTGGAAGGCTCTCTGTATGAGCTGCACTCTTCAGAAGGGCCCAAGAGCAAGCCTTGCATTTGGCTCATGTGGAGTTTGAAAAACCAACATCTCTGTGTCATCTGGACTCACTACCCACTTCTGAATAGATATGATTACACCTCCCATCCACCCTATGACCCTCTACACACACACACACACACACACACACACACACACACACACACCCCACATCTGCAGTAAAGCTCAAAATGTTCTCAAGATGGCTGGGAATTCCCAGTGGGTCCACTGTCAATAGTTGCCTCTGATTTCTGATAAATTCCTTCATTGCTTCCTGCTCCTGTCTACCACCCTGTCCTGGATGCCTAGCTTTTCATGCTGGTGGCTGTCTCACAGTCTTCCTGTCCTTCTTCTTCTCCTCTCCCCAACTCCAGCCAGTTCGGCCATCAGCTATTTCTTGGGTACTTTGGGAAGCCTCTTTATTCCAACATAGATTGCCAGCCCCAACAAGCTTGCCATCAACTGTCAGAACATTATGATGGCACCCAAATATGACAGAGTGGCTAAGTGGTAAATAATTAATTAGAAAAACCAAAGTGGCAGAACCTAAGCCAAGGAAAATGAGTGGTTGAGAGAAAACGAGCAGAAAATGTTCAAAGAAATAGCCAAGGCCTGAAAGAAAAATAAGCCCCTGGAAGGTTAAGCGGTCTCTGAGGTTAGGTGGGGGGAGTTTCTCTGGGAATGCCTTAGCCCCAAGTCTGCAGCAGCCTCTTCCATCCCATAAGAACAAAGGCAAGAAAAGAAGCTGAGAATTCTCCAAATAGACAGGCTCCGCTGTGATTTTGACAAGAAACAGAACTGATTTTGAAGAAAGAAATCTTTGAGTGAAAAGACTGGTTGGGGAAATAACCAAATCCCTCTCAGGGCAAGAGCCTCGCAGGTTCAGGCTTTCTGGCTTTTGTTGAAAAGCGGCAGGTTGGGAGCTGAAAGATCATGGCAGTGAACAGGAGTAGGGGACAAATCCAATGCACTGATGTGAGCCCTCAAAGGGACACAGAAAGATAAAGGGAAGTTTGAAAAGGATTCCTTGCATGTGTACAGCAAAAGGCATGAACCAGGGAGAAGGACCAGGCTTAGAGGAGACAAAAGGTCGTCTCTACATTAAAGCCTGCAACTTCAGATTGTAAGGTGTAGTGACTGACTATAAAGTTTCAAAACAATCAATAGTTATAGTGACATACTTTGGGTGACACCGGACCTCTGGTACAGATGAGTTCTGGATCTGTCAACCCCACGGGGCACAATATGCCACTGTTGCCATGATCAGAAACTGATGAGAAAGCAAGCAAACTTCACAAGATTTTAAATATGAAACATGAGACTTGAGTCATCACGACTTGCTAAGGTCAAGAAACTACCCATATCAGCCGGCATCTGACCTGTGTTTGTTACTTATTATAAATAAAATTACTTCAGTCAATTCTGACAGTCCAGGAGAATATTTTTTAAAGAAGGGTCCATTAGTTACTCAAGTATAGAATAACTAGAGGGGGAAATGTATGTGTAGTAAGGCATCCCACATCTGTATCTATCTGTAATCCCAGAACCCAGGAGGCTGGAGGAGGTACTCAAAGCCAGCCTGTGCTCCACAGCAAGACCTTTGCTCAGGAAAGTAAAACACAAAATAAACAACAAAAGGTACCATTTAAGAGAGTGGATGTACAGTACAGGGCTGTGTCTGTCGCTGCTATTCATGCGCTAGCAGGGGTGAAAATTAGTTTCTTAAAGCATAGAAAATCGAGGAAAGGAGCGGAGCCTTTAAAACTGCAGAATAGTGAAACAGTTTTAGTGTCATAAAGAGAGCTTTCCAAAGGAATATAGCCAGAGGCTTTCAAAACTAAAACAGATACTGCTGCAGATGCATTCAACAGAAAGCATAGGGAAGAAAAATGAAGGTGAAGACCCTGGAGACAGAAATAGCAAAATCAAAGAACGGATGCAAACAAAGTGGGGGGGAATGAGAGCAGAAGGTCACTCAAGAACAAAATGACTCCCTCTGAAAGCAGGGGCTCAGGGAGAGCACTGCTACACTGTTACAATGGGCAGAATAAGAAGGCAGCCAAAGATGGAGATATCAGAAGGTTTAACTCGGTGCCCTAGTGTGGCGCTTGACTGTGGGCTGACAAGAAACAAGCAAGGCTGGTCAAGTGGTTCTGGTCCAGCTGGCTTTCAAAGCACGGAAGCACTCTCAGACCTGCAGATGTCCTGTTTGGCTGTGCCAGGCAGGCGCTGAAAATGAAGGCAAAGTAGGGGACATATGAAACTGGTGGTAATATTTCCCAACAAAGAGAAGTTGAGCACATACCTTCATTTTAAATAACTTGATTGATTGATTGATTGATTGATTGATTGACTGATGAGAGGTTTGTTTGGTTTTTTTTTTTTGGTTTTTTTTTTGTTTTTTGTTTTTTGTTTTTTTTGGTTTTTCGAGACAGGGTTTCTCTGTGTAGCTCTAGCTGTCCTGGAACTCACTCTGTAGACCAGGCTGGCCTCAAACTCAGAAATTCGCCTGCCTCTGCCTCCCAAGTGCTGGGATTAAAGGCGTGCGCCACCACCGCCGGGCTGATGAGAGTTTTATACATGTAGACATATCCTTATCTTCCCCAACTCCCCTGCTATATTCCCCAGACTTCCCCCACCAAACACCCCCTCCCGTGCCTTCATAGCTTAGTTTTAACCACTAAATCAAATCAATGCTAGCTGCTTATGCAGGAGATACGAGGCCATCCTGTCTGACAAGTCTCCAAAAGAAAAATAACTCCCTCTCCCCAGGAAAAGAGGTACCAAAGGATGTGGTGCCTCTGGGCCCCTCTCCCACCGTGGTAGACCGTTGATGGGGCCTACTTTACGCAGGTGATCACCACTGCTATGAGTTCATAAGAGCAATGACTATGTCATGTCTGGAAACAGAAGTTCACAGGACTCCTCCCCCCATACTTAGTATACACAGGGCCCTAGAGATGATTCCAGTACCAAACGAACAAATAAAAAAAAAAAAACCTGAAGTACAGGCATGTCCCGTACACAGATGATGCTGTTGTGTGAAGGATGCAAAGAAGCACACACTGCATCCAAACCAAATGTCCACAATAGGCAGATCCTCAGAAGCAGGAAACAAGTTAATGGTTGCTGACGGCAGGGTGGAAGTTATAGGTACTATTTTTTTTATTAACCTTTTATTGGTTCTTTGTGAATTTCACATCATGCCCCCCACTCTTATCTCCCTGTCCTTTCATACCTGCCCTCTGCCCTTGCAACCTCCTCACAAAAAGAGAGAAAAGAATCTTATTGTTGAGGCTGCATTATATCACAGTGTGTCCCACAGTACACCCTTTTGTCCACACTTCTTTACTTGCAAATGTTCGTTACAATGACTCATTGGTCTGGTTCGAGACCTCTGGCTTCTGCTACACTATCAATAATAGGACCTCACTGGGACTCCTCTCAGATATCCTGTTGTTGCCCTATGTTTTGGATCTGTGGGACCGGCCCTTTCACGCTCCAGCAGTTCATAGATGGGGTAGATGCTGAGGTAGGCCAACTCAAAGTCCTGGATCTGGGCCTGAGAGGTTTCTGAACTGGTCAGCCAGCCATCTTTCCCCAACTCACGCCACTCGGATGAGGTCTTCTGCCCTGCCCTGCCCTGTCCTGCCCTGGCTGGCCTATCCAGTGCCTCAGCCAGCAAGGGGCAGAACCAGCTCATCCACTTTCACGCCCTCAGGACTGGCTCATCCGTGCCCACACCATCAGAGACAACTCTACTTACTATGTTGCTCAGGCTAGAAGCTGGGCCAAGCTCTCTGGCTCTCACACCCTTGAGTCCAGCTTACCAGAAACCCCTACCCAACCAGGGACAGCTCTACCCTGTTCCCCAGGTGAGATACAGTATCCACTCTCCCAACTGTTGCAACTTGTGAGGGACAGACCCAGTTCTCCCTCTTTCATGGCCCTGGGGTCAGCTGTCCCACCTACCATAGGTGTGTATGTGGGTGAGTCCCTAGTCCACGTCATAGCACAGCGCACCAGAAGCAGGGCTGGATTTCCAGCCCTCATGGCTTTGGGACCAGCTCACCCACAACTCCAACATCCAGGGCCAGCTTTACTGTGCTTCCTGGGCGATGGAGGTGAGGGGTGGCTGCCTGAATACAGCAGCTTGCTAGGGGTGGGGTCAGCTCTTCTGCTCTCACCGCCCCCCAATCCAGGGCCAGCTCTTCCCAGCGTTGCCCAGACGAGAGGTGGGGCCAGTTCTGCATAGCCCTCAGACATCAACGTGTCTCCAGGTGGCAGTCCAGACCAGGGACATCCACCTGGCATTTGGTGGCAACAGACTCCTGCTGCTGCAGGGCCACAGCCCCAGACACGGTCCCCAGGTGGTGGCTCACACGGTCCCCAGGTGGTGGCTCACGGGCTTCTCACAACAGACTTCCTCACTACCCTACAGTCTCCAGCTCTGGCTCTCGTCATTGTGCCCACTCCACCACTTACTCCTCTGCGTGGCGTCTGTGGTCTCTGGGTGTCTGAGGTTGTCTCAGAAGTAGTCTCAGGAGTACTGTGCCCTGCCCACGAAGTAATGGCACTGTGCAGGGGTCATCTCAGGGATGGTCTGCCCACCTGGGCCTGCGAGGTACTGGACTGGTGGTTTCAGGCTAGCTCCCTGTCAGGGTCTCGAGGCACAAGACTGATGGTTCTCTTGGGCTCACTCCTCCCCCAGGTCCCGTGTGCCAAGGTAGTGATTGTCTCAGGCTTGCTATGTGGTGTATCTTTGGGGATGGTGATAGGATTAGCAGATGTAAAACTCTCTGAAAACACTAAAATAGGTTATATTCTTTTGTTGTTGTTGTTACATTTATTTATTTATTTATTTATTTATTTATTTATTTATTTGCATGCAGGGAGTGCGCATGCTCCAGCACACATGCGGAAGTTAAAGGACAACTTTCAGAAGTCGGTTTTCTTCTATCATTTGGGTCTCAGGAATCAAATTCAGGTTGTCAGGCTTAGCAAAAAGCTCTTTCACCCACGCTACCATCTCCACAGCCTCAAAATTATTTTGTTTTGTTTTTGGTTTGTTTGTTTATTTGTTTATTTTCGGACAGAGGAGCCTCAGTCAATTCCCAGTACCCACCGGGTGCCTCATAACCGGCTCTAACTCCTCTTCCCGGCATCTGCCCTCTACTGGCCTCTATAGGCACTGCATGATGTGGTGCATACAAGCAAAATATTCATACTCAAATAAAAAATAAATACTTTTTTTTTAAAAATTGAAGGGGGCCTGCAGTACCTGACCCTTGGTTTGACACCAAGCAGAATTTGCCTAGAATTCCAGCTACTTGGGAGACCAAAATTCAAGTGTAGCCTGGATAACGTAGCAGGACGCTGCCTCAAAGTTAATGTTCTTAAAAGCTATGGATATGGCTTAGTTTTAGAGTTCTTGCATCAAATACTTGAGGGTTGAATCCCCAGTGTCTAAAAAAAAAATTAAAGAAAGTTGAACAAATAAACACGATTTTTACCCAAGTATCATGTCTAACACAAAATTCTAACCTCAATCCACAAAGAACTGACTAATGGGGGCAAAACACATTCCCACCAGCATGACCAAGTTTGGGTGTGTCCTGAGAACAAAGGCCATGGGAAAAAATAAGAGAGTCAGAGGGGGAAGCCCTAGTTCAAACCAGGTCACAAGCCCACCTTTAGCTGATGGATGCTATCCAAGTCTCCACAGGGATTGTAGAACAGTATCTGTCAATGGCAGGATAGTTTTTTCCTTTCATTTACCCAAATGGTATCTGGCACTAAAGCATCCGTGGAATGTTTCTGAAATAGTGTTTTCAACACCAGACAGCACAGTACTGTCTCTAGGAGTTAAAGCAGCCGTGTGAGGCTCTGGGTCTTTGGCACAGCTGTGGAGGAAGAGGTACCCCCCCCCCCCTTCTTTACAGCTTCCAACATCATCGAGTTGCACATTTCTTCTCTTTCTCAAGCTCAGCTAAAGTTGGAAGAAACAGAGAGTCCAGCCCCTGACCACCGTGACCATGGTAGTCAGTGATGGGAAACAAACTCTCTTGGAACAAAGTACCATTTCTATTTTTAAATTACTTTTAAACAAAGTGTCATTGAAGAACCCTCTCCCAGTTCCCCTGCAGAACCATGGTGTGAATCTGGGTGACTTTTTCATTTAGAACTTCAGGGAGCTGCTGGCTGTTGGAGATGAATGGCTTGGTTTGTAGCAACGGGAAGAAAGAGAAGCATCTACTAGAAACTGAGTAATGCACCCATTTGAAGTGTTGACTAAGCTCTATGGCAACAGATCACTGATCTCCTTGCCTGTGGTGGCAGCTTGCTCTGCAGCCATTTTATACATTATAGATGTCCTGAAGGATCTTCTGTTTAGGAAACATTTGTTTCCACAGAGAGACTATTGCCCTCAGTGTGTAACCATAAACTTGAGAAGTTGATAACTGTAGTGTAGTTACATCCTTAGGAAATTCGATGCTGGTTAAGATCAATTGTCAGCTGATAGCATCTAGAAGAGATGACCCTCTAGGGGACTATACTATCTCTTTCTCATTGATCAAGGTAAGAAGACCGACCCTAACTGAGGTCTGCACCATTCCATGGCCTGGGGTCCCAGACTGCATAAAAAGGAGACAGTAAACTGAATGTTCACATTCATCTGTCTCTGATGATTCCTGACCAGCTGCCTAAGGTCCTGTCACAATGACTCCATTGCTGTGATGAACTGTATCCTCTCAAACCCTAAGCCTAGACAAAACCCCTCCCCTGCCTCAAAGTGGCTTTTTTTGTTAGATATTTTGTCACAACAACTGATATGAAACAAAATAAGCATTTAGGCATAGGAGAACAAGACCTCAGATGGTCCAGAGATGCAACTGTGTCTAGATAAAGAGAAGCAGATAGGATACTGTTGAGATTTGGTCAGTTGCTATGTATTGTAATGCTAAATTCTGTATCCCAAGGTCTAGTTGCCTCAAGATAAGTGAATTCTCACAGGTACCAGCTTTTGTTGTGTAAATCTTTGCTCCTTGTCTTAGTTAGGGTTTATACTGTTGTGAACAGATACCATGACCAAGGCAAGTCTTATACATAACAACATTTCATTGAGGCTGGCTTACAGGTTCAGAGGTTCAGTCCATTATCATCAAGGCAGGAACATGGCAGCATCCAGGCAGCCAAGGTGCAGGAGTTGCTGAGAGTTCTACGTCCTCATCTGAAGGCTGCTAGCAGAATACTGATTCCCAGGCAGCTAGGACAAGGGTATTAAAGCCCACACCCACAAGGCCACACCTACTCCAACAAGGCCACACCTCTCAACAGTGCCATTCCCTGGGACAAACATATACAAAACCATCACACTCCTTTATTTAAAATTATTGGTTAATATAAGATGACTATAGCCTGTAGCTGGGCAGAAGAGAGAGGTAGGCAGGGCTTGGGTTCCCTGGCTTGGGGTCTGAGGAGAGACCGTGAGGAGAGGTGAGAGGAGAAAGGAAAGAGTCTCATGAGGGAGGAGGGCTGTGAGTTCATGACCACAAGGGTCAGTCTGTCAGAAAAGGAGCAGCCCAGGAGGAACTCCGTAAGTGATACCTCAGGGTTACTGACCAGGACGTAGACAAAGTAGCACAGGGGGTTGTTATCTGCCCAGCTCTGGTGCTGTAAGGCTTATTATAAATATAAAGGTCTTGTGTCTTTTATTTGGGAGCTAAGTGATCAAAGGTTGGGTAGAAAGCCCCACATAATATTTTCTTCAACAGGATAACCTCAGATAAGACAAAACGCCACCAGGCACGTCTGCTAAAGGAGCAGTGGTTCTTCTTCGTGCTTTTATTTTCAGTTTGCTTTTTCTTTTGAGCTGAAGTCATTTCTAAAGGCGAGAAACTAAGACTATGCTGCTGCTTCTTAAACCTTAACAGAGCACAGTGGGATTGCTACAGGTCACACCTCGTAGTATATTATTTTTCAAACATTGTGTGTGTGTGTGTGTGTGTGTGTCTTGTATGTGTATGCACACGTGTGGATGTCAGAGGACAACTTTTATGAGTTGGCTCTCTACTTCAAATGTGTGGCTCAAACTCGGGTTACCAGGCTTGGCAGCACTTTCACCCACTGAACCAGCTCACCAATACCTATTCCCCACTGTCACTTTAAGTTGACAATATATGATTCAAAGTTCCAAATATTATACGTGACAGAGAACTGCCACTCAGTCTCCATTGCATCTACCCTGGTCATTCTCACATGCTACAGGCATCCGTAGCTATCCATTGCTGACTTATCTTCCCCATGGTATTTGTACAAGTATGAGTCTATCAGAAACTGGAGCATACTGTACACAGAGTTCTGTGTGCCTTGGCCACTCCCTGTACATTTCACCATTCTGTAGTCACTGTGGGGTGCTGTCCCTGTCTGCTGTAACAAGATGAGCATACAGGCTGAATCTTGCATGTACTCAGAAACAATGCTCAACCCTAAGACTTGGCTGTGAATGAAATAAACCACACTTTGCATTCACACTTTTCTGACGATTAGAAAAGTCAGCTTCTAAGGTTGTCAAAGGTCAAACTCAAAATGTCTAGACACTTAAAAAAAATATTCTGGCTCATTTTGAACATCAAGGAAACATAAAACTTCAAATACTTTACACAAAAGCACACAGGAAAGATGGGCTGACCGCAGGGTTTATTAACATTTTCATTATTTGTTCTTAAAAGTTTAGACAATACTCACCTGGGATTTCTGCTCACCTTTCTCCTTGGCAACAGCCTCATATGTCCAAAGGAGATTACATTTACAAAGAAAGATTTCTAAATGTCAGAAATATTATGACCAAAGAAAACATTTCTCTCCTGTCTGCAATATGATCCAGTTCAATTCCGCAGGCACTCAGGAGGCCTTATGCAAAGCACTGAGCTTTCACAGACATTGATTCTGGCCTCAGATGCTCAAACAAATGCCATCTTTCCATGTGGATTGCTGTGTTCTGCATGGCCTGCTCTGGAGTTTGGACCTTGGTAAGCTTTGCCTTCTAGAAGGTTCCTATAGGCTTGAATGTGGAGAACTTGATATAAGAGGAGAGCCATGGAGACAAGAGTCACAGAGCCATGTTGGAGGACGCATCGGGCAGTCACTCAGTCAATACACATAACTATTGGGTGTAGATAAGAGGGCCCAGGAACACCCTGGTTCTCACTTGCGAGACACGAGAAGATGGTGGTGGCTCTGTTAAATGAAGCACCAAAGCATGTAAAGTAAAAAGGAGATGATTGTGAGCTCTGTTTGGGTCTCACTGAGTCAAGCACAAGAACAAGCAGCTGTGCATATGGCTCAGATGAGCAGAGTTCTTGTTTGAAAGACAGAAATGTGAGCGTGTTGTTGCCTTCCTACAGTGGCTGCAATGAATGACTACAAGCGTGGTGTCCTCAGATTTACTCTCTTATAGTTCTGGAAGTCAAAAGTCTAAACCCATCTTACTGAGCTACAGCCAGTGTCGCTGCAGGATATCAGTGTATCAGCAGGACTAGCTAGAACCTTCCAAAGGCCACAGGAGAGAATTCTGTCTTGCATGTTTTTTTTCTCTTTCTAGAGGCCACCTGCATTTGTCAGTCCTGGCCCCTTCCCCCTCTTCAATGACAGCTGTATGGTTGCCCTCTGCCTTATAATTACTTTGGGTCCATGCAAATAATCCGAGGCTTATTCTTGTCCAAGGTCCTTAACTTAGTCATATCTGTAAATTCCTGTTTGGCACATAAGTCAATCTTCACAATCCTGGATCTATTAGGGCAGGGGCAGGAAGATCACCGTCAGTTTGAAGCCAGTTAGCATACATGCAAGGTCCCGGCCTGCAACGACTACATACTGAAACCCTATGTGAAAAGCCCAGGATAACTGGCTGTGGTGGTGCCCGCCTTTGATCCCAGCACTTGGGAGGCAGAGGCAAGTGGATATCTGAGTTCCAGGCCAGCCAGGGATATAACAGAGAAACCTTGTCTTAGAAAAAAAGAAAAAGTGAAAAGCTTGAAGTGAAACGGTCTCCAAACACAATATAGGTTTCAGACCTTTTAAAGGAAAATCTTACAAAGGTGAAAAGATGAAGTCCTAAGAGCCCGCAGACAAGGGAGCATAGGAAAGGTATTTCTGTTCTTCTAAAGCATGAAGAACTCCCCTAATCCGTGTCTGTAAGTGGGAAGTCAGTGAACAAATGCTTAAAAGCTACAACTGGCATTTGCTGAGGACAAAAAGCAAATGGCTAATGCATATTTTTATAAGAGCCCTTCATTTTGCTGGCAAGATCAATAAAAATCCGGAATAATGATGTCTGCTGATGAGAAGGTGTCTTAGTTAGTTAGGGTTTCATTGCTGTGAAGACACACTATGATCAAGGCAACTCTTATAAAGGTAACAAATTGGGGCTGGATTACATTTTCAGAGGTTTAGTTGATTATCATCCTGGCAGGAAGCACAGCAACATGCAGGCAGACATGGAGGAGCCAAGAGTTCTATGTATTGGTCTGAAGGCAGCAGGAGACTGTGTTCACACTGGGCACAGCTTGAGCATAGGAGATCTCAAAGCCCTCCCCCACAGTGACACACTTCCTCCAACAAAGTCACATGTCCTCCAATAAGGCCACATCCCCAATAGTGCCACTCCCTATAGCCAAGCATTCAAATACATGAATCTGTGGATGCCATACCTATTCAAACCACCACATTCCACTCCGTGGCCCCCATAAACATTTGTAGCCATAACATAATGCAAAATGTATTTAGTCCAACTTCCAAAGACCCCATAGTCTATCACTGTCTCAACAGTGTTTACAAGCCCAAAGTCTCTTGTAAGATTCATGCACTCTCTTAACTGTAATCCCCTATAATATTAAAATCAAAAACAGATCACATACTTCCAACATACCATGGTACAGGACATATACTGTTCCAAAACATAGGAAAGGAAGCACAGTGAAGAAATACTGAACCAAAGCAAGACTGAAAAACACCTGGACAAATCCAAACACTGCATCTCCATGTCTGACGTCAAAGTGCTCTTCAGATCTCCAACTCCTTTCATCTTTGTTGACTGCAGCACACAGTCTTTTTCTCTTGAGCTGGTTTCTGGTAGCGGCTTTCTCAGCAGGTATCCCGCAGCTCTGGCATCTCTAACATCTCCCGGTCTCCAAGGCAACCCAGGCTTCATCTTCACAGCTTCACACAATGGCCTCTCTAGGCCCCCATGCAGGAACTCCTGCCACACACTTGGTCTCAGCAACTTTTCTTAGTCATAAAGGGCGATTCCATAACCCCTTTCACACAATAGCCCCTTTGAGCCTCCATGAAGGGACATCCGGTCTCAGTGGCTTTCCTTAGTTGCAGAGGGAAACTCCATCCTTGACTCTAAAGCCAGAACCACATGGTCAAATCTGCCAAGTTCTGCTGGTTGCTGGCCCTGAGACACACCGCCCTCATCCAATTGCATCTTCATCAGCTCTCTGTTTTCCATGGTCTCCTTCACTGACTAAGCTTGGCTCTCCTGGAACTTGTTCCATAGGCCAGGCTAACCTTGGATTTCGAGATCTGCATGCCTCTGTTTCCTTAGTGTTGGGATTAAAGGTGTGCACACCTGGACCTAAGCTATTCTTTAATTCCTTGTCACAAGATGGAAGCTTAGGTGGGTGGGATCTTGCCCTGAAATCACCACTCCTTTAATTCCATTTAATATCTTTAATCTGTTTCTCTCCTGGAACACAGGATTTAACTTCATTCCACTTCCTGGTGCCTCTTTAATCCTTGAACCATACATTTTCTATTTTTTTCTTTCTAAGCTTGATTTGTTTCACCAAAATGTTCTTCATAAGACTGATCTACAGGAGAGAATCTAAACTAGGCTGTTTTGAGATTTCCTTTGCCAATATAATTACTCTAAATCTCTTCACCTTAGCCTTGGGCAGACTGTTCGGACAAGCAGCCATATTCTTCACCAAAATATCACAAGAATGATCTCTGGGCAACATACGAAAACTCTTCTCCTCTGAAACCTCTTGAGCCAGGCTCCCACAGTTGGAATCACCCTCAGCAACACTGTTGTCTTTCATGTTTCTACTACTATGGTTCATTAAGCCCCAGTTAGAGCATTCCTCTGTTTTTTCTAATCTAAAGTCCCCAAATCCACATTCCTCCACACATGCTCCAAAAGCATGGTCAGGCCTATCACAGCAGTCCTGTCCCTGTGTGCCAACGTCTGTCTTAGGGTTTTATTGCTGTGAACAGACACCATGACCAAGGCAACTCTTATACAGGCAAACATTTAATTGGGGCTAGATTATAGTTTCAAAGGTTTAGTCCATGATCATCAAGGCAGGAGCATGGCAGTGTGCAGGCAGACATGGCGCCGGAAGAGCCAAGGCTTCTACATCTTGATCCAAAGGCAGCATAAGGAGACTGTGTTCCACATTGGGCAGAGCTTGAGCATAGGAGACCTCAGAGCCTTCCCTGTACAGTGACATACTTCCTCCAACAAGGCCACACCTCCTAATAATGCCTCTCCCTCTGGCCAAGCATCCAAACACATGAACCTGTGGGGGCCATACCTATTTAAGCCCCACAAAAGACTATGAAGAAAAAGATACAGGTGGATGGAGTATAAGCATGCACATTTTTTAGAGAGCACTTTGAAATTATCTGTCAAATTTTCCTTTTTTTTTTCTTTTCTTTTCTTTCTTTCTTTCTTTTTTTTTTTTTTTTTTTTTGGTTTTTCAAGACAGGGTGTAGCCCTGGCTGTCCTGAAACTCACTCTGTAGACCAGGCTAGCCTCAAACTCAGAAATCCACCTGCCTCTGCCTCCCAAGTGCTGGGACTAAAGGTGTGTGCCACCACTGCCTGGCCAAAATTTCTAATGTACTATTTGATTCAGCAATTCTAAGAAGATATCTACATACATATTCAAGAAGATATCAGTACCCTATGTCTCACTTGCTCATGCTTTTTTTACTTCCCTAGGATGGTGGAAAGTTAGACACAACCTGAAGATCCACTAAGAGAAAAACCATTAAATACATTAAGTATATAATAATATATTGGGGCATTATTTATATAGAAAAATTGGATCTAAATAGAAGGACTTACTTGAAAGTAAGTTTATAATACGTAAGTTTACAAACAAAATATCTAAGCATCCAATTTCATTTATAGAAACAAAAACTGTTTCCATGTGCTAGGTAAAATAGGAATTTTTTTTTAAATTTTCATTTTATTTATATGAGTACACTATAGCTGTCTTCAGACATACCAGAAGAGGGCATCTGATCCCATTACAAATGGTTGTGAACCACCATGTGATTGCTGGGAATTGAACTGAGGACCTCTGGAAGAGTAGTCAGTGATTTTAGCTGCTAAGCCATCTCTCCAGCCCCCTAAAATAAGGACTTAATAAGTTGCCATCATGAACAGATCTCTGGTGCATTGTGTTAAGTGAGAGAAGCCACACTACAAAGGCTCCAGATTGTAAAATTCTATTGGTGGAGACCTTTCCCTCATTGTGAGAAAACACCTGAGCAAATGAGGTGAGGTACACTTTGGTTCATAGTGTCATAGGGTTTGGCCCAAGATCCCTTAGACCTGTTGCCTTTGGGCCTGTCATAGAACAATTCATATGACAGGGTGTATGTTTGGTCCAGGAAGCTAATCATCTCTTGACCTCTGGAAAAGCAAAATGAGAGAAAGAGCAAGAGCAGGGGTATCATTGGTCACTTTGGGGCATACCTTCAATGACCTAACTTCTTTCCACTAGGCTCCACCACCTGCAATAGCACCATAGGCTGATGGCCAAGCCCTCAACACATGGAGCTTTGGAAGACACTTAGAATCTAGACCATAATAGTCAGTGACTCACTAGAGGGGGAAAAATCTATAAGACCAGCAAACAGATAAATGGTCAGAACTAGAATCCAGGTGGGAAGAGCCAGAAGGGGACACAGACAAGAAAGGTTTGGGGAGTGGTGGACAGTGTCCATTTCTGAATTGTGATGACGGTTATAAAACTGCATGGATTTTACAGATTCAAAGACTGTACATTTCAAATGGTGAGTGTCACTGTCTTAGTTAGGGTTTGCATTGCTGTGAACAGATACCATGACCAAAGCAACTCTTATAAGGACAACATTTAATTGAGGCTGGCTTACAGGTTCAGAGGTTCAGTCCATTATCATCAAGGCAGGAGCATGGCGGCATCCAGGAAGACATGGTGCTGGAAGAGCTGAAAGTTCTACATCTTCATCTGGAGGCTGCTAGGAGAAGACCCGTTCCCAAATGGTTAAGAGAAGGGTCTCATAGCCCACCCTCGCAGTGATACACTTGATCGAACAAGCCCACACCTATTTCAACAAGACCACACCTCCTTATAGTGCCACTCCCTGGGCCAAGCATATTCAAAACACCACAGTCACTAACATGAACTTTACTTCTATAGACATTCAAAAACATTTATAGCCAGGTATGGTGGGTGCACACTTGCAGTCCTGGCTATGGGGGGAACTGGGGCTGAATTACTGAGAATTTGAGCCAAGCCTGGGCTGCAGGGCAATTAGATTCCATCTCAAAAACCAGAATGGCATCCTTGGAAAACAGCAAGAATTTTCATGCTTCTTTTCTGTGTGACTTAATTAAGTTACTTTTAGTAAGAATATGCTCCCTGGTGATTTTTAAAGGTTTTTTTTCCAACATAATATTTATTGATTATTTGAGAATTTCACATTATGAACCCTGATCACACTTACTTTCCCATCCTTCCGGGTCTGTCTTCCTACCCTTGTTACCCCCTCCCCACAAGAAGAGGAGGAAGAGAAGAAAGGGGAAGAGAAAAACACAGAAATCCAATTTGTGTTGCCCATAAACCTACTCACTGAAACATGGTCAAACTCCCAGTAGCCAGCCCCATAAAGAAAACTGAGTCCTTCCCCACACCACCCCTGCCAGATGCCAGTAATTATGGAGAGTTACATTTCAGCATCCTTATCACAAGTTTTAAGAGTGTTCTTTGATGGATTCTATCTAGGATATTAACTTTGGGGCGTGGTGGGTAGGGGTGGCCACAGACACCTTCTATGTCCCTCTTTCTCAACTGTGAGTCTACAGTCATTGATACCACAGTAAAAGTAGCTCCCTTGTCCTATACAGTCAGCGGGAGCTGGTATCATGGACTTCCACATGGTTTCTGGTGACAGCATAGACTACAAACATCTACATGGCCTCTGGTGTTAAGCACATGCCACAGATCTCAGCATGGTCTCTGGTGGTAGTACAGGCCACAGACATCAACCCAGCTCTCGGCTGCAGCACTGGCCACAGGCACCATCCTACCCCTCAGCAGCTGCACAGGCCAAGGGCATCGAACATGGGCTCCCAGGTAACACAGGCCAAGGACACTGGTAGCAGCCTATCCCATGAACATCAACACGGACTCAGCTGGTAGCACAGGCCACTCGCATCAACATGGCCCCTAGCAGCTGCAACTGCCTCTGGACAGTGCATCAACGTGGCTTCAGGCAGCAGCACAGATCATAGACATAGGCGTGGCCCTCGGTGGTAATATCAGCCATGGTCATCAACACAGCCCCAAGCTGCAGCATGGACCCAGACATACTCCTCGACAACAGCTGCACCACAGACATTAAGATGACCTCAAGTGATTTCACAAGCCACTCGCATCAACATGGCTTCTGACTGCCACCTGGACCACAAATACTATATGACCTCTTGCAATAGCACAAACTATGGAAGTCTACCTGGCCTCTGCGGTGGCAAGGGCCTCAGATATCTGCATGGTCTTCAGTGGTGGCCCCGACCACAGACATCCACATGAACCTCCAGCTTCAGTACAGACTGGGGCCTCTCAGACACCATAGAGCTCCAGAGCAGGTGTTGGCAACTGGCACCATCTCTGTTCTTCTCTGATTTCTTAAATGATTTAATGAATAAATTAATCATGAAACACTTGAACTACAGTGTTTTTAATAGCACGCATAGCCACCGTTCAGGAGAAAAGGTATACAATAACATGCAAGAGTGATTTGGGAAAAACATAATTAAAATGTATGCACAAAAAATCTGTGTAGTGGGTGTCTGTGTGGAAACAGACAAGAAATGTATCTATGAAATATTTAGCAGTAATTTACTAGTGCTTTGAGACAGTGTGGTATCATGGATTTTTAACTTTTGTTAAATGATTTGAAACTAGATTATTTCTGTAATTATATTTTATAAAGGGTGTTTAAGTAGTGTGACTAAAGAGGCTCCTTTGACTAAAAGATGGGGGGGGGGTCCCAATCTCTGAGAGGCAAGATTCCTTTATTTAGATAGCAGTGTGGAGGCTGGAGAGTAGGTAGACCATGCAGTAACTAAGGCCCCAGTTTTCTCAGTGAAACTGACCATCTTGTAAGAGAGAAGTAAATTGGTGTCAGAGACAGTGGGGGGTTAAAGAAAGGGCGACAGTCAGGGATAGCTTGTAAGAGGAAGGACAGTAATTGAGAGACTCCTGTAAAGTTATCCCAGGCTCCACTGAACCAAGCTGCTATGTATACAATGGCCAGCAGGGGGCACCAGCAAACTAGGGAGAGAATTAGCCAACATGGATTTCGGTGATTGCCACCAACCAGTGCCGAGCTTTAAGAACGGACAGAAATACAGATTTTTAGATAAAATTGTCCCTATAGATACTGGCAACCAGTTAAATGTTACTTTGCATACTGCCAAACCAAGTGAGAGCTGTCAGCCTGTGGCTGAGGTGGCAGATTAGGGAAATAAGAGGTGGTGCACACTTATTTTTCTAAAACTCTCTATAAGCACTGGGATTTGGTGGTGGCGGAGCGGCAGCAGCAGTGGCGGCAGTGGTGTTGGCAGGGTCTCTCCATGTAGCCCAGGCTGTCTGAGAACTTGTGACCCTCTTCCCTCAGCCTCTGAAATGCTGGGCTACTGGTGTGTGCTACAATGTCCAGCTTTTCCTCCCCTTTTCGAGCCCAGTTGGTTTTGTTTGTTTGTTTGTTTGTTTGTTTGTTTGTTCTAATCACTGCAGCTCAATTCAGGGGAAGCTGAGATACAGTTCAGAACAAGAGAATCATTGATTGAATACGGGGTGCAAAACAGGCCTTTAGAAAAGCACGAAGCAGAAGCGAGATTTTAAAACCCCCGGCTTTCAACAATAAGAGTCAGATTCTTTAAAGGTAAAGGGTCTGTTAAATTCAAGAAGTCAGCTCAGTCAAAGGCTGCTGGAGAAGGAATTCTGCAGTGTTCCCTGGAGGATAGCCTGTGCTGTGTGTGGGCCGCTGGAAAAGCAAAGAAGAGGAAGGGAGGCAATCAGAGCCAACAGTGACAAGTGCCACTCATGACCAATGCTCCCAACCCCCACCCCGGGGCCAAAGCTCCTTCAGGGCCTGCCAATACCTGCATTCGGATACCAAAAACTGCAATGGGTCAGTCCTGCAGCAAGCAGGCCCTCTTCCCTCATAGGCTCTCAGAGTTTGAGAGAGGCCTTAAGAGTTCCAGAATTTCCCAAGAGCCTCAGAAGACATGGAAATGAGCTGAGAGATCAGGCCTAAAAATCCAAAAGCCACCATGGGAGGAGGGAGGAGAATGTGACCAAGGTTTACAGAGTGTCTCTAGAGGCCTCAGGAAGCCCTCAAGGCTGAAGGGGTTGAGAAAGGCTGCAACTGCCGCTGCACTGGACCAGTGAACACACACACACACACACACACACACACACACACACACACACGTACCTCAGGTGAATTTAGAGCAAAACCAGTGCTGGGCTTTGCCTGGGCGGAGGGGGGTGTTGAGTGAGGGGGGGATAGGGTAGGGGGGGTTAAGAGGAGATGAAGAGCATGAAAGAAACACTGAGGATGCTTATTTAAAAAAAAAAAAAAAAAAAAAAAAAAAAAAAAAAAAAAAAAAACAGTTCTGGAGCTGGCGATGCTTGACTCTCAGGAACAAAACTCTTGGCTCTGTTCCCAGCACCACATGAACTGGGTACGGTGGGACATGCCTGTAATTCTAGCACATGCCTGTAATCCTAGCACTTGAGAGATGGAGAAAGAAGGGATCAGAAGTTCAAGGTCATCCTTGGCTACATAGCAAGTTCAAGGCTAGCCTAGAGTACAGGAGACCCTGTCTCAAAAGAAAGTGGGGGTTGGGAAGTTCTAGCTACCCAAAGAACAATCCAAACCTACAAGTGGGGTATAGAATATGTCAGACACCCCAAAATAAAATAAATGAAAACGTATCATATTCTCCCTCTTCTTTTAAAAACAGTGATACCACACTCAGGAACAAGGAAGTGGACACCCCCACCCCTTTTCTCACTTCCTGAGGGACAAGGACACAGAACTTCATCAGCACATAGGGCATTTGACCTAGCACTGGCTTCCCGGATAACCCAAGACACAGCGAACACTGCCAGATGAAAAGAAATGGAGGCCTCAGGGTTGGGTGGGAGTGTGCTCTGGGGTCAGAGATCGGTCGCAGAGCTGGGCATGGCTATGGTTTCAGAGTCCTAGAGATGGGCTCTTGTGCTGTAGAGAGAGATGTGTGGCCACGTGGAAAGAGGAGGGCACAAGACTGTTGCAAAGGTCACACAGAACCTGCGCAGTGGTCATAAGATGAGGTGAGAAGCAGTCAGTCAGATACCGGTCTTGTGTGAAGCCATAGAACCTTTTGGTACTGGGCAGGCGGCATTAAGTATCCCTTTACTGATGGTCTCGTAGCCTGGTAGTCGTGTTTACATTGAGCTCCGAGTTTGTGCTTCTTTCTGGTTTGGGTACTGGGGACCAGCTGTGGTTCTGAGTCCTACGATTCTTCCCTCAGGGTGTCCAGATGCCACCACTGCGCACACCAGGCTGGAAGGATGAGTCTGAGTCGAGGGTTGGGGTCTTCTCCGAGGATTTTAGCATTATGGCTCTTGTAGACGGTACTCAATAAAACAGCCTTATTAGACGATCTTCAGTGAAACAGCTTGTGAGCATATACTTTTTTCAGGGTGGAAAGGGGTTATATATAAACTTTGTCGAGTAGGGAGGAGTTTTCAGAGTGAATGAAATCATTGGCTGGAGCCGTGCGGTGGTGGCACATGCCTTTAATCCCAGCACTTGGGAGGCAGAGGCAGGCGGATTTCTGAGTTCGAGGCCAGCCTGGTCTACAGAGTGAGTTCCAGGACAGCCAGGGCTACACAGAGAAACCCTGTCTCAAAAAAAAAAAAAAAAAAAAAAAAAAATCATTGGCTGGAATTTAAACTATTGTCAATGCTTCATATGTATGAAGAGGTAATCCAGAAATCCCAGGTAATGCTAGCTGGGTTCTTATCGGGATAGAGGAAGTTGAACTTGCAGGTTTGCCAAGGACTATATGATGTTCCTTAGGTAGAAGATTGGGGTCAGGCTCCCCAGATCAGAAGAAGAGGAGGAAGCCCCACTGGAAATGGGAGTCCTCCATTTTGCATGGATCTCAGAGGAATTCGACCTTAGCATCAAGGTCTAACACTTCTTAACGTACTGAAGTTTTGTAACATGTGCTGGGAAACACATAAGCTCGTTCACATCAAGATGCAGCAAAAGTAGGGTGTGCCACGTGTACCCCACCACTGCCTGTCAAACATACTATAAATTAAATTAAATTTCTTTCCAAATGTTCATCTGACAAAAGGAGACTGGTCACGTGTGGAAGGTTTTGTTTTCAGAGAATCGAAGGCAGGCACAAGCTGCTGAGAGCCCATGCTGGGCGTTCTCACTGGACATCCAGAAGGAGGTTGCAGAGAAAGCTTTCGTTCAACACAAATGTCTTTTCTTTTTAAAACTCTCCAGAGAAAATGAAGCCAGAAATGATTTTTTTTTTTTAATTTGCTTTCATTTTCCTCATGCCAAACTAAGTATTACTGAGAGAAAACAGACCTTTTCAGGGAGCCAGTCCCCTGTTCCACAGATCTAATTCTGAGTGATTACTGGTTTTCCTACTGGGGGTGGGGGTGGAGGTGCGGGTGAGGGGGTAGGACCAGGCTCTGAGAGAATTCATGTTGACTCTTAGTTAATCTTCAGTTCTACAACCAGTTCAGCTTCCTTTTCTCTTTTACGATCTAAGGATCTGCTTTGAAATTTTTCTTTCAAATAAACTGGAGGTCTGGCTTTATTCTGTCCTGAAGTTTGCAGCTAAATATTTATGCACGTTCTTTGGGAAGACGGGAGACTACCTGGCCTATGGCAGAACTCCTCAGGTAATGTTGAAATGGCCATCAGAGTCCCTGACCTGTGGATGCTGTGTGGTCTGCCCCAGGGCAGGAGGTGTTGATTATCAATACCATCCATTTAATTTTCTCTAGTATTTACTTTGCTAGTTAAAGCTTTTGCAAGATCTGAGATGGCACTGAACCATGCAGGCGTTTGTAAGATGAGAGAAACCTTTGAAAATCTGCAGTCAGCGCAACTGAAGTGGCACCGAATTGTCCACAGAGAGGGGCCATTCCACATGAGAAACCCGTGGATGACACAGAACTGCTTTTGCTCCTCTGGATTCTTTTTCTGCACGCACTCATTTATATCATCAAGTCCTGGGCCATGGCTGCAGGTTGCTAATGAAGAAAATTTCCAGGCCTACTTCCCTGTCTTCTTGGAAACTTCAAAATTTGTTTGCTGTGGCTTGGAGATTCCTCAAGTAACAGGCTGAATCCTTCCAGGGTCTACTGAGAAGGAAGACTTCTATTACACCTCAAACCAGGTGTGTACTTCTAGAACATTCTTAGTGCCGCTGTGGCAAATTACCACAAATGTAGCAGCTTAGCACACACAACAGGCACAAAAATTCACACACACACAAAAACTCCTCTCTCTCTCTCTCTCTCTTTTACACACACACACACACACACACACACACCTTCAAAATGTACCTCTCCAACTTCAATTCCTGACCTTGAATGTTCTTTTCTGAACTCCAGGTCTTGATATCCCTGTAATAAGGATATTCTTGCATAATCAGGTATCTGTCCATTCCAGTATCTTAACTTAGTCACATGACAACTACTTTGCGTGAGCTAGTTCATTCAGAGACTTCAGAGACTAGAAACAGAGGTGATTCAGTCAAACGTACCAGGACCAAGCCAGGTCTTCTCAGCCTGGGGCCAGTCCTAGGGTTTAGTCCCCACCAGCAGGTTTAAGCCTGGCCAGGTCTTCTAAGGCTCCAGGCTTCAGTCAGTACATGAGCTCCTGGACAGGCTTCACAGCCTGCCTCCTTCTCATCCCTGCAGCCTGGAAAACTAAGGAGCAGGAAGTGTTCATGGGTCAGCATAGGAATTTCAACCTCAGTGTCAGGGACACAATAGATAAGCAAGAACGGAACACAGTTAAAACATGCTTTACTTTGGTCAGTCACCGTTCTTTCCAAGGCCTGGCTTCTGAGGGTGTAGCCCCATGGGGGTGGGGCTGTACAAATTTCATGCAGGACAATTCTGGGAATCCTAGGATACTTAGCATCCCAGGCCTTTGCTCTATAAAGTCTTGCCGAATCCTCCTCCCCCACCCCACCCCAACCATTGTGACAATCAAAACAGACTCCCACTCACTTCCTAATGACCACTAGTGAGGCGGCATTGCCAAAAACCTCAGGCAGGACAATGCTTATCTGTGTAGTCAAAGGTCCTCCGGGAGAAACACATGCAAACACTTGGTCAGGAATTAAATGCTAGGTCCCAGATAAAACTCTAAACTCTGAGGGCTAGGGCTGCTCCTGGGGAGGTTTGTGGTGGGGAAAGGGAACTGTCAACTTCTCCATGATCCCCACTGCCAACTTGATGACCTGAGTTCATAAAGACTCAAAGAAGGAAGTTAAACAGTACCAAACAGTACTTGGGAGCTGGAGGCAAGATTAGCAGATCAAGTTCATCCTCGGCTACTCAGTGAGTTCAAGGCCAACCTGGACTACTTGAAACTGCACTTCAAAAACAAAACAAAAGTCAAGAGGTATCTTCTTGCTGATTGGTTGATGCTATGGTTTCAGTGTGGTTTGTTTATTCTGAAACTCCTGTTGAAAATTTGACTGCTGTTGAGGCCCGAGCTGCCCCACACTTGGGGGCCAAAAATGTTGTGGACCGCTCTACCCCACGTTTGGGGGCCAAAATGTCTCAAACCGTTCTGTCAATGTTGGAACCCGCACTGCCAAAAGCCTGGGGGATTAAACTGTTAGAGCTTGCACTGCCCCCAAGCTGCTCCAGTCCTCTAGTCGGGGTTCAGCAAGAGAGAGAGTGAGGACGGATGTGAAGAATGGAGACCAGACAGAGTGTGATTCAATCCCGTTTATTCTTCAGTCTCTCTTCCCAGTCCAAGTCCCTAGTCTTGAGTTTCTAGTCCCTAGTTCCTAGTCCCTAGCGCCTCCAAGTTCCAAGCTTCTTTTTAAGCTCACTTCCAAGTGCCCAATACTTAATAATTTCTTCTGTCTGCCTCTCGCCTTTTATGTCTCACTTCTGAGCCACACCTTTAAGTCATGCCCTTAGGCCTTGTCTCTAAATCTGATCTCTAAGCCACGCCCTTAAGTCATACACCTTTAAGTCTCACACACCCAAGGGAAAATCCTGGGTATCTAAAACAAGATGTTATCAGAGTGTGCTCAGCTGTTGTAGGCTATTGTAATCAACTCTCTTGTCAGGGTATATGGCTCAAGATGGCTGCAAGGAAGATAGCCACCTTCTGCCGGCTCCCCACAGACTGCTACTATGGGTGTCTTAGAAGGTGAAGGCTTTGATGTGATAGATACCGAGGAGAATGACAGCCTATCTTGAGGAACTGAGTGTATGTTTGAGTGAGCAAGTTGTGATAAAGTGTACCCACCCTGTGTTCTGTCTCTTGCACAGGCTTCCACTTGCCCTTCAGTTCCCTGCCATGTTCTGACCCAGTACCAGGTCCATACCTGATCCATACACATGATCATAGATTCCAGAGCCATGAACTATACCACCACCATACCTTTTAAGTTACGAGGTCTCAGATAGTTTCTCATAGAAGCAGGAAATGGTATATGATTGAGTGTAACTGATTCTCTTCTTCTGATGGGGTTTTGTGGGTTTTTTTTTTTTTTCTTTTGAGCTTCCACTATGAGAATGTCTATCACAACTCACAGGATCTAAGGATGCTTGACATGCCTGCGGTCACAGCCTTGCATCCGTACATCCTTGGCAATCCACATATATGTGCTATGTAGCTATGTACATACAGAGAGAATACCTCTTTCCATGGAGAAGAGGGCAAACACTGGAAGTCCACTTGTGTTCTGTGGGTGACGTCCACAGCCTAACTTCGGAATATTATTTCTATTGTAGCTCAGCACCGAGCCGAGCCTCCCATTACAGTATCCTGCTATGGTTACGGATTCAGAGAGCATTTCCAAGGCAAACAATGTAAGAGATGACGCTCAATGGCTAAGAATCGCTGGGTCCCTGAGTTTTCACAGTTTGGTTGGTTGGTTTATTTTGTTTCTCTGTGTAGCCCTGGCTGTCCTGGAACTTGATCTGTTGACCTGGCTGGCCTTAAACCTAGAGATTCCCCTGCCTCTGCCTCCCAAGTGCTGGGATCAAAGGCATACGCTATTACCACCTGGCATATTTTTCATAGCTTTGACAAAGAGTATTTAACCTTCGTGTGTGTGTGTGTGTGTGTGTGTGTTCCAATATATTTTCTAGCTGAATATTGGAGATAGTTCTTCAGATTTCTTTTTCTTTTCTTTTTTTTTTTTTTTTTTTTTTTTTTTTTTTTTTTTTTTTTTTTTCCTGCAGTAGAGCAGTTAACAAGGACTTTTTCTTCCAGTCAAAACTCTGGGAAGCTAAGCATGGCAGTACATGTCCATAGTCTCAGCATTTAGGAGGCTGAGGCAGGAGGTTCATGACTTCAATTCCAGCCAGGGCTACCCAGTGATACCCTGTCTCAAAAGTAAAATAATATAAAGTCTTAAAGCCCAGAAGCCTGCTACGCTGTATTCCTTTCCCGCCAAATGGCTTTTGGGGTCCAAGTAACTTGTCATTCATACTGTGTGTGGAGTTTCCAGAACGTCTGGAACACAGAGGAGTGGCTAATTCAAATGTGATGAGGACAGGGTGACCGGCTTTACAACAGCAACCTCTGCAGCAGGACTCCACATAAAACATCTGCACGTAGATTTCTCTCCTTTGAGCCCTATGAGGCAAGCCACTTCCCATGGGAAGCAACGCTAAGACGAAAGAGACAGAGTAACAGTGGGAACTATTAGGTGCTGAGTGGGATTCTGTATGGACGCTTCTGTTGTCTTACTTAAGACTGAGAGTGAACAGAAACAGTAGACCTTGTTGTCATCCCAGTAGACCTGGGGCTCAGAAAGGGGAAGTGACCTGTCTAAAGCCACACAGCAGCGAAGTGTCTCTTTCTACAGTCTCCACACATTTAGCTTTCTCTCCTGAACTAGAATTTGATCAATTACTTATAAAATGCTCTGCTATTCACCCTATGCCTGGGGGGAAGGGTGGACTTAGGAATTTTTTTTTATCCACCTCTTTTATTGAATTTTAATGCCAGAAGAAGAAAGCGGGATAAAGGGGGTAGACGTTTATGGTTTCCACTGTTGGCATTTAAGGATGGGTGAAAAGGAATAAGGGTTTGAAGAAATAGCCTTGCCTTTCATTGAGCTGCTTTGTAAAATTGGTATTTGGGACCAATTAAGCCGAGGTAAACACCAAGGCATTTCAAGAGAGACAAACTTCATCTCCTAGTGAAAGGGTTAAAATTTTTCAAAAACTCCTAACAGGCAGAGCAGAACCAAGAGTGCAGGTCAGCTTGGTCATGAGCTCTGTGTTTCAGGAACTTGGCTGACCACAAGATAGATGGTTGATTACGTATAGGCTCTTAGAGAATAGCCTATACAAAATGTTCCCCATGACTGTTCCTTGTACCCTGTCACAAACTGAATAATGGGCTGGGACTTTCCACAGGTGCTCTCCAATAACCCTCCTTCACTCCCCCTGGGTTGTGGTCCCCCCCCCCCCAGTTGTGGTTTTTTGGCTTTAAATTCTCTCTGTCTCCAAAGCCCTGGGGTCAAACCCCACTGCCCTTGTGTGGGTCATGGGTCTTGACCTCAACATGTTGATCAAAATATACCTCTTGCTGATTACATCAAGTTCGGTGTATTGTGACTTACTAGGTGGCTGAAAATTCCTGAGACTTGGGTGAGGTCCTCCCTTCGTGGGGGCCTTACACTAGTACCTATAATAGTCATTAGGAGCTCAGAGCACACAGCACATAGGAGGCTGGTGGTATCAGGTTCTATGTTGGCACTGCCCTGTACATTTCCAGAGTCTGCCCTTTGCCCTTTGCCAGTGGCACATTAAACAACTTCCTCAGCCCAATGGGGCCCCTCTGTAAGCTCTCCCACTGCCCAGTTATTTCTAACCCATGAGTTCTCCCTTGGGCTTTAGGGAAACTCAGCTCACTCCTTTCACTGTATGCAGTTATGTACAACAAACACACACACACACACACACACAAATACACACACATATATACAGGCTTCCCTTAGTCCCAAACATCAATACCTCTAATCCCAGGGAAGCCATTAGTTTGTAACACACGGCATTCTTTGTTGCCCTTCTGCACATTCAAGTATACCCACTGTCAGGCTTTTCAAAAGCCTGAGTTGCAATGAATGACTGGATAATGCAAGTTCCAATGCTGTTTTAGTTGACAGCAGGAGTTTTTTTTTTGGGGGGGGGGGTTGATTTGGTTTGGTTTTTGGTTTTTTGGTTTTTTGGGGTTTTTTTTGTCTGTTTGTTTTTTGTTTGTTTTGTTTTTTCAAGACAAGGTTTCTCTTCGTAGCCCTGGCTGTCCTGGAACTCCCTTTGTAGACCAGGCTGGCCAAGGATCTCAGAATCCACCTGCCTCTGCCTCCTAAGTGCTGGAATTAAAGGCATGCGCCACCACTGCCCAACTAATACCGGAGTTTAAGAGCACAGAGAGTGTAAATATTTAGTAAGGATTAGGTGGCTGCCCATAACACACAACAGAGTGAGGATAGACCAAGCTTGACAACTGAACACCTTTCCAGAAGGAACCTGAGCCACCCGGGCCATGCCTGAAGCTTTCCTTGACAGACATCCCGTGACCCTGGCATTTCCAGCATCTTGACGTTTCCATTGCATTCCACAGTTACCACACACAAACCACTTTAGTGTGATTGTATAGCACCAGTAACTCTACAGCTGGATAGCACAGTCCGTGGTAAGTGGCACCAGGAAGGGGCTGAGGGGTCCCCTTTAACCTGGCTAGTCTTCAGTCTAGTATAAGGCAGGTCCTTGACTCTCTCACAAAATATGTAACTCAGAAATTATACTCCTTGGAATGTATCCAAGGAAATGAAGTCAGGAAGCAGTGCACACCTTTAATCCCAGCACTTGGGAGGCAGGGGCAGGCAAGTCTCTAAGTTCAAGGCCAGCCTGGTTGACAGAGTGAGTTCTGGGATAGCCAGGGCTACACAGAGAAACCCTGTCTTGAAAACCCAAAGAGGGAGAAAGAGACAGACAGACAGACAGACATGTTTTAACACCCTTCTTTTTGTATACATATATGTATATACATATGTATTTTTATATATGTATGTATATATGTTTATTACTTATTCACTTCACATCCTACTCACTGCCTGACTCCCAGTCACCCCCTCCCACAACCCTTTCCCCATTCCTCCATTTTCCCCATCCCCTTTTTCCTCTGAGCAGTGTCTAGTAACACCCTTGTTCTTAACAGCTCTAAAGTAGAAATAACTCAAATAGCCATCAGCAGGATGAAAGTCAAAATGTAACCATCCCTACAATGAAACAAACAAACAAACAAAAAAAAAAGACCAAGGAAAAAGAAAGTAACTGTTATATTGCACAAAAAGCAGCCAGATGTAAAAGGATACTGTACACAAAAATAAGAACAGGCATTCCCAGGGTTGTGAAAAGGACCTCTCATGTCTTGGTTGGTATTTATATGGCTAGACATGCTTTTCAAAATTCTAGAACTTATCACTTAAGATCCATGCAGGGCTAAGAGTGTAGTTCAGTGATAGAACAATTGCCTAGCATGCTCAAGGCCTCTAGGTTTGACCCCCAGCACCTCAGAAAAAAATATATAGATAGTATTATGGTAAGTTGTGCATCAACATGAAATTACATGTTTTATATTTTTATATCATTATCGTCATCGTTATCATCATCACATCGAGTCATCACCAAGGCCATTGGCCTCAAGGAGAACTGGAACAGGTTTTGTGGCTGTTTGGGATGCACCAGCTGCTCTCTGAGTCCAATACTTCATGGTGCCCATGAGAACTGAGCATCTGCTGTTCCGAGCCTGGTGACTCTGCGCTCATGACTCAGACTGACTCCTAACTCGCCAGTTCTTTCTATTGCTGTTTCTATCTTTACTCTCCATTGTCATCTCAGTTTTTCTTCCTTCCCTGATCCCTGCAGGGCATGAAGGTGAATGATTAGCTAACCCTTTCCAACGGCATCATCTCTGTAGGTACCAGAGGTCTGTCCACCTAAACCCAACGAGGTCGAAAGCCTCTGGTCTGCTTTCTTATGTGTAGAGTTACCTTTGTCAGTACGGTTTTTCTGTATTGTCCTTATGAGCAAGATGACAGGGGCTCATGATATACTTCATGGTAGAATCTGGAACCCCTGAGGCTGTGTGGGTGGCTGGATACTTGAAAGTTCCCGTGTCAGTCATTGTAGTTATCTACGGCCCTGCCGTTAAGGCAGTGGCACCCTTGCCTGACCCTTGCCCCTTTGTATATTTGTAGGCTGCCTTTGGGGTACACCTCTCTGCTACAGTAAGAATTCCTATGCATGTACTTTAGACCTACAGTACCTCCCCCAATATTTGGTTGTCTAACTGTTAATGCAACAACATTACCAGAATTACTAAATCCAATGAGGTCAAAAGCCTCTGGTCTGCTTTCTTATGTGTAGAGTTACCTTTGTCAGTATGGTTTTTCTGTATTATCCTTACGAGCAGGATGCACTTACCAGTTAAGTGTATGCTCAGTGTCGACAGTTAACTAACTCCCTTAAAACCAAGAGACAAATTTGTTGATGAAGCCAAGCTGGGGGAGGGCGTGGCCTCAACAAAGTTCCCATCATGCTCCGGCACAGCTCAGGTAGGTTTCAGAAGATGGGGACTGGTTGGAATGAGGAGGCATCAAAGTTTGCATTCGTGGGTTCATAGTGCGGGCAGGGGTGACGGGGAGAGTCTAGGAAGAGCTTAATGAACAAGATGTAGCAGTTATCGACAAGATGTAGCCATTATCAACAAGCCGCTCAGCTGACTCCCGCTCTCCAGGACTAAGAGTTTTCTGGAGTAAGTGATGAATTTATTTTGGCTCCAATCCCAGCATTAGTTAGCACAGGGCCCTCAACTCTGATTCCTAGTTGCCAGTGATGTTTGTGTAAAATCTTATAGTAACTTCTCATGCCTCTTCATCAATCATAAAGCCACTGTGGGAGGCTTCCCCCGGACCTTGAGCTAGCATTTTAGGTGCTTGTAAGCCACAAGGCATGGATACCAGGAACTGAACTCCAGAAGAGCAGTACTTGCTTTTAACTGCTGAGCCATCTCTCCCTATACTTCCTTCTTAAACCGAGCATGTGTGGAAATATACTACTTAACTGAGCATATTCAGAAATGTCGTACATAGAGAGCCCAGTTTGGTCCTTATAGTCCCCAAGATGTGACCCCATTATCTTTGGTTACACCAACAGCTACCAAATTAAAGCCCTTTATCTTCACCGGGTGCCTTTCTTTGCCATGCATCAAGATGCTCAACTTTTAGGGGCAGCTGCCTCCCCCGGAAGTGGTAAAGCAACATTCCGTGCCTGCCTCCTTCTGCTGGAGTGAAGTACTCTACCAGAGAGCCATATACAAGTCACACTGTGTCAAACTGGCACAGCCAAGACATAAAAGCAGAGAAAGGAGGATATTACTGCAGCAGACCAGGAGAACGGGGAGGCATCTCCACAGCAGAGCCCTCCTGGAACACAAAAGCATGTGACTTTTACAGAGGGCTCTCTATGTATGACATTTCTGAATATGCTCAGTTAAGTAGTATATTCCCGCACGTGCTCCGTTTCAGTCACTACAGCGACGATGGACAATGGTGGTACTCACCATAGGCTTTTCTGAGCCTTGGCCATGGATGCAAACATCAGGGCACAAGTTCTGCTGGCATGGGGAAGGAGGCCCCCTGTGAGGGAAGGAACAGATGGATCCCGAGGTAAGGCTGAACATCTCCACCCCCTGCCTGGCTTGTCCTGGCAAGTTCTCTCAGGCATGAGGCACAGCCTGGGGATTGCAACAGCCACCTACCTCCCTGATGTCCCACCCCCACTCTCTCCTACCACCACTTGCCCTCTATGAAGCTTCCCCCCTCATCACAGAACCCTCTTCCACAGGCTGCTAACTGCTCCCTGGTTGGCTTTGTTTGCTACTGGATACAGTGCGGCTCTTCACCCCGGCCTAGGGCCCTTCTGTAGAACACCAGACACAGTGCCCCTGTCACTCTTAAAGTCACCCCTCTCTAGACTCTGCCTTGAACACTCAGAATCTCAGACCTTTCTTATGATTCTTTCCTCTTGCCTAAATCTTATTCACCCTTCAGGACCTGCTCTAATGTCCTTCTTTCTAGAAAGATTTTCCTGAGTCCTTCATAGGAAGGTATGTCACCTCCTCAGGGTCCCCTCTGCACTATGTTCATAAGTCTAGTATGGCATAATTTGTGTTTTATCATAAATCGTGGGATTCTATATGTCTCCTCATTAAATTATAATATCCTTGAGCACAATATAGTGAGTGAATAAGTGAGTAAAAAGCCAAATTTTACACAAGTTACGGTTTCTTTTTAAACTTTAATATGCATCTCGGTCTCTCTTTACCCTCCCTGGAGCAGAACATAGAGCTTTTGGGAAAGGAGAAATGACGTTAGCTGTGATATGGGGCCTCTTGCCTCTGGAATCTTCTGGCTTCCCTTTCAGGTGCCCTCTCCACTCTGAGGTTCCTCTCCATCCACAGATGCTCCGCAGATCAAAGCCAAGCATCTGCTAGCGTGTGACTGGGTGTGGCATGTGACGTCTTTACAGAGTTGTTGTCTAATCCGAGAAGTGAACGGTTGGAACCCAAGGGCGCCACAGATTCTCTGTGCGTCTAATTGTCTCCAAGTGATTGAAGAAGCAATTAGAAACCTGGGCGTTCCCGACCAGTAGGAAAATCATTTCTGAGTAGAGGTCCCTTTGGAGGTTCGTGTGACAATCTGATTATCTGAGGCCACAGCCTGCCAGCAGCAGTTTGCCTGTCCTTCCTGACACAGCACCCCCACTACTGTGACTCAAAGCTCCCTTTGGAGTTGCCAGCTGGGCTCCTTGGAGCCTGTGGCTTTGATGCCTCCCCCACCGCTGCTGCTACAACCTGTGTTATCCAAACTGTCCGTGTCATACCAAAAAAAATTGCCTTTTTCCCCATTTTCTGGGCCACCACACTATGGACTACCTGAAGAGCCAGCTGGGGCCTGTGCATTTTGTGTTGGTCTCTGTGGGGGATTCTTAGAGCTACTGTGACTGAAATACATCACACAACTCTAGGGGGCATCCTTCATGTTAGGATCATTACAGACAAGCACACAGTATGATTCTTGATCCTATGAAGTTACCTATATATTCACATATTCATTTACATATCAGTGGGTTTCTTGGAATGTTTCTCTCTCTCTGCTATTATGAATGATACCAGTATAAATATGAATGTACAAATTAAAATTGTTTTGAGACCAAGTGTGATGTATATAGCCCACACTGACCTCAAACTCACAATCTTCCAGCCTCTGCCTCTGGAGTGCTGAAATTACAGGCATGTAATACCATGCCTAGCTTTTAAAAAATTAATAACACAGCAAAACATGTCCTTAGGAATAACTCCCTTGTATCTTTGTTCTGCTGCTGTTTGTACAGCTTTGACTTTGAGATGAGCTCATACTGTATTGATAGGATCAGACTGTGTTTTCTGGGCTGGTTTGAACTCCTGATTCAAGTGATGCTTGTGTTTCAGCTTTCCAAAAAGCTGGGACCACAGACGTGTGCTATCAGCCACAGGTAACTCCTTTGGGTCCTTCAAAGTGTCTCTGAATTGTTTATTTAATCTTACTTCCTTTTGTAGGTTTGAGGTCAGGGTCACATGGTCCTATTGTTCCCACCACTATACCTGTGGGTTCTGAAAAAAATTTTAATATGTATTTATATATAATATATTTTTCTGTATTTATGTATGATTTATATATTTTTTTAATTTTATATTTATATGCAAGATAATTTTATTTATATATTTATACATAATTTTTATTTATTTATATATTTATATAAACTTGTATATTTTTTATATAATTATATATGTGTGTGTATATGTTATATAATATATGTTATATAATTATATATGTGTGTGTATATGTGTGTGTATATGAATAATTATATATGTATATGTATTTGTTGTGAAGAAGAAAGGACATGGGCATGTGTGTGTGTGTGTGTGTATGTGTGTGTGTGTATGTGTGTGTGTGTGTGTGTATAGGTCAGAGGATAATTTGGAAATGACAGCTTTCTTACCATGTGGGTTCTAGAGAATAAAGTCAGGTCACCAGACTTGGCAGCCATCCTGTCAGGTCCTGTTTTTTTTGTTTGTTTGTTTGTTTGTTTGTTTGAGAGGTATTTTTTTCTAGAAGGCCTCTATAGAATAACCAGAATGAATCAATACAGTAAGATTGTTTTCTAAAACTAATAATGACAAACTGAAGAGGTAGAGGTTTTGTATTGGATTTTGGGTATGCTGGGAACTGATACCTCACACTGCTTACCGCCATCAATGTTAACATAAAAGGCTTTGCCTTTCAGAAAATGCTTAATTAGGAAAATAAAGCTAAATATCCTTTAATAAAAAATCCAAATAATAGACACTCAGTTTTTCCTCACCAGAGTGTCTCTGTTGGTTGAAGTTGTTATGACAAAATAGTTTAGACCAAGTGGCTTAAATCACACCCATTCTCTCAGCATCCTAGCGATGGGAACATTCTAGAAGAAGGTACCCTGGCTTAGTTTGTGCTAAGGGACTTCTTGCCCACCCTGCAGTTGGATGCCTCTTCACTCTGATATCAAGAGACCTTTCTTGGTGTCTGCCCCCCCCCTTTTAAACTTTTTATTGGTTCTTTGTGAATTTCTTATTATTCACTCCACTCCCACTCATCTCCCTCTCCCCTCATATCTGCCCTTCATTCATGCAACGTCCCCCACAACAGAGAAAAAAAAAAAAAAAACTCACCGTGGAAGCTATAGTGTGCCGCGGTGTGTTCTACAGTCTACCCTTTTGTCCACACTTCTGTTTGCAGATGTTCATTGCAATGAGTCTGGTAGAAGGCCTCTGGCTTCTGCTACTCTATTGATACTGAAGCCTCCCTGGGGTTCCTCTCGGATATCCTGTTGTTGCCCTGTATCATGGAGATCCTGCAGTTTTGGGTCTATAGGACAGGACCCTGCATGTACACCAGCAGTTCATTGATAGATAGATGCTGAGGCAGGTCAACTCAAAAGCCCTGGATCTGGGATTGAGATGCATCTGAGCTGGTCAGCCTTCCAGCTGCTCTCATGCCCTCAGGGGTGGCTCAACAGCAACCCTACAACCAAAGCCATCCTGGTGCCCAGGTGAGGTACAGGGCCCACTCTCCCAAGTGCTGCAGCAAGTGAGGGGCAGGGCCAGCCCTCCTGCCTGGCATAGGTGGCAAGGGGTGGGCATGGGGATCTCTCCTTTACCCATGCCACTTGTCAGCACTCACTCCTACTCACCCTTGAAGCCCACTCACCTACATCCCACATCTCTACTGTGATGCCCAAGTGAGGTGTAGGGTCTGCTATCCCAAGTGCTGCTGACCCTCTTCTTATGAGGACACTAACCCCAGGGTAGCAGTCCTACCCACATGACTTCATCTAAGCCTAATTCCTTCCAAATCCCACTTCCATGTTGAAAATCAGAGCTTTAACAAGTCCATTTGAGGACTACACACCACATTTAGTCTCTGATGCTGGGGAAGTTGCATTTCCCCATGGCAACAGAGTTCAACTGTGATCATCAAATGACTGTGTACTTGTTGGCTTTGATTTATTTTATAGTGCAGAGGATAGATCCCTTGGGCCTGGTTCATGATGGGCAAGTGCTCTATCTCTGAACTCTAGGCCCAGCCTAACAATTTACCTTCTGATGAGATGACCCACTTCAAAATCCTAACTCAACTGTAGTCACTAATGGCTATAAAATCATGAACTTTGGTCCAGTATCAGTCAAGCTCCACCTTAAAACCAGACCCCACAAACTTCAAAAGCACCCCTACCTCTGATATCTCTGCTACTAAGATTGGCTTTTTAGATTTTTTTTTATGTGTACTAGTGTTTGCTTGCATGTGTGTCATGCATCACATGCATGCAGTTCCTGTGGAGGCCAAAAGAGGGCATCAGATCCCTTGTAACTGGGATCAGATGGTTGTGAGCTTATCTTGTGAGTGCTTGGAATTGAACCTGGTCCTCTGGAAGAGAAGCAAGTCCCTTTAATTTCTGAGCTGTATCTCTAGCCTTTTTTGGGTAAAGATACTGGCTTCTAGCAGACATCTAAATCAACAATGTAATTATTTGAGAGGAGTCAAGTAAAGAAATTATCAAAATGGCTGCTCTATGACTGGGGATGGGGGACTGTAGATGAGAGAGAGAACTTACGGAGACATTGGAACAGTCCAGAGCAGAGAGAAAAGCAGCAGATTGGACATGGCCAGAGCTAGGGAAGCAGAGCATGGGGGAAAAAAATCACATGAGTTATAAGGAAGTGAGTAGCTGGGGGAAGGAAGCCCATTAGCTGGAACAGGCCTGGCAGTTTGGGGTAGAAGTAAGAGAGGACAGAATGTGTGGGGGCTCTGAACTACACAACAAGTACTTGTGGGTGGGGACTGAGGGAGGCTGGAGCCAGCGTGTGCCATGTGCTTCGATAGGCAACCACAGGTATATGTCAATGAAAGCCATATGTCTCTTCTGCCAGAGGCAAGGCTAATGAAAACCCTTTTCCTTTTGGCTAATGAAAACCCATTTCACAAGTTCCCGAGGAATGCTTTCGTGTATCTAACCACCAGAGATCCATCTTGAGCTAAGCCAAGACTGTCATTTCTGGACATATGCACCTCCTGAGACCTAACAATAATAAAGTAAGTGGGGAAAAAAAAAGACAAAATAAGAATTTGGGGGGTTGGGAGGGTTATTTTTGTTGTTGTTTGTTTTGTTTTTGTTTTTCAAGACAGGGTTTCTCTGTGTAGCCCTGGCTGTCCTGGAACTCACTCTGTAGACCAGGCTGGCTCAGAAATCCGCCTGCCTCTGCCTCCCCAGTGCTGGGATTAAAGGCGTTCGCCACCACTGCCCAGCAAGGTTGTTTGTTTTTAAGCATAGTTTGGATGTTATCTCACATGCCAGAAATCCCAGTATTTCAAGGCAGAGCCAGAAGACCTGGCTATCAGTCTGGGCTACATAATGAATTCCTATCTTTAAAAGAAAATTACACTGAGCTAAAGAGATAGCCTAGTGGTTAAGAGAACATAGAGGATCCAAGTTCAATTCCTAGGTCCAATGTTAGGCCTGACCACAACTGCCTAGAACTCTAGCTCCCAGGGTGTGAGGATAGGGAGGGTTTGATGCCTTTGACCTACCTCCACATGCACCTGTATTCACGTGTACACACCAACAAACACATTTTTTTTAAAAATTTAAGTTGGGTGGTGGTGGCACATACCTTTAATCTCAGCACTGGGGAGGTAGAGGCAGGCATATCTCTGAGTTCAAGGTCTACAGAGCAAATTCCAGAACAGCCAAGGATGCACAGAGAAACCCTGTCTCAAAACATCAAAAAAAAAAAAAAATTAAAGGTTTTGGTTAAAAAAATTGCATGACAAAAAGCATATTGGTTTGGGGGACTGTGGCTTGAAACAGGCTCTCAATACATAGTCCTGGCTGCCTTGGAACTTGATGCACAGACCAGGCTGGTTTTGAACTCTTAGAGATCCACCTACCTCTGCCTCTTTCCTACCTCTGGGCTAGGATTAAAGGTGTATGCCCCCCCCCCATATTGATATTTTTAGATTTTTTTAAGAGAAGGGAAAGAACTTACAGCAACATTTAACCTATTACAGCCATGAAAAACATAGCTTCCATCTTCAGTGCTTAACTTGAACAAACTTGTCAAGAATTGTCAGAAATACAAAGCCTTTTATTACTATTTCAGTTCCTTCCTTTGTTGTGGGTCTGTTTAGGTTGTTTGTCCTTCTTGTTTTAACTCATTTCTTTTAGGTTTTCCAATGTAACGAAGTAAGGGTTTTAAGGTATACCTTTATAATACTTTGTATTTCTCTGGTGTCTCTTGTAATGTTTCCCTGTTCATTTCTGATTCTTTTAATTTGCATCCTCTCTCTCATTTTTTGGTTAGTTGGGCCAAGGATCTGTCTATCTTGTTTATCTTCTCAAAGAACCAGGTCTTAGGTTCATTGATTTTTTTTGTGTGTTGCTTTCTTAGTTTCTATTTCATTAATTCTCATTCCTTTCCACTGCGTTTAGATTTGTTCTTGTTTTTCCAAATTTGGGGGGTTGGGGAGGGGGCGTTGAGACAAGGTTTCTCTGTGTAGTCTTTGTTATCCTAAAACTCACTCTGTAGACTAGGCTGGCCTTGAACCCAGAGATCTGCCTGCCTCTGCCTCCCAAGTGCTGGGATTAAAGGTGTTCATGACCACTGCCCAACATTTTTTTTTTCAAATTCTTGAGTTACATTATTAAGTTATTTATTTGAGCTCATTCTGATTTTTTTAATATAGGCCCTTAGAGCTATGAAGGTTTCTCTTAGAGCTGCTTTTAACATATCCCAGAGGTTTTGTTGTATAGTGTTTTCATTTTCATTTAGTCCCAGAAATATTTTAACCCAAACTCAGAAAGACAAATGCCTTATGTTCTCCCTCATCTGGGATCCAAATCCTCAGATGTAAGTATAGCTACTGCCCCTCATTGAAGAAGCTTTTCTTTACAGCAAATGGAGACCATCACAAGAACCCCCAACAGGATACAATACAGAGATCCCGTTGGTGGGGAGCCCAGGCCAACGAGTATATCTACATCACACTTTTCTGCATCTAGGGAAACATCACAGTAGAGGAAGTGGAAAGATTGTAAGAGCAAGAATTCCAGGAAGTCTGCAGGGACCGTCTTTCTAGCTGCATAAGCAAGACAGGGACAATGGTAATATTAATGGCCATATTAACACAGAAGGGAAGAAATTTCATGGTGTCTCACCTCCTAGACAAAAGAAAAAAGACTGGTGGGAGAAGAAGAGAAAAAATAACCTCTCCCAGGGATGTGGCCCCTTATTGATTATCCAAAGCAGAGTGGTCAATCCTGAAACCATATACATGCTATCAATGAAAACAGATGCAGCAAGTTGTATTTATACATATTTGCACATAAACATACATACATAACAGTAATAATAAAAGAAAGAAAGGCTGTCACCTTAAGAGGGATGTGGGAAGGGTTGGAGGGGGGATACCTGGAAAGGACTGAGAGGGGAAAATGTAATTCTATTCCAATGAAAAATCTATTTCTAAAAAAAAAAAAATCAATTCAAAAGTCACTGCATCTTTTTATAAAGGGTTTTGCCACATGTATATTAAACATTATAATTAAATATATCACTCATCTTCATATTTGAATAAATGTAGAATTAATAAAATACAAATTCCATTCCCTTAAAAAAAAAATGCCCCAAATGGACCTTCAGATGGTAGGTAGACAGCACCGCTGTCTTTATTCACACTAAGCAAAGCATAGTCAGCTCAGTTTGAAGCAAAGTTTCCCAAGGAAACAATACATACCAAACTAGCTAAGTAAGGTTAAGCATCAGGATGAGGTTGGCAGATTCATAAAAATCTCATCTCACAATGAGAACAAGGTTCTAATACTATCCATGATGCTACTTCAGCATGCAGCTGTTAAACAAACAAAGAGGCTAACAAAACTCAAGAATCTTCTCTGGGTCCTGGTTCATCATAAAGTCCTTCTGGGTTTCCTTAAAATGTCTCAAGATTTTCTTTTGCAAAAATCAGGCAAATAGCTAGCTAAGTGGCAATAAATCTTGACTGGACCTGACTCTTTCCAAGCAATGAGTCACTGGCTGAGGGTGGAGGGGTGAATGACCCAAGCACTCAAATGTGCCTGCATTTATTTCTCCTGGCACATTAGAGCAGCATCTTTTTGTGAGAGACCCACCTCCGGATGCTCTGATTCCTCAGAGTTAACAGTGTTCTCCAAAACTCCTTTCTGCAGTCTTTGACCAACAACACTGAAGCTTAAGTGTTTTGGCTACAGCTGGTCCAACATGGGTATTTGTTGACCTATCTAAAGGATCTTGAAGGGAAAACTTAATGTGTGAGTTTCAACATCCAGAAACACATCTCCACATATGGTCCACAGGTAACAGACAATACATACATGCATGTGTGTGTGTTTGCAAGCATGTGAGCATAGACATAATCATAGCCTTGATTTCTACATTGCACCAACTATTGAGATGAGTGAAAACAAGAGCGCATCCATATAATAGATACTAAATCCAAGTAGCTTTTAATCCTTGTGTATTTTTCTCAACCAAATATTACTAAAAGCACCAATGCAATCACACACACACACACACACGCGCGCACACACACACACACACACACACCTTTGCTCTGTAGATTTAAAAGGAATATCTTAAGATGCTCTTTGTCATCCGACATTATAATGAGTGTTTTCTATCAACCACTAGAGGGCAGTACAGACCAACCAAAAGCGAAAGCATATGCAGTGGCCCTGAATTTGACGGGGTCTCCAGGTGATAAACAGCCACTTGATTACAATGAAGAATTTAGGCAAAACAGTTCAGGCCTCACGTTTTCAAAACCCAAAATGAAAACAGAATGCTTGTTCTCAACACTGTGAGAAATAGGTATGTTCTCTGTGATGTCTTGGACATTAATTGCTGTGCGTCTAGGCTCAACTTGCCTGTGTTTTAAGTTTCATCTACCCTTAAAGGTAAATGAAACCCTTATCTTCTTCATCTTCCCTTAAAGTGTCCTTAAAGTGCCTGGTGTCCAAAGAGGCCTGAGAGGTGATGGATCCCCTGGAACTGGAATTAAAGAGAGTGGTGGATCCAGAGACTCCCCTGGAAGAGCAACTTTTAACCACTAAGTAATCTCTCCCACCTGCTTCTCTGTTTAACTGTTAACCTTGCTCTACTTAATTAAAATTGCACGTGCTCTGGGTTCACTCTCCGTAAAGCTGAACACATTAGAGGTTATACAGCCAAAACCCAAATACGGTCTTCTCCAAGGTAAACATCTTGGTAATTTGGGCAACTCCTCCAGCTTAGTTTTTTTTTCACTTGTAAAACAGAGCTAAGGAGATCAATCCTTTGGCAACTGCTTGAAGCGTGAATATACAAATACTTAGTGCAGTGCCTGGCACGTAGTAAAATGTAACGTATATTTTTGTATTATATTTAATATTCTTTTTTTTTTACAATGACAAATGATATTATTATTACATTTGTGACCAAAAAAAAAATGTGGAAACACATTTACACTACTGCTAACCTTAAAGGCCCGTTGAGAAATACCGATATGAAATGTATTTTCTGGTTCTGACTCCTGCACTGGCCACATACTGAAAACGTATTAAGCTTTAAAGTTTCATGGAGATTGAATACCAAACTGGAAAGGTATATGGAGAGTTTTCATCTTTGTCAGCAATGCCTTTTGCTCCTAACAAACACGCTCCCTTTTTGGAAGTAGATCTTTCGGTCGGATCATTCAAAATCTCCAGGTTTCTCCTAAGAGGCTGAGTACCAGACGTCAGCCCTCATCCATTTCTGGACTGCCTTTCACAGACGAAAAGATGGAAGCGTCTGCTCCTCCCTCCCCTGCTCTCTGCTGTCACGGTCTCAGTTGTCCTTAAGCAAGGCTGGCTCCTTGCCATGCAGGCTTACTTCCTCTGTTTCCTTAGAGGCTGTTTGTCTCTTAAAAGGTCATACGTAGTTCATATAAAAATGTCCTCCCCACGGCCCCACCCCGTTACTTGATGTTTTACTAGATCCATCCGAGGAGTTTGAGAGTGCCGAACCGTTGCCTGTCTCTTAGAGTAATTAAAACGGTGAACACTGTTTTCAACAAAGCAAATTTGCCTTGTGAGCTTACTGATCCTTTGGGGGGGGGGGACAAATAAAGTCAAGAGGGTCACATGGCTCTTACTGCCCGGGAGCCCTACAACTGCCAGCCAATCAAGTTACTTCTTGGCAATGGATTGCGTTCCCCAGGTAACTGACTTCTAAACTGCCTGTTGTGCTGGACACCGCCACTGCTTTGGTTATGCCCATTCAGGACTCAGCTCCAGTAAGTAGTAATGTCACCAAGAGCCAGAGAAAATGGAAAGCCCTGGATGGCTTCCAGAGGACAAGCACCTCAGTGAGGACTCTGTTTTCACCATGTTAAGAGTTCACAGGGCTTGCCTAAAACACACACACACACACACACACACACACACACAAAACCAGAACTTCTGTAGCTGGCTGGCGTTCCACTGTGGTCATGTCTGCCCTTTAAATGTGGCAACTGAAGTACTTTGTAAAACCTGAAAACAGTTTAGGATATTAAAGGGACCTCATTCCCACCCACCCCAAAACAGGAATTTCCATGCACTGTGGAAACTATTCAGAGGCAAAAAAACACAGCATCTTCGTGAATATAATAGGGTCTCACATCCCCTCTTACCGGAACACAACTCTCATTGACTTAAAAGTGACATTTCCAAACAGGCTGCAAGAATGATTTGTCTCCCAAACAAAGCAGGCTGCATTTTGTTCCGACAGAATGGCTTCTCTTCTTTGCGTCCACATCATTCGGTACAGCATTCGCTGGCTCATTCATTCGAGGGTGACTCTTCATTTGAAAAATTTTCTCAATGAGACCATTTAAAAATATTTTTAAATCCAGAGCTTTTCTCTAAGGCCTCTTTCAGCCTTCTGCCTTGTAGCTTAAAAGGGATGGCAAGATTAGTCTTTTGAAATTTTAAAAAAAAAATTATTTTGCAGTAAAATTCAGCCTAAAAGAGATCGTGTACTGTGACATCCTGTCTGACTGAACACGTGCAGCGACTAGAGGTGTACTGATTGTATCAGGTCTTTTTTCCCTCCTCCAATTAAATTGTATGGACGAGAAGAAGTCATTTAAATAGACATTCATTTGCTAAGTTTATTTCCAGAATAACCCACCTCTGCAGTTTAAAAACCATGCTGTGGAAATCAGAGCTGCAGGTATGTGCCTCCCACTGGGGCCCAATCCCCCTCCTATCCACCTTCTCAGGTCCCATGCACTTCCTGGCCCCACAGGTCAGAATTCCCATAAATTTCAGGGGTTGACATTCTCTCAGGGCAAAGGTGAGGCCTGAGGGAAGAGGTGAGTCCAAAGCACATCTTCATTAAGTCAAACAAAGCAGTCATGCAGGGTTTACGTCTTGGGCCTGGGGAATGTGCTTCAAGATGGCTCCTTCAAATAAACACCAAGGAAAGAAAAATATCGTAGATTCTGTTGACAGCAAGGCGGAATATAACCTGTGTGGGAGACGTGAACCAGGAGCGGGTGCCTGGAAGAGTCCTGAAATACTTCACAAGGACCTCTTCCTGAGCACAATCAACCCACAAGATACCACAGAAGTGAGCGTATGGGGTTTGTTTTAAATTTTTTTCCCCTGGTGCTGGGGATTAAAGCCATGCCCTCACCCCTGGGAGGTAACCCCACCACTGAACTACACACACCCCAGGTCTGTGTCTAGAGTTTAAAAGGTCTCAAATACCAAAAGGTAAGATGTGGGTTAAATTAAGAACTGGTCAGCAAGCAAGCTGTGGTTTTCTTCAGCTTTACCTTCCTCTGCTTGAGCAATTGAAAAGTTGTTGGTTTTTTTTTTTTTTTTTTTTTTTTATCACTGTTTAACGTCAGCCTAGCTCTTTAAAACTAAGAAAACAACGAAAGAATGAGATTGTTAAATATCAAATATCAAAGAAGCTCCTGTTCCATGCTAAACGTCCCTCTGAGTCAGAAGAGAAGGATCAAGTTGAACAACGCTTTGTCCAAGAGCCGGTGCCAACTGCGCCCTCCTTGCTAACCTCCTCCCGGGATTTTGCTCTTCTCTCGAGCAAATTAGCTGAGCGTGAACGATGATCAAAAGGGGGACTTATGAAGAGCGAACTCCATGAACTGTTAGTGAGACTGAAATGCAGATCATAACATCTCCCAGTAGATAAAGATCAGAAGCAAAGGCGTGCGAATATAAGCAAGAGACATCTGCTGTAAAATAAATGCGGGGAGAACAGGAAGAAAGAACGTTGCGGTCGAGGAATGTACTGCTGCTCGTCTTTTAAGCCAGCACTCCGGAGGCAAGAGAAAAGAATCTCTGAGTTCAAGGCCAGCCTGGTCTTAGTAGTGAGCTCTAGGCCAGCCAGAGCTACATGTGAGACCTTCACACACACACACACACACACACACACACACACACACGAGAGAGAGAGAGAGAGAGAGAGAGAGAGAGAGAGAGAGAGAGAGAGAGAGGGAGGGAGGGAGGGAGGGAGGGAGAGAGAGAGAGAGAGAGAGAGAGAGAGAGAGAGAGAGAGAGAGAATATGAACTGAAGGCTCCTCACAGCTCTTTTGTGCATCTTTCTTGGCAGGTAGAGACTGAATTATGTAGACCTGGATTAGAGTCTCCTGATCCCAACCCTCCTCTTTTCTTTCCCACACAGTAAGTTTCCATTCCCACAAACAGGACTTAGACGAACCCTTCTGGTAGCTTTAAGATGAACGGAAGATGTGTATATATGAGCTTTATGACATAGCGATCTGGGAGCTGGAGGGACAATGGCTCAGTGGTTAAGTGTGTTGCTCTTGTAGAGGTCCTGAGTTTACTTCTGAGCACCCACATGGTGGCTCACAGTCATCTCTAACTACGGTCCCAGGGGATCCGACGTCCTCTTCTGGCCCTGGAGAGCACCAGGAATGCATAAAACAAAAAATGAGTTTATCTTTAAAAGAATAGACACGCTTAGATTTCATTCCCAACTATAGGAGGAAAAGGAAATTATTACAAACAACTCAACAGGGGACTGTCTAATACACCACTGCTCATCCCTTCACTAGAGCCACATGAAACTGAGGAAATAATACAAAATCTGAGAATGTCATCCAGGATGTACTGGTGGTCCAGTATATATACATAAGAGTATGTAAATATGTATATGTATATATGTGTGTGTGTATGTATGTGTATGTATATATATTTTCTCCTGAATGCTTTTCAGCTACATTCATATAAATTCTATTCAGAACTTTTAATTCAGACAGCGGGGCAACTCAATAATAAGGCAACACTTTATATTTCAATTAAGATTTTTAAATTTTATTTCTATGTGTATGAGTGTTTTGCCTGCATATACTACTATGCACCACAAGTATTTCTGGTACCTGTGGGGGTCAGAAGAGGGCATTGATCTCCTTGAACTGGAGTTATTGATGATTATGAACCACCATTAGGGTGCTGGGACCTGAACCCGGGTCCATGGCAAGAGCAACATATGCTCTTACCTGCTGCACCATCTCTCCAGCCCCTCAACTCCTTTTCTTTGTAGGAAACAAGTTTTCATGCTTCACTGAAGAAAAGATATGAATGTAGGCATGTGATAGGATTCCCAGAGTCGTTAGTCATTAGGGAAACGCAATGACGATAGACTGGATGGAGTTCCAAATCAGTGACAGTGTCAAAGGCTGAGGGCAGTACAGAGCACTTGGAATTCAGGTAAAATGGTCCATCCACCTTTACTAGAACCCAACGGCCTTGGTTTCTAAGAAAGGTTAACACACATCTACCCTAGGGCCCAGTGGTCCCATACCTATAAACTCACCCAAGAGAAATGAAGGTGTGCTTTGTACAAACCAAATGCCTAGCAACCTGCATTGATGATTTGGGCAGTGTTATAACTGTATGTATAACTTAGCAATAAAAAGAACCAAGAACTGATACATGTAATGGCATGAATATATTTCAAATCCACCGTGCTAAGAGAAGGAAACCAGCCTACTGTGGGGGTGTTTCCATTTATGGGCTATGAGAACGATTCATAGGACAAAACACAGATGGGGTCAGAGGCTCTGGGCAGAGAAAGATTTGCCTACAAAGGATGTAAGGATTTCATACCTTCAAAGAGCTGATTTCCTGTACATAAATTAAACCTCACAAACCAGACTTAGAGGGCCAGCAAGACAGGACACTGGAGTAAAATCATTTGCTGCCAAGCCTAACAATCTGAGTTTGGTCTCTGGGACCTTTATCAGGGTAGGAAGGAACCAAGCCTTGGAAGCTGTCTTTTGACAGCCCCTCCCCACATGAGTGCCACGACACATGCACATATGTTCATGCATGAGTGTGTATGCTCACATAGACACACATGAACACACACATGCACACTCTTAATCATAAGTGGGAAACTATTAAAACTTCTGTTTTGAAAGGTTGCTCTGGTTGCGTCATTGCAAGAGGAATGGGAGGGACAAGAGCTACGTGGTTGGGAGATGACACAGTTGTCTTCACCACCTTTGTCCCCAGATAAGCAACCTAACTGTGGAGAGTTGGGTGAAAATGATAAGAGGCCCATAATATATGGCCTTGTACGTGATAAACCTTCTCTCAGTACCCATAGGCCACTTTTCCAGAAACTCCACATATAACCCAAATCCATAGGTATGGATGTCTCATTTAAATGGCATGGTCTTCAAACCTAACCTATATCCACCCTCTGCATCAGTGATGTCTACCCTCCTGACATTGCCACACAACGCTGTCATCTACAAAGCCCATGCTCCAGAACCACACGCAAGTACCAGAAAATGCAAATACGTCTCACAGTGTTCTAAGTAAGTTTACAGTTTTGTGTTGAGCCGCATTCATTGCTGTCCTTAGCTGTTGTAGCCTGTGAAGCACAGGTTCGACATGCCTGAGTCATCTCTAGATTACCCAGTACTTAATACCAAGTAACATGTAAATACTGTATAAATAAATAGCATATAAATAACTCTTGTTCTACATTGCTTTTAGAACAATATAAGAAAGATCTGAATGTGTTTAGTACGAGTACATTTTCTCTGAATATTTTTTTTTCATCTGCAACTGGTTAACTCTGTACATGTGGAACTAAAGCCATGAAAGATCAAGCTGCGACTGAAGAGACTTACTAACGCACTGGCTGAAAATCAGGAGAGACCTAGCATTGTCCAACGAGACTCTAAGGACTTTTTTTTTTTTTTTTTTTTTTTTTTTTTTTTTTTTTAATTCTGTGCCAGGGATGGAGAATGAATATCAACAGTTCTATCTCGATTCTGCCGTGAATTACCTGCAGAACTTTTGTCTTCTGCGTGTAATGTCTGTATGTGAAGGACTGGAAAAGTAATAGAAAAACCAGGGTACATCTGGCAGAGAATCAGCTTGTTATCTGACTTAGAAACAAAATACTAATAACAACAACAACAAAATCAATCTCGTCATACTTGGCCATGTTGCATGCATAGTCCATGTCAGCTCCTGGCAGAGAAAAAGAAATGGGGAGACCTATCTAAATAGAGTCAATCTACTAATATGGCTCTTTCTTTAATTTGACTTCTGTCTTAGGGTTATACTGCTGTGAACAGACACCATGACCAAGGCAACTCTTTTAAGGACAACATTCAATTGAGGCTGGCTTACAGGTTCAGAGGTTCAGTCCATTATCATCAAAGCAGGAGCATGGCAGCATCCAGGCAGGCTTGGTACAAGAGGAGCTGAGAGTTCTACATTTTCATCTGAAGGCCACTAGGAGAAGACTGGCTCCCAAATAGTTAGGAGGAAGGTCTCAGTGCCACCCCCACAGTGACACACTTCCTCCAGTGAGTCCATCCCCACTCTGACAAGGCCATACCTCCTAATAGTGCCACTCCCTAGGCCAAGCATATTCAAACCACCACAACATATAAACATACATACATACACACACACACACGGACATATGACATATATCAAAAAATAACACTTGGAGGGCTTGGGAAATTTTAGTCAGAAGTGTTCAAGTTCAGTCCACAGCATTCATGGAGAGGCCCGACAGGATGGCATATATCTACAATTGCAGGGATGGGTTGGGGATTACTGGAGAGCTAGTCTAGCCAAATTAGTAAGTTCTAGGTTCAATGAATGACCCTGTCTCAAACAATACAATGGTGACCAACTGAGAAAGTAACACAATATCAATTTCTGCCCTTACATGTATGTACACACCTACACACATGCACTTACACAAAAAATGGTAACAGTCAGAGGGTATCAGAAAAGACTTCAGAGGTCCAGGTATGGTGGGGTACACCTGTATTCCCAGCACTCAGAGGCTGAGGCAGGACACAAGGTTGAGGCCAACCTGATCTATACAGTAAAACCTTGTCTCAAAAAAACCCAAACAAAGCACAATGAAAACATATACAGACTTCAGAAAGACCGCCCCAGTTCCATTTTTCCAGACAGCCACTGTTCTGGCTTTTGGGTACATAGTCTTTCCGTTTATTTGATGTATAAGTACATGTTTATTTTAAGACCACTGATTATAGGAAGGTAATTTAAAGAAATATATATCTTTCGGTGGGTATTAACACATCAACTCTGATTAGACAGAGGAAATGATATAAGGTACATTTAAATACTTCCAAAGGATATGTCTTAATGATTCACTGATTTTTAAAGTATTAATCCGGGGCCATTTCTTTTGACAGTTATCAAGAGAATATGATGAAAACCCATGGAGATTAGTAAACTAAAATTACAAAATTACCTGGTCCTGTAGAATATTTCTTAGCAATAATATTTCAACAATAAGATTCTAGAATTATCTTTAGAATGTTTATCAATCGTTTCAAAAGGGCCTACTATTTTTATAAAAATATTTTGTTCTTGTGAGTGTGATTTCTAAATAATGTAATAAAGTATATTCCTAAATGTTCCCAATAATTTGAATTGAAGAAAAATATAATTAATAACAACTAGATAATTAACATGAAGATATTTCTTTGGATTAGATATTTCTCTTTTTTTAGGTTTATTTATTTTATATATGAGTGTTTTGTCTTCATTCACACCAAAGAGGGCTTCAGATCCCATTACAGATGGTTGTGAGCCACCGTGTGGTTGTGGGATTTTAACTAAGGATCTCTGGAAGAACAGCCAGTGCTCTTAACCTCTAAACCATCTTTTCAGATTAGATTTCTTAGTATCAGGGTTAGTGAGATGGCTTAGTGAATGAAGGACTTGCTGAGCAAACCTAATGGCCCAAGTTTAATCCTTGAAATTTATGGAAAGATGGAAAGAGACAACGAGCTCCACAAAATTGACCTCTGACCTCCACATGCGTACTATGTTGTATGTACACCCACAAACTCACAAACTCATATCTTGCACACAACACAATAATACTATGTAAAATTTTTTCAAGACATTTCTTTAAGCCTAACATTAAATAAAAATTAAGAAAAACTTCCAGGGCTGGAGAGATGGCTCAGCAGTTAAGAGCACTGACTGCTCTTTCAGAGGTCCTGAGTTCAATTCCCAGCAACAACATGATGGCTCACAACCATCTGTAATGGTATCTGATGCTCTCTTCTGGTGTGTCTGAAGACAGCTACGGTATACTCAAAAAATAAAACAAATAATTAAAAAAAAAAAAAAAAGAAAAACAAAAAGAAAAAGAAAAACTTCCCTATGAATGTGCTTTACATCATCCCATACAGTTTCTCTTAGTTGTAAAAAAATATATATATTTGGAACAGTCAAAAACTACCCAGGCATGATTTGAATGGCCAAGTAATGCTACAGAACATATAATAACAAACAAACAACGACAACAGGCACCAGAAACAGATGCTTTAAAGAGAGAGGCAACGTCTAACCTGATTGTTTTGCCCTTTACAACTGACTATCAGTATATCACGTGACCGCTGTATTTCACTGTTATTCTTCAGTTGTCAAATACTGCAATGAACCAAATGTTTATATCTTCCCCAAATTTGAAGCCATGTCCCCCAAAGTTCTAGAAGTGGGCCCCTTAGAGATAATTAGAACGTGAGGGTAGAGCCTTCAAAATGGAATTAGTTCTTTTGAAAAGGTTCCAGGGACTGGAGAGGTGGTTCAGCAGTTAAGATCTCTGACTGTTCTTCCAGAGGTCCTGAATTCAATTCCCAGCAACCACATGATGGCTCACAACCATCTGTAATGGAGATCTGATGCCCTCTTCTGGTGTGTCTGAAGACAGCTACAATGTACTCATATACATGAAGAAAAAAGAAAGAAAGAAAGAAAGAAAGAAAGAAAGAAAGAAAGAAAGAAAGAAAGAGAGAGAGAGAGAGAAGGGAGGGAGGGAGGGAGGGAGGGAGATGGGAAGGAAGGGGAGAGAGAACAAGAGAGGAGGAAAAGAAGAAGAAGAAGAAGAAGAAGAAGAAGAAGAAGAAGAAGAAGAAGAAGAAGAAGAAGAAGAAGAAGAAGAAGGAAGAAGAAGAAGAAGGAAGAAGAAGAAGAAGAAGAAGAAGAAGAAGAAGAAGAAGAAGAAGAAGAAGAAGAAGAAGAAGAAGAAGAAGAAAAAGAAAAAGAAGAAAAAGAAGAAAAAGAAAAAAGAAGAGAGCTCCAAAGAGCTTGCTTGCACCTTCTCCTTATTCCTAAGAACAGTTAGCAACCAGGAAGTGACCCTTACCAGGAGCTGGCCAGTCTAGCATCCAGTCTCAGACTTCCAGCCTTCAAATGTTCCATCATGACCTGATCATGTTGTTTTGGGGGAGGGTTTTTGGAAATGTTTAGAATCATAAGCTGGAAAAGATATTGAGTTCTCAGAGTTTAATGAGCTGTTTCTGTGGGAGGCTGGAAGAGAAGAACACTCTGAGAGAGGTGTAGACAGTGAGGCCTGGCTTGTAAAGTTTCAGAGAGACGTTTGCAAGCTCCTTAAAAACGCCACCAATGTCACTCATGCAATATATTTGAATTCAGGATCTGTGAAGCCTTCTTTCTTACTGGGATAATGGATGCTCACTAGCTGGAGCCGAAACATCAGCTGTGGTTTATAAGAGGCCAGTCAGCTTCACTGAGGCAAAATCTTCTGGGAACTTTTTCCTCAAAGTTAGGACATGAACACTACATCTGGTGGGGGCCAAGACAGCACACCAAACTGGCAACAGAACTTGGCAAATAATGTCTAAGAATCTCCCACATGGTACTTTTTTGAAGGCATGACAGGGTCTTGGAGGGCAGTTACAGTGCTTTCCTAAGTTCACAAATCCATATTCTTCCTAACAAAAGCACGGTGAGGTCTATCACAGCAATACCCCAGTCCCTGGTACCAACTTCTGTCTTAGAGTTTCATTGCTGTGAAGAAACACCATGACCAAGGCAGCTCTTATAAGGACAACATTTAATTGGGGCTGGCTTACAGGTTCGGAGGTTCAGTCCATTATCATCAAAGCAGGAGCATGGCAGCATCCAAGCAGACATGGGGCTGGAGGAGAGTTCTACATCTTGTTCAGAAGACAAATAGGAGAAGACTGGCTCCCACATGGTTGGGAGAAGGGTCTCATTGCCCACCCCCACAGTGACGCACTTCCTTCAAGTCTACACCTACTCCAACAAAGCCACACCCACTCCAACAAGGCCACACCCACCCCAACAAGGCCACACCTCCTAACAGTGCCACTCCCTGGGCCAAGCATATTCCAGCCACCACAGATAGTCACCAAGTATAGCAGCAAGTGAGGACTGGGGTTGATGGAGCCTATGAGGAGAACTATGTGTATTTTGGATGTCAGAACTAGAGAACTGGAACTGCCCAAGCCTTTGAAGCCAAAAGATCATGAGTGAATCCCAAATGCTAGACAGTCACTGAGTTATTTACACTGTTGGGTTTTGGTTTGGGTTTGATCTTATTGTAAACATGCTCTGGTTCTTCCTTCTTAGAATAAGAACATATGTAACTTATTTTTGGATTTTACAGGAAACCACAGTTAATAGTCTTGTGATTTTTTTTTAAGAGAACTTGGACTTTTAAATTTTTAAATTTTTTTAAGCCTGTGAGCCTTAAGTTTGGACTGTGTTATATTGTGATATTAAGATAAATGCTGGGGACAAGAAAAGGAAACTAATACAGACATATATAAGCATATATGTATATACATATATATCATTTTGAAAGGTCAATAAATGAAGTGACTAGATGCCATAAATATCAAGCACTTACATATATTCCAAGAAGAAAGTACAAGGGAGTTGTTAAATGCATAGAAATCTTTACTGCAAAATTGGGTGTGGTAGTGCATGCCTGCATCTTAGCACTAGGGAGGAAGAGTCTAGAGGATTGTGGCAATTTCAAGGCTAGCCTGGTCTACATAGCAATTTCTGGGCCAGATAGCTATATAGCAAGACTCTTGTTTTGAAGGAAGGAAGAATGGAGACAGAGAGAGAGAGAGAGAGAGAGAGAGAGAGAGAGAGAGAGAGAGAGAGGCTTCACTGAAAATTACGTCCAATAGTGAGTGGAGCCACTAGAGATATTAGGAGTGTTCCAATTTACAAACTACGCTGGAGCATCCCTGAAGTTTCATAAACACACAGCCATAGACTATGTAAATTGATAGTTTCATAGTTCAATTTACAATTTATATTTTTAGAAAATATGTATTCTCCGGTAGTCAGAACAACTCTGAGTCAGTTAGAGATCCAACAAGGAACAGCTGGCCCTTCCGAATGAGGCATTGAGGAGGGGACCATTTTCAGTGTGGGGCTAAAAGAACACCAGGAAAGAATGGTGTCACGCCTTGGGATTAGCTGTAGGGTAGGAAACAGGTACTATGAGTGCATGACAGTGTGAGCGGCTGCCTGTGGGAACCATGGCCGCCACAGAAGGCCACAGAGAACCTTCAGTCACCATAAAAGGAAAGAGGTGGTCAGACAAGCCTGTCTCGACCCTCACCTTGCATTTTCATTTGCTAAACATGGCAACTCTATGTGGGGACGGGGAAAGCCAGTCTGGAGGAGGAAATGGAGAATATTCTGCTTACATCAGTGTCCTACCTTGATCACTGGTGGCCATGTCTGTGAACCTCAGGGCAAAGCCACCAAGAACCACCAGTGATGTGTGTATTTACTCATGGTGATGAGTGGGCTAAGGCCTCACCCTGGCTTCTAATTCTAATTCCGTAGAGAAACAGGCTAAACATTAGAAGAGCTGGGGAGAAAAGGAAAGTTGGGAGAGAAAGGTGTTCCTTGCTGTCAGCAGTTGGTACTTGCTTCTGCACATCAGGCATGTCACCGGAAGCAGCTGGGGTGTCTTTGAACGTAGAAACAACGTACAAAGCAGAAATGGACAGGTAACAAGAGGACAGAGCCCTCCACGAACCAAAATGGCTAAACAGTATTCTGGACATTGTAAAGCAGCTGTCTGCTTTAAGAATAAAATTTATTTCTGTTTATAAACAAGTAGACACGAACTGGAGACAGCACACCTGTAGCTATTCTTATCTTAAAAATAGTGTTGATTGGGGAAAGAAGTATCCAGTTGAAGACCTGAGATTTTCATAGGTTTAGAAAATTAATTTCCCTTAAAATTTTTTTTCGTTTCTTTTTAATCTGATATATCTCATTTTCAACTGTTTCACATTGTTTATTACTACATGGTATTTATCCTTAGAGGTTTAAGATGGACCTCATCCTTTCTGTTGAGAACATGGTTCTTGAAAAAGCAGTAGAGAGGGAAGATGATCAATTGAATCCCTGCCATCTGGTTCAACAGCTGTAGGAGACTTTGAATGCACTTTAAGAAACAAGCTATGGTTTACTTCCTGGTGTCTGAAGATGCCAAAATACCTCCTGAGCCACGCGGCACACTTGACACCAGTGATGCAGCAGTTTTAACCAGTCCCTCCATCCGTGGTAGGGTCATTTTCATTCAACAAAATAAAAAGTGATAGCAAAAATATGAACTGTTTCTTTTGTTGAATTTTCTATGTATAATCGTATCAGTAAATGTATAAGATCAGCCAGGAGGTGGTGGTGCACACCTTTAATCCAAGCACTTGGGAGGCAGAGGCAGGTGGATCTCTGTAAGTTGGAAGCAAGCCTGGTCACAGAGTGAGTTCTAGGACAGCCAAGTCTACACAGGGAAACCTGGGCTGCTGAGATGGTTCAGTGCTTGCAACAATAAGTATGACAATTTACGTTTCACCCCAGAACTCATGCAAAGGTGGACAGAGAGAACAGACTCCACCAAGTTGTCCTTTGACCTCTGACACACCACAAGTGCAGTGGTCCTCACATGCCTATTTACACAGATATCACACACGCACACACGCACACACACACTAAATTTTTTAAAAATTTAAGAGTAGGCTTTGGGGGGACTGGAGAGACGGCTCAGTGGTTAGGAGCACTGACTGTTCTTCTAGAGGTCCTGAGTTCAATTCCCAGCAACCACATGGTGGCTCACAACCATCTGTAATGGGATCTGATGCCCTCTTCTGCTGTGTCTGAAGACAGCTACAGTGTACTTATATATATAAAATAAATAAATCTTAAAAAAAAAAAAAAAAGAGTGGGCTTTGGGGCTGATGGATAAAAGTGCTTGCTGCCAAGTCTGCTGACAGAGTTTAATCCCTGGGACCTGCCTGGTAAGAGAGAACAGACTCCCAAAAGCTGTCCTCTGTCCTTCAGTTCATGACAGGCACCTTGGCACGTGCACACATAAATAAAAAATAAGTGTAATTTATATTTAAAGAGGCTTAGAATACACAGAGAAAGGCTTCCCAATGTTAAAAGTCCACAGATGTGACTACAAAGGGGCAGACAAGGGAGTCTGTGATAACAGGACAGTTCTATCTCGAGATCATGATGGTGGGTGACCTCTCACTGTGACACAGCTATCTACAGCTGCACACTCACTCACAGTGAGTACCTGGTATCCTGGTGAACTCAGGTAAAATCTACGACTTATGCCACTGTTCACTTCCCGGCTGAACAGGAACCTGGGGCAGTGTGCTGGAAGCTCTGAATTACTTTCACAAGTCTCTGAGTCTATTACTTAAACACATTTTTAAAGGTTACACGCTCTGCAATTCAGTATGTTTAATATTCCTAAAAGTCAAAACCATTGGCTGGTAGATGTAGGGACAGGGCGTGAGTACAAAGCAGAAGATCTAGCAGAGTGTCTGGGCGGCGGAATAATTCTGTGTCTAGACTGTGGTTGTGATGGTGTGGTTTAATACATGTGTAATAATTCATCAGATTGCATATAAACACAATGTCAATTTTACTGTCGTTTTAATATTTATAAAAATTTTGTCATCTTTTATTTAAAATGTTGAAGGATTTAGAATAAGACTTTCATTTAGGTATTGGGACCTTGGGCAGATAAATCTGTTTTCTAATCTATGGAATAAGAGTAACATGGCTGATCTAGTAGCAACTCAGTCTACTAGCTGAGATCTCATAGCCCATCGCCCAAGCACTGAGACAATAGCATTACTCATTTACTATGGCTTTTCATTTATGGGATTCATTTTGTTAGATGCCTACCTAGGTAGGTATTGGCAGATTTGAAGGTCACTGAGGATGGACCCTTCCCTCATAATCAACAGCTTGTAAAACCAGGAATGAAAGACAAATGGGGTTTGAGTCTCAGCTCTGATCTTAGGTGAAGACATGACATTCTAGTGGCCCTAAAGGTCTTAACAGATAACTATCTGAACCTTACAAGATCATTATCTAGCCTGAGGCTACCCAAAGAGAGAGGTACCAGACACCTCATTTCCCCTCCTGCAAAGAGTGAGTCCAAATGGGCCTGTTGATCACCTGGGCAGGAACACACCTCTTAAAGAAAGCTCTTCGTTGTGCAGACTTCAGACATAGTACAAATCCCAAGCAGGGAATGAAATTTATATGGTAGAGAAGACGCCAGGCTTCTACAAAGCCTTGGATTCAAATCTCTGGCACTACATGAGCGAGGTGTGATGGTGCAAGTCTGTGGACCTAGCATGTCAGAGGTGAATGCAGAAGGATCGTCAGCTACACAACAAGTCTGGGGCCAGCCTAAGCTATATCAAGCTCTGTTAGTGGGGATGGGGTGGGGGGAAGGGTCTGGCATTGTGGGGCACACTTTCAATCCCGGCAAACAGAGACAGACACGGGCAGATCCCTGAGTTTGAGGTCAGCCTGATCTACAGAGTGCATTTCAGGACATACAGGAGTATACAGAGAAAACTTGTCTCAAAGAATAAGAGCGAGAGGGGAGGGAAGGGAAGGGGAGGGGGACAGGAGAAAGGAGGGGAAGAGGGAGAGGGATGGAGGGATGGAGAATGGAGGGACGGACGGAGGGATGGAGGGAAGAGGATAGACCCTGACTATGATGAAGGTTAGCACATGGCTTCTTCAGCCGTGACTCATTTCCAGCTTGCTGCACTGTGTAATAAACGCTGCCTATCTTCTTCATGCCGTGTGTCGAATCTGAATTCTTCTGACAGAATCACGAGGAGGAGGAGGGAACAGAGCGAGTAGGGGCTCATTGACAATTCTACAAGGAGAGTTTTGAAGAGCTGGTTTTAAAAGTATGTATTTCCCTTTATGCACATCTCCAAACCCACATCTCTCCCTGTGGGCACTTCTGCTCTGGCATATGTGTAGAGGTCAGAGGACCACCTTGGGTGTCAGTTCTCTCTTTCTACCTTCTGGCTTCTATATGGGCTTTGGAGATCCAAATGCAAGCCATCAGCCACTCTTGGCAAACATTATTACCCACTGAGCCATCTCTTCAAACCTAGACTAATTTGGTGAAATCATCTGTTCCCTGTTCTAAGTGACCCCTTATTATGTAAAACTGTTTGTCAAGACTGCCTTGTACTAAGAGGTTTCATATTACAAGCAGCATCTGACTCCATTTTGAGTTCGGAGAATGACTTTGCACCTTAGTGGACACATAGACAGCACCATCTGTCTGGCACCACCCTCAAGGCACAAAGTGATAAATAACATATTACTAAAAATAGAAAGGGTACCACTTTATGAACTTATCAAAATAAATTGGAACTGTAGAAGCACATGGAGATATTAAAGATGATATCAGGGGCTGACAAGATAGCTCAACAAGAAAGGCACTTGCCAAGAATAATTCAATCTCCAAAACCCAACTGGTAGAAGAAAATAATCTATTTCTACAAAATATCTTCTGACCATCACACACACACACACACACACACACACACATAAATAAAATTATCATCAAATTTGAAAAACCAGGCTGGCCGGGCAGTGGTGGCACATGCCTTTAATCCCAGCACTTGGGAGGCAGAGGCAGGTGGATTTCTGAGTTTGAGACCAGCCTGGTCTACAGAGTGAGTTCCAGGATAGCCAGGACTACACAAAGAAACCCTGTCTCCAAAAAAAAAAAAAAAAAAAAAAACCCAGACTGGAAAACTTATAAAATATACCAAACTGAGGGAAGGGGATAATGCTTTTATGTGGCCCCAATAAAGAAGAGGACACCTAATTCTACAATGGCCACACCAACCTGTTATATGACCAAGGGTCGTTGTGTATCAAGGGACCAATAGGCAGAGAACCACCAACCATCCCAAAGTTTCAGTCCCCATTTTGGACATGACTTACCTGAGCTGTCATCCTTTTATCTGTCCATTTGTCCATCTGAGCCTCTACAGCTTCCAGAGTCCCACAGTTTACTTCTTCAGTTCAGCTTGCCTCTGGGACAGGCTTCAGCCTGTGCCCCAATAGCCTGACTCTGTAGCTTCCTGCAGACCTCCATCAGAGTTAATTATGTGAGCACAGTGCAAAAAGATGTTTTGAGTTGCTGTTATTACATTCCTGCTTCTGCCTCTTAGCTAGGTCTCCTTGAAGCTCTTGGAACTCTGCTGAGGCATATTTAACCCTTTAAAGACTCTGTGTGTGTGTGTGTGTGTGTGTGTGTGTGTGTGTGTGTGTGCATTCGAGTGTGAAAGGATGGGGAAAGGACAGATAAATAGATACATACATACATAGATGATAAACATCTGTATTTACCTTTCTAATCTGAGTTAATATTAATAGTTAAGATTAAAATAAAACAACTTCTATCTTACTGACTATCAAAGAAATTGGGACTACTTAGCAAATTGCTGCCAATTAAATTGTATCTTGTGAGTTTTTTGTTATTCACTAAATTTTGATGTGGGAAAAGAAACCAAACTAGTTTGTCTAGATTTCTCCTCTCCTCTCCTCTCCTCTCCTCTCCTCTCCTCTCCTCTCCTCTCCTCTCCTCTCCTCTCCTCTCCTCTCCTCCCCTCCCCTCCCCTCCCCTCCCCTCCCCTCCCCTCCCCTCCCCTCCCCTCCCTTCTCCTCTCTTCTCCTCTCTTCTCCTTTCTTTCCCTCCCTTCCCCTGCCTCTCCACCTTCTTCTCTCTTTCTTTAAGATGGGGTTTCTCTGTATAGTCCTAGTTCTAGAACTCGATCTGTAGACTCAGCTGCCTCCGCCTCTGCCCCCAGGATTGAAGGTGTGTGCCACCACTTCCACCAGTGTGTCACCTCCACCTCCATCACCAGTCTATTGTCTGCTCGTGATTAACATAAATCATGGTGTGCTCAGGAAAAAGTAACAGAAGACGGCACTGAGTACAGCATGCTTTTGACTTATCTGAATCTAGCCTTTCACTTACTTTAAACTGTCTTATAATTCTGTAATTTGTAAATTCCAAATCTTCAATTTTCTGTAACCGAGAGCACCCCACAAGGATTCCCATGTGCTGTGTGCCAATCGACTCAGAGGTGGAACCGTGACTGAATCACTTAGGGGTCCCTACCACTTCACACACTAGCACAGCCAATGAAAACTCCAGCCTTGCATCCATTTGTAAATGCATTTAAACATTCTTTTGCTCCACATAAAACTGATCCTTTTGGGTTCTCCTTTGAACCAGTTGTAATGCATTTCTAGTTTCCACATTAAATAATAAATGACATAAAATCTTTGACATCCACAAGAGAGTCATGAGTTTACTTATTTTGGGAACATTATCCTTTAGTAACTTTATAGCTGGGAAAGGCTCAGCGGCAACGTGAAATTGAAACAGAAGCCATCTGCTCTGCGTCTTCATTACTTAGTCTTTCGGGCTGTTTTGAATTATCTGGAATTTTAGTGTCTAATTTAAAATACAGCCCTAGCTGGGCAGTGGTGGCGCACGCCTTTAATCCCAGCACTTGGGAGGCAGAGGCAGGCAGATTTCTGAGTTCAAGGCCAGCCTGGTCTACAGAGTGAGTGCCAGGACAGCCAGGGCTATACAGAGAAACCCTGTCTCAAAAAAACAAAAACAAAAACAAAAACAAAACAAAACAAAAAACCACAGCCCTAAAATTCATCAAATACAGTTTTTTTTTTTTTTTTAATCTCTAGTAGTGTTGCTTGATGTTTGTTTCTTTTGTTTTTGTTTTGAAACAGCATCTTAATATGTAGCTCAGGCTAACCTAAAATACCAGCTACCTCCGCTGGGCTAACAGGCTACCATGACGTTTATTCAGTACTTTATATATGGTGGGCCCTCAGGATACATTTACTGCACAAATAAAATGACTTGAAATTGCCCCATTAGATCAAAGGGTGGATATTAGCTTTTGTACCCACGACAAACATTCACTGTCTGTCTGCATTATTTCTAATTGCTCTGAGTTTTATCCGTTAAGAAGTGCTGGATAGCAGGAACAAACAACCCAGGGACTGACACAGCAAAAGTTCATTTTTGAAGCAGCCAGGTGGCTCAGTAAGTAAGGTACTTGCCACATAAGTCTGACAACGTGAGTTCAATACCATAGGAGCTGCCAAAAGTTGTCCTCTGACTCCACACCCATATACACATACACACATAACACACACACAAATAGTAATAATAATAATAATTCAAGTTTAAAAATTCAATTCTTCACTGTTAACTGCAGGCCTCACGGGAGCTCTCCTAGCCACCATCACTCAACCCCAGGCCATGGAGACTCAGCCTCAGTATTTACTTCCATAGCCTCGCCAGGGATGGAAAGTAAGGCTGAGGAACCAGTGCGCTTTTAGGTTTTCACCTAGAAAGAACACACGGCACTTCACATGTTCCATAGAACCAAGCAAAATCGTGCGGTATCGCTTATAAAAGAGCAAGGAAGTGCATCCCTATTGTGTGTCTAGAGGAAACAGCATTAATAATTTACATACCAGTGCACTCAGTGAGAAAACGGACATGTAGGGGGTGTAAGGGCAGGTGGGGGATGGGGAGTGGGGGATGGGGAGGTTGGAGGGGGTTGCCTCTCAATAGACTTCTAATGAAGTTGTTAACAAAAGCTGTAGGATCCTAGACATTTACTACATCCCTTGTACTCTGGCAGCCCTGCCCCCTTCCCTTCCTTCTTCTCCCCCCCCCCCCCCCCCCCCCCCGCAGGTTCACAAAACAGGAGACACTCTTCCTGGTCATTGCGACCACTAGCGCCCCCCTGAGCACCAGCAGGTAAGGACCGCTAACACTCACTTAAGAAAAGAAACCACATGAATGTCTAGAGAGAAGCTAAGTCAAAATATAGGAATCAAAATACATCTTTAAGTGAAGAAATAAAAGATGAATAAAAAAAAATAGCTGTAACTGGTTAAAGGCAATAGTCACCAAAGAACAGAAAGACGGTCTATCCAATATATCGCCCCTCTTGAGAGCTTCACACAGCCCGGGGTTGAAATTTGCACACATTGGAGACAGAATGGTTGTTCCCTGGCACAGACATTCAACAGGAAGAGTGGGGCTTTTAAATCACTGTTTTATTGAAGGAAAACTAAGTCTGAACCAGAGGACTCAAAAAACCCAGGAAGTGAAGTATCGCCCACTGTTGCCTGAGAGTGGGGGAGGCCAGGGAGTCTGCGCCTGGACGGGGACCAAGTCTGTTTCAAATTTACTTGATTGAGAATTTTACTTTGAAAAGAGTACTTCATGGGACCTTTGGGAGCTGTCAAGCTCTGGCCTGGGGCAGAAGATTAACTGCTCTGAGGACCAGCAGGGAAAGCTTAGTAAATCAGAGGCCCCTTGTTTGTGGGTGTGTGGACTTACAGGTGGCAATGTAACAGGCCTGTGCCTCTCTGCAAGGCGCCTGAGGACTTCACAGTTTATGCCTCAGAGGGAACCACGGGAGGGGGAGGGGGGGATCATCTAAAGGCAGTCTCAGAACTGCTGCTTTAAAACAGGGATGGAATCATAGGCGATGCTCATTCCAACCTGTGAAATGAAATAAAGGGACAGAAGGGTGGGAGACGAGACAAAGCCAGAGGCAAAGAAAAGTGGAAACAGGCAGATAACAAAGATGGTAGATATTAATGCACGCATGTCAATGAGCTTCCTAAATATCAGTTGTCTGTGTTTACTAAAGGACAAAAACTGTGAGGGTGGATCAAAAAGCAACTCATAGTTAACTCGTGAGCTAACTATAAGAAAACTACTCTAAATAGAAAGGTACATACATGTCTATTAAAAGCAAAGATAAATACATACCACACTACACTGATCAGAAGAGAGTAGAAAGTGACTGAGCTGACACAAGAAAGTCTCCTTGAGGTCTCACAGGTCTTCTGGAAGGTACTGGTGGCCTCTGATTGGGAAGGGGGAGCCGCTTTCTTCATCTAGTTGAGAGCAGGGTTCTAGAAACTTGGCTCTGCCACGTAGAGTAGTGGCTCTCTCTCTCTCTCTCTCTCTCTCTCTCTCTCTCTCACACACACACACACACACACACACACCCCTTTCTGAATTTAAATGGACATCATAAGGATTCAATGAATCAATTGTATGGAAGAAAATAGTAAGCACTGTATAATTACTAGCTTTTTTTTTTTATTACTGCATGACTTTAATTAATGCATTGGATTTAGTACTGATAAATATTTTCAAATATATTTTTATAAGGGACTGGAAATATTTCTCTTTTTTTGTAGTGCTTTGGAGATGAAGTGTTGAGCATACTTCTTTAAGGTAAACACTTGCCATCATTTTTTTTTTCCTGGTGTGGTGATGTAAATGGGAATGTCCCCCATAGGCTCGGCTGTTTGGATACTTGATCCCCAGTTGGCAGCCCTGTTTAAATAAGTTTAGGAGGCATAGCCTTGCTAGAGGAAACACATCACTGGGGGTGGGCTTTGAGTTTGCAAAGCCACACATCTCTCTCTCTCTCTCTCTCTCTCTCTCTCTCTCTCTCTCTCTCTCCTTTCTGCTTGATGTTCCAAGTATGGTCTCTGTCAGCTTTCAGTTTCAGTAACCATGCCTGCTACCTACTGCCATGCTATGTCTGCTGTTATGAACCCTAACCCTCTGGAACTGTAAGCCCAAATTATTAACTCCTTCTATAAATTGTTTTGCTTGTTGTGTTTTCTCTCAGCAACAGAAATCATTCATATATATATATATATATATATATATATATATATTCTCTGTATTTTGAAGAGATTTTAAAGGTGTGTATGACTGTTTTGCCTACATGTATGCATGTACACCACTTGTATGCCTGATGGCCATGGAGGTCAGAGGAGGGTAGCAGATCCCCTGGAACTGGAGTAACAGATGGTTGTGAGACACCATGTGGCTGTTGGAAATTGAACCTAGGTCCTCTTCAAAAACAAGTGCTGAGCTGTTGCTCCAGCTCCCTCCCTGCACTTCTTGTAGCCCATCCTGTCCAGTCCAAGGCAGGGCTCCCTGAACCTATGTGGTAGCCTGGAAAGTGGAACAATCCTTGCTATCAAATGCTTCCAAGTCCATCCTCCATTTATCACTGAAGTGCTATCCAGAAAGTCTATCAATAGCTATAGAAATAAACTAGCCTAGTCCTTAAGTAGTCCTTTATAGCATAAGCACCCCCAAAAAGAAAGGAAATTAATCATTTTTTATTTCTTAGAGTTAGTAACAGCAAAGATCTATGCTTTCTCAAATTGATCCTGAAGGACACAGGTGCTACACTGGAACCACAGCTCTCCTAAACATGATTAATACTCTATTTTTCAGGAAAACTTTAGGCTACAGCAAAATCAAGCAAGAAGTGTTCCCACACAATCCCTGACACACACATGCACACAGACACATACACACACATATACACTCACATATATACACATACATACATACATATACACATACACACATATACACACATACACACATATACACATACATATATGCATATATTCATATACACACATATACACATACAAATACATATACACACATACACACATGCACACAAACACAAATACACAGGCACACACACAAAGAAATACACACACATATACACATATACACACATACACACAAACACAAACACACATACACACAGACACATACATACACAGACACATACAAATACACACATATATACACACATACACATAAACACAGACACACATAAACACAGACATACACAGACATATACATATACACACACACACACACACACACACCCTTTACAGCTATCAGCATTCTCCAGCACAGTGTGCTACACCCATTATACTGAGTCTCTACTGACATATCACTCACTATCCATAATTTATATTAGGATTCCCATAGCACTCTCTCCAGAGTCCCGAGGTATGATGAAGAATAATCTTTTCACCGTCTTCACAGTGGATTTTCCCAGAACAGATCCTTTTGTCTGTTTTTTTTTTTCATACTTGGTGTGCGTTCCGGTCTCTACCATGTCTTTTTATAGATCACTACTTATTTTCATTCATTTACTCACTTTTATTATTGTCATTGCCACTGAGTGGCTGTGTCACAAACATAGACAGACATAGTTGTGTCTTCCTACAACGTCAGAATGTACTGAATGACAATTCACAATCACAATCTACAGTGATTCTGTTGACCCCCATTTGCCAAAGTAGCCCTTCCTTTCCTGGTAGCCTTGCTGAAGCAAATGCAAGCTCTTTTATCCCAATCTTAATTCTTAATACTAACTGTCGATCACACATTGTATATCAAAGAGTAAATATATTAATTTCTTTGTTTATATGTATATGTGTAGCTTCGAGAACATTTGAAAAGGGTAAAAGAGCACAGCAGGGGCTGAAGAGCCGGCTTAGAGGTGAAGAGAACTGGCTTGTCTTCCAGAGGACCCAGATTTGATTCCCAGCACCTACATGGTGGCTCTCAACTGTCCACAACTCCAGTTTCAGAGGATCCAGTGCTCTCTTCAGAAGTCCATGGACACCAGGCATGCACACACTTGGAGCATGGACATACATGCAAACAAAACACTCATTCACATTAAAAAATTAATATATTATTTTTAAAAGGCCACATAAGATTTCAGAAGTTTCAAAGAGATTGGAGAGGCTGAAGGGACAGTGATAGAGGTGCAAAAAAACAAAAAAAAACAAAAAACAAAAACAAAATAACCCACTGTGGGCAGAAGATAAATGAACTGACTAGAGATCTCCTGGAGGAGCTTCTGCTGCTGTCTAGCTGCAGGGTCTGAGCTAAGCGCAGAGCAGGTGGTGAGAGTATCATAGAATAGTTTCCTCTGAGATTAAAACATTCCATTCTGCAGAAACTCCACAAGCAGGAAAATCAACAATTCAAAAACACCTCCAGGAAGTCCCTGAAACTGACCAGATTCACTAGGCCCCTCCCTGTCATAGTAAGCAATAAAAGCGTAGAGTCATTCTCAGACCCAAGGAAGTGGAGCTGCAAAGATCAGCTTCCTGGACTGAGCAAACCTCAGCTGAGCTGTCTGGAAGAGGTTTAGACCAGAGTCCCTTGGAAAGGACACTCTCAAACTTGCTGAGCTGGCTTTGGGCTGTGTAGTGTGTTACTGGTTTCTCAGCTTTTGAAAAGTCACCTATGCTGTTGTGGGCCTTGGTAATAAGGCTGTCTTTGAGTCATTTCTGCTCCTGTAAGTGACTCCTCACCCATATTCTTGTAAGTAACCCCTACTCATTGGCTCACCAAATTTGACTTTGACAAGCCTTTTTTTTTTTTTTTTTTTTGCTTTTTTGGGTCCCTGTCTGGGGTGAGTAGATGGGTGTGGTGACTCTTCAGGAAAGTTTTGTCACGTGGAAGGAGGAGAAGGAAGGTCAGGCCTGGGGAGTAAACAGACAGGAGGAAACAGCTCCAGATGGACAAGACAGCAATTGGAACAGGTCCTATCAACAGTAAGACAGGCTGAGCGGAAGCTCTTCAGATAGTCAGCGTTCTCCGGCTGACCATGGTCACATGACAGGGTAGTGAGATCATTGCTATCACAGTGCTGTGTCTTCTTAATAGGGTTTAGGTGTTTCAGGACAGCACTCTTTTCTCAGTCTGGTGTGTTTGATCGGTTGCTGGCCTTGGTTTTCTGGATATGATTTCAATACAGCCGGATGTTCCTACAGTCCGATTCACCTCAATGTATTTATAAGGTGACAGTCTTTCTATTCTTCAGAGTAACTTACTTATCATTCTGGGCCTTGTGGCTGGTGCCTGACAAATGGTGTTGTTTACATGTCCAGCAAGGCTCACAGTCATCCTCTGTTCTCAAAATGGAGTCAAATGCTCATTATAAATGGAATATCTTGGGGCTGGATATGATGGGGGGGGGGAACCCCACTGTTTTATATAGTATGGAACAGCTTAGGTCAGGTATCAGCCTGATATCGTCGTTGTCGTTGTCGTCGTCGTCGGTGGCAGCAGGGGCAGCATGATACCAGCTCATTACCTACATTCCCCGGGCTGCCCTCAGCTCCTTGAATGAAGCAGTCCTTTCTCTCCATCCCATTAAGGGTGACCATAAATCTCTGACCCCATACCTTGATACTTTTTAGAGTAAATGTTTCATTATCAGGATGTGACCAAAGGTTTGTTTTTTTGTTTTTTTTTAATCAATTATTTTCTGACTGGAGGACATCTTGGTTGTTTTCAAGTTTTGCCAATCATAAATAAAGATTCTACAAATTTGAAGAGATGATTTTGCTTCCTTTACATTTGTAAACTGGGTGTGGTGGCCCACCCCTGTAATCCTACCCCTAGGGAAGCTGAGGCCGTGGATTTGCTTTGAGTTCCAGGACAGCCTGGGCTACAGTGTGAGAATCTGAAGGGCAATGACAAACAAACAAACAAACAGAACCCAAAGCAGAATAACAACAACAAGAACCCCAATAAAATATTAAAAATAAGCCTGGGGGTTTAATCCCAGCCCTCAAGAGGCAGAGGCAGGCAGATCTCTGTGAGTTCAAGGACAGCCTAGTCTACAGAGTTCCAGGACAGCCAGCACTACATAAGAACTCCGCTCGGCTACCCTCTCCGCTTGCATAGTTTTTCAAAGCCAATTTTAGAGCTGGAGAGATTCTGAGTGGTTAAGAACACTGGCTGCTCTAACGGAAGAACGGGGTTCCATTCCCAGCACCTATGCAGTGGTTTACAATCTGTAACTCCAGGGATCAGATACCCTCTCCTGGACTCCATGGGTACCCAGCACACACATGGTACACAGATAGACATCCAGGCAAAACACACATACACATAAAATAAATTAAAAGAAAAGTCACATTTGGTTGTTTTGAATTTTTTTTTTAGGCCAGCCAAAGTTATATAGTGAGACCCTGTCTTTAAAAAAACGTGTTTTCACTAGACTATGTTAGATACACATGATAATGAGTTTACGGTGACCTTCACATACATGTTCTATCATGTCCACCCTCCCATCGCTCCACCCAGTTTCTCCACCTCTGCTCATGCCCTTACTTCTTCCAGCCAATTCCCCTCTACTTTCAAAAACCTCCTTTCACTGCAACCTTACAGAAAAAATCATGATAATCTTCTTTGTATTGTTCCAATTTTAGTACATGTGTGTGCACGGCTGAAGTAAGCACACAGATTTACTTATAAATAACCAATTTTGTTTGTTTGTCTGTTTCTCTACAGGGAGAAGCATCTGGCTTCCTGACCTATTTTTTTCTTTATCTTTGGTAATTTGAACATACTACAGGTATTTCATTTTTATGACATTATCATTTTTTATTCTGTTTGTTGGTTTGGTTTTTCAAGACAGTATTTCTCTGTGTAGCCCTGTCTGCCCTAGAACTCTCTCTGTATGTAAATCAAGCTGTCCTTGACCTCAGAGATCTGCCTGCCTCTGCCTCTTGAGTGCTGGGATTAAGTGTGTACTACCACTGCCCGGCATTATTTTTCTGTGTGTGTATGGGAGTGGGGAATGCACATGCGGCCACATCATGTGTGTGGAAGTCAGAAAGCAACCTACAGAGTCAGTTCTTTCCTATCATGTGGATCCTGGGCATCAAACCTGGCTCATCTTTAGCCATTGTTTAAGCTTCCTGGCCCTGAGGTTTGGTGTCTGAGATTAATTTGGTCTCAAATTAATTTGTTGGTCATTATTGCTTCAAGTGTTTCTCTATTGTTTCCTTTCCTTCTTTGATACTCCTCTTACAGATGATTATACCTTTTATAGTTATTCCACGGTTCTGTGTGAGCGCTATGTCTTGACACACCAGACGAGGGTGTCAGATCCCCTTACAGATGGTTGTGAGTCACCATGTGGTTGCTGGGAATTGAACTCAGGACCTCTAGAAGAGCAGTCAGTGCCCTTAACTGCTGAGCCATCTCTCCAGACCCTCTTCTGTCCTTTTCTACTCACTTTTCCTTTTGGAAGTTTCTGTTTTCCTCTCCTCAAGCCTTTCATCTGCTCTGTCAATCTACAAATCACTGTTGTCTTTGGTCTCCAATGTTTCTTTCTTATTCTTTCTTAGAATTTCCAGCCTGTTACTTACATTGCCCATCTGCTCTTGCATGTGGTCTACTTTTTCCATTAGTCCTTTGTTATATTTCACACTATTACAGAATTGTTCCGTAGTAATTCCAGTGCTCCTGTCATGTCTGACTCTGGTTCTGATGTCTGTCACTTTATCTCTTTAAACTGTGTCTCCCTTTAGATGCCTTTAGTACATCTTCCAGTAGAAAGGCAGGGTATCTTCATGGTCTTATGAGGGCTCAGTCTTTTGATGGCCTGTATCCATGAGCCATAGCATCTCTACCATTCCTCATTCCTCATCCCTCCCTTGGTAAGACACCATACCTGGAGAGGACTGGAGGGAGCTGTGTGCTTACTGCTCCTCCGTGGGAAACTAAAGGGAGCTGGAGTGAAGTATTCCTTTTCCCACATGTAGTTAAGGCTCTGATAAAACAGTTTCTCCTCCTAAAAAGCAGAGTGTTCTGGGGCTTTCAGTGTTTTCCTTCTCTTTCTCCACAGGAGGACTACCTGGGCTCCTGCAGGGGGATCTCTACTGTGTGGTGCTCCCCTGTGACTCACCCAGGCACTGGAGCTCTCAGGCTTCCCCCTGTGACTGACCTGGGCACTGGAGCTCTCAGGCTTCCCCCGTGACTGACCTGGGCACTGGAGCTCTCAGGCTTCCCCCTGTGACTGACCTGGGCACTGGAGCTCTCAGGCATCCCCCTGTGACTGACCTGGGCACTGGAGCTCTCAGGCTTCCCCCTGTGACTCAGGCACTGAAGCTATTTGACTAAGCTTCAGTAAGCCACCACATATACTTCAGGTCATGCTCTGTCACGTTCTGGCTCCCCAGAGGTTCATCAGTTTCTGTGTAGGTAAATGAGTTAGTTCTTTGTACTTACCTATCTGTGACTCCAGTTTTGGGGGGGTTAGCACTTATCCCGACTCTACTTTTCTTATGGAGAGTTGGGTTGTTATTTGATTAGCCCACTTTCTCCCTTTCTTTCCCTCCCTCCCTCCCTTCTTTTATTTTTCTTGGCAGTTTTATGTAGCCCAGGCTGGCCATGAACTTCTGCTCTCCTGCCTCTATCTCTCAAGTGCTGATGGGTTTTTGTTGTTGTTGTTGTTTATTTTCCTTTTTTTTCTTCTTCAGTTTAGCTTTTAACTTGCCTCCCCTCACCCATCCCCCAGATCTCACTATTTAGTCCTGGGTTTCCTGGAACTCACTGTGTAGACCAGGCTGGCAGAAATCCACCTGCCTCTGCCTCCCAAGTGCTAGAATTAAAGGTATGTACCACCATGCCTGGCTTGCTTTTGTAACATAGTGGCAACTTCTAAGCTCCTTAAATGTCATACCAGGTCCTTGAAATAGTCTTTCTTTTTTAACTAAAAAGATCCAAACCTACAGAGGTAAAGAAATGAGTAGAGCACACCCTTGCACAGCCAGCCCTCCAGTTTAACCATCGTTAAGTTTCCCATATTTATTCCTGGGTTTCTGTTTGCTTGTTTTTGTTCACTTAGATTTTTATTTAAAAATTATAAGGTGTTAATTCAAAGTTCAGAATTTTAACATTGATTAATAGAGTTCTGATACGTTAATGAAACATTCGCAGTTTATAATCCAATTACAAGCTTAAGTTTTTAATTTCTCTTTGGTTGTTTTCTGAATATAAACTTAAAGATGCTTCTCATCATGCTAAAACCATCTCTGTTCGATCTGCATATTTGTAGGTGTATAAGAGACACCTGCTAACTAAATTTCTAAACCACAGATTTCAATACAATAATAAATGATAATGTATATTCTTTGTAACTAAAGTTTTGTAAACATAAGCTTTAAGGCTCCTAGGGATCCTAAGACGTGGAACCACGTGTCACAAATCAAATTGACTCTAGATAAAGTACACCTGTCTTTTCTTGAAAATGAAATTTTTCTTTGGTATTGGGATTTCTTACATTTGACAAATTGCGAGGCAATTTTAATTTCTGTTCCTAGTTTATACTTGTCTCAGCAGATTTTCCCCTGACTGACAGACTCCATCCAGGAATCACCGTGGAGCTGCTCAATTCCGGACTTGCTGAAGGCTGATGTTTAAACTTAAACTAGTTCAGTTTAGCCAGTGTGATTGCTTCTTGTCTTTCATCTAGATTAGCTGATCAGATGTCTTTGATAAAGGCCCCATTGCCCAGCCTATGCCTAGCATTTAGGCCTTCTTGAGACATTTTGCAACATCCTAATGTCAGCAGGAAGCAGATACAGAAGAGTATTCTACATCCATTATCCCACTTTACAGGCTGAAATGCTGAGTCAAAAAGGAATCCCCCTGGGCATACATTCTAAAAACAACCCCGTGTCTCTTGTAAAATTTTGTAATGCTTTATATATCCCTGTCTCGAATGTTGCTGATTGGGCAAATAAATATTTTTCTGTCTTGAATCAATAGGGGATTCATTTAACTTTTTAATACTCTACAGATGGAGCCTATGAAAAGTCTGTGGAAAGTCCTTTACAAGGAATGATGAATTCCCCTAGTATACGTCAGATTTATGTAGCTAAAGCTTTGTATCCTATTAGATATCACACCAAGGAGTTGGACTGCAGATGGATTTCTCAGTCTGCAAGGAGGTTTGGGTCACTTTGAACCAAGATAAGCTATCCATAGGCAAACAGCACCTGGTGGGAACACGAAACCGTGGGAAATCTTTATTCTGCTTTCTGTATACAAGATGCGGAAACTTTAGATAACGTGCGACTGGCTGACTATGGCTGTGTGCCCCCTGTGTCCTGGTTAAGGTGGCTCTACCCTTGGGACCCCAACTCACTAGACGTTGCCAGTGACTTTATTCTTTTCAACTTTTTAAAAATAGTGTAGTCGAAGCGGAAATTTACAGACCCTTTAAACTGTACAAGTCCACGTTTTCCTGTAGTAGATACGTGCAAGCATCAGCGCCATGAATCTCACGTTTTCATCACCCTTAAAAGAAAACTTAAAAATCGCTCCAGCTCTTAGTCCCCGCATCCCCCTCGACCCAGAGAACTACTAATCTTCCTGACGGTGTCTTAGATTTATTATTCTGGACATCGGATAGAAACAGAATCTCCCACTGTTCTTAGAAAGTACCTCTGAGTAGCTTCTTTCACTCAGAATAACTTTCGCTTGGCTCAGCCGCGCTGTGCCATAAATCACCCACATCATTCCTTGACCTGGCAGGATTGGAACTGATTCTTCCGGTATGCCATATTTTATTTATGCGTCCATCTGTTGACTGATAATTGGCTACTATATAAAGAATGCTGCTAGGAACAGTCACCTGAAAGTAGCATGTTATTTTACTCCTAACACTTATTCTCAGTGCTAAAAGGGGAGAATATTTGTCCACACCACCACACAAATGACCACCCATCTAATAGCAAATCAGAATATAAATCCAAATTAAGATCCAATCAGTACAGTGTGTCAACATTTTTTTTTGGTTTTTCAAGACAGGGTTTCTCTGTATAGCCTTGGCTGACCTGGAACTCACTCTGTAGACCAGGCTGGCCTCAAACTCAGAAATCCGCCTGCCTCTGCCTCCCAAGTGCTGGGATTAAAGGTGTGTGCCACCACCGCCCGGCTGTGTCAGCATTCTTTATTGGTTGCTCACCTATTCAGGAGAAAGCCACCTTTAGCTCTTCTTTTGCATTAAAAAGTCTTTACTTATATCTTTTTTTTTTTTTTTTTTTGCTACAACTTGAACCTTGGGTCTTTCAGGTACTGTGCATACATCTGCCACTGAGCTACACCCCAACCTGACACTGGCCTTTTCAAAAGCCACAATTCTTTACTTTGTGGTCGTCATGGGAGGGGCAGCAGGCAAATACAAACAAAATCCTAAGCGGTCCAGCTACTGCTCTTACAACAGTAAATGCACTCATGGCCTTTAGTTGGTTTTGCACTGTGCTTGACTCTCAGCACACCAAATGCCTGCACCTTCATCTTTCTATGGAGAAATTAACTTCTGTTTTGAGACCTTGTATCTTTCTACCAAGGTGGATACTTACTTGTAATGAAGTTTCAAGTTCATTACAATGTATATATACATTGTGTGTGTGTGTGTGTGTGTGTGTGTGTGTATAATGTGTGTATATGTATATATACATTGCACATATATGTATGTATGTATAAACATTTATATATACATATATAGTGACTAGCTGTTGGATATGGGAATGTGACGGTGGGGAGGGGGTAGTGGGGGCGGGGGTAGGTGGGGGCACAGCCTCATAGAAGCATGAAAAGGGGGGATGGGATACGAGGTTTCTGGGTGGTGGGAAGAAGTGGGATAAGGGTATAAAATCTGAAATGTTAATATAATACCCAATTTTTAAAAAAAGACGAAAAATAAAAGAAAAAAGAAAAAAAGAAAAAGAAAAGAAAGAGCCAGGCAGTGGTGGCGCACGCCTTTAATCCCAGCACTTGGGAGGCAGAGGCAGGCGGATTTCTGAGTTCGAGGCCAGCCTGGTCTACAGAGTGAGTTCCAGGACAGCCAGGACTACACAGAGAAACCCTGTCTCGAAAAACAAAAAAAAAAAAAAAAAAAAAAAAAAAAAAAAAAAAAGGAGATTTAATAACACAAATGGAAGGATTTAGAAATTTAGGAGGCAATTTATGTTAACAGAAACAGGAAAATCACACCCTCATAGAAGCACAAGGAGGGGAAATGGGATAATGGGATAAGGGGTTCCTGGGTAGTGGGGGGAATGAGATAAGGGGATAAAAATTTGAAATGTAAATATTATAACCAATTTTTAAAAAGTGAAAGAAAAGAATTTTCTAAGAATGTGTTTAGTCTATATGAACCTGTGATGTCTAATACAACTTACACACACCCAGAGTAAACAACAGAACTATGACTTAGCCTAAATTGAGCTATTCCATGAGTAGGAAATGCATACTAGATTGATACAAAAACTTCAAAGCTTAGTTAGACATAGTAGCACCTGTCTGCAAATCCCAGCACTTTGGCAGGCAGAAACAGCCTGAGTTAGTGACCAGCCTGGTTTTCCTATCAAGACTCTGACTCAAAGTAATAATAATAATAATAATTATTATTATTATTATTACAAAACTTAGTATGCTAATTATAATTTTTGTTGGTTATATTCTAAGTGATATTTGGGATATATTGGTTACATTCTTATAGACTGTATTATGAGGAATGGCGAGAGCTCAGGAAGTAAGGTACTTGCCTGCAAAGCGTGAGAACCTGAGTCAGGCCTCCATTAAAGAAAGTGTGCACATGCCCATCCATGCACATGCACACACACACACAGACAGAGACACACACACATACACAAAGTAAATGTGCTATTCAAATTACTTCCACTTCTTTTACTTTCTTTAATATGGCCACCAGAACACTGAAAATCATGTGCACGAGATGAGTCATGGTAGATCTCCGGCACACACTATCTAGACCTTCCGTGCGCCCATTACATTCTCCGTTATAGGAGTCCCTGGTCTCCCATCCACCTCTGAGGCTGGGGCAGTTTAACAAACTCTGAATGGTTCAGCAGGGTTGGGAGGTGCAGCTCATCCTTGGGAACTCATGGCACTTGCTCCTTCCTCTCTTTTCCCTTCCTAGCTCTGCTCTCCAACAGGGAGTCAGTAATGAGCAGGCAATGCTGCTTTCAACCAGTCCTAAAACGGGCTGCTCATCCTTCACCAAATGTTTCAAAGTCAAAAGCCAGGAATCTGGCTTTTGTTCTATTGTGGTATTTTTTTTTAAGTTCTTTGAGAATTTTGTACAACATATTTTGATTATGTTCATCCCTCCTCCGATTCCTCCTAGATCCACTTCCCTTCTCGGCCACCAAATTTTACGTCCTTTTTTTTCCTTTCTTTTTAAATCCATTAAGTACAAGTTTGTGCTGCCTGTGTGTTCTGGGCTCTGCCGTCATCTACTGGAGTATGGTCAGCCTACCATGGAGTCACACCCTTAAAACTGTTTGTTTCCCAGCAGCTATCAATTGTCAGTATGTCCTCAGCTAGGGCAGAACTTCATACCCATCCCTTCTCTCCATTTTGGCTGGCTTTAGCTTGCATAGGTTGACCACATGCTGTCACAATCGATGTAAATGCATATTAACAATTGCCCCGTTGTTTCCTGTTAGTCATCGGCAGCCTTGAGCTCTTAAAATTTTTCCTGCCATGTTTCCCACAATGATCTCTGAGCCTTGATTGCTGCTGCTGCTGCTGCTGCTGCTGCTGCTGCTGCTGCTGCTGCTGGTGGTGTATGTGGTATAGAACCTGTGGCTTGACAGGTTATATGCCTTAAGGGAGAACCCATTACCTTTATTCTTCTAAATGGCCATAGTATTAAACTGACTCTTCATGCCTTAGCATTATACCCACAGATTAGCACATTATATTAGCACATCCCTCAGCCCTCATCAGAGAATTGTCTTTACACACTAGATATTGATTAGCACACAGACCACATCTGGTCAAGGTGCAAAGAATAAGGATGTGGAACACTCAGCCCTAAATGGGACATCTGTATTCCTGTGTTATTCTTACTTGGTGACAGTCTAGGTATAGAATAGCCTACCCGGTTCCAGAAATAGGAAGACACTAGAGAGAGGCAGAGAATGGGAATGAAAACTGTGTCAGCACTATACCTAAACATCTCCTGCTATATTTTCTTCCTAAGAACATTCTTTATCCTGGGTACCTGAAAGATTCTGGATTTGAGAGTAACAATATGAATAAGACTCGGGTCTGCTTCCATATGGTGCAGGCCTAACAATGATGTAAGGATGCAGGTACAATGAGATTTTAGACACTGTGGCTGAAACCTGTTCAGGACATGATAGAACACCAGATAAGCCCTTAGCTGGTCACTGCTGCTACAGGGCGGAGGGAGCAGCCAGGAAATGTGCGTCAATGCTCCAAGAAGCTACAAAGTCCTATGGAGAAAAACACCTCATGGTGATCTGTTACAGTGCCTAGAGTCCAGACTCACTTTGCCTTTCTGAGCCTTAGTGTCCATGACTGAGAAGAATGTGAATGATTCTCACCTGAAAATGTTACCGCAAAACATTCAGAGGAAATATTCACTCAACAAATATGCCAAACAACATTGTTGGGCTTCGGTAAGATTTTAGGGTCTATTATTCTACTTTTTTTTTTTCAATTTCTTTTAGATTATTTTATGTGTATGAGTGTTTTTGCCTACATGTATGTATGTGCACCATGTGTGTGCTTGGTACCCACAGAGATCAGAAGAGGGTGTTGGATACCCGCTTCTGAATATGGTTGTGTACTACTACTATGTGGGTGCTAGGAACTGAACTCTGGTCCTCTGTAAGGGCAGCAAATGCTCTTAACCCCTGAGCTAGTCCTCTAGCCCCTATTCTACTATTCTTAGTATTCTATAGTACCCAATCTTTAAAGTGTGACTATTACCTCATGATGATGTGATGATGGTGGTGGTGGTGATGGTGATGATGATGATAATGATGATGATAATCAATAATAGTTTTGAATTTTGCCTTAACTGTCAAACCATTTGACTAGTGGTCTATACTGGCTTTTGCTTCTTCCTTCCAATCCACTGAATGCAACCACTGCAATTTGGCTTCTGCTCCACTCCTCACCCTGACCAAAGCTCTCCAGTAGCCTCCCACTTGCCAAAGTCAATGATCTCTTCTTGGTTCTTATGCAACTTGATGTCTTTGTAACATTAGCCTAGTTATTTAGAACTTTCAAATTTTACTTTTAAATTATAGACTAAGAGAGATATTCTAAAAACTATTTTATTAAACCAACCATTACCAACATTGCCACATGACAATAATATCAAGGCTATTTTAGCATATGTTTTGCTATCCTTTTTTTCCTCTGTGTGTGTGTGTGTGTGTGTGTGTGTGTGTGTGTGTGTGTGTGCTCATGAGTATGTTCACACAGGCACATGGACAAGTGTGCCATGCATGTGGATGGTGAGGCCAGAGGTCAACATCAGCTCTCTTATTCAGTTGTTCTCCAATTTCATTTTTGAGGCAGGGTCTCTCCTTGAATCATAAGCTCATCAATTAAGTTAGATAGTCTGGCCAGCAAGCTTAGGGATCCTTCTGTTTCTGCCTCTGCAGTACTAAGATTACAGTGAATCCCTGTGCCCAGCTTTTTTTTACATAGCTTCTGAGTCCAGGTGTAGGAGGAGCTAAGGTAGGAGGAGTAAGGGGAGGAAGAGGAGGAGGAAGAAGAGGAGAGAGAGAGAGAGAGAGAGAGAGAGAGAGAGAGAGAGAGAGAGAGAGGAAGGAGGATGAAGAGCCACGCAGGTATGGAGAGCAGTTGTGGGTAACAACTTATATTTAGGTTAGCTAATTGGGAAACAACTCTAGTTGTATGAGCATATGGTTATTGAGCATTACCAAACATATAAAGCCATTAATCAATATTTAAGCATTAGAGTCTCATTTTCTACTAGCCTGCATGGATGGCGGATGGTCTGGGCTAAGCCCAGCCTTGTGGAGACAGCGTGGAAGATTGGCAGAGCCATCTCCCACACTGGTGTCTTGTAGGTGGCAGGGCCGTTGGCTCTGACTGCCTGAGCCAGCCTGAGCTAAGCAGCAGCGATACACCGCCTCTGCTCACCCCACAGGCCTAGGCTAGTCGGGAACTTCAACACCCAGGTCCTCACGCCTGTACAGCAAGCACTTTGAAGACTGAGCATTTCTTTGGGCCCTTCTACTGTCCTTTTTGCTTAGGCATATTTTTATATCATTATGTATGAAGGTATATGCATATTCATACATATAAACATACAATTTTGGATTTGGTACCTCTGTCCTGAAACTTTCCTTACTTCTACAAGATAATTACTTCCTGGTTTTTCCAAAATTTCCCTTACCCACACAAACTTGAAAATAGGACCAACACTTGTGTCTCTCTGGTTAAAAGAACGTGACAGGCATGCTACACTGGAGAAAAATTCTCTGAAGTCCTTTAACACGTAGATGCCTGGAACACAGTCTACACCTTCAAGATCCTACTTCATTCATTACTCTTTCTCCTTTCATTGTTTCTGCTTTTGTTTTGAGGCAGGTCCAAGTTATACTGGGACTCATTATGTAGCCCAGGCTGGCCTCGAACCCACAGAGATCTGCTTGCCTCTGTCTCCTGAGTGCTGAGATTAAAGTTATGTGCCAGCACACTCGACATTTCATTAGTCTTTCCTTTGACCCCCTAAGCCTCCATAGTTCCTGCTTTACATAATATATAGTCCAGAGATCCTACTGAAAAAAATGTATATTGCACATGTGCATGCGTGCACGCGCGCGCACACACACACACACACTATATATATATATATATATATATATATATATATATATATATATATATATATTAACCAAATTATCAAACAAACAAACAAACAAAAACACAAAATAAAACCCCAGAGTGCTAATAGCACTCATACATGCTAATCATCAGAATCAATAGCAAGCCTTTGTGTTTGTAAAGCCATTGAGAGGATTCTAATGACCTCCTGCCTTTGCTGTACCCACTCCCTCCACTAGGATGCTGCACGCTCTCAGGCTCACCTTTGTGTCTTTCTCCCTGCCTAGATGACCACTTCTCATGTCCATGCTTAGAGTCCAGCTCTACCACCAGAGCCTTCTCTTCTAACCTACGTCTTCTCAACCCCCTCACAAAGTAGAGCTAGCCATTCAACCGTGTCTTCAGGCTGGATGACAAACTGCTTGAAAGCCACTGTGCTGGGTAGACTGTGCCAGTTGCTTCCTCCTTGGTAAGTTCTCCTGTGCAAACAATTGGATCCTTGCCACTCTGGCCCTGGCTGAGGGGCTAAGAGAAGCACAGACAAACACAAACATTTGGCTGTGGCTTTCTTTGGTCAGTAACTTTGTGGTAGAGCCTGACAGGAAGAAATTAGGAACAATGAAAATGGAAAGGAAGAGGCGAGCTGCCTGACTTTCTCTTCAAAGCCTCCTGAAACTCAGCACCTTCGTTTCGTCTAGGAAAACTGTTATACACATCATCAACCAAGTGACAGGTCTTTATTTTTAATTCATCACAGAAGCCTGCTACCCAAATGATGCTTGACAGAGAAATCTCTTGCTGGTAAGGGCCTTTTCAGATGCCAAGAAAAACTTCAGAATTACTTTGTTTTCCTCTGGGTCCTTGTATTAGTCATACAATGAATACCTCTCTGTATATAAAAAGGGGATATAGGAGAATGACTTACAGGCTGTGGTCCAGTTCATCCATCAATGGCTGCCTACTAATGGAAGGTCTAAGAATCCACTAGTTGTTTAGTCCACAAGGGTAGATGTCTCCGCTGGTCTTTAATCTATGCTCGAATTCTAAAGAAGTAGGTTGTAGTGCCAGTGGAGGAACGGAGGAGCTAGTGAGGGGGGAGCAAGCAGGCAATGAGAGAGAGCATCTGTGCTTCCTTCATCCAAACCCTTCATCCAGGCTGCCAGCAGGATGTGTGGTCCAAAGTAAAGATGGATCTTCCCACCTCAAAAGATCTGCATTAAAGGTTTATCTTCCTACCTCGAAGATCTGGATTAGAAGTGCCTCTTCCCACTTCAAATGATTTAACTGAGGAAAAACATTCCCTCACAGGTGTGCCCAGTCACTTCGGTTTTAATTCACTCCAGATGTAGTCAAGTTGTCAACCAGGAACAGTCATCAGAGTCCTCATAGCAAATCCAGTCTTCTTTAACTCTGTGTACTCATGGGATGGCTCCTAGTCTTTGATATTTTCTAGAAGGGAATCTCTGATAATCTAAAACAGGTAGAGCCTGGATCCCAAACAGCCTAGACTGAAATGGCTTCACAATGGCCAGATCTGTATGATCTGGGACAAGTTATATTTTGTGCTTCTGTTTCCTCACAGGTGAGATGGGGAAGAGATTATGTCTCCATAGAGCTGTGATTTTGAACAGTGAGGCCTTTGAGGCTTTCACATTTCTACTACTGCTGTAACAATGTTTTAAGTTTTTTCCTATGAATTCTTCCTGATTTTCAATATTATCTGTAGGGTTAGATTGGTTTTTTTTTTTTTTTTTTTTTTTTTTTTTTTTTTTTTTTTTTTTTTTTTTTTTGGTTCTCTCTTCCTATTTACTTATTATTCATTAAATATTCTCCATGGTAACTATTTGTAAACAGGTATTAAGTGGCACAAGCCAGCTTAGTGGTGCATAGTTGACAGCATCTTATGACCCCTGACAATTCAAGTCCTTCAAGCCTAAACCTAGGTCCCCTCCAAGGCTGCTTTGTGATGAGGCCATGATAGTTAGTTTTGCCTCCAACTGTAATGACTAACAAATAAGTCCAAGAGTCAAGCCAATGAGCCTTGTAAGCTGTAGGCTCTGACCAGAACCTCCCATGAAAGTATTCACGCAAACTAGACACCAAAGTGTCCAAAAATAGGATCCAGCAGATCAGGGGACATCGTCCTGCACAGACGAGCAGGCACAGGACCAAGCAAACACCAAGAAATAAAGTGTGGTCCTGGGCTTTCCCCAGAGTGCCTCTAGTCACAGAAGAGTGAAGTGTCTATGGAGTACACTGAACCCAGCACCAAGCATTTCACCAGGGAACAGCTATGGCCAATTTCTCTTCCGCTAAACTGTAAATTCTCCAATTACATCCAGACAGGAAGAACTGAAGGAGCTGGAACAGCCAGAGATTCCAGGTCCAGGGTCCCCATTAGAGAGATGTAATGCTAACAAACCACTCCCTGGTGTGTGTATTCCAGTTAGAACACTTCAAATGTTAATTAAGAATTCCTGGGTACATATTAAAACTAACTTCTCAAACAGATGCACATATTTTACTGCTTAAGCTGAAGTATTTAAATAATAATAATACTTTCTTGATGCTGGTGAAACTTTCAAATTCCAACATCATATTTTTTTTTTAAGTGACAGCTTTCCTATTGACTTTGTTTGTTGCGACAGGGGCCTTATGTAGTCCAAGTTAGCCTCCAACCTGGTATGTAACTGAGTTAGTGTGAACGAGCATGACCCCCACAGGCTCATCTGTTTGAACCCTTAGCCTCCAGTTGGTGGAAATGTTTGGGAAGCATTAGGAGGAGAGGTCTTGTTGTCACTGGCAATGAGCTTGAGGTTTCAAAAGACTCCAGCCATTCCCAGTGTGTTCTCTGCCTTCTCCTTGTGGATTCTGATACCAACTGTTCTTGCCACTATGCCGTTATGGGATGTAACCCTCCAAAACTCTAAGCTAAATTAAATACTTTCTTTATATGTTGCCTGGGTTGTGGTGTTTTACCACAGCAATAGAATAACAGAGCGTGACCTTGATCTATTGAGGGCTGTGGATACAGACAGGGACCACCAACCCTAGTTCATACAGTGTTGGGAGGAGCCAAGGGTTTCCTTCATTGCTAAACACCTTAGCAACGGAGCTGCATGTCTAATCCTTGACTCTAATTTTTAAAGAGATTCATAGGAACTTCATTAAACATGAATAATTAAAACATCAGCTGATAAATGCTGTTTGCAAGGGATCTTCACAGCTCCTGATTTTATAGTCACTGAAACCTGTGCTTCCAGACGTGTGGGTGTGTTGGAAGTCATTCTGTATGTGACTCACAGCATATCAGGAGCGGCATAAGTAGAGCCCATTAATATCAGAAGTGTATGCAGGAAGTCTCCTCACAGGAGTCGGTTTTTGGTGAAACAAATGGGATTTCAGAATTGAAATATCAGTGCCGCGATAGGAGCAACTCTCTTCTTTTTGCTGGCCCTGGAACACAAGTCTCTGCTCTGGAGGACAAAACCTGTGTGGCCAACAGTGAAATGGAGATCACAGGCCTGTTTATTGAGGACACACCTCTGTCCTTTGCTTTTGAAATGAACTAAAAGTAGGTCACAGCAGGTGAAATATCAAAAGAAAAATATAGATATTTATTTTTAGTGTCCTGGATGGTGCATCGGTTTGATTTCAGTTAAGCTGGTGTGGGGATGCAGGGAAGAAGGGAAGAGAAAAGAGCGAGAAGGGTGTTTGTTAAAGGGAGCCCGTGTCTAGTTTGAACTGTAAGATGTATCATTAAAAGTGTGAGCCAAAGAATTTTGCACTTACTGTTTTTGTTCCATTAAGAAAAATAAAAATATCTTGTGATTATTAAAAAGAGCAAGTATAGGGAAGGTATAGCCATAAAAACTTGCTGTTCCCCACTTCCTATGAAATTCGTACCTTGCTGAGTTCCCTTGATTTTTGTTTTAGCTATTTATTTAATACTGAGACAGAGTCTTGCTACATAGCCCAGGATGGTCTGAAACAGAAGAACCCTGCTTCTGCCTCCCTACTCGTGGCGGGAGTGGGGTGGGGGATGGGGTAGTATGTGCCACTAACCCGGGTTATAACAGTTTTAAACTTCCATCATAAACACAAAACATCAATGGTAGAAGATTCAACGTGCTCTCTCACCTCCATCCCAGTCCGCTGGGTGTGGTGCATGTGCCTACTCTCACACAACACCTCTGCCCTTTTTCCCAGAGGAAAACCCTAGGTTTGGAGGATGGCGTAGAAGTCTCTTTGCCTGTATCCTCTAGACAAGGTAATCAGAGAGTGCTTCTTGCCTGAGCTGACAACCAAAGAACTCCCGCAAACCTTTGTCCCTTCAGTACCTGTCTACGTTGTCTCCCAGCATCAGGCACGCTGACACTCAAACACCGGGGAAGTGGCATCTTCTCAAGCTCTGCTTCTTCCTGTTAGCCCGGGTCAGGATGCACTCGGTCTGTCTGTCTGTCACTATCTTGTATATGGTGCTGGCAAGAAGACTCGGGCCCATCTTCTTTGCCTGCTTCATTAGGAATGGCTCAGAGCACTTTGCAGCAGCAGAAAACAACCTATTGTCATTTCAAGTGGGTGAGCTATTCCAGGTATCAAAGCAAATCATGCCCAGGCCCGGAGGTGGGAGAACAGCGATTCTCAACTTTCCTTTAACACAGTTCTTCCTGTTGTGATGACCCCCAACCATAACATTATTTTCATTGCTACTTTATAACTGTAACTTTGCTACTGTTATGAATCATAAAGTAAATATCTGATATGCAGGATATCTGATCCCTGACCCACACAGGTTGAGAACTGCTGGGCAAGAGCAAGGGTCCCAATTCCAAATATCAGTGCAATGCCCTATGTTGAGAGAGCACAGCAGATGCTTTAACCAATAAGCATGAATAGGAAACAGGGTTTTTCTCAGATAGCCAAAGAGCTCTGTTCAAGCCACGCCCCAATAATTGACCTGACCTGTTCTAATGTTCCTGTGGAAACATCCTTCTCACAGGAGGTAATCAGTTTTATTGTCTCAGTCCTAAACCTTGAACCAGATACCTCTTTGCTTCCCCGACATTCACAAATGCCCGAGCTTCCGTACTTTCTTTGCTCCCTTGGAGAGTCAAGGAGCAACTAACTCCAAGTTCAAATCAATCTCTCTCTCTCTCTCTCTCTCTCTCTCTCTCTCTCTCTCTCTCTCTCTCTCTCTCTCTCTTGTCTGTCTCTCTGTAGCCCTGGCTATCCTGGAACTTATTCTGTAGACCAGGCTGGCCTTGAACTCAAGAGATCTGCCTGCCTTTGCCGCCCAAATTCTGGGATCAAAGGCGCATGCCCACAAAGCCCGGCTTTTTAACTCCTTAGTATAAAAGCACCCAAATAGCAACTAAAACAGAAGACCTTGATAAACCGGCTCATGCCCGCTGCCCAGCTCCACAGTAAGCACTTCACAGTCGTCCCCTTCCCCGCTGCAGCATGTATTCAAACTATAACAACTTTGTTGCTAACCCTTGTTGCTCCTGCAACATTATCAACATGTTTTAGAAGCTAGGAATATGAGTTAGTGGGAGAGTGTTTGCCTAGTGTGCACCAAGGCCCTAAGTTCTGTTCTTAGTACCACACAGATAAAAAAATGTTGAACTAAATTTACAAAACACCTAAAAATAAATAGCGATTTCTCTACCACCATCTGTTAAGAGTTAGCTTTCATTGTCAACTTGACACACCTGAAAAAAAAACAAAAAAAACAAAAAAACAAAAAAAAAACGGGAACCTCAGCTGAGGAATTGCCCCCATTGGACTGCCCTATGGGCATGTCTGTGGGTTGTTTTCTTTTTTCTAATAATTTATTTTTATTTTATGTACATTGATGATTTGACTGCATGTATATCTGTGTGAGGTGTCAGATCCCCTAGGACACAAGTTACAGAGAGTTGTGAGCTGCCATGTGGGTGCTGGGAATTGAACCCAGGTCCTCTAAAAGAGCAAACCGTGCTCTTAACCTACGAATCATCTCTCCAGCCCCCAGGTTATTTGCTAACTAATGGAGGAGCACCTAGCCCACTGTGGGTGGAGCCATCCCTAGGCAGGTGAGCTATATATAAGAAAGGTAGTTGGATAATCTGAGGGGAGCAAGCCAGTATGTAGCATCCCCCACCCCCCCATGCCCATGGTCTCTCTGCTTCAGTTCTTGCCTCGAGCTTCTGCCCTGGCTTCCCTAGAGAATGGACTGCCACTAAGCTAAAATAAACCCTTCCTCCCACAAAGTGTTTTTCCTTAGTATTTTATCACGGTAACAGGGAAGCAAACTAGGGCATGATCTAGTACCCAGTTCCTCCAGTTGCCTCCTAAGCTGGGATTCTAGTAAGGATCATATGTTAAATTGGCAACATCACTTGTATAACTCAGAGTACATTATGTTATGCTGTGGTGGCAGAAAGCTGAAATCAGGCCTCCAACAGCCTGGGTTGACTTCCTGCTCACATGAATTTCCACGGTGAGTCACCTCCACATCCTCTTCACTCTTGGCCATCAGCTAAAGGAACAGCCCCTATTTGGGACAAGCCACTTCCTGGCAGATGGAAAGGAAGACTGGTTGAAACACACAATGACTTGGGAAGCTGTGGCTGCTCCAAAGTGGCCACCTTCACATCTGCTCATGTGTTCTCGATCAAACCCAACCTCACGGTGGAAGCAGAGGTCAGCAGAGGTCAGCAGAGGCAGGGGAAGAGAGACTGTTCCACAGGGAAGGCCAGCAATTCTTGGGGAAAAGGCAAACCTATTTTACCTCTTAAGGGTCTTTTAATAGGTTCCCCCATCTTAGCTTGTAGGAAGCCGCTGTTAACGGTGGTATAATCTGCCACCCCAAGATGGCGCTGGCCTCGTGTCTTCTCCAGAAGTAAACAATTATCTGCGCAGCTGCTAGGCAGAAAGGCGTGCCAAAGTCACTGCCAATGCCGAGGCATAATATTGGGTGGTGAGCGAACAGCCAATCAGAAGTGAATACGTCACTCTAGGCTGTATTTAAGCAAGGCCCCTTCCGCCCTTTCGAGTCCTTCCGAGTTTTCCACGTGTGTGTCACAGTAAAAAGTCCTCATTTTGCAGTAACTACCCAAATTGCGTCTCACGTGTTTTCTCGTCCACGGCGTGGGGCAACGCGGGAGGCGCGCGTTATATTAGCTTTTCCCCTTCAGTCAATCAGTTGAAGAAATAGGGTCATTTGGGCTGTAGCCTCCTCTGGTCTGGGTTTTGTTGGTCGCATTTCTACGGTATCTGCTTAACTGCATTCCTCTAACGTGTCTACTTCCAAGCCTGTACTTCCATTTGGAGGCCTGCTCCAGTTCAGAAAACATGAAGCCAGAATGCTTCTACTAGAGCTTTCCCATGCAATGCTGTTCAACCATTCAAATACTTAAGTCCAAATGCCTTCTAGGTGAGCATCATGATGAATCAACTGTCAACCCTTGCATATTACGTCACCTGTGGGGTGGTGTACTGTGAGAAACAGCTGGGCGCTTAGTTGAGCATAAGCCTGGAACCCTGGACCCTTATTGGACAGCAAGAGTTCGGCTCTGCTCCCAGGCCCTAGTTCTTTTCATTTAGCTTCAGCCTTCCACAGCTTCTCTTCCCACAGAGAGGTCTATGGCCATCAGTCACAGGCCTCAGGCCCTAGAGAGGTTTACATACTAATGAGATGCCTGAAGGCCAGAGGGCGGAGCCAATTAAGCATTCTTCCCCAGCCCCTCCCCCTCTCTCCTCCCTATTTAACTCAGGTCTGCTTTGGGTTTCATGGGGGTGCGCACATTCTGATCCATCTACATCCGCCATGAAAATAAAGCCTGTAAAACTCATGGACTTTCTGGTGTCATTGGGGTTGTGCAGTGAGGAACCGTAGAGAACGCCTTTAATGAGCCACTGTAGCCGCAGCCTCAGTGCCTAACTTCCCGCCTGGAGGAACCCCCTGCGTTTCCAGCCACAGTCACTCCCAAGTGTGGTGGCTTAAAACAATATAGCAATGCATTATAGTTTCTATGAGTTAAGAATTCACTGGGCTGGAGTGGGTAGCTCGTTGCTATGATTTCTGGGGTTCTTAGCTGGAAATCTCAAAGACTGGGGCACTGAAGTCATTGGAGTATTTGACTGAGACAAAGGTTCATCATTCAATGCAACCTGCTTACTGATTTCTTTTCCACATCCTCAGTGGATGTGGCCGAAATACTATCCTCATGGCATGGTAACTGACTTTCCTCAGAGCACCTGGACCAAAGGAGCAGTCCTGATGCCATAGTATCTTTTGTGATCTGATCTTAGAACTCATACACCACACTACTGTGGCCACAATACCACTCTTATCCAATGGAAGAAAACTCTACACAAATACATAAATACTAGCAGAGAGTTCATGGCCAGATGTGATAGCACATTCCTAAAATTCTAACATTTGGAGGTAGAATAAGGGGGGAGGTCAGGGATCTAGCCTTGGCTACATAGCAAGTTTAAGGACAACCTGGGCTAACAAAACCTGGTGAAGGGAGAGATAATGGAGAAAAGGAGAGTGGGGAAGAGGGAGGGAGAGAGGGGGGAGAGAGAGAGATTCATTAGAGGTTTCTTGAATTAGAGGCTAGGTCCTCTATATACTACATATATTTTTCATATCAAAACAGAAAAGAAGGGACAATCCACAGCACATCCTGTAGGATGGTGATTCTCATCATTTGAGCTGTTGTGGTCGGAAAGATTTCAGGGGAAAATCAGAAGTTTCTAAATGGAAAACCAGATATTTATCTTGCCGTATGACAACATGCAAAAGGAACAATTTGTCCGTTCCTCCCTCCCTCCCTCTCTTCTATCTTATTTTGTTTCATCTAAGACACGGTGTTGCTGTTGCTATGTTATTCAGAGTGGCTTCAAACTTAAGGCAAATCCTGCTGCTTCTGTCTCTAAAGCTGGGATTGCAGATGTGAACCACCATGCCCAGAGTTTTTTCCTTTGTTTTTAAAGGGGCTTTTTCCATACAAAAGCATCTTAATCTTAAAATGAAGAATCCTAAGTTTTTACTTACTTTTTTTTAAAACAGGGTTTCTTTGTGTAGCCCTGGTTGTCCCAAACTCACTGTGTAGACCAGGCTGGTCATGAATTCAGAGATCTACCTGCTTCTGCCTCCTAAGTGCTGGGTTTAAAGCTGTGTGCCACTACTGCCCAGCTTATTCATTTACTTTCCAAGAGACGAAATAACACTATTTTCCCAGGCTAGTCTTAAATTCCCCAACTCAAGGAATCTTCCTGCCTTAGTCTCCCCAGTAGCTGGTAATATACATTCATATTACTGCACCTGGCCAAAATGTCTTATCTTAGACATGAAGCAAAGAGAAATCCCCTCAACTTCTTGTAGCAATATATATGTGGAATCCACTTGGAAAACATTCTATAGGCAACAAAAAGATTTTGTTACCCATCATCTACAGTCAAGTACCCTAAAATGTATGTGCACACACCTTAGGTAAGAGTCATATGCAAGATTGTTCCTAACAGCGAACTTGCTGTAGCCTTGGAATGAGAATAAATGAGCCATCCAGGCAGAGAAGCCGATGTGTGTTTGTATCGGGTGATCCCGTTTGTAGTAAGCTTTGGAACAAGCAAGCATAGGGTAGTTTAGGGTCCATATTTTAGATGAAAAAGTTAAAAGAGCAAAGAAATAATGATTAAAAGATCAAGTTGTGGTTACCATTTAAATGAATGGTGTTTCTGATGAAGAGGGGACCCAGGCAGAGATTACTAGAGAGCCAGCAATGTTTTTTTTTGTTTGTTTGTTTTTTGTTTTGTTTTGTTTTTATTGACGTTAGTAGTAGCTACATATTGTTTGGCTTTATAACTAACCCATTACGTTACATAATTTTATCTGTCTATGTGCTAATATTTTACAATAAAATGGGCTTTTTAAAAAGGAAAAAAATCATCTTCAGAATAAAAAAAAATGTTAACTTTAGAGAACACTTTTTAAAAAATGTTTAAGCCCATCTGTTCTCTCGGAGCATCGTCATCTCTCTTCCGCTCCTTTCTCCACGCGGAATGCCAGGCTAGCAGCAGGATCCCTGCAGTTCTCACCGGCAGCCTTCAAGCTGGAGCCCATCAGGCCACTCACGTGGCTCAGGCTCGGCAGAACAAGAACGATGCACACCTTCCTGGAGCTTCCCTCCCAATGTCTAGGAAGAGGACTGGCTGTATTTCTCTTGCAGGTTGTGGAGGAGGAGGAAGAAGAAAGGAAACAGTACATGCTTGTGAACCCCAGGGTGCCCTCTACAGGTTCTTACCTCTTGCTCCTAGGTCTGCAAGGCACATATATGGTGAGCTAAAGGGCACACTCCAAGGGCTATCACTTGATTAACAGGCATGGTGATTTAGAAAGGAAAAAAGGAGGGAGGGAGGGGAAAGAGGAAAAGAAGGAGGGAGGGGAGCAGGGAGGGAGGGAGGGAGGGAGAAAGGAGAAATAGTGGAGGAAATTATTCAAAAAAATAACAGGCCTGGGGAGACAAACAATGAGTTTGCTGCATGAGCACCTGGGTTCAGATCCCCATCACCCACCTAAAAGTCAAAACCAAAAACTCACCTGTAATCCCAGAGGTGGGAGGCAGAGACAAGGCAGATTCTAGGTACTTGCTGAGTACTTGCCAAACAAGCTGAAATATTAAATTCAAGGTTCAGTGAGAGACCCAGTTTCAAAAATCAAGGTGGAAAGAGAAAGAGAAAGGAATTTACTCAATATCAACCTCTGACCTCTACGTGGGTGCAAAGACTTGCATACACATATAAATGCACACATATACCAAGCACATACACTCAAAGAGATGATGGGATGGAGAGAAAGAGAGAGAGATACAGCTATAGATAGAGAGATAGACAGACAGATGGATGGATAGATAGATAGATACTACTTACTAAAAACCTTCCAAGGGAAGAGTCCACAATGAAATGAATGAAATAAACAAATATCCATGAGCTAGCCTCATATAACCTCATGGGAAAGGGCGGTATCTAAAGATTTAAGACATATGGCATACTCATGTAAATCCTAGGAAACAGGAGTATTGCCACTGTGATGGGCGAGACAGTGCAAAGATTCCTCCATCTTGTATTCTTACTGAGGCCATTTCAGGTTTAACTAGAATTTTTTGATGGACAATCCCATGAAAAACTACCCAGCTCTATCCTTGGATACAAAGGTCAGGATGTCCCAGCTAACTGCTTATCTTATGGGCACATGCCTCACCTCCCCCAATACCTAGGTGTGGGTCAAACAGGCTGGAATAAAGACTTTCAATTGGCTATAAACTACACCTGAGTGGTCATCTCTGGTGGGCTCATGACAGAGTTTAAGACCAGCTTGGGTTACACACTGTGTTCACATCCAATCAGGACTATAGAGCAAGACACTGTTTCATCAAACAAATAGAACAAAGGAATAGATACTAGAATACCACCAGACCGTTCTATATCATTTTAAAGAAGTTTTGTAATGCAATTACCTATAAATTAGACATATAGTATATATGTATATAATATATACTGATATATGCATATCACACTCTGTATATACATAGAGAAAGGTCCACTATAATATTGCTGTTTTCCTTTTAAAAAAAAAATACAAGTACTAAGGTGATTTTCTTTGGTTGCTACCATTGTTTTTTGGTAGTAGTAATGGAGTGAGTTTTTGAGACCAAACTTGGAACCTTGAGTATGGGGGACAAGCACTTTCTCATAGAACTCTATCCACATTCAGTTGGAGCTTAGGGCACTGGGTTGAAACTCAAGGCCCCAGCAAAGTTGAACACTCACTTTTCCACTAAGCCACTACCCCAGCCTGTAACAACTTAAAAAGATGTCCATAAGGACTTCAGGACTCCTTTGGGTGGGGCCTAGTTTTTTTCTCACTGTAAGTGAGAGGTCTACACAGAGAGTGTAAGTATAACTCCCAGGGTTAAGTGATGAAAGATGGCAGCCTTCCTCCTGGTTCTGTCTCTGGGTCACTTCCTCTAAGGGAGCCACCTTCCATTTCTTCCTGTCAACAAGTGGCTATCACTTCCTATTCGTGAGAGCGATTTCAGGAGTGGATCTCCCAACCCTGTCTAGCTTTAGGTGACTGCTACCCCTGCAGGGAATGTACAAGAACCATTGAGATAAGCCCCTCCGGATTCCTGATCCATAGAAACGGATGGAAATATATTGTTAAGCCACTAAATTCTGGGGCTAATTTTTAAATCAACAATAGATATCTAAAATCAGTATGAATGTGAGGAAGATAGTGGAAGAATATTTTATTTTTAAAATTTGCATTTGTGTGTCTGTGTTGTTAGAATAATTAATAACTCTACTAGTTCTTAATACGACCCAGCCAGCCCCCCAATAATTGAGGCAGGGTCCTATTGGTTTAGTTAATCTTTAGCATGATTACTAAGCAATTACCCCTAAACTACTTTTCTACATTAGATTGGCTCTGCATTTTCCCAGTCATTGTCAATAGTTGACCTGTCTGTGCTAGATTTGCTCCATCAGGCCATTTCCTGGTTCTCCATCGTCTTCTCCCCTTCTCTTCCCCCCTCCCTCTTTCCTTGTGGTCCCTACCTGTTACCCGCAGCCTGGTATCCGAAGGCCCGCCTACCTCTAGTCTTCCCAGTAATTGACTGTCTCAGCTTTTATTTAACCAGTCAGAGAATATGTAGAACATATTTTATACAACATCATTTGGTGTATGTGAGAACCTGCTCACCTGGACTGCAACCATGGTGATCTTGGAGGCCAGTGTTTAGCATTTGACTATATAACAGCACCAGACAAACCACCAAAATGTCTGTGCACACACACACACACACACATACACATGTTGATAATTAATCTTAAAAAGACAGAAAGGCAAACTTTAAGAAAAAGTATTAGCTGATCATTTGCAAGAACCCAGACAGAATAATACATAGTTCTTAAACATTTGTGAGCTAAGTATGGAAGTGTGTACCTGTAACCCCAGCATTCAGAGATCAGGGCAGGAGGTCACAAGTCCAGCCTTGGTTTCACGGTGAAACTCTATATTGGAAAAAAAAAAAAAGAAAAGAAAGAGAATCAAAGAACAAAAGAGGAAAAAAAGAGAAAGAGGGATAGATGAAGTGGGATGAAGTGGGGAATGAGAAAAAAACCTACTGATCATGGAGACTGCATATGTAGAGAAATAGGCCAAAAATATATGTCTGTTCCTGGTGATATAAAACATGATATATTGCCAGTCATCAATCACTATTATGTTTTTCTGGCTGGATATTATTCAGTCATCCCTGACTTAAAGAGGGGGAAACCACAGAAGGGCATTTCTCTCTGTTGCACAAACATTTGCGTTTATGTTCACAATGGACAAAGAGCCCCTTTTGGCTATTTTCCCCCCCTAGAGAGTCAGTCATTCAACTGGTGGTTCTGCTCAGTGGCAATGGCACTAGTCACGACACTAATTGAAATTGCTTTCTCCTGGCCTCCGTAGCCCTCCTTTGGGTTGTGTCTATTAGAACGCCGGCCAGTATTTGTCCTCCCTCACATCATGTTCTCCATTTTAACCATTTTTTTTCTCTCCTTTGTATTCTTTGTGCAAATCAATCTAGGTAGGATGTATAGTAAGGATTTTCTAGAAAAAATGCCATTGGCTTAATGACTTCCTCTACTCATAGTTACATCTAATTCCTGTTGAGCTAATGGTACCAGGGGACTGATGCATCCTGAAGCAAACATTCCCATCACTTCTCCCGCCCCCTACTTGCATTCTTCAGTTCTTACCAAAGCTGAAAACCCCAGACTTCTCTGGGTATTATATGCACTGTTAGATGGGTTTTACGCACCAGGCCGATTTCGCTTAAAGTAAATATTAATCTTGCCTGGTATATAAATGAAACATCTGCAATCTTCTGCATGTAATGATACCATCAGGGGAGGAAGGCGTGTAAAGGGGAGGGGGAGAGATCATTAAGAACAGAATGCTGGGCTAAGACAAAGGAATCTAGACGGAGACCAGCTGTCTGAAAAGCTGAAGTAATTGTTCTCCTGGAATTACATCATCAGCCCAAGTGCTGGAAGCCGTTCCAGTCATGGTCACTCCAGCTAGCCACCCAAGTGGTGGGTTCATTCCTTAGCATTCAGGCTTAATGGTGTGCAGACAGGAACCCGACACCCATTGGACACACTTACAACCTGTTCGTCAAACAGTTCTTCCAACATCAATCCCCACTCCCCTTTGCTGACATTTAAAAGCACTAGAACTTTCCCAGAAGCCACTCTACTTTTACTGTGAACACCAGGCTTTCAGCTTTGGGCTGTTTTATGGTCCCTGTTGGATGATGGTAGTGGGCAAACAGGGTGAGACAGATTTGGAATAGGCTGGTTTGGACAGTGCCATGCTTCTGTGGATTTATTTGGCCCTTTGATGTCTTTCTTGTTTGTTTCTTAGTTGGAATGCTTCAAATATGCACTTAAGTCTCCCACAGAAAAAAATGCTTGAGGCATTTTCAATTCAATTCAATGCCCAGCGCGTGCATACACACACACACACACACACACTATCTATATCTATATATATATGAAAAAATCGAGAAGCTGTGGAAAAATAGTAATTTATAACTCACACAAATCTTGCTAAATTAGAGTTAATTAGAGATGAGACAGGACACCACCATTCCAAATACAATGCTGTTGGCAGGTAGATGCTGCTGTAAGAATCTTTAGGTAAAATTTTCTTTAAAAGTAGCTTTTTTAATTTAGCAATCAGATTTCTAATTTGTCTTAGAATATACTTACAGAAAGCCAACTCTAGTTATATCAACACTTTGAACACTAGCCAAACACTCAAAGTTAGTGAACACACCATTTGATTATGCATACTAATTGTTGTACATCATGGTGAAAACCCCATTTTATAAGCTCAAGGGTAGCTGGGCGGTGGTGGCACATGCCTTTAATCCCAGCACATGGGAGGCAGAGGTAGGCAGATTTCTGAGTTCGAGGCCAGCCTGGTCTACAGAGTGAGTTCCAGGACAGTCAAGACTACACAGAGAAACCCTGTCTCAAAAAAAAAAAAAAAAAAAAAAAAAAAAAGCTCAAGGGTTCGTTCTTTTCCTTAGTCAAAATTACATCTCTGGCAGAAGCCAGTCAGTGGTTCTCAACCATGCTCCACCTGAGACCTCTAAAGAGACTTGCTCCCTGAGGTGCCACAGCAGATATTTCCCTTCAAAACACCGGTTCCTTTCAGAATTTCTATCCTCGGAGCAATGATTAAAAACACATACATAATACTTTAAATGAACTCCAAACTGCAAACGCTACTTAGGGATGGACGGTGAAAACCGGGTCACAGCCAAGAGAGCTCTTTCATGAAACTGGCCACCATCCTGAGTAACAGGAGACTTTGGAAGTGATCACTCAAGGCTTTTGAGGAACAGAAATAGAACAATGTCGCCTCTCAATTTCAGGGCCCTGTCTGAATGACCCACTTGGCACCTCTAGCAGCCTTTCTCCAAATTCCTGTTTTAGTTGATTTTGTTTGTTTGTTTCTGCTCTTGTGATTAGCTTTGGATCCTTGGCCAGGTTGATTTAATCTATCTATCTATCTATCTACCTACCTATCTCTCATCTTATTTGTTTGTTCATTTTTAGTTTGATACAGGGTCTCCCATATCCCAGGTTAGCCTAGGACTCACTGTGTAACTTGAGGCTTGCCTTGAACCCCTGTATCTCTCAAGTGCAGTAACTATAGGCATGCACCACCACCCCCAGCTTGGATTTCTTATTTAATCTCTACTTGCCATTCCTCTACTCCACCCTACTCCCAAAGCTGTCGGCAATTAAACAAATTACACTAGGAGACCAGGGGAGTGATGGAAAAACTTTATTGAGGAAATCCTAAGAAAGTGAAACAAATTTTCATATTAGAGAGAATTCCTTTCAAATTGTTTGGCCTGCTCATCTGGGAACGGAAGCTAAATAGTGCTAGAATCTGTTACAAGAACGAGGGAATATACATGCTGGGACATACCGCCTCACAGGATAGTCATTAGGGTCACTCGCCCACTCCCTCTGGCGCCCCCTTTTGGCCACATAAGAGGATTTCACTTCATGGCCCAGTTTTGGTTGCTGGCACCATGCAGCTGGGTCCTGCTAATCCGAAGATAACAAAAGCAACATATACTTACACTGCCAGAGCCCTTATGACACCAACCATCTACCCTCGGCCGGTAACAGGCAAGATGGAGATGGCTCCCTCAGCTTGGGTTCCTAGTTCCCATGAGGCATGTGTATCACCTGCCACACAAGGCACCAGAGGAATGAGCAAGAAACAATTTCATCTTTAGCCACTTGGATGCTGTTCTTTCTGCGTGTAATTATGGTGCCTTGTTTTTTTCTTGCTGAAAAGCGGAGTGTAAAAAGCCAGCGAGAGAAACAATTCACAGGAGTGTCCGGTAGGGCCTCTGCCTTTGCTCTGGTAAGATGAAGAAGCCATATTTCCCTGACTGAAGCTAGACTGTGCTCCTCTGGCGAGGGAGCTAGGCTCTTCTTTCCCTCCCGCCACCTTTCAGAAAGTTGAGGTAAGAGAGTAAACTGCTTCCTGTGTCTTAGACTAATCCTGATCAGGAAAGCATCGAGAAACCATCTAGGGTTTTTTGTTTTGTTTTGTCTGTTGTTTGTTTGTTCTGTACTTTGGTTTTAACTCTTTGGAGAAATGAGGACATATCTTCCCCACTCTTCTTTCTAGCCTTACTTTTTTTAATTTATTAAAATATTGCTGGGGGCTAGAGAGATGGCTCAGAGGTTAAGAGCACTGACTGCTCTTTCAGAGGTCCTGAGTTCGATTCCTAACAACCACATGGTGGCTCACAACCATCTGTGAGGGGATCTGAGGGCCTCTTCAGGGGTGTCTGTAGACAGCAACAGTGTAGTCACATATATAAAATAAATAAATCTTTTAGAAAATATTTCTGAATGCCAGAGACACCAGCTCAGTATGTTTGTACATTAAAAATAAGACAATATCTCTTGGAAATGATCATTGCATTTCTGAAAATAAAGTTTAACTAGTGAAATAAAGATCACGTCAGCTAAAGTATTTAAATGCCTTATTTCCTTCACCCTTGTATACCAAACTCTATTTCTTTTTCCTTGTAGGGCCCGTAGGTAGAAGTGGGGTCTTGAGAGTTTCATGTAGCCCAGGCTGGCCTTGAATTCACTATGTAGCTGAAGTTAGCCTTGAACTCTTCATTCCACTTTCATCTTCTCCCAGCTGATGGATGTATAGGCATGTACCACCATTCATGACTCTTGCCCAGTTCCTTTTCAATTAATGTTTACAACCAATGTCTAAGAATAATGAAAAGTTTGCCAGTCCCAGTTAATAACTGATAAGGTTTTTTACAGGCTTAGCTATAATTAAGTTTCAAAACAGTAACTAGGAACCTCTTTGCTCACTCTTAAGACAGTTGATGCCATTATATTATGAGATCATGATGTTATTAAAGGGACTTTTCAGAAAAATAAAAGGGAATTTTTTTTTTCAGGTATTTTTACTGCAGGGAAATGCTAAGTATTCAGACCAGGATTGCATTGAGCTGCAGATGACAGAAGCTGGGCATAAAAGCATAGCTAGGTGGAATTCCTTCTCCTTAGATAAGAAGTCTGGCATCCTGGTGTGGTAGAGCATGCATGTCATCCCAGGACCTGGGAGGGGAGGCAGGATACAGAGTTCTAGGCCAGTTTTGGACTATAGTATTGACTCAGTCTTTAAAAAAACAAACAAATAAACAAAAAAACAAAACAAGAACAAAAAACCCAGATGTCTGGAGGTGGGCAGAGTTCACTGTGAAGGAGAACAAGGGACTGAATGTTCCTTTTCTGTCAGCATCTACTGCTTTCCTAGAAGCCTCTCACTGGGGAGCCACTAGAAGATATACCTGTAAGGAAGCCTGGGGTAGGGAGGGGGTTTCCTTTGTTTGTTTGTTTGTTTGTTTGTCTGAGATAAAGTTTCATTTTCTAGACCCCTGTGGCCTGGAAGTCAGTCTCAGAACTCATCCAGTCTCAGCTTCTTTTGTGCCGAGATGAAAGGCATGCTTTTTGCTTTTGTTTTGCATAAAGGGGCAGTGCTTTTGATCTGGGCACACTGCTACTGCAAACAAAAGAAACATGTTATTTCTGTTATAGACAAGGAAGCGCAGGACAGGTAAACAGCTAGCAATATCTTCCAGGGGACTGTAAGTGCCCTAGTCTCAGATCTTGTGCAATAAAACTGGGAACTATTTACTGCTATCCTCCCATTATGTACCTTAAAAACTGCGGTGCCAGGCAGGGCATGGTGATATTCGCCTTTAATCCCAGCATTTGAGGAGCAGAGTCAGGTAGGTCTCTGTGAGTTCAAGGCCAGCCTGGTCTAAAGACTGAGTTTCAGGACAGCTAGGGCTACACAGTGAAACCTTGTTTTGGAGGAGGGGGAGGGGACAAAACAAAAATCACTGAGGTGCCAAGGGCTTACCTAAGGCAGGGCCATACAAATGCTAGGTTGTAAAATTCTAATTGCAAAGTTGGACCCTCCTTTGGACAATGGTCCTCCAGTAGTCACAAAAGACAAAGACAGAAAGCTGGTCAAGTTTAGAGACTGCTCCTTTAAACCCCTGGCTGCCTAATCCACTGCACTGAGAGCCTGCCCAAGGCATGGCCAAGGTCTCTTGGGCAATCTGCCAGCCGGCCCCCATGGGAAGCAGTTACTCCGTCATTTCTTCCCTACTGTAACCACATTCTCCACTCGTTCCTAGGCAGCTGTGACATCTGGATTAGCTTGCCAGAGAGAGTTCACGAGTCCAGGAAGCTGGGCACATCAAAGATCTGGGAAGCGACTTAGTGGGGGAGGGGCAGACAGAAGGTATGTCCCTTCTGGCCTCAGGGGTGTGTTTCAGATAGGGTAGAAGGCACTATAGCTCATGAAGAGAACCAGCTGATGCTGGAGCAATAAGTAAATATGTACAAAGATCCAACCATCACAACGCAGGGGGGTCTGCAGTCAGCCTGTTATCTTCATTCATTGTTTTAGCTGACTTTAACAGCTCCTGGGCCTGCAGTAAAATCCATGAAGTTCAGCAACAAGAAGAAAGGCTTGGCTCGGGGCAGGAGAGCAGAGGCCCTGGGAGCCAGCCATGGTTCTCAGGTTGTAAAATAAAATCTCCAGACCAATTGGACACTGGCCTGAGGCCATGGCAGTGATTAATGCCAAGAGTTGTAAAAAAGTGCTATGTGGAATCGGTCAGCCAGGTTGTTCAGTGCGTGTATGTGAATGGGTTTTGGTTTTTCTTTTCTCTTCAAAGCAGCTTAATATGAAACACATCATTTCCAGCCGTTTTGGCATCTAAAGTAAAATTAAAAACTCATTTACTTTTCTCTTTTAATTAAGCATTTAGGCAACTTCGTAGAAGAAAAGCCCCCAAGTAACATGATACTCCAAACCTGTGACGTTATTCTGTCTCCTGGAGTCTTTCTTAATATACTCGGGTGGTTTTTTTTTTTTTTTTTTTTTTTTTTTTTTCACAGGTGTCATTAGTGTAGTAGACAAACAGTTCTGGGTTCAACGTTTTCCCCTTAACCTTATTTTACGTAGACATTTTCAGACTTATTGGAAACATGTGTTCTGGGGGTTGTCTGTCAGCTGTATTCTGTTACATTGATCAGCATGGTCTGCTTAATCATGTCTTGTTTGTGGGGTGCGCGGTTTGTTTTTCATTATGAATGATGCCACTTCCCACATTTTTGTTTAGATTCTTTTTCCCCCCTTGCCGTTGGGTTATTTTTAAGGATTATGCTCTCCAAAGGGCCATGTCTTTGTCAGGGTTATAAAAAGCTACTCACCTCTTGCTCGTTCATCAGCAGTGCAGACATAAACTCACTTTCCAGCATCACCACACGTGCCAATTATTTATCTGTGTCTCTTCGCTTCATATCAGCTCTACTGTAGCCAACTTCATAATGCTGGGGCTTGGGGCCCTGCAAACTACATCTCCCAGGATTCACTTCTGGCTGGCTCCGAACTAGGTACAATTAGAAGGTGCCAATAGTAATTAGAAAAGGAAGGAGAAGATGCCACACTTCCCTTCCTTTTGGCAGTATCTCCAGAAGTGACATCATTTCTGGATACCTTCTCCCTGGCATTCCCGGCATCCTTTTAGGCTCTCCCAGAGATAAGACAGAAGTGCAGGTCTGTGCTACTGTAGTGATTTCCCCTCCTTCCCATTCTACCACCTGTTTCCTGGTCACCTGCTTCCTGGATTTCTTTCCTTATTAATCTCAGGGGTAGCTACCTTTCCCTGTCTGATTTCAGCTGGCTCAACACTATGTTTTTTTCCATATCAAGTGCTTTGTCTTTGAAAATGGTCTCCTTCCCTCCCTCCCTCCCTTCCTTCCTTCCTTCCTTCCTTCCTTCCTTTTTTCCTTCTTGTCTCTCCTGGTTTTGTTAGTTTCTTTTAAGAAAGAGCTTCCCCATCTAACTTGGCTGGCCTGGAACTCACTATGTAGCCAAGGCTGGCCTCAAACATGCAGCAATCCTCAGGCTTCTGCCTCTTGAGTGCCAGGATTGCTGGCATGTACCACTATGCCTGGCTTCCTGTCCATCTTTCGACAAAGGTGTTTACTGTCAATTGTTCTGTCTTTGTTCTGTTTACTGCTGGTTCTAATAAATATTTTAGTTAGACCTCTGCGCCATTCATGTCTTGAGAGAAACAACAACAGAGTCCTCTTCTTACTGAGTGAAGAGCCTGAAAATTAGCTTTGTTTCCCCCTTCAGCAACTTTTCATTTTACATCCACCTATTATCTGTCCTGTTTCTCTTTCTGCCACTTCCTATTATATCAGTGATGCCAACCTGTTTTTCTAGAATTGTGGTTTAAACAAAATGTTGGGACTGGAGAGATGGCTCAGTGATGAAGAGCATTGAATGCTCTTCCCAAGCTCTGGGGTTCAATACCTAGCATTCAAGAGGTGGCTCACAATCATGTGTAACTCCAGTTCCAGGGGACCCAACAACTGCTACTGGCACAGCATGCACGAGGTACATAGACATACATGTAGGCAAAACACCCAAATAAGTAAAAAGAAAATAATAAACCCTTTTTTAAAAAAAAAAAAAACTGTCAGTTATTTAAAAATAACTTGTTATTGTTTTGATTTTGTTTGGGGGGATTTGTTTTCCTCTCTCACTTTTTTCTTGTTGGAGACAATCTCTCTCTCTCTCTCTCTCTCTCTCTCTCTCTCTCTCTCTCTCTCTCTCTAGCTGTGGCTGACCTGTTGTGGCCTCTGGTTAATCCGACTGTCTAAGCTGCAGCAGCTCTGCTGAGCTCAGCTGCCATGTTGTGTGGCCAAAGGCCACGTGCACACAGCAGCTAGAAATGGCCAACTAGAGACACTAGCCTTGCCACCCACAAGACGCCAGCGTGGGAGATGGCTCTGCCAACCTTCCATGCTGTCTCTGCAAGGCTGGGCAGCGCCCAGACCATCCCTCCAACCACATAGGCTCGGTACAGATGAGACTCTAATGCTTAGATTATCCAAAGGCTTATATATTTAGTAATGATCAATAACAAGATAACCTTACAATCAGAGGTGTAACCCAATATCCAACCTAGATATACCAACTACCATTGACTGCTACAGACAAGCGAACATCAGCCTCCATCTCCCCTTTCTCTCTCATTCTCCATCTCTCTCTTAGCTCCTCCTTTTCCTTTTCCTCTTCCTCTCCTTTCTCCTCCTCTTCTTCTCTTTACTCCTCCCACCTTAGCTCCTCCTACACTGACCTGGAACTCACTATGTAGACAAGCCTGGCTTCAAACTCATAAAGTTCCTCCTGCCTCTGCCTCCTGAGAGCTGGAATCAAAGGAACATGCCTGTCTAAGATTTCCTAATTTCCCTTTATAGACTGAAAAAACTATGTCTGTACCCCACCTTTCCCAGTTGTAGAGATCTCTTGGTTTGCTCTACCTAATCAGGCATTTCTTGGAGAACGTTCCTTCTCCTTTGTAACCCATTTGCCTTAGTGCAAATCAACCAGTTCCTACATACCAGGAGGAAGAGGAGAAGGAGGAGGAGAAGGAGGAGAAGGAGGAGGAGGAGGAGGAGGAGGAGGAGGAGGAGGAGGAGGAGGAGGCAGAGGAAGAGGAGGCCAGGTCTGAATTGGTCAAACAGCATGCTCTCTTATATTCCCATTTTGTCTCTCACTGTCATTGGCTTAGAGTTAGACAGTGGATGACAGATTGTCCAGATGAAGTGATAACAGGGCACAGATTTTAGGCACAGATGTGGTGTTTTCCAATACATCCTGGTTGCAGGGTTCAGGCCCATCCAATTCCCAGGTGAACCAGTGTCAGAATAAAGGGCAAAGTTAACATAATACATAGCTACAGAGAGAGGATACAAGAAGATGAATCCAGGTGACCTTGCTGAATTACAGGATTGTCCTGTCTCTAAGTTTGCCCTATCTATATGCCCTTACCACTTAAACTAGCAATACTGTCACTAGTTAAGTTCACCAGAGCTGAGTTTTCTCAGGCTGTCTTCCAAGCCTGGTATACCAAACAATATGCAGTCATTTTTATTAAGATGTGTAGCATTAAACATTTGCTCAATAATTGTAACACTTGTTCCTATTTATTATTTACTATAGGCCATCACATTGCAAAGTAGCTAAAAATCCTTCTCATTCAAAATATTTCAGAGACTGGAAGAGGGCCCGGACTACACAGCAGCAACGTGTTACTAGAAACAGACTTACTGTAAACAGAGGTGCTTTCATCTGTAAAGCGGCCTATAGATCCAACACCGTAGGGAACACTTTGGAGTGAAAGGTCTTTTTTAGTCAGTCTCCTGCCTTAGAGGGCCTTTCCTCAGAAGCAAACACAAACTCGTCTCCATGACACACTCGGAACAGTTCGGTCTTTGTCTCTAATGTCTTGCCTCTTAACTCACACTCAGTCTCTAATCCTGATAAATGCTTTCCCAGTAAAGACGCTTACCTTCCAGAATGGCATAGTTCACCTCTGGGTGCCGAGGAAAACAAGTCGCATTACCTGAGACTCCTGCTAGGTAAGGGAGAGCTGGACTGTGGATCAGGCTTGTCTGTAAAGCCCCCAGGTCTTTTGAGGAGGACACTGATTCTCAACCCAAGCATTGAAGGATGCTGTGCAATGTCTAAGTTAGGTTTAAAGGGGATGCTGCTCTTGCTGTTGCCCCAGGAACTCATGCCAGGAGCCTTCTGCTGCCTTGTGATAGGTTTGCTATGCTGAGACTATCATGTGGGGAAAATATGAGACAGCTAGAAATGTCCACATATATAGCTCTCTTGCTCTCAGTTGTCTGGTTCTTCCCAGACCCCACCCCACCATGTTCTGAGTTCAACTGCAGAAATAGTTCTCAGTGAATACAGCTTGACTGACCCAGCCAAACTCAGATTTGTGAGTAAAATATCCAATATCATATGACAGCACCAAGTTTGGAGCAACTCACTAGCTGATTGTAACTGAGGTAGACACAGGGTTTACAGGTACTCTATCTTGTGATATGTCTCCTGTCCTTGTGGAACTTAGAGTCTAGCGGAAGAGTCACCAGACATCCTATTGCTAGCTTGTAAGATCTGCCATTTGGTCGATAGCACTATATTATGAATAATCTATTCTTCTCTTGGTCATTGGAATGTTATATTTTAGTCACTTAATTCATTAATTAATCTATTAGTGGTATTTTGAGACAGGGTCTCATTGTGCGGTCCTGGATGGCCTGGAACTTGATGCAAACCAGGCTAAGTTCTAGGATTATAGATATGTTCTGTCGTGCCATCTTTAGATGCTGTATTTTAACTAACAGTTGAATACAGTTTTGGGTTTTTTACTTATGTATTTGCCATTCAAAATGATGATACTTAAAAAAAATCCTTCTGTGCATCTAGCTTTATTCTCAGTAAAGATTATCAATATGCACATAGTGATATAAAACAGTCATTTCCTGCATTATTTACCTAACTGTGTCAAATATGTAGTAAAGTCTTACAAGGATATTGACAGTTGCACAATGCCGATGCTATCACTGTGTGACTCTTCTTGCTGCCAATTAGAACCACCCCTCTTTGACCTGCCCTTATACAGGCCTGGGGCAGTGATCCTTCTTGTCTGTCTATAGGTCTGTCCACTCCAGGTTATTTAAACAGATCCTATAGTATTTTGGATTCACCTTCCTTCCTCCTTCTTCTCTTCCCTTCCATCTTTGTCACTGGTTTTTGAGACAAGGTCTCACTGAACAACCAAGGTTGATCTCAAACTCAGCTCAGCAGGAAGCCCATGCTGGTATCACTAACTGGGTCTTCTTGCTTAGGTCTCCTCGCCCTGGCAATGAGCCACCACACCCAGCTTGGCCAATTTTTTTTTCCATTCAACATAACTGCCTAGAGATAAATACAACTCATATGCAACACTATTTCATGTATGTATTAATTTCTTGGACTATTCATCCTTTCACAGGCGCGGGTTCTCATCCATTATAAATAAAGCGGTTATGAGCATTTTGTCTTTAGGCTTTCCTATGAAATCAAGTGTTCATTTCTCCTGGATAAATGCCCACACGTATAATTGCTGGGTTCAACGGTAGTTATATGTTTAGATAGTTTATTTATTTTTTTAAAGGAACTCTCAAACTGTGTTTTCAGAGAAGTGATGTCATTGCATATTCCCAGGAGTGATATACGAGTGATCTAATTTCTATGCACGCCACTTGTTTTTGAATAATACTTTAAACACAGCTTTCCAGATCAGACCTCCCTCCATAGATTCTTTGGTCAACAAAATTTAGGCCTTTAATATCTGGGTAGATTCCCAGGGGTGGGATGGGGCATGGCAAATTGAAAAGAAGATGAAGAGGCAGAGGGCACCATCTAATTTTAACGCTCAGGGATTGCTGTCTTATTTTGGGTCCCTGACATCTTGTTTTAACTGGTTTCTATTGTAATTGTACCAGTAATCTCTTTCCCTTCAGGTAATCTTTTCAAAGCCACTGAAAAGCTAGAAGAGCAAGAAGCAATAGATTAGCTGTGAACGCAGAAAGAGGTTTAGAGCTGGGAAATCATTGAAAGGTAGCAGGGTTTTAGCTAAAGCGAAGTAGTCAAATCCATTTTCACCAAGCAGCTGGTTTTCAGGGCAGATGCTCTAGGTAACGGTGACTCCTTTAATGAAGCTTGGTTTAATATCTCCTGATAATTACAGTATCCTATCTTCTCTCAGGCAAACATGCCTCCCGCTATAGCCATGGAAACAGACATGACACACATGAGGAAGACAGAAGCAAGAGTTGGTGTTTGTGTCAATTCTAAGGTGTTTAGAGCTTTAATAAGATTGCTGCATGGGCAGAAAGAAGGTCCAAGACTTACATTTTCAGTGCCAAAATTATTTCATTTCTTATACTATTTTATGTTAATGTTTAATCCCTAAAATGTGAATAGTAGCTTAAAATGGTTTTCTAAGTCTATGAATCCTGTTTAATATACTTTTCCTTTTAGCATGTGAGTTGATACTGCCTGTACTATGTACAACGTATGTACTACATACGTTGTCTTTTTATTAACCAAACTTTCCAGTTTTATCTAATTGATTATCTTCACCGGTAATACCAGCAGCCTTCATCCATTTCAAGGTTGGGTTATGAGACTGTCAAGGTGGAAACAGCAAACTGATCATTAAAGTAGAGTTTCTATTTTGGGTCGAGTGCTCTATACGTGCAGCCTCTCACACCCTCCTTTCCTGCGTTTTCCTTTCTTCCTTTTTGAGCAAGCTCTTCCTGTTTAGCCCAGGCTTGACTTCAAATCTCAGTTCTCTTGGCTTAACTTCCAGGGGCTGGGGTGATGACTTTTGTGCCACTGTGCTCAGTAACACAAGGCAGTTAAAGTCCCAGGCTGGCCTCAAGCATGGCCACTCTTCTGCCTTAGCCTTCCAAATGCCAGTCTTCTAAATGAACACCACCATGTTCAGATGCAAACCAGTTTTGCTGAACACCTGCTCTTACGAAACTGTAGAGGTTCGAGTTTATAATCTCACTAGCATTCAGGCTTGCTAGTTCAGAAGACTGAAAGGACAGTCATTGATAAGTAATATAAAGGAGATAGTAAGGCTCTTGCAAACATTTCCAGCTAGGATTTCTTAAAGGAAACATTCCCTCTACATTAACATATTATTTAAGAATTTCCAAGCCAAAGACCGGGTGTGTTCATGCATGTCTTTAATCTCGACAAAGACATGCAGGTCTCTGTGAGTTCCAGGACAGCCAGAGCTACACAGTGAGACCCTGTCACCAAAATAAAACAAAACAAACAAGGAAAAAAGAGTTTCTGGGCTAGGTGTGGTGATGCCTCTGATCCCAGCACCTGGGAGTCAGAGACAGGTGGCTCTTTGTAGAGGTTAGTCTGGTCTACATAGGGGGTTCAAGACCAGCCAGGACTATATGATAAGGCCCTGTCTCAAAACAAACAAACAAACAAACAAACAATCTATATATTAATTTGCCTAAAATGGGGTACATCAGTATGGGATGTATACTATACTTTTTCCTCTTTAGCACTAACATGAAAGAAAATCATATTTTTGTAAACGGTTCCTGCATGCTACTGTTTTTGAGACAAGAACTACCAATCTACCCCCAGATGAGACCCTGAGAACTTAATTGGTGTTATTATCTACTACTGAATCATTTTTAAGTCACTCTTTTTCAGAGCGCAGATGTGAGCATTCTGCATTGTTCTGATTATTCCAAGCATCCTGGTTTCTGGTGACAAGACAGGAAAAACACCTTGTTTATTAACTAAAAAATGGACCTTTACAGATTACTTTCCCATTTATGAAGGTTTTATAAATCTTATCTCGTTTACTCTTTGAATGGACCTGTATGGCAGGGATTCTACATTTTTCTGATTTTTGTAGACTAAAACCCCAGGCCAAAAGAGACTAGATGAATTGCCCATAATCACAAACACGGCAAAAGCCAGAACAGGAACCCAAATGTTACGATTCTGACTTCAGTGCCGGTTCTTACAATGCTTGGCAAAAAGGGGAAGCCATATTCCTAAGGAGGAGATGTAAAATATACCTTTACTACTCAAAATTAATAGGCTACTTGTACAGGATCATAAGAGGATACACTGAATGTTAGTTGGAATAGTGCCCAACTGCATTACCTCACCTTTTCTGAAATAGGAGAATTCTGTTTCTGTCTTCAGATCACGTAAAAATCAGAAGATTTGGATAAATCTACCTTTAAAATATGAGTCAGATAGTGTGATAATGTAAAGCTGTAATCCCAGCACTGGGGGGTTGAGGCAGGAGGATCTGAAGTTCAAGGCCAGCGCTGGGTTACATAGCTGCAGCAACAGCAATAGCAACACAATTAGTTGCATGGTATGTTATCTTAAGCCAGACTTTCCCAGGACTTCAGCTAGTCTCAAATTCTTATTACATTTATTTATTTACTCTCAGAGAACAGCTTGTGGGAGGTGGATCTCTCTTTCTTCTCTGTGGGTCCCGGGGATGACCCTACTCAGGTCATTAAGTTTGGTGGCAGATATCTTTACCAGCTGAGCCACCTCTCCAGCTCCATTCCCTTATCTTATACAGCAACGTGGACCCCTGAATCTCTTTCCCCTATTTTCTCCCCTCACTGGACTTCTTATCAGCTTCAATAATTCACTGCCTATCCCATAGTGGATGAGGTCCTACAACATTACAAGGCATGCACTAGACCTGAGGGGTTTATATGTCTTGTAACTCCTTTAATTTGATGGCCTGGCTAACTGAGCAAGGCAATGGATTCCTGTATCCCCAGATGCCTGTTTGCCATCAGCCGGTAGGACCATGGCGTTAGCAAACATGTGTGAGTATGGGTCATTGCACATGGAGGGACTCTGTAGGAGTATTCCATTTCATTGCTTTTCCCGACTGATTTCCAACGATACCCAATTTATTTTATTATTCCCGGGTGTCTTTCTATTTCTTTTCTTTCTCAGAGTGTTAAAAAGCAGAGGAGAAACGAACTAAACCAGGGAGAGGAGTGAGTTCTGTGACTCTTAAAAGACTCTCCGAAGGAGAAGTGTGTGCTTAAGTTTGGATTTCCTACCTTATTAAAATTTAAAGTTTCATCTTGGCTTTTGTATTTAAGTTTTAAAAAAACTTTTTACTTCTTACTGTGTGTTCTATACTATGCATACCATAATAAACCCTGGCTGGGATCCTAACTGAGGATTGATTTAAAATAGAAGTACTTAGGAATCTGACCAAGGGGCGTACACTAACACTCAGAAAGCACATTCTTTTCTCATGCCTTCCTCAGTCCATTGCCCTGGGCAGTAAATTGTATGGTAAAATAACCAGTTTAATACTTGCTGTTTTCTTTCAGTCTGCTGAGAAAAAGCTACATTGTTGGCAAAGTGACAGAAACTTTAAAAATGGAACCCAGTATATCACATGTATAGTTAAGGAATGTGTGTGCCACATAATATCTGTGCAATCTACTGTTCTCTCTCTCTCTCTCTCTCTCTCTCTCTCTCTCTCTCTCTCTCTCTCTCTCTCTCTCTCCAGTTATAAGCATACAGGGAATTCGTGAACTTTTAAAACTGGGTTTGTGGAGAGAGACCCAAGAAAAGGAAGCAGTGATTCTTGAGCCTCCAGAAATACAAAGTTGGTAAACAACCAACTAAAAGCACCTTTTATTTTATTTTTTTTAAAGGGAAAAGCAGATGTTAAGTACAGAAATTCATTGTTTGAACCTGTGTTCAGCTAATACCTTATATATTAAGATGCTTAGAAAAGTCTCCAGCTGTCCTTACACAACAGATTTTCATGAGCCCCTCCCCCCTCTTCTCACTCAAGATTTTTTTTTTAACTCTGTTTACCTTTGGCCTTGACTTTTCTAACATGTATCATTTTCACCCACAGCTTAAGACACCTTTGATGTTGGTGGTACTACATACTGTATATAATAGTAGCCATTTAAAGCGGGAGATCCGATGGTGCTTAATGACATGTAGTTCGGATTATATAAATACTACAGGAAGGAGGGGAAACAGGGCCCTTCTGTGTACACATTTTAGATTGCTAGCTCTCGGCCTCCGTAGAATGTTAAGCATCCCCAAACAGGCGGTGATGAAATTACTTCAGTGTCCTTGACTTCTGAAACTCTAAAACCAAACCCTTTCAACCCAAACTAAAGATGATGCAAGAAATTAGCATACTGATTTTCTGTGCTTTTTCTCCTTGTTACTGAGGCAAGAGTGAGGGTAGAGAGGAAGAAACTTAATTGTCCTCAAAGCTCAATTTAAGCAATTTTATTAAACGTTGGAAAGATAATCAAGGATAGTCCAAGAAGAATCTGCAAACATTTATGAATTTCATTGACTATCTACCCATCTAAACCACTACAAACAATCCAGAAGCAGGACCCGGACCTGTTTAAGTGTTTAGGTGTCCTCTTACATCTTAGTACTTCAGACTGGACTAGTGAGCTTTTGTCTTTTGTTTGGGTCATTGTCTCATCGTTCTAGTCTGGCTTTGCTATCTGTGGTTGAAAGACTGGTCAGTTTTACACATGTATCTCAAGAGAAGTTAATCAGACACCATCCTAATTTTCAACAACCAGGCATTGGGAGTGGAGGGGGTGTCTGTAACCTTCCTGGCTTACCATAAGCAGTTACTTTCTTTGAATATTCATGTCATGCTTTGCTTGAGTAAAGGCTGGGATACTTTTGCTGCATAAATATAAATATAGTGATAATCAGGCCTTTGAATATACAAGTGAAAAATACCCAGCACATTTCAGCCATCTTTTATTTATTATGGAGAGATCGAGCGTCCTTTTGCTTCCTGTGACTTTTCACAGGAACTTTAAATGCGAACACCATTCCAGCAGCTATCTTTATATTGGGAAGCTCTACGTGAGGTTGAAGTTTTTATAGGGAAAGTTGTTTAAAACACAGTTGTCTTTAAAGGCTGTTTTGCCACAGCAAAGGTTAGGGGTTGCCAATAAACCCATTTATAGCAACTTCTGTATTCTTCACTCTCCTTACACGGATGGGCGGCCTGTGTGCAATTCCTGTTGGAATTTTGAGTTGATCCTTCTGCAAAGAAAGGGGGTCCAGAGGGCTTTGGGACTAGAGAGGGCTGAGCCTTCTACATATAAATTGGCTGCCTGGATTCCTGGGAGGTTGAGGAGGACCCAGGTCTCCCAGTTCCCTAGGCCATTTTCAAACTTTTGTTCTGTTGGGAATAACAAAAAAACATTTTGGGAACTAGGGAGTTTAATTTACTGCCACCAGCCTACTTAATAATAGCATCTTTGTCCGTTCTCCCTCCAGGACTCCTCCTCCTGACAAGGAAGCTAGCCGCTGGCCAGTGTACTTAGCCCAGACAGTACCGCCAGCCACAAGAGTTCGAGGAGGCAGCGGATCCCCGACCCTGAGCAGTCACTGATCCCGGAGCACCCCCAACTTAACTTTCCCGAAAGAAAAAGGTGCAGTGGGCGAGATGCACTTTCCATCTTTCTCAGCTCATTTTGGAACAAGAAAGTGTATTTGTTTGTGTTTAGTTAAGCGAGGGGAAGAAAAGCCAACAAAGCCACCCTAAGGCATCCGCGGAAACTTCAGCTTGGCTAATTGCTCCCATATGTCCTCCTCGGATGCTTTCAGAGAGCCGCGTAGACCGAAGGCCGGGCCACTTTACTGATTTTAAAATGGCTAAAAAAAGGAGAGGGAGCGAATCACACTTCTGATCCTGTCCCGCAGGGGTCCAGGCGAGGCCCCGGGGGAGCAGCCTTCATTGGGGAAGCTTGGCTTCCCGCAGAGGACATGCTGGGTGAGGAGGGGCGAAGGCGCCGGGCGGAAAGTTGGCGTGCCGCACCCCAGCGGGTCCCAAAGCCGGGGCAGCTCCGGTCGGGAGGGGCGCGGGAGGCGCAGCCCCGGCGGGCGCGCACAGGGAAGGTGCCTTCCGGAACACGCGCAAGGGCGGGGACTCGCGCTGCCAATGAGGTCCCGGTGTGGGCCGAGCGAGGCGCGGGGACGGGCCGGAGCGCTGCCTCCGCGGTGGCAGCTGCGGGAGCCCGGCTCGGGAGCCGCAGGAGCCGCAGCCGCCAAGCTCCTAGCCCGCCGCGCCCTGAGGCCCGGCCCCCGGGGTGGGAACCACGCCGAAAGCTGGAAACTTTCCTAGCAGGTAACTCTCGCTGCCCGGGCGCCGCTGCCGGCCCCCCGGGAGTCCGCAGCCGGCTCAGTTGCCGGAGCCGGCGGGGAAGGAAGGGTCCCGGAGAGCAGCCCGGGAAACGAGAGCGAGGCTGGTGGGAAAGTTTCAGGACGCTTCCTCCTCCTCCTCCGCCGGGCCCAGCGGGAGCTTTCCGGGAATAGGCGCGGGCACGCCGGATCTCCCGGCCTGGGGCTAGGCGATGCCGGGGAGTCGGTGCAGGCCGTTTCCTGCGCTCCGGGAGGAGCGGGTTGCAGCAGAGCCGGGCTAGGGGGGACATTGGGATCACGCGGCGCGCAGGACTTTCCCAGCCGGCCCTTGCCTGCCTCCTCGGTCGCTTGGCTAGACAGGGCCTGGGCTGCGCCGGGCACCTGGGTGTCCGGGGGAGACGCGCGGGCGGGGCGCCTGGCACCGCGGGGTCTCGAGTGTCGCCGTGCGCGGGTCGCTAAGTTCCCGAGCGAACTTCAGCGGGGAAAATCGTATCGCCCACTGTAAGCTGAAAGTGTGTGCTTCGCTCCCGCAGGCTGCGGCTCGCAGATGCAAGCCAGTTTCTTTCCCTGGTGGTGTTGGTGTTGGGGTGATGATTTAGGATTAGATCTTGAGAATTTTTTTTTTCTTTTAGTGGTGCCAGCTAAATGAAGGGTCGTGTCAAGTTTGCGAGTCCCCTTGCCCTTGGGACGACGAGTAGTTACTTTGGAGGCATTATGAGGATTCAGGTTCTTCCTGGAGGACTTTTGGGTGTGTGTGTGGGGGCCCTCCGGGCTCGGCGCGGCCGCTTTCCGGAACGGCTGGCGGGGAAGGAAGCCCTGGGCATTGTGTAGCGTGTTTTCAGACTGCAAGATCTCTGGACTGGCGTTCCCAAAACTTACTTGACTTATTGTGTAAAGGCTCCGGGAGGAAATGCGGCCGTGGCCAGGTAGAAGAAATGCGGCGCCGCGGCCGAGGGCGGAGGACGCCGAGCTGTGACAATCTTCTTCAGGCTGCCTGGGCTCCGGCTTGGCAGCCCCAGATCCTTGTGCCTGGAGTAGTGGGACTGGTCTGAGTAATACAGTTTCCTGTAGAGTGAACTCAGGGAGGTGAGGAGGGCACCTTCATCTTGAACTTGACCCCAGGAGTAGCGTCCTGGCGGGTTAAAAGGTAAAGGCAGGCTGAGTCTTAACCTGTAAAGGAGCTCAGACGCCGCTAGCTTCTGGTTCAAAATCTTTTAGGAACGGGCTCAGGGTGGCTGAGGTCGCGAACTCTGGAAATGCCAGACTCATCAGACTACCAAAGTTAGTGTGCTGGGGGAGGGAAGGAGAAACCTGGTTGGCTGGCACAGAGGGTTGGTTTTTCTTTGTGGTGAAAAAGAAGGGAGTCTTGCGTCTCTGTTTACACCAGACCCGCTACTCCCCTCCACCCCACACCCCCTTCCTGGGTCATCCTTATCCTGCCAGGCTGGCACTCCTGGGTTGGGGGAGGGAGGAAGAGAAGAAAGCCGTTGTAAAGCTTTTCTGGGCAGCCCGGAGGTATTTCAGATCTGCTACTGGGAAGAGTCTTGGATTTTAACAGCTGCTTTTTGATTGCTGGGAATGAAAGAATTTATGAGCGCCTGAGAGGTGCTCATTATGGTACTGTTCTGAGTGCTTTGCTCATCTGAGCTACTTAAAGAGCTCATAGGGACTTCCCTACAATCTGCAAAGTCCGTGTCAGCCGGAATGCTTGTGGGTGTCAATCAAAAAGCATCATAAATAGATCTTGGTGCTTTTACAATGAAAAGTATGCCTAGCAAAGGAAGTTTGGTGTCTGTCTGCCTGTGTTCGAGACTCCTTCGTAGACCTTTTTTCTTACCAGCCAAGTTGTTGCTTCCAGGCTCCCCCAGCGACTGTGATTGAACAGTGAGGGATGGGAAATAGTGTCATTGATTTTGGTGGAGGTGGGAAAGTCCAGAAATGAATTTAAGGTCACTTCCATGTTTCCATCTTGCAATTCTGGTGCCACAAACTTCACTTTTGCTGGAACACAAAAGTATTGATTTTCTTGCTTTTTTGGTTTAACCACCAGAATGTCTAAATCATCATAATTCATGTTCATCGTGGAGCTAAAACATAACTGATTCATAGTCAGCCCTTTTCTGCTTCCCATGACAGCCAGAAGAACATTTTGTCTCTTTAACCACATGCAATTTATTTGATGCCATTGTGGGGTTTTGATGCCTGGCGATCGAGGGCACAGTTTTAGAGAGAATGGAATTACTTTGACTAAATCATCCATTTTTAGACAACTTCTTTTCTGGGTTGCTGATTAATTCTTTATCTTCCAGAGAACATTAAAAGCCCTGTCCCTGGGCTAGTAGAGCTCTAATCCATATTATAACGAGGCTTTCCAGAGTAGCTGGGAGGTGGTTAGGTCTGTTTCTACCAGGCACTTCAAACTCAGCGGTAAAGATTTTATTTCTGTTAGGTCAAGAATGTCCTAGTTAGAAAAATTAGGTTTATGCTCTTGTCCTACGTATATGAGGCCTTGTTGAGGGAAGAACAAACTTTTTAAAATTTTTATCATGGAACCTTCAGTTTTAACTTTTAACCTATTGGGATAAATGTGTAGAAGAGACAAGCACGAGTGTTCGTAAATAAGTTTACAGCTACACACACACACACACACACACACACACACACACACGGGGGAATTGTGTTAGTCTCTAGAATGAGTTCGTTCAGAACTGGGGTTTTTGTTTGTTTGTTTGTTTGTATGTGAGTTTGGTTGAGACAGGGGCTCACTATTTAGGCTACGCTGTGGTGAAGCTCACATATGTAGACCACGATGCCCTTGAACTCACAGAGATCAGCTTGCCTCTGCTTCCCAGGTGCTGCGATTAAAGGTCTACACCACCAAACCTGGCTCTGAACTGTCTTTTAAATGCTTGTTTTAGGTGTAAAACCACCTCGCTCCCAGTTTACAGAAGCGTTTGGTCTATAGGGCTGTGAAGTCTTTCTGGGATTTAGTTTTCTCATGGTCATCTCTGAGATGGAATCACATTGCTCCCTCGTGACTTCAGGAGTTGAGGAAGTCTAGGAATTTTGGAGCCCATGCTGTAGTATTTGAACACTGTAGCAGCAATCATAAAGGGCTTCACTGCATATTTTATCCCTCAACCTCTCATTTGAGTAAGCCAGGGCCCAGGAAGTTAGATCAGTTTGCCTGATGTCACCTGTGACAGAGTTGAACTTGAGCCTGGCAGGTTCCTGACTCCCCATTCCTTGCCCTCTGTCTCTTTTGATTCATGCAAGTCACCTGTGAACTTGCTGAAGCCTGACAAACAGAACGTGTGGCTGTTTCTCACAGTGTTTCATTCATGGTTATTTTAGTTCCAGAACCTTGGGGCTTATATCTCTGCTTTGATAGGAAGGATTAAAGACAGCTCTCTAACAATAACTAAACGTTCTCCATAGAAGAGTTTCAGAAAGTCATATACCTCCAACTAATCATTTGTTTACTTTCAATTTCTTTCTTTCTTTCTTTCTTTCTTTCTTTTTTTTTTTTTTTTTATCAAGTAGGCTTTAGGGTCTAACATGATTTATAGTTCAGATGTGTATCAGTGTTGACATTCTTGAGGAGATCTGCTTCAAATCAACTTAAACATAAGGATGAAAACACCATTTACCTCTCATCCTGGCTTCTGTCAGGCTAAGCACGAAGCCTGTCTGAATATCCCTTTCATGGAGTCCTGAGCCCTTCCCACTGCTGAGTGTGTAGATTGATTGTGAGCCACTTCCCATGCTACATAGGTCTCCTCTTATGCTCCTGGTGAAGGGGTAGTAGGTTGCAGTGATCCATTCTCACTGTTTGCTGTGTTCCTGCCTGCGGTTTTAGTAGTGCTAAGTGTGGCTGTGCCCTCAGTCTGGAAGCGGGGCAGGATTTTCTTTGTATTTTTGGTAGTGGTGATGATCAAATCCAAGTTTTCCGACATGCTAAACACATGTGGTACCACTGAGCTATACCCCTTGTCTATGAACTTTTAACGGGCTCAAAAAATAAAATCATATTCTAGGATACCAGTTTTTCCTTTACAGCTTTTATTTCACTTATCATTTGATCTGCTTGCATTTGTGAACATGGACGCACATGCCATTGTGTGTAGAGGTCAGAGGACAACTTCTGGATTCTCTCCTTCTACTGTGGCATCTGGGAATGGAACTCAGGTTGTCAGTATTGCACAGGAAGCCCTTTTTGAACCATTGAGACAGCTCTTTTACGATGAGGAACTTGTCCATGTATATAAAGAGTATGGTTTTGCCATACCCTTTGGTTTTGGTTTTGCCAGAAGGTCTTACTGTGTAGCCTCATCTGGCTTCAAGTTTGGGGTCTCCCTCCCCAGCTGTGTGCTGAGATTACAAGTATGTGGCACACACAATTCAAGGCTTCAGATGCAGCTCTTAAAACTTACTCTTGGAGAGGAATAGCTTTACAAAGTATTAATTGAAATGGTGTTTAAACTCAGAAGAAGATACCTTAGTTAGTGTCTGTTCACTGACTGGCCAGTCTGACATTGTTGCCCTTTCCTTGAGAAGTGAAAGCAGAAGAGGACCCTGTGAAACATCATTTCCTAGTAGAGCTGGAAGGCTGTCACAGAAAACAGAAATCGGGGTGGCAGATTTCCATGAAGAAGGCTCTTAGCGGCCTGATCCTGCTGTTAGTGAAAGGGGTTCTGGGTTTGTTTGCCTCTGTTGCTGGTTAGCTGTCTTTGTAGAGTGAGTGCTGTCTTTAAGGGTTTCCGTGAGTGTGGGTGATGGAGGAGAATGTTCTAGAGAGAAGCATCCCATGACAGAAATGTCAAGGGCAAGACAAATGTTGCAGAGACAGGACACAGACCATGGATTTCAGCATGGATTTTGCCATTAGCATGAGAGAATTTATTAATTCCAAAGCCTCCCGGCTAATACTCATTGTAGACAGATGTGAACCCAGAATGTTCACAGAACCATGGTGACTCAGCACTTTCCTGCCTTACCCAGCGTACCTAGGGTCACACACCTGTGGCGGATTGGCTTATTGCCCCTGAGGGGTGGAGAAGAGTGGAAGAAAGAAACTGTCAACTGTGGGTGGCCTTCTTGCACAAAGACTGTACTGGAGCAAAGTGGCACATTATGTGACGTATAGTTTTAACACATGAAAGACATCATACAAATCAAAGATGCGTATGTTGCATTTGTGTGTGGTTTAGAGTCGGTATATGCTCATGGGACACACTCTTTCTTGTGTCCCATGTCAGACGTGCATTCTCTGTGTTCATTCTCTGGCTCTGTTTTAATGGCTGGTTACTAAATCCATGGCATATGTTACCGTTACCAAAGGATTGACTTTTGACCTTTGATATCTTTGGACAGAAATCTCCTTTAGACTATCAGAGTCCTTTGACTCAGGTGTGGCCTTGCACAGACTCTGGTGTCTCCTTGTAGCTCCAAAACCTTTGCCACCAGGAAGCTGCGTCTTTGCTGTTGGCGCCAACCTGAGAGAAATGTGGAAAGAACCCAGGTTGGCCAAAGAAGAGTTCCAGGTGGCAGACCCCATTAAACCCACAAGATGGATCTGTGGACCACAGTGTCCCACAGCGGAGGTTATTGTGGCTGGAAGACACAGGGAGTAAGAAAACAAAAAGCTGGCCAGCATAGCATAGATCTGTAGAAGTGGTATTGGCTGGCCTTAAAAGCATACCCAATGGCATAGGGTGTGGACATTCCTAATGTCCTGACATACGCTCCTGTAGTCTGGAAAGCATAGACTTGGCCACATTCTACAGGGATTTCGTCACTTCGTGTATAGCCATTCGTCTAAGGAGGATATTGAATTACTTCTAGAATTTGGAGCTGGCCGTGATTCCCGAATAGTCTGTTATGATCCTCTCTTATTGTCAGGCTTTGCTCTAAATTACTTGAGATTCATAACATCAATTATTAATGTTTATTGAGTACTTGCTGATGTGGAACTAAATGTGTGAATTTAAAAAAAAAAAAATCCGTGGAAATAAAAGAAGAGTAGCTCTTCTCTCATTGTCCTAAGCACACAGCGACAGTTTTATGCACAGAGCCACCTCCTGTGTCTTGGCCTCCCTTGCTTTTTGTGACATAGACCAACCACAGTTTATTTCTTTGGAATGAGAACTGGCCTCAGTTGGATGGTGGTTCTGCCCAGGCTTAAGTTCATCCATGATCCACTGTAAAGGCTATAAAAAGCTCACAATATTCCTTCCTACCATGATGCTGGTATTGATTGATTGATTGATTGATTGATTGATTGATTGAGTCCGGCGGGGGGCAGGGTGGGTGGAGGACATAGGAAAGGAGAGGTTTTCTCTGTGTAGCCCTGGTTATCCTGGAACTCGCTTTGTAGACCGGGCTGGCCTGGAACTTACAGAGATCTGCCTGCATCTGTCTCCCAAGTACTGGGTTAAGGCCTGTGCCATCACCATGTAGCCACAAATCTGCTTTCGATTACTTTTCAGTTGACCACATATTCATGGTTTAGCTGGGTGTCTCCTGCCCCAGGGATCTTGAGTGAAGATAATTTCAGTATAACCGCACCTGCTGTCAGTGACTAATCAATGAGCAGATTTGTGATAGTGATTATGGCTTGCATATCTGTAGCATTCCATGAGGTTTGGAGGGCTCTAACACACTACAGAGGTTAAAGGTACCCCAAACCACAGTGACTTCTTCTCAGCTGCTGAATTAGCCAGCCCTACAGCTACCGTGACTTATAACGTCTCTGAGGAAAATAATATTTATGAGAACGTGTAAGACAGTGATCACCAAAGCAGAATGTGCCAGATTATTCAGAATGGGAGAGAAGGAAAAGCAGAGCTTTCTCAAGGGAGGAACAAAACCGTTTTTTTTACTAACATTTGCATATGGGTAAATATGTAACATTTGCATTTGGGTGTGTATCGGCTTAGCACCTGTTACTCAGGTTGTGTGAGAAGCATTTTATAATATAGTGGGGTTGTCGCTGGTACTCTAATTACTCTTCTTGCTTTAGATCAGTCGTTCTCAACCTTCTTCCTAAATGCGACCCTTTAATGCAGTTCCTCATGCTGTGGTGATTCCAGCCATAACATGATTTCATTGCTACTTCCTAACTGTAATTTTGCTACTGTTATGAATTGTATGCAAATACTAATATGCAGGATATCTGATAGGCAACCCCTGTGTAAGGGCGGTTTGACACCTTAGGGGCTCAGGACCCACAGATTGAGAACCACTGCCTTAGATGAACTCTGTCCATTTACATGGATTTATGGCTTACCTCATCGATTTTTAATTAAACTGGCTACTTCAGAATGGAAGCTACTTTAACGGCTCTTGGAAAGGAAGTGTGGAAAGACCCTAATGGCACGAATTCGGAGTAGAGTTAATGAGCCGTAGGAAGGAGAAGAGTTTATTATGGAGTGGTTAGGAAACTGGCTTGGATTGGTTGGCACAAGATTTGCATATCAATTTATATTATTAATTAAAAAGGAACTAACTGATTGAATCTAAGTCTCCTTAGATTCTTAGGAAAAGCCATATGTTTGTGGAATCTAGTAAGTACTATGTGCATACATGTAGACAAATGCCCACGTGGGTACAGCGTAACGTAGAAAAGAACAAGACAGGCTAAGTGCTAGGAAGTGAGGGCCTACTGGATGCAGATCACAGCCTGCGTTAGGAAAGGAAACTTGTATTTTTCTACTTTCAACTCTGTCGTAGATTGTTTTTCAGAGTATAAGTGCATAAAAATACATTCAATAAGTGAAAGATAAAATCCAGTGTGCACTCCAACCCTTCCATCCCAGATGGCCACTCTAAGCCGTGTGTGTGGTGGGCCATACTTTTAACCCTAGCATTTGGGAAGCAGAGACAGGCAGATCAACGAGAGGCCAACCTGGTCTACGTAGTGAATTCCAGGGCAGCCAGGGCTATGTAGAGAGACCCGATCTCTAAAAAAAGTTCATTGAAATGTACTTTGAGTCTGATTGGTTAATTCTGGTGTATGATGAATTTTTTCTTTATTTGCACCACCACCACCACCACCACTACTACTACACAGGGTTTTTCTGTGTGGCCCTGGCTGTCCTGGAACTCCCATCTATAGAACAAGATGGTTTTGGACTCAGAGATACACCTGCCTTTACGTCCTGGGTGCTGGGATTAAAGGTTTGCACACCACACCCAGCACACTAGTCTTTTCATTCTACATACATTATATACAGTTTATACGATGTTTGGGTTATATGTTTAATCTTTTTTACTGAGAGGTCTGTGTCATCACAGAAGATTTGGGAATACCCTTTAAGTCATTTCAATGAAGCTTTTTTTTTTAAGATTTATTTTTTTAATGTATATGTGTGAGCCTTTGGGCATATATATGCACCATGTGTGTGCAAGAGCCCACAGAGGCCAGAAGAGGATGTCAGATCCTTTGGAACTGGAGTTACAGGTGGTTGTCAGTGGCCATGTGGGTGCTGGGAACCATGCCCTGGTCCTCTGGAAGAGCAGCGTGTACTCTTAGCCACTGAACCTCCCTCTGGTCCCTCTGCTTACCCCTTTCCCCCTCATTACTTGCAATTGGAAGCACTGCTTGATCTGAGGACAGTTGAGGGTGGCGGCCTTCCTCATTTTACTTGAAGCTGATAAGACTCTTTACTGTCTAGTCCCTTATGTTTAATTTTGCCTTTAACAAGGTTCTTCCTCTCTTCTTTCCCCCAATCTGAAATTTCATCCATCCTTACCACACAGCTCAAAGAAACAAGGATTCCTCATGAAGTTTGCCTCTCTCTGTTCTCCACATGACAGTGACTCTTCCCTTAATCGTCCTGACACATTGCCTATGCATTTATTAAAATGTTTTTCTCCTTTTGCTTTTTATAATTAAGTTGTTCACCTGGTTGCCCTGCTGATGGCTTTTAAGCTTTCTGATGGAAGGGGTCTTGCCTTGCCTCACTTAAAAGAAATAAAAAAGGTAATTATTTATCAGCTTTGGAATAAAGATATGGGCAGAAAATAAGTTCTTCAATTTTAAAAGGATTTATTTGTTTTTATGTGTCTGGGTATTTCACCTTCATGCATGTATGTATATGCACCACTTTCATGTCTGGAGCCTGTGGAGGTCAGAAGAGGGTGTTGGATCCCTGGAACTGGAGTTATAGATGGTTGTGAGCTGCCATGTGGGTGCCAGGAATTGAACTCAGATCCTCTGCAAGAACATGAGCTCCTAATGGCTAGGCCATCTCTTTCCAGCTCCAGAACCTACAGTTTTTAATTGTCACTGTGCACCAAGTATTCTGGGTGACTCTACCACTTCCAGAGATTAGCGACCTTGAGAGAACAGAGAGCTGTGTATGTATCACATCAGGGTTAAGAAGGATCCAAGACACAAACCCAAGTCACTTATACAAGTCACTTATACGCCACAGCTCTGTGCATTCCTGTGCCTGTGTGTGTGTGTGTGTGTGTGTGTGTGTGTGTGTGTGTGTGTGTGTTGGAAATAAAGATTGAGTGTCTTGTTTAGTTGTCCTAAAATGAACACACACAATACCTACACCACCTCGCCTCTGAATCTGACATTCTTTTTGTTTGGTGTGGTTTTTGTTCTTGTTGTTGCTGTTGTTTGTTTGTTTTTTGAGACATGGTTTCTCTGTGTAGCCCTGTCCTGGAATTCACCCTGTAGATCCGGCTAGCCTTGAACTCAGAGATCCCCCCCTGCCTTTGACTCCCGAGTCCTGTGATTAAAGGCATGTGCCACCACTGCCTGACTTTGTGTGTGTGTGAGACAGTATCTTACTATATACCTCTGGCTCCTGAAACTCAAGCTGGCCTTGAACTCATAGAGGTCCACTTATCTCTGCCACCCACATGCCCAGCCTGAACCTCATTCCACATACAATGATTGAGGTTGCAGTAGTATTTGTCTGTGCCTGGCTTACTTTTAACTTCTTTAATATATTTATCACAGTGGCCACATGCATATTGTAAAAAATGATAAGATACTTTCCTTTTTATGGCTATCTAATACCCCACTATATATTATATATGTGCATATATACATATATATACATATATATACATATATATATACATATATATACATATATATACATATATATACATATATACATATATATATATATGCATACACACACACACACAAAATTTCTTTTTTATATATGTATTTCTTTACCCACTCATGGACATGTAGGTTGAGTCCACATATTGGCTATTGGGAATAGTACTGGAATGGACATGAAGGTACAGATGTCTGTTCAAGACTCTGGTTTTATTTTCTTGATTGTAAGCATAAAGGGGGATTGCTGGATCACAGTAGTTCTATTTTGATTTTTTTTTTTTTTTTTGAGGAATTTACAGGCTGTTTTCTGTAATGGGTGTAATAATTGTGCCACTAATAGCATGCAAAGGGTCCCCCTGTCTCCATAGCCTTGTATGCAACACTAGTGATCACTATTTTTTGAACAGCTGTTATAGCGTGTATGAGATGTTGTCCCATTGTGGTTTGATTGCTCTGGGGTCTTTAGTGTGCTCTTAAAAGTACTTAGTTGCACAGTGTGCTGCGTTCCTGTGGGAATATGGACATGGGCAACAATGGGAAGCTCTGTGGATGACGCTCCAAAAAACAATTGGACAATCCTAGGCAGGGACCTAGCGGGTTAGGTATATGAAGATCTTTTGGGCTCTGTGTGTGTGTGTGTGTGTGTGTGTGTGTGTGTGAGATACACATGCCACTGTGTATGTATGGAGATCAGAGGACAACCTATGGGACTTAGTCTCTCCTTCTTACGGCGGTGGGGGACCAAGAATCAAACTCAGGTTGTTAGACTTATGGCAAGCCCCCTTTCGCCTTTATCTGCTGAGCTATCTCATTAATCTTATTTAAAACAAACAAACAAAAACAAAGTCTCATGCAGCCCAGACTGACCTCAAACTCAATAAATAGCTGCAGCCAGTCTTGAACTCCTGATCCTGTTGTCTCCAACTTTAAGTGATGGGATTGCAGGCATGTGCCACCATACATAGCGGATATGTAGGAAGACCCTAAATGCCTGTGGGATGGTTGGCCATCTGTAATTACCAGCGACAGTCCTGGGAGACTGTCCTGTATACTTCTGTGATACTGGCCAGAGCATTCCTGTTGGGACTGGTGGCCTCTGCACTGCTCAGCTCACATTCCTTACATGGACAGGCTAATTGAGGGTTGACAAGCTGTCTGCTTTCAAGTTGAGCTATGCTAGATACTTGGTGCTGCAATGATGAAAAACAGATTCCTCCAGAGTTTTGAGGGTCAGATGACAGAGTGTATACGGAAGTGTCTGGAACATTGTAAATGGCCTCCTAGGCAGGGGAAGTGTCAACTCTGATCATTTCCTTGTGGAGTTGGCTTCTATCTCATCTGTCTTTGTTAGCCATTTCTGTTTCCTTTGGAGTATATTTCCATACATTTCAGAGGGCACCCGTAGGGGAATGAGATGCAGTTTCTGAGAAAAAGTACAGGTAGAAGTTGGAAGTGACTATAAAACATTTAACTGGGGAAGTGGGCATGATGTGTGATCTGGTGATATTCTGGCAGTTTAGTTGGCCAGGTATTATTTGCTTATTATGTGGGACACTGCTGGATAAAGATGAGAATCAGGGCCTCTGTTGTAAGTGGTGGCAGACTTTAAATGGTACCCAGGAGATTGATTTCTATGGGTATTTCACTCAGTTCCTTGGAGAGGTGTTGATATTCTTTGGAAATACCTCAACATAGAAGGAAACTGAAAAGTTAAATGTAGTTAGGCAGTCTGGATGAGTTTGAAATGGTTTGTCTGTGGATTAAAAAAAAATGAATAGAAGTAAGACTGAACACCGTGGAGGCCAAGTTTGCCGTGGAATTTAGTATTGTAGAGATTTACAAACTTAAACGTGTCAGAGGCAACATAACTAGAGATACAAGAGACACAGAAGTGGTAAGTAGCTCTTAGATTGCCAACATGCAATTTTGATTTTTGTTTATTTTTGTTACAGGGACCAACATTGCAGCTCAGGCTAGTCTGGAACTCAAGGTTCACTTGCCTCAGTTTTTTCAAGGTTGGGATTGCAGGTGGGTACCGGTATATTCTACCTGCCTTGTCTGAGGTTTTTGACTTGCATGTGACTTAAGATAACCTTCCTACAGGATGATTTGTCTAAGTAAACAGCAATTTCCCAAGTGGGTTCCATGAGAAACTAATTTTCAGAAAATTTAGGTACCACAGGGAGAAAGGGTTCTAGAGTTAAATAAATGCAAAAATCTGGGTCAAGCAAAGTATAACAGGTGTGTGTGTGTGTGTGTGTGTGTGTGTGTATGTGTGTGTTTGCGCGTGCACATGTATATGTATAAACAAACGTTTATAGAGGCCTGAAGTTGATGTTAGGTGTGGAATTAGTTGCTTTCGGTTGCTGTGATAAAACACCATGTCCAGGGCAACTTGGAAAAGGAAGGGTTTAGTTAGACTTACAGTTCCAGAGGATTAGAGGCCATGATGGCTGAGCAGAGGCGTGGTAGCCGGAACAGCTGAGAGCTCACATTTAATTGTCAGCAGGAAGCAGAGAGCACAAGATAGCTGAGGTGTTAGAAGCCTTAAAGCCTGCCCCATCACCGCTTTCCTTCACCAAGGCCACACCTGCCAATCCTTCACAGACAGCTTTACAGACTGGCGCCTGAGTATTCAGGCACACAACCTAGGGGCTGTTGGAACTCTAAACACCACAGGTGTCTTCCTCCATCACCCTATTTTATTCATTTAGGATCTCTTGCTAAACCTAGCACTTGCCAGTTCAGAGTAGCCAACTTAGCAAGCTTGCCACCGGGATTCCCTGGTTCTGTGTCCCGGGTGATAGGATCACAGGTGGCCACCATGCCTACCTGCTTTTATGTTCTTTCCGGGCTTCTGAAGACTAATTAATACTCAAACTTATGTGACAAGCACTGAGCAATCTTCTCAGCCCAAACCCAGGTAAGTTATTAAAAATTCTGCAACTTTTGAATACCCAGGTTTTATGCTCAGATCTCTTAGAAGGCAAATGGTAATATTTATGTTTTGCAAATACATGGAACTGTAGGATTTTTTATTTTTTGTTGTTGTTTTATTTTGTGTTTTTGCAAAGCACACAGAACAACAGTGGTTGAGTAGTTTGTCAGGTATTTTAAAGCAAATCCAGTTAATGTAATTTTGCTTTATATAAACTTTAGTAGATATTTCTAAGGACTACAAAAAAACCTCTTCATTATCACATAAACTTAACAATAATCTCTATGTTATCCGACTGTCCCTTAGATGTCATTTGTTAATGATTTTTTTCTTCAACAAAGAACTTGTAGATTATCTCATATCCTGAAATTGTTTCCATGTGCTGGCGTTTATGCTGTTGCTTTGTCCCGATATTTCCTATAAACTGGAAGCCAGTTTTAAAGGTGTAATTAGGGGCAGGTGAGACGGCCAGCAGATAAATGTACCTGCTGTTGAGCCAGTTGACCAGAGTTCGAGTCCTGGAACCTACGTGGTGGAAGGAGAGAACTGACTTCTGCAAATTGTCCTGTGACTTCTCATCAACAAGCCACGGCAGAGGCGTGTATACACACACACACACACACACACACACACACACACACTGAATAAAAATTTAATAAAGGAACAATTAGAGTCAGGATAAAAGTCTTTTGGGGGAAAAAAAAAGGACTTTGTTTAGTTTCCACTCCCCTGATTTGGGAACAGCATTTAAGTTTAGTAACTCATAAGAAGTAGCTTAAAAGAAAGGAAATAATGTCTTAGAATCTCTTTAGAATTGATTCTGTTATTAGCACGTCAAGGAGGTGAAGTTGAATTGGTCCAGGTGTGATGAGTTGTACTGTGTCATTGGCCTGGAGACCTGGGTGATCTAACAGCATACTGTACCTTTATAGCATATGTCTTCTAAGCGTTTTTGGTGTTGAACACGTTTGGTTTTATTCAGAACGACAAGGTAGTTTCAATAAACTATTGTATGGTGTGGCTCATCTCTGTTTGCCCAATAATTTAGAGATACACATCAATTTTATTTCTACTAGATAACAGGTTTTAATAAAGCCTTTGCTGACAAATGCTCAGGCCAATCTAAGAACAAAAATGTGAGGAGGCTTTCACGGTAGCAAATTTATGTGCACATCATCTGGCGAACACAGATGAATAAACCAAAGTTCCCATCCTTGCTGACTTTGCTAATTTAATTTGCCGTCTAAATTTTTCCCCTTCTTTAGCCTTTTGAGTGCTTTTATGTCTGGGAAAACTTAAAGGAATTTTGTGTGTTAATGAAGAATAACAACCACATATAAAGTGGCTTTATATGATGAATGGCAACCTTCATAAGCCTTTGCCAGCACATTCTTACATTTAATCCCTTAGCTGGCAGGGATTTATACACTGTTTTATACATTAAAATTTGCCCTTTGTGAAGTGAAGTGCCTTCATTAGACTAGGTATTTCATAACTATAGCACAACACTGCAAATGAACATATATACTCCGTTTTCTCTCTATTGTTTTTTAGAGATGGAGTCTCGTTATGTTGCCCAGATTAGCATCCTGAGTTCAATGTGTGCCTCTGTGCCCAGTTCCTCTTTTCATTTTTTTGCTAGCAAGGAGCATCAAACCCCAGAGCATGTGCACATTAGGCAAGTGCCCTCTGCCCACAACCATAAGATCATAACCTTTTGTCTGTATGAATTTTGTGTGTAGCTGTGGTAGGAGACTTGACCTATTTCCCTCTTTGTAAAATGAGGATGGCAATGACTCTCTCTTGGAGTTTGTGCCAGGACCAAAAGTAAGCCCTATAACTGCTTACTGTCAGGCTTGGCTCATAGGTACCCAAGACATGCCTCTTCTCTCTTCTTATGGGCTCATATTTTAAGTTCAACTTGATAGGTAAGTTGTTAGATGAAAAAAATTTAATTTATTTGTTTTACATCTTATGTAGTGAGAGTGTGTTTATACTTTTGAGTGTGCCTATGTCAGGGTGAGAGCAGAGGTTAGAAGGCAACTTGCAGATGTTCGATTTCTACCATGTGGGCCCCAGGATTGAACTCAGGTTCTCAGGCTTGGTGGCAGGCACCTCTCCTAGCTAAGCCATTTGTTTGGAGTGTTTTGAAAATTGTTAATTTAAAGGGCTTGGGGACTTAGTTCAGCAGCGAAGGGTTCACTCTAAGGGGTTTGGTCTTCAGCTCAGGGGTAAGGAATTATTAATTTTAGGATTTTTCTTTTCATAGAAGTCCAAATAAGAACTTGGTTTCATACTAATCTCTAAGGTGGTTGGCTTATATTTACACAACTAGATGTCTATTAAAAAAAAAGTTTGAACAGACATGCAGGGTAATTCTAGATGGTGGCTTATGGGAGAGAAGGAACTAGCCAACCCAAAGTGGCATTTTACTATTGGCATAGGAACATTGCTAAGTAACTGTCTGGTTTTTATGAAAGTCCATTTTCCTTCTGCGATGGAGAACATGAGAGGCTTCTTGGACTTTGATGGTGTTTTGCTCTGTGGTTCAGAACAGTGAATTGTATTTTATTTACATGAAGCATTTTGGCATACCACACTCCAGTCATGCGGATATGTTTATTTACAGGTCATTTGCCAGCCAGGAGGAAGGCTTCCCCAGAGAGTTGCCAAAGTGGGCGTGGGGTGGGGTGGGGTGAGGAAGCCTCCTTAGAGACAGGGTGTCTTGACTGGTGGGATTTGATCTTCTGCAGCTTGTCTCCAGGTCTTATGTCACTGGCTTTGGATCTAGCTTCTGTGAGAATACTCAGTAAGACAAGGGCTTCACATTGCTTCCTGCCCTGGAGTTCTCATTCTCTGAGAGTGAACTCAGTACCCCAGTGATACCTATGTCCTGCTACACTTTCCTCCTATTAAAAGTTCTCCTATGATATTTTTCTTTCGGAATCTTTTGTTTAAGCCTGAGGGCCCTCTTCCACCAATCAGCTTCACAGTCTGGAACTCAGGCCAGGAGGAGGAAGAAGAGGAGGAGGAAGAGGAGCAAGAGGAGGAGGAGGAGGAGGAGGAGGAGGAGGAGGAGGAGGAGGAGGGATGTCATATCTAAAAGGATGGAGAACCAGGTGCTGAGCCAATGGAATTTATAGAGAGTTCACTTTCCTCAGCCTCCATTGTTTCCTCCGTTGATCGCTTCAGCCAGTCTCGCAGATAAAGTGTTATCCACGAAAGTGCTGCCTTGTCTTGGTGGTCATTTATGTGGTTTGCCTAGTTAGGGTTACCAAAAGCAAGTTGGGGAGGAAAGGGTTTATTTGACTTGTACTGTCACATTGTAGTACATTACTGAAGGAAGTCAGGATAGGAACATGGAGGCGGGAGGTTATGGACCAGCCATGGAGGAGTGTTGCTTACTGGCTTACATTGACTGTGATTTTTTTTTTTTGTTGTTGTTGTTGTTTTGTTTTTAATATAGTAACCCAGGACCACCAGCCAGCCCAGGGGTGTCCCCACACACACGTTGGGTCAGGCCCACTCCGCCATACCAGTCATTAATTAAGAAAATGCCCTATAGGTTTGTCTGCTTACAGCCAGAGTCATTTTCTTCCGGAGGCATTTTCTCAACTGAGGCTCTCTTCCTCTCCAATGACAATAGCGTGTGTCAAGTTGACATAAAATTAGCCAGCACATGGTTCATATATATCATAGCTGGGTAGGATTCTTGGTTGCCTCCCTCCTTTGGGAGCTTGAATAGCTGGGCCTTCTGGTACCATGTAAAGAGGGAGGAGGCTTTCGGGTCAGTTCCAGCTCAGCAGCCTTAAGGCCTGAAGTGCATGGTGTCTACAATAATAGGGACTTACTTTCCACCCCTGGGGGTAGCCAGTAGCAATAGCAGTAGCACCAATAGCAGTAGCCTATGCTGTTTTGGGAGTCTCTTGGACAATGTTGACCAATAACTCAAAAGAGGGCTTCTCATGCCTGGTATTGAGTTTTTTGATAGATGGTCTTTGGCTCTTGCAGCCAACAAGTAGTTTTTGAGGGCTCTCATGCCCTTTTGAGGTCCAGGCCTGTGTCTCCATCTGATGCAGTAGAGCACACACAGTTCCTAGGGGAAGGTGACCAGGAGCTAGTGCATCAGGAGAAAGGAGGAAGAGGAGATGGAGGAAGAGGAGGCAGAGGAAGAGGAGGTGTTGGTTCTGGGCTAGCATCAGGGAGCAGAGGGAGGAGATGAAGCCTGTGGAGGATTTTGCCAGGTGGGAGGGTGGGCTTTCTGGATGAAGGGAGCACCATGAACAGAGGCTGGGAGGCATGCAAACAAGTCATGCTTGGGGGGTTGTTCAAGAACAGACTGCCTGGCATTTGTTAGAGTGGTTGGGTGGTTGACAGGAGAGAGCCAGATTGCAGAGGCCTTGCATGCCAGACCAAGAAGTGTGGACTTGCTCCTGCAAGCGAGTGATAGCTGTCAAAGGCCTTTCAGCTGGGAGATGATGTAATCAGATCTGTGTTTGGGAGTGAAGCCTTGGCAGCAGTGGTACGGAGGACAGGAGACTGGCGTGGGGACAGATAGGTGGCAGGGCGCTCGCTCTGTTGGGCTTTTGAAGTAGGTCAGCTGAGAGATGACAGGTAGGGCTGGAGTTCGTGGGAGGAGAACTGAGGGCTGCTGAGTACCTTTGAGTGTACACTTAAGACTGAGCTCATGGTTTTATGAAGGGAAACAGACCCACGGTCACCCAAGTCCTCTTAGAACAGGCTGTCCAGAAACACTCTTAACAAACTGCGTTTTCAAGATGCAGCTTGCCTTTTTTAGCAGTTCATGAACTGGGCAGCATTGAGTCCACAGAGCTGACATGAACTCAGAGAAAGGCAGAGGTGGGCAGAAGAGTCAGCAGGGACAGCAGGTGCCATGGAGAGGACAGGTTAGGGCCAGGCTGAACCTTCATTTGTAGGCTGTGTTTGCTGTGAGCCTTGTTTTATTGGAAAACTGTCCATTTGGGAATTTGAAGAAATACCCTTTCCCTTCTGATTTCTAGAAAGCTTAGACTTCAGGAGAACACAGTTTATACTTTCTTACTTACCTTTCCTTAAACACCCTTACCTGTTAAGAAATCCTGTCCTGTTTTTGGAGACAGGGTGTCTCACTGAGATTGGAACCTGTGGATTTGGCTAGGCTGGAGGCCAATAAGCTCCCATGAACAACCCTTGTCTCCTCAGTACTTAACTGACTGACTGAACCATCTCCCCAGTCTCTATTTCAGGAACTTTTGATAGCTCATTAAACCATATGGTGTTGATCTTTGGTTTAAAAAAAAACCCCATCACCTAGAAAAGTGATTTATTTTTAGCATCTTGTGTGCATTTATATGGAATTTTGCCAAGGTTGCTCTTTTTAAAAAGTTTTTGGATTAACATTCAAAAGTAGCAAGCCCTCAAAATTAGACTTTGCCTTGCTTTGTCAATGGACTTTCAGAAAGAGATTTCTAGGAAATTAGATTCCTGGTTTTCTTGGCTTACATAAAAGAGGTTGAAGGCCTGATGTTGGTAGTATAGGCCTTGTAATTCTAGCACTTGGTAGGCAGAGAAGTAAGTGGATTTCTATGTTGGAGGCCAGCCTGGTCTACATAGTACATTTTAGGCCTGCTTGGGCTACATAAGTCCATGTTTTAGAAAAAAAAAAAAAAATAGCTGGAGGAGTTTCGGAACCTTTGGAAAGTAGAGAGAATGAGGGATGTTATATATTCTGGGGTTGTTAAATTGCTCAGGAATGGCCTAGGTTGTTCCTGATTAAACAGAGAGAGTCTGGGTGTGAAGCTCAGGGTAGACTGGAGAGTGCTTGTCTGGCATGAAACAAAGGCTCTGAATTTGGTTCCTTATCACAAGTCACTGGTTTTGGTCTCTTCTACATCCCCCCAAATACCAGAAAGTACCCAGCTCTTTGAAATCTGAGTGTTAAAGTCAAGCCACCACTTATACATTGGCTTATGTCTAGTGACATCCAGTCCCTGCCCTCTTTGTCATGTGCAGCTCTGCCAAGTTGAGGTTTTGAAACCAGGTGACTGTGGTAAGGCCCCAACCCAGTGCCCTGGTCCCAGTGACCTGAGTGTATTTCGAAGCTTCCTGGCTTGCTCTCTGGGGATCTGAGGTGTGGCTGCTTCTGAAGGTTGTTTTGGGAGTGGAGTGTGGTGAAGTCCTAGACTTCAGCTTAATGGTGGGAGGTGGCTGAGGCTCGAGTATCTGTCTCGGGACCCTAAGGGTCTGTTACTCTGCCGGCAGTAGATAAAGGGCTGACTGTGTGCTGCTTTTTCTTGTCTGCCTCCTGGCACCACCACCCCCGCCCCCCCAACTGGGAGGAAATCTCCAGGCTGTGTGCAGCTCTCTGGCTACATGGAATAGATGGTGGGTTTGGATTTTTTGGTTTTTGTCTTTTGTAGGCATCTGGTTGCTCACAGTTAACATTTGCTTCTTTGGTTCTCGTAGCCAGCAAGTTTTTGCGCTGCAGATCAGATTAGTTTCTTGTTGGCTATTCTCATGTTGGGGAGGGAGACAGGTCTTCTCTGACTGCCCACTTAGGCTAAATGTCATTACTACTTTGTGTCTCCGTGACGGGGCTTCTCAGCAGCCAGCTCCGTCGTCTCCATTCTGGCTGGCAAAGGACAGGCAGAAGCTTTGGTTGCTTGATATTCAGTCATGTCGAAGATGCCAGTTGAGCATCTACTTTGTGCCAGGCTTGGGGTCAAGTACTTATTCTTTAAATGTTTAACCAGCTCCTCACAGGCCTTTAGCACCCATGCTCACCCACTGTGCCCGTTTTGTAGATGACCATGAACCATGACCTCCCACCTCCACCCCTGTGATACTAACTTTGTGTTCTTGCCCTATCTGTTTCTGTCACCGGCTCCCCAGTGGGTATTTGCAGGGATTGCTCTGTTTGTGCTGAAGGGATCAACTTGTAGATCCCTACGGGGTTTTGGTTCAAAGATTCATTGTAGTGAGTAGTGCAGACCTATAGATCCTGTGGAGTTGGGGTCTGGGGAGATAGAGTTGGAATATGGGGAGAGCTAACAGGTGGGCTTAAGCTGGGCTACTGTAGCTGCTTAAGATGGTGGGCCATTTGGATTTTGAATAGCCCTCCCCAAGGCTCCTACCTGGGTATTCTAAAGCACAGTTGTGGGGTGGGGGCTGGTTACAAAATTTTTTCCTAATATGTTGTCTGTTTTGCTGTCATTTCTAGATTGCTTTGGACTGACCATTGGGGGTGGGGAATACAATGTCCTTAGATTGACCATAAGTGAGCTCATTCTTACATTCAGGACTTTATAGTTCAAGCTTCAAAATACACAAGAGAACAGTAAAATTTAAGGAGTGATGATTGTATACACACACACACACACACACACACACACACACACACATATATATATATATATATATATATATATATATATATATATGGTTTCAAGTTTCCTCATCTGCTTAATGCCCTGGCAGATGTTTATTAATATTAGAGTCTCAGTTTCTCCGTGTAGAAGTGGGGGATCATTGTACTCATGAGAACTAATATTTATGCAGGACACCTGGAATAGGGTGTGCTCCTGTTGAAACCAACAGCATTGAGTTGTTTGAAAGTCTGGGAGCTACAAGGATGAAGATGTGGTCCCTGTTTTGGAAGAACAGTAAGTCTGTGGGCAGGGCTGACAAGAGTTGGAGCTTAGGTGCCAGGACCTAGGATGAGGAGCAGAGTTCAGGAGAGGCTCCTCTCCCTAGAGCTTGCTGACTCTTGGAAACTTTTCAAGACAAGTTTGCCCCTAAACCATCTTTGGAAAGACTAAGAACTGAGTTTATTTCTCTGTTGCTGCACTAAACACCATGCCAGATTGAGGAGGAAAGGGCTTATTTCATCTTACAGGTTACAGCCGCCTTGGAGGAAGCACAAGGCAGGAGCTTGAAGCTCAAACCACAGAGGAAGGGTGTTTACTGGCATGTTGCCAGATTCCCCTTCAGGTGCTTTAAAAAAAAAATGGTGTTAGCATCCTTTCTTCATAACAAAGGCCACCTTTCACACAAAGCCTGGACCTCACACTAACACAACTGACATGGGGATGTTCTGTAGGGGTCAGAGGACAAGGATGTAGCCAAGTTCTAGTGATGGTGCTGCTTTAACTGCAGGTCACAGTAGCCACATGCCCCCATTTTGTTTTCTTTGTCCATGTTTATACACACCTTTGGGTGCCCCGGGTCACTACCCCCACCATCAGACTATGAGCACGAGGTGGTTCTCCTCACTAATGGGCTGCCCCACTATCAAATCAATGGCAAAGCTCTCATTTGCCTCTTTATGACCACTATACCTTGAACCCACCTGCCTAGGAATGGTGATACCTGGAATTTTCTATATTAATCAGCAATCTAGAAAATGCCCCAAAGACACACCCACAGGCCAATCTGATAAAATACAATTCCCCAACTAAGGGTCCCTCGGCCCAGGTGTGTCAAGTTGTTAACTAAGATTAGCCATCACAGATGGGCTGTAGCCAAAGCAACAGCATGAACAGTGGATGGAGATATTTAGAGTTCAAATGGATCTGAGAGGGATGGGTAGGTTGCAGGAAGAAGGTGGTCCTGATGTGGGAGTCTGATGTGTATCAGTGGGTCTCCTGGACCTTGCTGAAGAACTGAGTTGATTCTGTAGGTGGTAGAACCTCTGAAGGACTTATGGGGAGGGACTTGGCCAAATTTCCTTTTGTGTTAGATTGGTAGGAAGGGAGAACGGAGGCCAGGAAGCCAGTCAGACTCTTGCATGTTAAGATAGTATCTTGAACTTGGGTGGGAACAGGAAGCATGGAGTGGATCGGATGAGAAGATGGAATCAATGATGGATGGGTAGGTACCCAGAAGGAAGAAGAAAGGATCTGTCTAGAGGACTGGTCAAGATCTCTTTGTAAGTAATGGCAACAGGGACACCAGTGTGCAGCAGGAGCAGAATAGACTCCTCTCTGGGAGCATGAGGAGTTGGGGGGGGGTGCATCCCACACTCAGAGACTTGTGGGGATCTCGGTAGGGAAGTTGGATCTTGGCCAGTGAGGATCTAGGTAGAGTTCAGGAGAAGTTGGATCTTGGCCATAGGCTTTAGAAACACAGTGGAAAGAAGAAGTCAGGGCTGGCAATGAGAGAGGACGGTTTGGGATTAAGATGCAGTGCCTCGAATGAAATGTTAGTAGTGCTTACGTGTAAACTCCTGGTTAAAACAGAAATGGAGCATTTACAAAGATTAATAAGACAACCCAAACGTTAAGAACCTGGGACAGGAGAAAGCTTTGCCTTTCCAGGCCCCTTTGTACTTTCAGCTGTGTGTGTGTGTGTGTGTATGTGTGTGTGTGTGTTTTAACATTTGTCTTTTTTTAAAGAGTTAGAGGAAATACTGTAAAGAAATGATTAATGTTGCACATTATCAGGTGAGCTGGAAACCAAGAGCATAACATAAAAATAACCTGCGCTGCAGTCTGTGATGTTATTATGCATAATTCTAGGTTACTTCGTGCTCTGACAATAATACCATTCATGGGGGGAGGGGTTAGCTTCCACCTTTTACATGCATTATTTCAGTCAGAATTAATCACGCCTCCATCTGTGCTCCCGGCAATTAAAATATTTTAAGGATTATAAATGTTAAATGATGCTCTGTAAAGTTTGGGAAAGGGGAGAGAGAATGCCATTATGTGTTCAAGGCATTGGTCATGATTTCCTTCCTTCCAAGCCTCTGTGGGTCTTGAGAAGCACAGTTGTAGCCAAGCCTGAGTCGGGGTGACTTAGGGGCTTTTGTTTCAGAGGGAGTCACAGATTTCCCAGGTGTGGGCTAGTTGATGGTGGTTTTTTAGTGTCTGGGTCTCGAACAGTCAGGTTGCTGTTGGCCTTGTTGCTCATCTCTCTCTAGATGCTTGGGGCCAGCATGGTGTCTTTGTCTTCAGAATCAGGGCACAGAGAAAGAGCTCAGCAGGTTCTCTGGAAAGAATAGATAGATGCACATTTCAGGTTTTGCAGTGCATTGTAAGGGTAGAGAGGGGAGCTATTTTGGGCAGTTTTCAGCCAAGAGGAGATTCAGGAAAACAGCTACATGCAACACACCGGACTCAAGTGTTCTCCTGACCTCTAGCCCAGCAGCCTTTGCGTCATCCTTGAAATCGGAGCCTTCAGTAGGTTTTACTGTGGAAGGATGATTCAGCAGGAAGAATGAGTGAACCAGGGTTTTGACTTTTTTTTTTGTTTGTTTGTTTTGTTTTGTTTTTGAGAAGCTGAAGAACTGTCTTTTGTTCTGGAGATGATGAACAGGGGTCGTACCCCAGCAGCATGTTTGACCAGCTGTGTGACCTTGAACAAGTCACATGGATCTGGGCCATACTGTCCCAGAGTAGTGTGACCGGTTACACAAGTATGATGTATTTTTGAGCACCTATTTCCACAGGTGCTGAGAACTGTTAGTTGTGTTGTTGTTGTTGTTGCTGTGGTAAACAGCCATGACCCCTGTAACTTAAGGAAGGAAGCATATATTTTAGCTTACAGTTTCAGAGGGATTTCAGGGTTGGTGATGGCAGAGTGGAGAGGCATGATGGCTAAAGCAGAATGCTAAGAGCTTACATCTGTAAACTGAAAGCCCAAGGCAGAGAGAGCCACTAGGAAGGGTGTTGGAGCCTAAAGTCTAGACTCTCAGAGTCGACCTCCTCTAATTACTGCTTCTGTTTCCTCAGATGATGGGATACATTGAGAGCCATACCCAAGATGTGCAAATACATAGCTTGGGCTGAGCCCAGAGCATTTCTTTCTCTGTTTTAACTCTCCCTAGGCCTAGGCTTGGAAGCTTCTTTTTTTTTTTTTTTTTTTTTTGAGACAGGGTTTCTCTGTGTAGCCCTGGCTGTCCTGGAACTCACTCTGTAGACCAGGCTGGCCTTGAACTCAGAAATCCGCCTGCCTCTGCCTCCCAAGTGCTGGGATTAAAGGTGGGCACCACCACCACCACTCGGCCGGCTTGGAAGCTTCTAGCCTCCATACAATCTAATCTTCCAAGCTGAGCTGACTGATTCAATTTGGCTTTTCTCTGCTTCTGATTGAATTGCTCTGCTTGGCTTCATACTAACTTTGACTATATGTTCTACTCTTCTGGCTCCTACTCATTCTCTGGCTTGTTCTGTTGCCACCTGTGTCTAGCTGGTTCTTTCTTTGCAACCCGTCTCTGTAAAACAGGTCTTCATAAAACTGCCATACACACACACCACACACTACCTCTATCCCCCACCTCCCCACTCTTAAGTATCCTCTCTTTCCTGTGCTATTCTCATGAGAGTTGGGTGTATCCTATCTCTGACTCATTCTGTCAACTCTTTCTCTGATTCATCACTTTGTCTGCCCCACAATTAGATGTCACTTTTAAACATGGCTGCTGCTCCTTCCTTCTTTCCTTCCTTCTTTCTTTCCTTCCTTCCTTCCTTCCTTCCTTCCTTCCTTCCTTCCTTCCTTCCTTCCTTCCTTCCTTATATGATGAGTACACTTATATGATGAAGACAGAGTGCTGTCTTCAGACACACCAGAAGAAGGCATCAGATCCCATTACAGATGGGGATTGAACTCAGGACCTCTGGAAGAGCAGTCAGTGCTCTTAACCACTGAGCCATCTCTCCAGCCCGGCTGCTTCCTTCTACAAACTTGTTAAGGATTAAAGCTGTGTACTAAGGGTGTGTCTATATTCCAGGCAGATCATGCTGTAGTCCGGGGTGTGTCTGCATTCCAGCCTTATCATATAGACCTAGAAGGTCTTTGGATGTAATCCCTTGCCAGAGCAGCCATGTTGCTGGATTAAAACCCTCTGTAACCTCCAGTGACATACTTTCTCCAACAAGGCCATACCTCCTAAACCTCTCCAGACAGCATGACCCACTGGGGACCATGTGTTCAAATCACGAGCCTATAAGGAGCATCCTCATTGAAACCACAGTCACTGGAGAGCTTTTCAGGTGGGACCTGACATGTGGATGGTGCTCACTGAATGCTGGTGAAAAGAAATGTGGATTGAAAAGAGTCCCCATGTTAGTAAGGATGATGGGGACTTGGGAACTATCTTCCAGTGTTGGAAGGACAGTTGGGGACAGATCTGCAGGCAACCTGTCAGTGTATTTATGCAAATCATTGGAATGGAAATTCTGGTTCTGGAAGCTTATGCCAATGAAATAATTGTACACTTGCACACATGTATATCACATAGATGATTACCACATTATTTATTATTAAAAAAAAAAAAGACGGGAACGTGTTCATTTCAAAAGGAGCCTGGAGAGAAACCTGTTACAACAAGGAGCCTGAAGACAAACATGTCATGTCATGCTTACAGTATGTTCTACTATCATAGTAATGAAAAATACGTCATCAGTAGTATGATGGCTAATCTTGGGAAGAGAGGCCTTCAGTTGAGGAGTTGTCTTGTATTAGATTGTCCTGTGGGGCATTTTCTTGACTACTGATTGATGTAGGGGGGTTCTGCCATCCCTGGGCAGGTGGGCTGGGCTTTGTACTGAGGGTATCTGAGTATGAGCTTGGAGGCTTGTGGGTAAGCAGTGTCTCTACATTGCCTCTGCCTCAGTTGTAAACCCTTTCCTCCCAAGAGTTGCTCTTGGTGAGTGTTTTATCACAGTGACAACCAAGCTAGAGCGAGTAGGCAGCTCTATGCAGGGGGTGGTGGTGGTGGTGGTGGTGGTGAATGAAAATGAGGACATGGTCACTCCTAGGTATGGTTGAGAAGAAGGTTTTTATTGTGGATATGAAGGAGAGTTCAAGACACATCTGGAAGAGTCCAGTCTGAACTGGGCCATGAAAGGGAGGGGAAGAGGGAGAGAAGGTGAGGGAGGGAGAGGGAGGTAGGAAGGGAGGAGAGAGACAGAGACAGAGAAGAGATGAAGACAGAAGACCATAGGGTATAGAGAACTAAGAGAGCGAGAAGAACCCAGAGCAGAGGATCTGCAGCACAAAAAGAACCATGAGAGCCCCACGGCCCAGATGGCAGGGTTTTATAGGAACCAGAAGCTGGGGGAAAGAAAGCGAAGCTTGCAGGCTGGAGAGGTTTAGGGTAGGGACAGGCTGAACCGTGCTGAGAGAGCCACAGGTACTGAGCAGCCTCACCACCAGCCTGTGCTTTGCTCTGTTAAATAGGTACTACAGTTAGCCATTTGGATTGAGTTTCTTTGGGACCAGACAGGAGGAAGCTCAGTGGAGTGACAGGGGCAAGTGTCTTCTGTGTACTGTTGAGGTGAAAAGCATCCATGCAGGTACCCCTCTATCCATCATTGTCGTTTCTGTGGTTCAGAAGGTCACCATCAACAGGATCTGAAATTCCTAGTATTTACCTTGATTCCTTCAAGAGGGACAGACATATTCACAAACTTTTATTGTAGTGTTGTAATTGTTTTATTGTTATTGTGGTGGTTTGACTAGAAAAGGCCTCCATAGACTTACATGGTTGAATGCTTGGCCCATAGGAAGTGGCTCTGTTAGGAGGTGTGGCCTCTTGGAGTAGGTGTGTCACTCCACACTTGCTGGAGGAAGTGTGTCACTGTGGAGGCGGGCTTTGAGGTCTAATATGCTCAAGCTAGGCCTAATGTGGGAGTCTTCCTCTGCCTTTGGATCAGATACAGAATTCAAAGCTCCTTTGCCAGCGCGGTGTCTCTACCTGCATGCTGCCATGCTTCTCGCTATGATGATGATGGACTAAACCTAGGAACCGTAAGCCAGCCCCAATTAAATGTGTATAAGAGTTGCTGCAGTTATAATGTCTCTTCAGCATTAAAATCCATAGACTGTTAATGTTTTTAATCACTTACTGTGACTAATTTATAAATTTCTATTTAGTATGGGTTGTGTGTATGAGTCTGTGTATGTGTGTATGAGTCTGTGTGTGTGTGTATGAGTCTGTGTGTGTGTGTATGAGTCTGTGTGTGTGTGTGTGCACACAGGTAGGCTTTGGTACTGAGGTTTTTAGTATTTGTTGGGATATATTAGAGATTGGAGTTTTATTTTATCTTTCAGAAAATTAATAGTTACAAAGCATTTTTTTTTTTTTTACAGAATCAGTATAAAAATATCAGTTGACTGTTTTATAACTATGAGAATTAGACTGAATTGATCAACCAAAGGCCTTGGCCTGCTAGCTCAGAGACCACCCTCAGAAGCCAGCACTGCTGATATCTGTCATGCTCAGGCGATGAGATGACCAGATCTTTTTTTTTTTTTTTTTTTAAATCCTCTCTCTCTACTCATGTTTTGGAGACTTGAAGTGAATTCGGCCTTGTTCATCAAACAGCTTCCAGCCCCTGTCATTTACTACTTCTTTGACATTTAGTTCTGACTGCATTCATTTCAACTTTGTTCTTTTCTAAGTCGCTTTAATAATGTTAAGTCATCCAGGTTCTTTCCCCTCTCTCCTCGGAGACGTTTTACTGCTGCTGAGTGAGGCCTGGGCTAAATAGTTCTTTATAAGTCTGTCCCCACTGACATGAGCTGCCACCAGAGACTCACACAGCTGTTTACAGTTTGGCTGGCATCAATTTTCCCTTGAGTAATTCCTGGAACTCAGGGAACTCTTCACAGTTCACGCCGCCACTGGGCGCCACCATATTGGGTTGGGAGTTTTATTAAATAGCATTACATTTATTTATTTTGTTCAAAGTATGCATTACATATCTTACATTTTTTTTTATTTTATCTTTTGTGTGGCTGAGGGCGTGTGTGTGACTAGGTGAGTGCCACAGAGTGCGTGTGGAGGCCAGAGGACGACCTGCTTGGGTTAGTCCCTTCTACCATGTGGGTCTTCAGGACCAAACTCAGGTTAGCACCAGGTGTCTTCATCTGTGGAGCCTTTTCACCAGCTGTTGTATTATGTATTGTTTTACACACATATAATATGCCAAGGTAATGCACGTGCACGCACTCGTGTGTGCACACACACACACACACACAGAATCTGGATGATATTTGGTTGGTAGGATTAAACAGTTTTTCTTTTAAGAATGACTTTGTACTATTTGTTATTAGTTACATATTCCATAATTCTATGTTTCAGTAATGACAAAACATTTTTCTCAGTCTTAAAAAAAATGAATTTAGCCAGGAATGGTGGTGCACACCTTTAGTCTCAGGTACCCAGGAGGCAGAGGCAGATGGGTCTCTGAGTTTGAAGCCAGATGGGACTACTTACTTAGTGAGACCCTGCCTCAACAAACAAACTTCTTCTTCCTAAGTTTTACCTTAACATTTCTTATTAAATTTTTTTTTTTTTTTTTTTTTTTTTTTTTGTTTTGGTTTTTTCGAGACAGGGTTTCTCTGTGTAGTATGTAGTCCTGGCTGTCCTGGAACTCACTCTGTAGACCAGGCTGTCCTCGAACTCAGAAATCCGCCTGCCTCTGCCTCCCAAGTGCTGGGATTAAAGGCGTGCGCCACCACCACCCGGCCTCTTATTACATTTTTAAACATTAATTTCCAAAATTCTCTTTAGAGTTGTCTTGTTGTCCTGAATTGCAGTGTGGACAGGGCGCTCAGCTCTGACAGATGATGCTCTGAGTGTCTGCAGTAAGTGCCTGAAGGTGGAGGGGAGAGAACTTGGCTTCTCTTCACCCCCTTAGACTCTTGGCTTGGGCTACAAGTCAAGTTGATCCAGAACAGATTAGCAGGGGGAATCCATATTATGTAGACAGGCATAGGAATCTGTATCACAAAGCAAGAAAGCTAGATCATTGATGCTAACTAGCAAAACAGGCATGGGGGCTTCCAGTAGGTGGGGGAGGTTGCCTCAGGCGAATGGAGACTGCCTTCTAATGCAGGTCAGCCTCTGAAACAATGACAGCTGTTGGGAGCAGCTTTTTGTCTCTTTTCTGGGTAGATGCCGAATGTTTACAGAAGGACAGCTTCTCAGAATAATGCACTCAGAATGTGTGCAGAGGTATTGTGGTCCCCTGCAGCCGTATTTTGGGTGTCATATCCATATCACTCTCAGTCACTTAATGAATGTGTAAAAGATGAAATCATGCTAAATTGCCGAGCTTTCCCACGGGCACCAGTGGAGCACACACCATACTGACCTCCTGTTAACCAGAGAGCCTGTCTCAGACACTGTAAGCTGGCAGAACCGGGCCTAACCTTTCTTACTTTATGGCTTGTAGATCAAATAATTACTTTAATTATTTTTGTAATTAACTGAGGAACTGAGTCTTTCTTAGGGTATGGGAGAGCTAGGTGGGAAGGTTAGGAGGATGATGGCATTTAGAATGCAGACTGGGCTAGTCAGTCCTTCCTGGAGAGGAACCAACATCTCCATGTCTGCCTCCATCAGAGATTTGTCTTTGTTCGGTGCGTCGTCCTGTATAATTCAGTCTGCGTGAGAATTTACAATCCTCCTGCCTCCATCTCACAGGTATTGTCTTTAGTGCTTTGGGAATGGAGAATATGCTTTTTGATTAGTTTTTTTTTTTACTTTTGAAACAGGGTATGCCCCCTTTTTTGAACTATTCTTTTGTGAAACAGAGGCTGGCCTCAAACTCCTGCTCTATCTATGTCCACCTCTTGCGTGCTGGGATTCTAGGTATGTGCTGCCATGTTTGCCTGTGCTTTAGATTTTAACCTTGAGATTTTGGTATTATGTGTGAGTTTGAAAGAAAAATGACTGCTCCGTGAGGAAGGATCCAGTCTGATCGATGCCTTTCAAAGCTTTGTTTCTACTTAATTGTGTGTGTTTGCATGAGTGTGGGCATGCCAAGGGCATGTGGGAGCCCTTGGAAGCTAGAAGAGGGTGTCAGATCCCCTGGAACTGCAGTTAGCAGCACTCGTGAGCTGCCATCTGGGTGCTGAGGAGTGTTGAACTCAAGGCCTGTGCATTGAGCTCTGAGTGGCTGTTTACTGGTTAGTCCCTGTCTCGATGGTTGTGAAGACTGAATGAAATGGCCCATGTAACACACACTGCCTTGTCTAGCTAAGTAGTCAGCACATACCAATTCTTCCCAAGCCCTCACAGCTGGGATAATTTCCCTGTGTTGGTAGCCCACGTGTGAGTGTGAGAGTGTGTGTGCGCGTGCCTGTATGTGTGGTTGGCTTTCATTTTTGTCTAGTCCTAGGTGATCTGGGACTAGAGATAGCTGTCTGCTGGGCTCAGTGTTATACACTGGGAATGACTGGAAAATGGGGGTTTATTGGCTTTACTTCCATCAGGCTGTCTGCAGGAGGGAAGATTACTGTGGATTGGGGCCCTTTCTGTTACAAAGCACTTTTTGTAGGGGGTGGGGTATAAATTCCAGTGTAAAAATTTTAATCCCAGTATCAGCCACTTGAGCTTTATTAGATCTGCTGGAGGCAGATTTGCCCACACAGTAATCCTCTCTCTCCTCCCAGGGCATGGGCAGAAGGCAGGTGAAGGGCTCCCTGTTGATGCTAGGGCCTGTGGTCTTCTTTAGGTTCTCGTGGAGTGGATAATGAGACATCTTCTAGGCCGGGGGATGCTTCCCTTCCCTGCCTTCATTGAATCCTTTCTGTTCTTAGGACATTGTCCAGACAGCCCCCATTTCTACCCTCGCTGTCTGCAGGAAGCAACATTGCACCCATGTCCTGCCTTTGAGATGTTCCTGCTAGGTGACAGTAGACCTGAGGGCATGTCCCTTGGCCCTTTGTTCTTTGTTCCTTGCCCTTGCCTCTCCTTGCCCTGGACTGACTGTCTGTCTGTCTGTCTGTCTGTCTGTCTCTCTCTCTCTCTTTCTCTCTCTCTCTCTCTCCAGATTCTTTCTCTGTAGCCCCAATAGGCTTAGAGCTTGCTCTGTAGAGCAGGCTGGCCTCAAACTCACAGAGATCCACCTGCCTCTGCCTCCCGGTTGCTGGGCTTAAAGGTGTGCAACACTGGGCTGGTTTTCTTCTTTGTTGAGATCAACACTTGTTTCCCACGTGGCAAACATGCTCCTTAATTTTAATTTAAGGACAAGGAAGAAGGGAGGTTAAAAATAACTTGGTATGTGTCCTTCAGTGTTTTCCTTTTCAGACATATGCTAAATGGTGTGCTATTCTTATTTTGTTATTTAGCTACATAATTTTTTTTTGTACACAAGTGTGGTATATTTTTATCACATACCAATATGTATTCAAATGATTCCCAACCATCATGTGTAATTTGCTCTTTAATCTGTTAGGAGTAATGTTAAATTTATAACTGTTATTACAGAATTTTAGGTGTTTCGATAAATCGTACTTCCAAGTTTTGATGAATGTCTTCCAACTATTAAACGTCATTAAATTAACATAAAATGACTAAATCTGTGTAGCTTGTTTATCTTTTTAATAATCTGAGCAAATTCTGTGCTCATGAACTGAGCTGGGTGCCAGGTGAGCCCCTCAGTCTAAGAGTCGTAGCATTATGGGTAAGGCAGAACATGTGTACACAGCACTCTGATTAGATTAGGCATGGAAGAACTGAGTATATTCAGATCAGACAGTAGGCAGTAGCTGTTTATGAGGGTGGGGTGTATGTATGACAGTGACACTGAAGGCCTAAAGTAGAAAAGAAAGGTAAACACATTGCACTGTAGTCGGCAAAGTTTCTCACGGGGTATGGGTTAGCAGATCTGGAGTCCATTGTATATGCACAGGGGTTAAGGTGGTGTGATGTAAGCAAGGGAGAAGTCTGGGATGTTGGAGTCCCAGGTGTGGACTTGGGTTGGGCTAAATCCTGATCCACAAGTTGTTGATTAGTAAGCTTGTGTAAATGGGCTGGTGCACACACGGGAGCGATAGGACCTCTCAGCCTTGACACTCTGTTAGTAATAGACACATCCATCTCTCCACTCCACTGGTGCCAGTTCTCCAGTGACTCCTCGGGAAGCATGATTATAGATCTGCAGCATCTTGTGTGGCCAGAAGATGAGGAAGTGCTCCGAAAAAAAAACCAAGGATGTGGGCATGTTGAAGGGAGGAAGGAGCCAACCTCAAGGAGCTCTTAACAGCCAGAGCTAACTTTAGCAACAAAATAAATAGTGTGGTACTGCATAATAATACAAAGCATAATATATGTATTCACAGGACATGGATTTATGCTCAGTCAGGAAAGAGCTTTCTTAGAGGAGAATTTCAAATACTTGCTGCAGATACCTTTTTCTTCAGGAGCCTAAGGCTGAAGTTCCCACTCCTCCTGCTCACTGAGGGTAGACTGAGGCTGAGGTTTGTGAGTCCTCTAAAGGGCAGACGATGAGAAGGGAGAGCTAACCTGGGGTTTAGCCATCCGGTGACAGCATGGGTATACATACAGTGATCGCAGAACCTTAACCTGCTATCTCCCCAAACCCATAGCCCACGACAGCCGTTAACAAATGACAGACACATCCACTCCTTTGCCACTGTATTGAGCTTGCTGAGGTGTCATCATGAGCTAGGCTCACCCTTCCGCACTGAAGAAATGTAACAGGACGCTATCACTGAGGTTAAGTGGTGGCAGGCAGGTATAGGGAACACCGAGGGTTTGGTCTCTATATGACTCCTGTGATTGGTGACTATGTGGAGAGGACAGCTGGTGAGCACAGAGTCACATGGGAGTGGTGGTCACACGTGGAAACAGCATCATGTTAGAAGCCTTGGAAAGAGTCTCAACAATAGCTGTGAGTTTGGCAGAGGACCTACATCCTTCCCAAGGGCATCATTGACTATGGTGTAGGGTGGGGTTATGTACATTCTCATATGAAACACTTTTCCTAAATAAACTCTTGTTATATTGGGGGAACAAAAAGCCAGACAAACCCCATTGAGGAACATTTTACAAAAATCCCAACCAGTATTCCTTGACACTGTTAAGATCATGGAAAAAAAAAAAAAAAGATGAGGAAATAAAGAAAAACTCTTAAGATACCAGAGGAGATTCAGGAGGCAGAGGGCAAATAGCTACAATGTGAGACCCTGGACCCTGGTCTAGAATAGAGGGAAATCTAGAGTAGCCCAGATGACGTCTGATGATTACAGACGCTTAAATACTCACCCCAACTGTCTCATTCTGAGAGCATTCAGTGATGGGAAACTGGAAATGGAGAGAGAGAGACAACTCCTCATCCACATTCTACAACTGAGATTTGACTCTCTTGACTTATTACATAGCTGCCCACCAACCCATCTTATTTTAGAAAGTACTTTAAAGTTGCAAATGTCAGTGCCAGTGCGTATGCCTCCCCTAGTACCACCCAGCCTGTTTAAAGAATAATTTCTTCTATAAAATGTTTTTATTAGTACATATTAATTATACATAATAGTAGGTTGGTTTCATTATGAGATTTTCATATATGTAATGAAATGTATTCTGTCTCATCCAGCTCTCATTTTGTTTCCCTCCTGATATCACTAGTCCCCTTCCTCTCTTGCCTGGTTGTTCAGGAGGTTCTAGGCACTTTGTAGTGGGTGCTCCATCTGTGGCTGTGCCCTGTGGAGGGCGGAGGATGAAGAGTTGAGAGGATATAGGTTTTGTTGTTGTGTCGTAGAGTAACAAAAGGTGTTGTCTGTGCTCACCTGAGCATGTTTGACTGACATGGAGCTGTACCTGTGAACACTAGATGTTCCAGGGTCTGTGATTGACCAGAAAATAATAGCTATCCTGGAGTTGAGGCTGGAAGGTGTGGTGTAAGATAGGAGCTGAGGCAGTAGGATGCCTGAGTTGGAATGTGTTACACTACAGCATTTGTCTGAGGAGAGCCTGAGGTCTCGCTGCACCCTTCTTCCCTTTTCTGGGGTCGTCTGAGGAAAGAGGATGCCAAGAAGAGACTTCAACTCTGGAAGGGGGCGGGAAGATGAACCATCAGAGACTGCAGTTATGCAGAAAGGACAGCAGTCACTCCCGAAGCCCACAGAGCTGGGGCTGTGCCCAGAGGGTGGCCTTCCAGCTGCCGACAGTGGCCCTATTCAGTTTGGGTGCATAATGATTTTAAAACTAATCAGGAACCAAAGCCTGAGGCTGGAGACAAACACAAATATCTTGTTGACTGAGCAAACATCTAGGTTTTGTCAGATAGGAAGTTACTGAGGAAGGTCAGGGTGATGTAATGGTGTGTGCTATGCTTTCATCCTTAAACAGATGGGCCCCCCCGGGTTCCATCTGCAGCTCCCTGGGCCCTTTGAAATCATTTCCTATAAATGATATTGTCATAAGTCACTATTGAGAGTTTGGTGTGGTAGGCATACCAGAAGTACAACCAGACAAAAGAAGGAAATTTCCATTGCAGCTAACGGCCTCCTCTTCCTCCCTGTGCCTTATAAACAGCCCTGAGATGGAGTCTTGTGCTCAGCTTTCTTGTATAGTGTGTGATGTGATCCAGTAGTCATCCAAAGTAAACGTCCCCTCTGGATCCCACCACTGTTCTTAAGCCTGTGTCAGCTGGCCACCCCTTATAAGCTGTTTTTGCTGTTTTCAGTTTTTGTTGAGGAAGTAGTGTTTTCGTTTCTCCCCCTCCAACAAAGGAGTCTATTTGTTCTGGGAAGGCAAGGGCAGGGGATGTTTCCTAATCGAATTCAGGGAAAGAAAACGTACAGCATCTCCTATGAGTGGTTGGTTTATGAGTCTTAATTGAAATTTGAAACAAACCATCCCAATAAACCATTTCAGAGCTGAAAAGCAGAGTCTGCGGTACCCATTGGTTTATTTATGGAGCAGTTATTGGCACACTGTGCCAGGCATAGCTCTGTGCCCTGGTAGAGAGACACAATCAGGAGGAAATAGTGAGGTGTTCTTGGAGCCGAGTGCAGAGGGTTAGAGGCAGGAGGAGGGGAGGGGTCAGGACCGGCTTCTTGGAGGAGATGAGTTTTGTGGAGCATCTCAGGGGAGTATGTAGGTGAGGGATGGAGGTTTGTTTGGCAGAGGGAGACACCTGAAAAGACCCAGGAGCCCAGGCAGGCGTGCTCTTCTCGTCTAAGTAGGGATAAATAGGAGTGCACAGTGGTCAAGACCTAGAAGAGGGTCTCAGGAAAAGTTGGTTTAGAATCAAAGTGTAAAGTTTGGGGCAGTGCCTGTGGCTGAATCCTGATGAGGAACAGAGAGGCTGGGAGGCTATCTATCAAACCTGCTGGGTTTGCACTTCTGGGTGGAGGGTGGTGACAAGTGTGGAGCAGTTGTCAGGACAATTGAAGGGGACTTTTTTTTTTTTTTTTTTTTTTTTTTTTTTTTTTTTTTTTTTTTTTTTTTTTAGTCTTTTGAGGGCTTTTCTGGGTCTGAGAATTCCAGGGCTCCAGTGTCTCTGGGCTGCACACATTGTCTCTCTGTGGTCTTTTTGGCCTGGGATGTAGCTGAGAAGCCGAGTCCTGGTCTGATCTTCATCTTGTGACAGAATGAGGAAAGCAAAGGCCAGGGGACTGAGGTGGATGACTGGGCAATCTGTGAGGTCTGAGTGTGAAGAGCTGGACAACTCAAGGGCCACCAAAGAGCCAGGACCTTGGGTGAGGGGCTGTGTCTGCTGGAAGGACTGGAACTCGTGGGAAGCTCAAGCTTGGATGACACTGTTGACTGCAGTGTGCCTGGTAGATAGATTGGGGATCTGGGGGTGGGGGTGATGGATGACAGCCACTGTGACTTTGTGTGCTGGACACAACTCTAAGTGTTTTCAAGTGTTGGGTAGGTCAACAGCACCACGAATGGTTCATCCCCATCTACAGAGGAACCATGGAAGTCCAGGGAGGGGACAAAACAGCGCCAGGTTACACCGTGAGTACAGAAATGGAATAGGATTCTAATCTAGATTGTCCCCTGTGCTTTTGTTCCTTGTAGGAGCTGACTGTTGGGCACAGACATACAGGAAAAGGACAGGAGAGAGAACGAAGACTTAAGGGCCACCGTACAGCGTTTCCTCGGTGAATGAGAAGATACCAGAGATAGGTAGGTGTCGGCTTCCGATTGGGGTGGATGGTGATATGACTGTGCATGGGGGAGCACTGAAGGAGGGGCGGTTTTTACATGAGGGGAAGTAGGCTGGCGAAGTTCCATTTGTCCAGGCCTTTGTTGGAGCTGGTGCTTCCTTAGCTGAGCGGGAGAGTTCACGTTCAGAGATTAGGGTTCCCGTGGCCAGTGGAAGAGCTCTGTTCAGACATTGCTGTCAATGATGGCCAAGAACCGTGTGTGTGCATCCATGTCACTCAGCTAACTGCAGGCTTGTTTATGGTGAAATTTGTTTCTGCCTTACCATGATCAAAAATAGGATAGTGGAGGAAGGGAATAACAGTCATTGCCAGTCACAAAACCTTCTCCTTTGCGAAGTGGGCACTTAGCAAATCTGTGAACGAATGCTAGGGATTTCACTAAGTGCCTTCTGCATTGTTTTCATCTAGTTCTTATTTGGAGGGCTGAGGTCAGCACTGTTGCACAGATGAAGGGTCCCGACTTTAAGGGATTAGACAATTTGCCTGAGGTCGCACATTTAGAAAGTGGTGAAGCTGGTGCGGTGGGATCCTCCTACCCCTACTCAGAGAGCTGAAAAGCAGAAGGTTCTGGAAACTCTGTGTGTGTGTGTGTGTGTGTGTGTGTGTGTGTGTGTGTGTGTGTGTGTGTGTTGCAGGGTGCTGGGGGTGTTAGTAGAGGTAAGAACAATTCCTGATGAAGACAGGAAGATGGGAGGAGGCCTTGTAATGAGACCACATGGGTCAAAGTGTGATGGCACAGCTTGGCTTCCAATGTCTCTAGTGAATACAGCTACAATAGAACTGTCAGAGGGTCCAGGAGTGCACACTAGATTATAGAGTGTGTGGGAGTTTGTGCTAACTCCAGATCCCATGTTTCTAGGGGATTCCTCTCTGACTGGGACCTGTGGCTGGGCAGGATGGATCTGAGGACTCTGCTCATAATAATTAGCGGCTTAGCCTGGCCTCCTGTCTCCTGCTCTTGTACCTCCTTCCTGCCACCTTCCCTGGGGACAGATGTGGACCCACTGCGTCTGCAGGCAAGAACCTGACACTGGATGGAGATGCATCCACATAGGGAGGAGGCGGCCTGAATATTTCTCTGCTGCTAATAGCAAAGCCCGTGTGAGAGGGCAGATCACGACCAGCCTTTCCCAGCTTGCACGCAGTCAACCTCACGACCTAGGTTTTCTTTCTTTCTTTTTGGCAGAATAGTATGAAATGAATCTACTAGGAAGTGAATAGTTACCAGCTTCTTGTGACTGCTTTCGAGGTTGTAACCTGAAATGACTAAGGCATGTCCAGACTTCGGTGGTGGTGGTCCATGTTTCTTGGTATAGGTGCAAGCATGTCTCGGGTACTTGGATTTAGTGAGGTTGTTTATGGTGGCACCTAATCTGTTTATGAGGGATGTACTCCCTTGAGAGTTGCTCTTATCATTTTCTTTCATGTGTATTCTTTGGACCCAGCAGGAGTCATTTATCCTCCTGGTTGGAGGTTTTTAAATTCTGTGCTGGGGGTGGGGGTGGGGCTGTCTGAGGGGCGCTTCCTGTGAAACGATGGTGACTGTAGCAAACGAAGTCTGTGATTATATAATCATTTTGAATACATAAGAAGATGGCTCATGGCAGGTCCTGCAAGGGCAGCCTGGAAATGAACAGTGTCGCTCCTCCGCTCCTTTGTGAGGGATTAAGTTGCACTGCAGTTGAATTCTGCAGCTGTCAGACTCTCCGCAGTACAGTAGTCAGCTGTAACCTCCAGGTGTAAACAGACCTTCGTCAGCATCATTGAAAAGCGCTTTGAGGATCCAGACAGAGCTCTGTGGGATGCCGTCCATCAAAAAGTCATTTGCCAGGCTTTGTTTCTGGCTGTGATGTTTTACCCCCCAGCGGCTAGCAGGATCTGTAGAGCAGTTGCCACAAGGAGAGGTGGAGGGTATCTGGGTTCATGTGGAGTCTGTTTTCAACAGTCCCCTTTGCTTTTCACCAGCTGAGACACATTTAGGGGCCTGGTGAAACTTGCTTTTAAAACAGGACTAAAGTAATGATTACTAAAGTAGTCCTTCATTTTGTAAAATAATTGTGGCTAATTTAGGGGCTATAACTTAGTGGTAAGATACACTTACCTAGCTAGCATGGATGAGCCTCTGGGTTAGATTTCAGGCACCGCCCCACCCCACCCCCAGGGCTAATATTATAATGACTTAATCTTGGGATTTCTTAATAGGCTTTTGCAAAAGGACTTTGTTGCTTGTTGTTGTGAATCTCAGTATCCTCAGCCTGTATCTCTCAGCCAAGAACATTCCTGACACAGAATGAATTCAATATGGCTGTGATGGTACAAGGAGGTAACATTGCCTGACCTGTTCAGAGCCGCATGGCATGGTTAGAGGTGAGGATTGGTAGACAAGCAGCAGAGATAATGGCTTGTCTGCAGAACCTTTTCACCGAAAATGATGTCAAAGGGGCTGGAGAGACAGTTCAGGGGCTCAGAGCCCATACTGACCTTAAAGGTGTGTGTTAGGTTCTCTATACCTACACAAGAGCGGCTTACACAACTGCCTGTAGTTGCAGCTCCATCCAGGGAGTCACACACTCTCCTCTGGACTCTACACATAATTAAAAAATAATAAAAGTAAATTTTAAGAAAGGAAAAGATTTTGAAAACATAAAAACAACCTAATCTTGAGTATAGAAGAATCCTAAGTTTTATAAAAAGTATTTTTCTGGGGCTGGGGTAGTGATTCTCAACCTGAGGATTGCGACCCCTTTGCCGATGGAATGATCCTTTCACAGGGGTTGCCTAAGGCCCTTAGAAGAAGACACAGACATTTACGTTATGATTCATAACAGTAGCAAAATTACAGTTATGATTTTATGGCTGGGGGTGTCACATTAACAGGAGGAACTGTATTGAAGGTGCATAGGATTATGAAGGTTGAGGACCACTGGGCTGGACAGACGGCTCAGTGGTTTAGAACATCTGCTGTTCTTGCAGAGAGAGCATGTGTTTGGGTCCCAGTACCTATGTCAGGCAGCTCGGCTTGTAACTCCAGTTCTACAGCATAAATGCTCTCTCCGGCCTCCCAAGGTTACCTGCATGTGCACAGTACACATCCTCAAGCACACACACCCATTCAGTAAATCTTTAAAAAAAGAGTTTCCCTTTTGCTGGGCGGTGGTGGCACATACTTTTAATGCCAGCACTTGGGGGTAGAGGCAGGGTAGATCTTTGAGTTCAAGGCCAGCCTGGTCTACAGAGTGAGTTCCAGAACAGTCAGGGCTACACAGAGAAACCTTGTTTAGAAAACCAAAACAAAAACCTAATATTTCTAGAAAAACAAACACAATTTTATATATTTTAAGTGTCAAAAGTCAAAAGCAATTAGTGAGAAAAAAACTTAGAACAATTCATATATTTTATAAACACTACTTCACGAGTTTGAAAGTTTGTCTACTTTATTCACTTATTTTTAAGAGTTGTTTCACTGATTGTTTTAATTTTAAAATAATACACACATACTTAAAATAATATGTCTGTGTATGTACTTGAGTGTGCGTATGTGCACCACATGCATGCAGGAACCCTTGGAGGTCAGAAGGGGCATTGGATCCCCTGGAACTAGAGTTACAAATGATACAAATATTGTTAGCCACTGAGTGAGTGTTAAGAACTGACTGGGTCCTGGGCAAGAACAGTAAGTGCTTTTCATTGCTGAGTCATTTCTTTGTCCACCCTGTCTGTCTGTTTGTCTCTCTGTCTGAGTGTGTGTGTGTGTGTATGTGTATATATATGTGTGTGTGTATATATATATATATATATATATATATATATATATATATAATATTGATTATAATCAATATATATATTGATATCAATATATATATATCATATATATATATCAATAATATATATATATATTGATATCAATATATATATTGATTATCAGGTCTGAATAAAAGTAATTTTAACTATGTAATAGGAAAGCCAGAAATGAAATGACTAGGAATAAGAAGGTTATGTTGCTGTCTAAAATATATGAATATAATGCAGTTTATAACTCCACCTATGATACATTGATTTATTCGGAATCGTCTATGGAGCACTATGATAGTTTGGATAAGAAATGCCCCTCATTGGCTCAGGAATTTAAACACTTGGTCCTCAGTTGGTGGCACTGTTTGGGGGTGGTGATGCAGCCTTCCTGGAGGAAGTGTGTCGTTCCTGGAAGAAGTGTGTCACTGGGGGTGGGCTTTGGGAATTTATAGCTCTCTTCATTTCCAGTTCCCTCTCTCTACTTCATGTCTGTGGTTGGAGATGTGATCTCTTTCCTTCCTGCTCTGGTCACTATGCCTGCAGCTGTCACATAACTCCTGTGTCACGATGAGCTCTTAGCCCTCTGAAACCCTGAGCCAAAATAAACCATTTTTTTTTTTCTGTAAATTGTTGTTGGTCATGGTGTTTTTTTAAAATTTCTTATTTTTTAAATTTACTTTATATGCATGGGTATTTTGCCTGGATGCTCAGATATGTGCACCACATGCATGCCTGGTGGGATGGATCTGCTCAGATATGTGCACCACACGCATGCTTGGTGGGATGGATCCCCAGAAGCTGGGGTTACAGACAGCTGTGAGGGCTGCATATCATGTGGGTGCTGGGAATTGAACCCGGGTCCTCTAGAGGACCCGCCAGTGTTCTCAACCTCTGGGCTATCTCTCCAGCCCCCAGTCATGGTGTTTTATCAAAGCAACAGAAAAGTAACTAGTACATATACCATGTAAATTTAGGAACAAAAGTGTTACCATTTGTCCAGCAGCATTTATTTTATATTATTTAAGAGGCAATATCTTGCTATTTTGTTTGCCCATGGTAACTTCCAACTGCTGGGTTCAAATAATCTTACTGCACCTGTTTCCTGAGTAGCTGGGTCTGTTGGTGCATGCCACGGTGACTGGCAAGACAGTAGTCTTGAAACACTCTTGACATCAGTAAAATCCTTGCTTCTACCTGCAGCATTTGTGTAGGTATAAATTACAGTCATATATCTGCTTAGTGACAAGCTGTTTGCATTTAAGATCTACAAAAATAGCAACAAAAGAATGAGGCAAATACAATCAGAAGTTGCAATGTTTTTTGGATACCCTTGGAGATCACCTCCCACCCTCTACTTTGGAGACATCTGGGTGAGAATGACAGTAATCCAGAAGAGGAAGCACACAGCACTCTCTGAGGGAGGGTTTGCTAGTTTCTGGAGTGGTGTGTGGATGAGAAGTTGACAGAGATGTCAAGCAGATTGAGAGTAGGCTGGGTGGGGGGTGGGTAAAGCAGAAAGTTGGGGTATAAACCCCCCACCATCTGTGCAAGAGTATTGCTAAGGTACCACGAACCAAACTCCTAAGGATTAAAGCTGTCAGAATGGTCAGATCATTTTCTCATAGCTGGGAATGCTTGACACCGGACTGCAGAGTATAGTTCATACACAAGGCATGCAGAATGGCCTTTAGTTTGGGAAGTCTTTCAGTTCTTTGATAAGAATAGGTTTGGAAGGAGTGATAAAGAAGCCAAGTTAAACCATTGGGAAGTGGACATACGGCGAAAGCATTAGACTCGGGCTTGGTGAATTTTGAGTGGACAGAGGCTGAGGACTGGGGAGGCAGGAACCCAGCTGGGGGGCGGGGGGATGCTTCCTCTTTTGTGGAATACTTGCTGGTCAATTACGACTAATGATCTACAGTATTCTTATAACAAACAGTTTTGAGATTCTGTGTTTTAGTTACTTTCGTATTGTGATAAAACATCACCACTAAGACAAGTTATAGAAGGAAGGGTTGAGCGTTACAGTTCCAGGTTAGGGTCCACCTTCACAGAGCAAAGCCGTGTGAGCTGAAGTGGTAAGCTTAGACTTGAAAAGCAAGCATAGTGCTTTAAAACCTCCAGCCTACCCCCAGGGACATATTTTCTCCAGTAAGGCCACACCTATGTATACCCTATATATATCTAAACAGTGTTACTAACTGGGGGCCAAGTAGTCAAACATTTGAGCCTATGGGGACATTCTCATCTAGATCAAACCACCACACCAAAAACTACTTGTTTCTGGGATTCAGAAGATGGCATGACCAGAGACACCAAAGGAAACTGTCTCCCGTGACTTGGGGGGCAATCCTGTATGTACCAGAAACCACCTTAGACCAAATGTGGTCGGCATGTGGCTTGATGGATGTCTCATTAGCTGATTACCTGGAGTTTGCTGTTGGGGATTGGGTGTGACTTGAAATAAGTTGGTGATTTCAGGCAGGTTTGGAATTCAAGAGTATTGCTATTAAAAGGAATAAAAGCAGGCGGAGGTGGCAAATGACAGATTGCCCAAAGCCCCACTCTTATTTGAAAGGATTTAGAACAGTGTACTTGGATCTGAAAAGAAAGAGGGATTTTGACAGCATGTCAGTAGCTGTGGGGTTTTAGAGACTATCCACAAATAAGGTATTTAAGCATTATTTGAGTCAGTCTGGCAGAAGTATTTCACAGCTGATGGGAAAAGGAAATGGGGGTACAAATAGGTGCAGATATTCAATAATCAACGGCAGTTGCAAATATGCCCTCCTTTCCTCCAGGAACTTCCTGAAGGATGGACTGTGCAGAGCTTATAAGAGGGAATGAGCTAACTTTATTATTTATTATTACTAGGTAGTTAGTTGGTGTGTTTGTGGCTTAGGTCTGGGAACTATGACACAGTCGTTGAGAACTCTCAAAGTTGACAGATGTAGAAACTGATAAAATTAGCGTGGGATTGTTAGGTAGCCCTGAGTGAAGAGGCCTGCCTCACTGAAAGGTTGAGTCAGGGACAATTTATGCTGATTCCCAGTGGGACAGTGCATGCATGTGGAGCCTCATCCTTTGAAGGGAGGCCCTGAAAGCCCCACAGGGGCCTGGCCTCATCATGTCTGTACAGTAAAGAAAGACTTCAATTTACAGATTATAATCTGCCAAATCCCATTTCAAGGAAGGGGATGGCATTAAGGACTGTGTGCTCCTAGAAATGAAGGGCTTAAGAAAAGATCTGTGAGTGATGTCTGGCAGGTCATTTGTTCCTACCAGGCCTCCATTCTTTCAGGCCAAACCAGAAGAAAGGCTTATTGGAATAATCTTCGAACCCCCTGCTGTGTCCTGAGTGGATGTATCCATTCTGAGTAGATGAGGAGGGAAGAGGACTGAGCACTGCCTGCTTAATTTAGCTGCCCTCTCCGTGTGTTCCCGCTGCTCTGTGTGCTGCAGCTCTGCAGCTCTGTTTCCCGTGCTCTCTATGCTACCCATGAGGTCAGGCTGTCACTGGTCCTGTTTCACAAGCACAGACAAGTTCACTAGTGACTGGCTGACTGGGGCACATTGACACAGTGGTCATACTGCTCATAACAAAGGGTGATTCCTGATTCCTTGTCAGTATTGACTGAGGGGTTTTGTTTTTTAATTCAGCGTTTTGGGGACTAGAATTATTCTATTTTTTTTTCTTCTGTTTTCTCACAGATGGCTACAAAGTAAAATAAATGTAAGACCATTTATTTTTATTTACGTTTGCAATGTTGGGGTGAAACCTGAGTTCTGTTCATGGCTGGCAAGTACTCTGCTGCTGAGATACACTCTCAGACCAAAGTCAAAATTTTAAAGATTGCAAGATCTTGAATGCTCTCTTATAATCATTTTTTTGGGGTGATGGTAGAGGGACAGTAAATCCTAATCTAGTTTTCCCTTTTGAAGTTCTGAAACAGTTCTGGTATTTTTTTTTTTTTTAAAAAAGTGTGAGGGAGGGAGAAGGCACATTGAGTTTAAATTGTCCTTTTAAAAGTTTCAATTGAATAGAAATACAGTTTCAAAATGTATCTTAATTTTTGAAGATTGTTATTACTTTAATTATGTTATCTTGGTTAGTTTTTTTTTTTGTTAACAATAACAAAATACTCAAGACTGGGCAACTTATAAATAAGTTTATTCAACTCATGGTCCCTAGAGGGTAGTCACTAAGAGCGTAGCTTTAAGGATCTGCTTGGCATCTGGCAAAGGCCCTTTTGCAGCATCAGAACATAGCAAAGGATGGGGCTGGAGATATAGCAGAGTTTAGGGCACTTGCTGCTTTGCAGAGGACCTGGGTTTGGTTCTCAGCACCCATATCAGGCAGCTCATACCTATTTGTAACTTCACTTTCAGGAGATTCAGTGCTTTCTTCTGGCCACTGCAGGTAGTTCACACATATGGTGCACATATAAAGTGCACATAAGTGGACTCATGTTCATACATACATACATACATGTAAATCAGAATAAACCTTTTAAGAAAATAGTCAAGAGTATCTCATGCTAGGTAAAGCAAGTTTGCCAGTTTGGGTGTTTTTTTTTTTTTTTTTTTTGACAATGTTTCTCTGTGTAGCCCTGGCTGTCCAGGAACTCAACTCACTCTGTAGACCAGGCTAGCCTTGAACTCAGAAATCCATCTGCCTCTCCTTCCCAAAGGCTTGCACCACCACCACTCTAGACGTCTCTTCTTTTTATGAGGAGCTCTCAAATGCCGTCATGAAGTCTCCACCCTGAGGACCTCATCTGAACTTATTTTAGTTTCCAGAAACCTCTTCTCCAAATAGTATTAGCATATGGATTCTGGGATTAAGTTTCCAACACAGCCTTTGGAGGACACATGTAAATTCTGTGTGTACCAGTATTAGGCTTCCCCAGCCAGGCGAGTTCTGCTATAGGAAGGCTGCTCACTGCCCACATTGGACATCAGTGTGCCTCTGTGGAGGCCGTGCTCACGCAGCCACGAGCTGTACCACCAGGACTTGCCGTGGGTGCTTAAGGAGAAAGCGTGGCAGCCACGGAGGGACAAGCTTCCTCCTACCTCTCAGTTTTTGTTCCCAAGTTTCATGAATTAATAAGTTACCAAGGCTTCTGTAAGTTGGGATCCAAGAAAGAGACCCAGATGGTGAGCTGGAAGGGTGCTCTCTCTATGAAAGAAAGAGGAACCAGACTGACTCCAGTTCCCTGTAACAAATACTCTTCTATTTCCCAAAGCCAACAATGTTCTGGGTAAATGTTGTCTTGTATGTTAGGTACAAGCTTTTGAAAAAGTGAAGTCAGATTAAAACAGCTGTATAAACCCTTCACCTCGTCACTGCTATCAAGGCTAGTGCTGTGGCTTGATTAGTATAAGTCAAAGTGAATATTTTGGTATGTCTTACTCAGTATTTAGGAAAGCTATTGGCACCAAGGACGCATGTTGCCGTGGTCTCGTGCTTACCTAGCACATGTGAGGCCCTGGATTTGACCTCAGACACTAGGAAGTAACGTCATTGTGTGTGGTTGTGATAATGGTGATGCCTCTCTGTACTTGCCTGCAAACACATGCTTTGAGGACGTTAAACTACCTTGACATTTCCTGACGTGATGTTGATGAAGCCTCCACTGAGTCAGAGACCCAGTTTTAAAGTGCTTTCTTTCATTCATTTTTTTCCCCCTAGTATGAATGGAAAATATTAGAACTCAAATATATTATGGACAACTGGTTTGTCAATTTCTGAAGCAACATTTTTATCCAGCACCAGGCAGAGCAAGTTTGCTCAACTAAATTATTCATAAGAATTACAAAACTTGTCATTTAGAATGGATGTTAGGATATTCAGGTCATTTAGAAGACTGTGGTTAAAAATAAAGTGACCTAAATATATAGTTCTAGTTTTTTTTTTTAAAGGCAAGTTTAAACTTTTAATTTTTGTTTGACATTGGTCCTAACTCTGTTTCATGAGGAATGTCAGTGGCTAGCCTATCAGTGTTTAAATAAAAACTAAGTCTTTGGCTGGTGTTGGTTTCTCTGTAGCCAGGTCATGCGTGCCGTAGCTAGGCTGTAGGCATGAGGAATTGTGTATGTGAGTGACAGAGAAACCAGAAGTCATGAGCGAATCACTCCCCAGGAAAAACTGGAAACAATTTATTACTTGTTCTGATCACTCCTTTTGTACTTAAAGGAGGAAGCAGTTGAAATATGAACTTGTCCCAGTCTGCTTTCGGGTGGTAACTGGAGCATAAAATGTTGGAAAATCAATTATGTATTTAGGGAGATGAAACAGGCTGACATATTGAAGGCATGCTATATTGTTTGGTGGACAAATCAGGGCATTGCATCATCTCCCTGCAGTAACAGGGTGTCCCGAGAGGGAAAGACAGGATACCCCATTCTAGTGCGTCTAACTTCACAGACTTACCATTGATGTTGGGGGGGGGGAATCCTGTTTTAAAAATGGGCTTAGTTTCTGTTGTTGATTAATAAGCAAAACTTTTGTTTTCATTCATAATTTGCCATGGTTTATAGTGATGTGGTAAATAGCCGAGCCCTATTTGTTGTCCATGGTAATGAGGTGGTGAGATCTTTGCAGGAAAGGGCAGAGAGTGAGATTTGTCCTGTAGCCCCACAGAGCCCGAAGCTGTGCCTGCAACTGCGCTGATACTTGTGGATCTGGGATGCCCTGTCCACATTGTCTTCACCTTCCTGTGATGGGAGGAGCACCTGAAGTTTGGGTCGCATAGACGTTGTATTAGTGCAGTCGTGCACAGCAATTTGCCAGCTGGAGCTAAGACTTAAGGCCTGCAAGCACGTGGCTACAGCTAAGTGCCACAAAACTGTGTGCCTTCACCACGGAAAGTTATTGTCTTAGTTGTGGAAGACTGAGCTCTGAGATGAAGGTGTGGGCAGAGCTGTTTCCCTCTGAGGCCTGGAGAAAGAAAAAAGATCTGCTCCAAGCCTCTCTGGTTTTTAGGTGACCACCTGGTTTCTTCCTGTGCCTATCCTAGATACCAATCACATTGGATCAGACCACCACCAGCTACTCTCTCTCTCTAAATGAGGTCCTGTGCCTTAGGACTTCAGCATTCACAGTGGGAAGGACCTGCCAGCCCCAATGGCAGGGCTCTGGGCTCCCTGTCCTGTTGTTCTTTGCTTCTCCTCACTGTTTAGCAAACATTTGGTAACATTTACAGCTTGGGCAAGAAGGCCAGATTTGTCCTCAGAAAACACAAACCTCTATTCTTTATTTTTGTCCATGCTGGTTGGTAGATGGGGGTTTATATCTTAGGTGGCAGAAACTTTGCTTGAAGCTGGCTTTTTTTTTTTTTTTTAAATGAATTTTAAACATTTGTTTTTTTCCTGTTTGATCTGTTGAGTAGAAAAAATACTTATCATTTGATGTACACATTGGTTTTAAAGAGGATAAATTGGGTCCTTTGTGATAGTTTTTCTTTTAGTCTGTTTGCATCTTTAGATTTTATTTATTTATTTATTTATTTATTTATGTTTTGTGTCCTCACAGAGGAAAATGATCACTGTTTCAAGATTTTTCCCATAGAATATGCAGCTACATAGGATAGGATCTCGGTGCCTTCAGACCAGGCAGCCATGGAATGAAGGTGCCATGTGGTTCTCACCAAGACAGATAGGTATTCACTGTGCTATATTTAGAAGATAAACGATGTGCCACATCATTTGAATTTTACTAGTATTTAAAAGAATCGTTTATGCCGCAAAGGCACTGATTTATTTAAGAAATCTCTGTGTGCAGAGAAGTGTTTCCTTGGAGTCTGCCTGATTCGAGATTATAAAATCATGGGCAGTGATTCCCCTTGTCAGTGTAAAGAAATAAATGTGGTACACCAGGCTTGATGGTGTACCATACTAGCATTCAGGTGGCAGAAGGAAGTCAGACTACAGAGCAAGTTCCAGAACAGCTAGAGAAATAGTAACTTGGAAAGAGAGAGAGAGAGAGGGATGGAGGGATGGAGGGAGGGAGGGAGGGAGGAAGGAGGAATGGGAGGGGGAGGGAGAGAAAGATAGAGAGATATGAATGTTTTTAGAGCCTGGTATGAAGGTGTATACTTCATACATACATTTGGGAGACAAAGGCAGGTGATGTGTGTGAGTTCAGGACTAGCCTAGGCTACATAGCCAGTTTCAGGCCAGTCAAAACTACAAGTAAAGTCCTGTCTGTCCTCTACCCTCACCTTCCAAGAAAGATTTGTGGTGGATTCAGGTTGGAAGATTGTGGATATATATCATGTATACAGGATATAACTGGTTTATATATGTGAGCAAACTCTAGTTTTTAAAGTAATTTTAAGTTTTTATTTCACTTGTTTGTTTATTAGAAAGGTTAGCATGTAGAAATTTAAAGACCTTGGGCATGGTAGCACTTGGGAGGCTGAGGTGGGAGAATCACAAATTCTAAGCCAGCTTGAGTAGACCTTGTGTAAGGCAAAGCAAAAAAAAAAAAAAAAAAAAACCCTACCACTAATTTGGGTGATTTGCAGCTGTCCTTGTATTTGCTTACAACTGCCTTTTGAATATTGTCATAGAAAAGGCATGGATCAAGACTTTATGTCTGGTTTGCTCAGCACCTCACTGTTCAGAGCACCAGTTATGTGGTACCTGGCAGGAAGCCCTCCTTTCTGTATATTTGTTGAGAGAAAACACAACAGCCCGCTGCTGAGACAGGTTGGTCTTACTCAACCTCATAAGGTGTCTGCTACAGACTCCTTCCCACAACAACCTGGATCCAAAGGAAAGGCTTTGTTGTGAAATACAGCTGTTAAAGTACTTAGTACTGCTTCCCTCAAAACTATTACAGGATATGTGACATGTGGTTTTTGAGGCCATAAATTTATAGTTCACTTGAGTGTCTTAGGAATTATAATACTTTAATGTCCGCAAATTGCTGCAGATCAAATTATATAGACCAGAGTTATTCTTTTTTTCATTTTAATTACGAGGTGTGATAGCACACACCTTTAATCCTAGCACTCAAGAGGCAGAGGCAGGAAAATCTTTGTGAATTGGAGGATAACCTAATCTACATAGCAATTTCCAGGCCAGTCAAGGCTTACGTAGTAAGACCATGTCTTGAAAAAGCAAAACAAAGCAAAAAAAAAAAAAAAACAAAAAACAAAAAAACCCACAAACCAAACAAACCCACCAAACCAAAACAAAAAAAGCAAACCCAAAAGCTAAATGAATTCTGGGTGTGGTGTGGTGATGCCTGCCTGGAACATATCTCAGAACAAAACAACAGCAAAATAAATAAATAAAACTAAAGCATTATGGTAAAATAGACACAACACAAGGTTTGTGTTTTAATCCTTTCCAGGTTATTTGATGTCACGAAATGAATTGGTGTTTTTATAAGCACCACCATCCATCTCTAGGATTTTCTCACTAGCACAAAGACAAGGTTTTTTTTTTATCCTTTAAACAATAGCTCTTCACTTCCCTGCCCCCAGTGCCCTTCACCTCTATCTGCTTTGAAGCTGTGTGAATTTGCTGAGTCTAGGTACCTCATATGGTGGAGTCATGCATTTGTCCCTTTGTGTCTGGCGCCTCTAGTCATCCCTAAGTTATATCTGTACAGCTTTCACCATAGGCAATTGTTTTTTAAATCATAAAATAATTTGGCAGGTCACTGTGGAATATTAAAGTTTTGAGACAGAAATCTGAAACCCACGCCTTCAGGGCCAGAAGGTAGTAGCATCTAATATTTATGGGGCAGTCACTGCATATCAGACCAAGCTCTTTGCAGGTAATAACACTCTAACCCTCATACCAGCCGGGTGAGGAAGATCCAGTCAGGAATATTTCAGTTTTTCCTACAGGACACTGAAGTTGGAAATATGAACCATGTCCTTCAGATAATGACCTGACTTGTATGTGACAGATAGGGCTTCTAGCTCCAAAGCCCGTGGTGCTTCGACAATGCTGGGGTGCAGCAGACAGGACCGTGGGAAGCCAGGCAAGGCAGCCCTGGAGGGCTTCTGATCCTCTGCCCTGGTACAGGTGTGCAAGTACCCTCCATGCCGCTGAGAGGAGAAACAGGCATGGTACTGCTGGCCCTTGCACATTTTCAACAGAAGCTAGAACCCCTTTCCCACTTCTGACCTCCTAATTGCTAAGCCCAGACAGCCTAATTCAGCTAAAGACAAAACAAAGCATGCCTCCAGATAGCATATCTGGGGCCCACTAGGTTGAAGCTTTTGCTCCAGAGGTTTCAGATAACCTTTCTTTAGCCAGAACCTAGGACGATTTGCACCCCCGGGGTGCTTGTGTTGCTGAGCCCTAGGGAGAGAGAATCCTACTGCTCTTTGCACCCTCAGCTGCAACTTAGATATAGCAGTTTCCAGTAAATGTGTTGAATGATGAGTCTTCACAGCAATCACAGTTCCTTCCCAGTGCTGCCAAGAGTTCACTGAAAGTCTAATTTAAAACAAAACAAAGCCAGTCGGTTTTGAGAGGCTCGTATCCTTTCATGTAGAGCTTCATAATTTATTGTTTCATTTGGCTTCTTAGCAGTGCTGATTTAAAAAAAGGACTTTAAAGTGTTTTTTTTTCCCCCCTGCTCTTTTAGAAAAAGCGTACCTCACCAAAGAGACTCAAATGTATGCAGTGTGTAACGCCTCTAAACCCAACTGTCCTCCTTTTACTACCAGCTGCTAGCTTTCATGACATGGTTACTGCAAGCCAACCATTATGTTTCACATGCCTTCTTTCTTTCATTGTGGACTCCACCAGTTAAGAGTTTTTGCAAATTTATATTGAATACTAGAATGGGAAGGATTTAAGCGTGTGTACTTGAATCTATTGACTTTGCATATGAAACTGTTCAAGGCCAACTGATCTAAAACACCAGTCCAAGGTCATTCAGACAATGTCTGGTTGTCTGGCCATCAGGACCCTTACTGCCTGTATAGCCACATAGACTTTGTTCGGGTGTAATTATACGTTCTCACTCACGTCAACAGCTTCAGAGCCACCGGCCATGTCTAGATATTTTAAATGGTTATATCTTGGTTCATTCGTGTTACTAAACGAAATAATGAAGACTGGGTAATTTTTCAGGATAAAACTGAAGAGTTTATTGCTTACTGTTCTGAGGCCCGGTTAATCTATAACTCTGGTGCCTGCTGTCTGGTGTCATCTGATTTTAAGATGACAGCTTGTTGCTCCATTTCAGGCAAGGGGGCATTAGGGTACTCCTTCAACTCTTTAATGAGGGCCCTAAATCAGAGTCCCAATGGCTTAATCCCTTCCTCACCGGCCCACCTTTTAAAGTAGTAGCCTCCTTTATCCTCAGGGCTCCCTTGTTTTCAAGAGAAGCCTATTGATGTGTAACCTCCCAGTACTGTCTTGAGTGTATGTCTGAAGCACTGGAGAAGACTGAACCCTGTGTATACACTACGCTTTCCTCCTATCCAGAGACCTAGAGTAACAAAGCTTAACTGACACAGGAGAGATTAACAGTGACTAATAATAAAACAAAACAAGTAAGCGTAGGCTAACAGTGTAACCTCAGCTCTGAGTATGCAGACAACTACCAAAAGACTAATAGGCAGACAGCATATGTCTCAGGGATGTGCTGGGTAGGGGTCATTCACATTCTGGAAGGGTGGTAGATGGTTGTATTATGCCACTCAGTGTCAGTGCTGGCCTCATGCACACACACACACACCTAGCCCTGTTTTAACTGGCCACGGTGGCTCATATCTGTAAGTCTAACAATCCAGAAGTCAAGACAGGAAAGAGGACAGAAGTTCAACCCTTCCTTACATAATGAACTTGAGGCTAGCCTGGGCTATAAGAGACCCTGCCTCTCAATTTTTTTTTTAAATGTAAAAGCCTATGAATTATAATTTTCTATTTAATCCTTTTGGATCATAGTTGACAAAGGATAAATGAAACTATGGACCAGAGGGGATCCTGTAGTGTATATTGTTTTTGTGCCACCATGTGAGTTTAAGAGATCCGCACGTTAAAACCACACTAGTCTGCTAGTAGTAATGTGACTTGCTTCTCTGTCTTGTGGCTAAGATAAGGTGGAGTACTAAGGTGGATTTTGATTATATATTGTTCCCTTATAAGGTGCTTTGAATTTGGCATTTGCTGTAGTTAAGAAGAGAGGTCCAGCCAGGTGGTGGTGCCTTCAATCCTAGCACTTGGGAGTCAGAGGAAGGTAGATCTCTGAGTTCAAGGCCAGCCTAGTCTACAGACTGAGTTCCAGGACAGCCAAGGCAACACAGAGAAACCCTGTCTCAACCCACTCCACCCTACCACCCCACTCCCCACCCAAAAGAGAGCTGTTCAAGCCCACATCTCATTAACTTAGGACCCTCAGGTAATATTTTACATGAGAATATAAGGATAATTTCTAGCGTAGAACAAGCAGTTCCTATAGTAACGGAGTAGTAACCATTACATTCATCAGAAACTGGACTTTTGACCTACATTTTGGTAGATGTGAGTGGGTTCAAAGCTCGGCAGTGGGAGGCGGGAGGCAAGGCTTGCATCCTTTCCACTCATCAGAAAATCACTTTGCTTTTAAAGAAGTTAGCTTCCTAAAGCTGGTTATGGCAGCACCTGCTTTTAATCCCAGCTCTTGGGAGCTAGAGGCAGGAGAATCCGGAGTATACGGCCTGCATCAGCTACACTTTGAGTTTAAGGGCAGCCTTTAAGGGACTACGAGACCCTGTCTCAAAAAAACCAAAAGTAGGTGGAGGGAGGATGGAGAGGATAGCTAGGGGTAAAAGTGCTGGCTACCAAGACTGGTAACCTAAGCTGAATTCCTTGGGTCAACATTGAGGAGGAAGGAGAGACCCAATCCCCAGGCCTCCATACATGGTGTAACACGCACACGCACACGCTCAAACACACACATACAATAAACAAATGTAAAGAAGTTATTTTCTTGAAGACAAGGGCAGTCTACCTTTTGTGGATACCTTTAAAATCATAGAAAGGTAACTTGATTTGCAAATTTAATGTAGACATTTAGAACAAGATCATTTTAAAGGAAAACTATTGTTATTATTACTGAGTGTGTATGCGTGTGTGTGCACAGTGCATGTTTGGATGTGCGTGCTGTGGTATGCATATGGAGGTCACAGGGACAGCTTGGTAGGAGTGGATTCTTTCTTTTTTCTTTTCTTTTTTTTTTTTAACCTGGGCTTTCCAGGCTTGCATGGCAAGTGCCTGTACCCACTGAGCCATCCCCGTGAACCAAGATAATTAATTTAATTTAAATTTAACAGAATACAGCTGAATTTAAAATAGAAGGAATGGCTGAACTTGAGAAAACTTTCTTGACTCAGTGCTCTTTCACAGATTGCTATGAAGGTCGGAGAAATTTCTAGTGCCCCTCAGCTTTTGATGGGATCATAGCCTGATAAACCAGTGATGTAGAGCAAAGATTGTAATTGTGATCATTTAATACAGCTGACCTACCAAGGTAGCTTAGCCTAGTCTGCCTTGGTTGTACTGTTGCTTTTCAACTAGCATCTTCATTATCCTGCTCTAACCTCCCAAGAGCTAGCTGCACTGGGATTATATAGCTCCGTATGCTGGCTCCCCGCTGCCTTTAACATACTCGGAACACTTCAGTAACCTTTTGGTGAGGAAAGTCATCCAACGCAGGCCCGTTTTGTAATGGAATGTTGAGTGTCTCCTGTAGACACGCAGGTGAGTAATTTAGTAGACACAATGGGATGCAAAATTACAAAACACGATACCTACAAACACTGGCAATGCTGGGTGCTGGGTGCTTGCTGACCTCATGAGCATGTGACAGGGAGCTGTGGGTCTCAGCACTGCCCAGCATGGAGAGAACGCATTCTGTGAGCCTGGGAAAGAGGCCAAATCTAACTCCCAACTATGGTTTCTTCTTCATTTGTATCGATTTCACACCATCGTGTAGTGGGAACGTTCCCAAGTCATATCACCATAAGTCAGCGACTGTATATATGAAGGGAAAAAAAAAAAAAAAAAAAAAAAAAAGCACCCAGGACCACTTTGGGATGATTTCGTACAACCTGAAAGGCTTCCTTATCCATTGGCAAGACATTTGTTGTCTGTAATAACCCCAGGCTAGCTAGGCCTTGTTTGTGTTTCAAATATTTATCAGGTGACATAGTATAGACCACATCCTGGGTATGTGATAATAATAAAACAAATGAAGCTCCCTTCCTTGTTCACAGTCTAGGAGGACAGATGGCTTTCTATGCAAATAGAAGATAATGTCTGTCACAGGGGCTTCAGAGCGAGGGGAAAGGGATTTAGTGAGAGCACATGGCAAACAGAAACAAGCCTGCTCTTTGTAGCAGATTGTCTTTGTAGTGGAGCGTCCATTGTAGCGTAGGCTTCGTAGCCTATCGTTGGTTGTCAGAGGGTGAACAGGAGCTGTCAAGGAGGAATGAGCATATTCCAGATGCAGTACGAGGCTCTGTGAAGTTTGGTGAAGCGGCTAGGATTGGGGTAGCAAACTTATGCCGGAGATTTAAAAAGTCAATACTGGAGTTACCACAAAGCTCTAAATCATGAGGCCTGTAACTAAGTCTGTGTAAATAGTCACTGGTCAGCTCCAGGCACCAACATTTTTGCTGAGCTTATATGCAGTTTCGTATGGATGTTTTGAGTAATTTGTTTATTTATTTATTTTTGCCTGTTTGGCATGAACGTTGTGAAGCTTGATCTGCAGTCACTTTCTCTGTGACCATGTTTGGTTTATAGCTAATCGCATATACCATGATGGTCCCAGAAGACTATAATGGTGTTGAAAAATAGTCCTTTTGTTTAGTGATGCATCATAGCTGGTATGTAGCACAGTGCACCTCATATGTCTGTGGTGATACTGATGTAGAAATGTAAAAGCTCATGGGGACTCTGGATATGCACAACATACTGTTTTATAGGAAACTTTAATATTAAAAAAGGAATGTTCTACTTATAAAGACATTTCTGTGATGCAGTATGCTGTGTCTATGCCTGTAGCAGCCTTCTGTACCCTGCCTTTAGCACGTCTCATGGTTGAACAGTATGACTAGGTTTCTCCAAACACACCCTGCTGATTGCACCGCTATGAAATTGCCTAGCAATGTGTTTCTCAGGCTGTGATCTTTCGATAAGAGTACCTAAGAAGTGGTCCTTTGAAAACTACCAGTGTGTATTATATTATTATAAGCAACTGTCTTCATGCTGTTTAGGTCCTGTCTTAGTTAGGGCGTTATTGCTGTGAACAGACATCATGACTGTAGCAGCTCTTATAAAGGACATTTTAAAGGACATTTAACTGGGGCTGGCTTACAGTTTCAGAGGTTCAGTCCGTTATCATCGTGGCAGGAAGTATGGCAGCGTCCAGGCAGGCATAGTGTTGGAGAAGGAGCTGAGAGTTCTACATCTTGATCTACAGGCACCCAGAAAGAAATTGGATATTTTACACTAGGCATAGCTTGAGCATTTATGGCCTCAAAGACCCTCCGAAGTGACACACTTCCTCTAACAAGGCCACGCCCCCTCTGACAAGGCCACGCCTCCCTCAGCATTCAAACGGGTGAATCTATCCTGGCCAGACCTATTCAAACCACCACAGATCCCTAGATTTACTCATCCTGTATAACTGCAACTTGTAACCTTTGGCTTGTGTCTTTCTCCTTTCTACACCCCAGCAATTTAAAACAAATCTTCTACATTGTGATTTTACTTATGAATAGTATTCATTTCCAGTGGCCAAGGCTTCCTATCCCTGTGCTTTGGGCATGGTGGAATGAGAATGACCCCCTGGTGCTCATCTGCTCCCTAGTCCCGGTTTCCATTGCTATAATGAAATACTTGGGATAGCCACCCTAAAGGAAACATCGGCCTATTTGGCCCACCATTTTGGAGGTTCCAGGACAAGAATAAGTTTACAGGCTTATGAAGAGGCAGCCTACCATGGCAGAAGCAAGAATTCTCACCTCATGGCCAGGAAGCTGAAAAGAGGCTGGGCTCCCACAGTTCTCACTGGCATGCCCCCAGTGTCCTAAAGAGTCCCCAGCATGACCTCACCTTGGAAAGGTTCCATCACCTTCTGTCAGTACCATCTTGAGGACCAAGACTTTAACGCACAGGCCACTGGGACGTTTGAGATCCCAACTACAGCACATCATCTAAAGGATTTATTTATTCTGTAGACCACATTTTCCTGAGTATAGCTGTGGGGGTTTGAGTATGCTTGGCCTGTAGGGAGTGGTACCGTTGGAGGCGTGGCCTTGTTGGAGGAAGCGTGTCACTCTGGGGGTGGGCATTGAGACTCTCCTCCTCGCTGCTTGCAAGATAGTCTTCTGTTTGCTTTCGAACAAGATGTAGAAAGAACTCTCAGCTCCTCTAGTACCATGTTCCTGCCCTGATGGTAATGGACTGAACCTCAGAACCTGTGAGCCAGCCCCAATTAAATGTTGTCCTTTATAAGAGTTGCCTTGGTCATGGTGTCTCTTCACAGCAATGGAAACCCTAACTAAGACAATGGCTTTTATTTTAATAGCATGTTTGTTTATGTCTGTATTCCTTTTACAAGTATTTTATAGTCTACCTGGTGTTCTTCAGATCATTTTTACCACCAGAATGGTTTCAGGGGGAGGTGTTTACATAGGTGCCTTATTGCTTATCTGTCATGTCTTTGTGTGTGTGTGTGTGTGTGTGTATGTGTGTATGTGTGTGCGTGCATGCGTGCGTGCTTTGTGTGTGTGTGTGTGCTTTGTGTGTGTGTGTGCTCGCCCGTGTGCCTCCCCACCCCTCAGCCCTCCTGCTTGCTGACCAGTTCCACTGATTTGCATTGCTTATTGTTTCTCAGTGTTTAACTGATGACTTGGAAGCATTCGTAGAGTTGGCTCTCTGTCACAGCACAGCTTCAGCCTTTGAAAGCTGTCCCCCAGCATGTCTTCTTGGCTTGGGTCAGTTTTGGGCCCCAATTTAGATGTACACAGCTCTGGTAGTTAGTTTTTATCAACTTGGCACAAACTAGAGTCACCTGGCAAGAGAGAGCCTCAACTGAGGGATTGCCTTCATTGGATCATCCTGTGGGCGTGTCTCTGGGGGCATTTTCTTGATTAGCAACTGATATGGAGGGCCCAGCCACTGTGGGTGGTGCCATTCCCTAAACAGGTGGTCCTGGGTTGTATCAGAAAAGTAGCTAGCTAGGAGCAAGCCAGTAAGCAGAGTTCCTACACAGACTGCACATCAGTCCATCCTTCCAGATACCTGCCCCTAGTTCCAGCCTTGGCCTCCCTGGATGATGTAAGCTGTAAGCCAAATAAATGGCTTCCTTCCCAAGCTGGTTTTGGTCAGTGTTTTATCACAGCATAGGACTAAGGGCGATGGGGGCAGGCGGGGTAGGCCGAGCCTCAGCTTGGTCCCCTGGGCTTGGGTCTCAGTTGCCTTTCCTGATGCTCTACCTGTCCTCTCTGTCCTATATGCTAGCTTCAAACACTCTTAGCTTGAACTGTCTGCAGAGCTCTGCTGCTTTGCCTGTAGTCGGGTGCTGTTGAAGGCGTGGAGAACCTGGACGTGAAAATCTGTCTTTAGGATACCGATTTCATTGCTTTTTGGTTAGTTAGATCTGAATTCCCAAGCCTGTTTTGTTTCTTTTTTCCTTCTTACTTACTGCAAAACAAACAACAAAACAAAACCCTAAAAGCAAAAACTCACTCTAAAACTAAAACAGAAACAAATGTAGCAGGGGCTCTTGTCTCTTGAGCTTGAAGCCAACCGTACTGTTACATGTGACGCCATGTAGCACTTGACTCCTCTGTAACTGGTGTATTGCATTTAGCAGTGTGTACTCAGGGTTTAGTCATGATGCATCCTGTCTGAAGAGTCTTCTCCACATCCCTCCTCTACACACTCTTAGATACATCGGGGGTCTCATTCAGCCCAAGCTGGCCTTGTGCTCTCACCTCCCCCGTGGTGGCGTTAGAGGTAACATCATCCTACCTGCTCTATGTGTGACTAGAGATGAAGCCTAGGGCCTCCTACACACTAGGCAAGCATTCTACCAGCTGAGATACAATCCCTAGCCCAGAATTTTATTCCTTTTAAAGGATGAATAATACTTCATTGTATAGACACACTATGTTTTATTGATGTATTCTTTGTCGATATGGGTCAAGCTTGCTTCTATAGCATGCTTATTGCGAATGCTGCATGCAGACACTGTTTTAGCATCCTGATTTCGGTTCTCCCTCTCCATTCCCCTGTCCTCTCTCTTCCTGTCTCTCTGTCACTCTTTTAGGTTTGAAGTGGCTTCATTGTGTCTTTCTCATGGCTTATGGTGGTAGTAGTGGGTTCTCTTCTTCTGGCCAGAGAACCACCTCTTTGCCAGTAGGCCCCTGTACAGGTTGTATGTATTCACTCTGTTTATCACAAGATGGCCGTTTGTCATGCTGAACTGAGGCCTTATTTTTGACCAATGACTTAGGGAATTATTTGGGAGAGAATGTGACAGTAAAGGAAGCCATTCCCTGTGTCATGAGGAAGTGTTGATGCGCTTTCATGTTTTAAATGACTCTGTATACTTTTCATTCCGCAACTGAAAAAATTGCAAGGTTGAGTTTTCTGGATTTTTAACAAGATCAAAAGTAGAGTTATAAAACAGAGAGAGGAAAGGTATTTCTACAGGTAGGAAGCAGAACACCATACAAGTGCATTGGAAATAGAGATTGCAAAATAAGCCTTGCCTAGAACACAGCAGTGACTATGCTTCCTTTGTTTTCAAGTGTAAGGCAGCACAGCAGGCTAGTTTTGAACGTCAATTTTCAGAATATTGATAAGCGTGTGTGTGTGTGTGTGTGTGTGTATGTGTGTATATCTATATATCTATATCTTTATCTATCTTTGTACATAGGGAGTTGGATGGCAGCTTCGTTGTCTAGAAAAGAATGGTCTATTTAGCTTTTTTCTTTTCTTTTTCTCTTTTTTTTGGGGGGGAAATGTGGAGTGGGGGAACAAAGGTCACACTGTAACTGGAGCTTGGCTTCAAAGTCATGGCAGTCCTCCGGCCTCAGCTCCCCCCAGTGCTGTAGTTATAGGTGTTAGCCGCTGTGCAGATTGTATGTGAGTCTAATATCTTGATTTAAGGAACTTGTTACCTTTTTGTTTCTTTCTTGTTTGGTTTTAGTTTTGATACAGGTTGTCAATCCCTAGCCCAGACTGGCCTGAAACTTGTAGGAATTTTGCTGCCTCAGCCACCTGTGGCCAGTAACTGTTAGCTTTGGAACTGTCCTTGGGACTTCCTCTTTGGCCTCCTTTGCCCACACAGCCATTGTTATGTCTCTGACTTCAGCTTTTACCTTAGAACTAGCGGGCTAGGGTGCAGTGGCTTCAGCTCACCCAAGGTCAGCATGAGTACTCAGCAGCACAAGGAAAATGGTTTTCTTCCATTTTGTTGCTAGGATTTTAGTTTTCAGTTCCTCCTCCTCCTCCTCTTCCTCCTCTTCTTCCTCTTCTTATCCTTCCTCCTCCTCTTCCTCCCCCCCCCCCCCCAGATAGATCCAGGTCTTATGACTTACTTGTACCATAGCCAGCGGCCCCTTCAGTGCTTTGTGATGAGTCATTTCCTAATCAGTGCCAAGCTTTGGGCCTGGAGCTCCCTGCCCAGGGGTGGGGACAGCAGCCTTGTCTGCAACTGGGAGGAAGTCCTTGTTCCAGAAGAGACGGGCAGGGATCTTCAGGATGAATAGGGTGAATGGCCTGAATGGTCCTGAGGGCTCTGTCCATGGGGGTGGGTGGCACACACCCTCTGTCCCCTAACTTGCTGTGGCCATGTGAATTCAGAGTGACTGCCAGAGTCCTAGACAAAAATCAAGAGCAAGGCAGTATCTCAACTCTAGGGGACTTAACCGGCTATCTGGAGAAAGTCCCTGGCTCCTTATCAGAATTGAGGTAGAGGGTGGGCTAGGCCTGTGCACTGGAAGAGAGGAAGCGGACACAGGGTTGGGGTTGCTAACTAGAGTGACTGGGCCAGGGGCTATTTAAATCTCTAGTGCAGACGTTCCCACTGGATTGAGCCAGGAAGGGATGGGTGGGGCCAAGGGTTAAGAGACTTGGCTGTGGGAAGAGAGGGATGCAGACTCTGAAAACAGCAGACCAGGCCTGGAAATCCTGGCTGCCTGGACCTCAGCTGAGAGGTTCTTAGTGCCCTGGGCAGTCATTTTGGCCAGCATTATAAATGACTGGGGTTTGAGTGTAAGAATCATATTTAATAAGTTTGAAACAATACTGAGAACTTACGTTTTCAGATATACATACAGATGTGGGTTTTATTTCTCATTTTGAGATAGGGTTTTATTTTAGCCCAGAGCTCATGATCCTCCTGCCTCAGATTTCTAAGACCCAGTACTATAGTCTACACTGTAATTCCTTGCTTGTAGTTAATAGTTTTAATTGTTTAGTACACCCCGTCCTAAATCCTCAAACTAAGTATACAGCCTTAATTTTACAGAACTACAGTAATTTCTCCATTAAACCTAAAACAACTCAGTGCTTTTGAATGCTGTTGTCTATCAAGTAGGTCTGTTCTCAGTTTTTTTTGAGCAAGGGCAATCCCCTCAGCTGTCTGTATTCCATACAGGTTCCATCCCAAGGTAGTTAGCGGCTTGCCTCACTGATTGCAGAGCCCTGCTATGTCAACTCATTAACCTCAAAGCAGGAGAAACAATACCTTTACAGACTATGGAAGACCATCTTAAAACACACCCATTTAAATGCTGCCTTCCCCAGGCTCCTGAGGCCCCGGGACTTCAGGATGACTGAGCTGACTGAGCCTACAGGCTTTAGCTGTAATTCAGAAGGAGGAAGGGCGTGGCTTCTACCCCACACTGGAGCCCTGTACTCTGACAAGCCCAGAATCTGGTGAGGGGCTTTATTGAAAGGTAGGTGAGGGCATGACGGATGTGGGGGGAGCTGGAGGGAATTCCACATCCAAATGGCAGTGCCTAGTGGTTCATCCTGACTTTGAAAAGGGCTGTCAGGGGTCCTGGAGTTTACAGAAACACAGAACAATGCAATTGGCTACAGACCCCATTTTGTTTTCAAGGATGCTTGGGTCTTAGAAACAGAGTTTGGCCTCGTCATCTTTGTGGTACCCAGGGTCATCTTTCCGAGCCAGTCCTTGTGTGTCTTGAAAGTGTTGTTTTGGTGTCCCTGGGTGCTTTGGGGAATTGAAAGGCTAAACTGTGTTTTCTTCTGTCAGACTTAACTTCTCAGGGCTGTCATTGTGCCTTGATCTAACAGTCTCTCCACCCGCTTAATTACCAGTGGCATGGGAAACCAGATACTCCCTCCTGTGAGACTTGTATCCCAAAGGAGGTGAATTGGCTGGAAGGCTGAATGTGGGAGGAGGTGGAGGTTGGGACCTCTTGGCTGGACTCTGGTGAACTTAGTCCCTGGTTGTGGCAACTCCGAAAGCTCCCATGTTACTAGGGTCCTAGCTGTCCTCTGGATGAGTTTACAGCTTGTGGCCTGTCAGGCTGTCCTAGTATTGTCTTACCAACAGTATTTTCTCACCTGTGCCCAATTCAGTTGTATCATGAAAAGGAAAAAAAATGAACGTTTTATTGGAATGTGAGGCAGTGGATAGAGGGCAGCTCAAGCCTGAGGAAAAGGCCTTTTGATAGTCCAGTGTTCTGGAAATCCATGAGACTTTCTGAGCCATGGCATGGACTTCGCCATCAGAATGTTTTTAGCAGGTTGAATTAGCAGACCTGAAACCTGCAGTTAGAAGAAATACAGCTTCGCATCCGGGTTTCCTGTTGTGTGATGTGAGTCAGGAACTTGGAATGGAGAGGGCTGGGATCCAAGTGGCATTTGACTTGAAAGAGCCATGCAGTCTACACTGGAGACCGAGGGAGGATATCAGAGGACCCAGGAGGAGAAGAGGCAGCAGTTCATGAAACCATCGCTGGGAAGTTGTCCCTGTGAGGGGGGAGGCTGAACAGCTCATCTGGGGAACTCACTTCAGAGGAATGACAGGATTTGTGACTGAGATGCAGACTCCTGGGTTCCAGCACTGAGGATTGGCTGTGGTCCCTGAGAATGACCAAGTCACTCTGGATACAAGTGTGGAACACTGACAAAAGATGACTAAGGTGAGGGGTCCCCCCCCCCCCCCCAGGAGAAAAAGGATTTAGGAAAGAGACATCCAAGTAGAACAGAGTCAGGTAGAAGGTAGAGAGCTAAAGGAACCCTCTAGAGTGACAGCAGTCAGCAGTGGCTGGGGCTGGCTGTCCCTTCCCACATTGCACCCATAAGCATAATTGCTTTTCCCCTCTGAAGGGCTTTTTCCCTCTGAAGGGCTTAGGATGGGAGTGTTCCATACAGATCGCTTTGAATTGCTGCCTTTCACCCTTATCTCCTGTCTGCCAACCAGATTTAGTGACAGTTTATGCAGGTCTTAAGCAATGGCCCCTTCTGTGTCTGGTCTTGTCTGCTCCCTGGGGCCACAGCTTGCACCTACCCTAGTGATCACCTGAGGAAGAAGTTACCATTACTCTACCTTTCTCACTTCTTCCTCAGGCCTGTTTGTTTTTCCTCTTCTCAACTCCTCTAAGGTGTAAGTTTTCCCCACCCACCCTCAAAAGGACAAAGTAAACACTCTGGCAGTTGGTCAGGGGTAGTGGTAGTGGTTCTCAATCCTGGCTACCTAGGAGAATCAGTAGGTCAGGCTGATGAAACACTAATGTTTAAACCTGTAACCCTTATTTCATCTGAACATCAGAATTTTGAAAACTCTCCAGGAAATTCGAATAGGTGTTTGGGATGGAAAGCCATCTCCCTGTGGTGATAGCAAGGTGCCTGTCTCAGAGAAAAGAAAGTTTTGCAAGATTTGAAATGGGAACTAATATGCTTTGTAGCTGGGCTTGGTGTCACCAGCCTGTTGTTGTTCTGGGTACAGAGTAGGCAGAGGCAGGAGGATCTGTGCCCAAGAGTTTGAGACCAGTATGGGCAATGCAATAAAGGGCCCCCCACCAAACAACAACAACAACAACAACAAAAACCCCCCAAACCAAAAAAACAGTCCTTTGCCCCTAGCTTCAAAAACCAGAGGAATTCCCACAAAGGTCTTCTCCTTCCTCCCTCCCTCCCTGTGAGCCAAGCCTGGTTTCTATTAAGCTCAATTATTCAAGCCCTCAGGGCACAACATAAACCCAGGCTTGTTTGGTTTGTTTGGTTTGTTTTAGGTCTGGGGTACTGTTCCCCCTGGTTGCACTTGAGTGTGACTTGAACCTCCTCATGAACTGTGGCCTCTGTCCTGTTGTTGAACCTCTGCACCTTTGGCTTCTAGTCAGTGTTATTCAGAGCTGTAGAACCCCCCACGTAGTCCTGGGTCTGTCCCATGGGCCCAGTGATGACACGCTTTGGTTCTTGAACATGTACAATACTCTTTGTTTTATGGTCTGAGGCGGCCGGGTTTAGGATAATTCTGGAAAGGAAAAAAAAAAAAAGTGGGATTTTGGATGACTACTTCTGTTGGATAAACAACTTTGAAGTCTATTCAGTTTTGGAAGATAGTGGTGAGCAATAGATAAGCCCTAGTAATTCTATTCAAAAGCATTAAGGCTTTTGTATACTGACTGGGGCTTGAACCTACAACCTCACACATGCTAAGCAGGCACTACCATTGGGCTCTATTCCCAACCCATTTTTTACTTGAAGAATAAGTAAATATGTGCGTGTGCTCTCATGCTAGCCATGTATGTGCTTGGAGGTCAGAGAGAGCTTAGTGGAGTTTCTATGTGGCTTCCGGGGCTCAAACTCAGGCTTCCAGATAGTCCGTCAAGCATATTCCTATGGAGACATCTCAGCAGCCCAGCATTTACTGTTTATTTTGAGACAGGGTCTTGATGTGTTCCCCAGGCTAGCCTTCCGCTTACTGTGTGTGGTCCAGGCAGGCCTTGGACCTTTCCTCAGCCTCCTCTTGAGTGCTAGGGTTATAAGCATGCACCTTCAGGCCATCCTTCCATTGTAAGAAATTAGTTGGAAAGCTGGGTGTGGTGGATTGTGGTTGTAATTTAAACACTTGAGCGACAAAAGCAGGAGGTTCACTGTTTGAGGCCAGTATGGTGGTCTACACAGGGCATTTCAGGCCGGCTAGGGATATATAAGAAACACTGGCCTGAAAAAAAAAACCAAAGTAAAAACAAGCCAAGAAGGAAGTTAGTTGGAAATTAGATCTTAGGAAATTAAATGTTAGGAAAGTGTGGGTAGAGTCCTCAGTCTCCCTAGACTCGTTTCAGGGTTCATAAAAGTCCCATCAGGACTGATGCATTTTTATCAAACTATATTTTATAGAAAAATATTATATGATACTTATTTTTTAAAAAAAAACTTAATTGGGTATAAATACTGTTCTGTGTACTGAAAGGATTTTTTGAATGGTGAGGATTTGAAACAGATTAGAGGAAAGTTCTATGGGTTTTTGTTTGTTTGTTTGTTTGTTTTTTTGGCTAATCTTTTTTTGAGGGTTAGAAATCTCAGGGCATAGCTTTTGTTTGAGTGTTGGAGTACATTAGGCAGTCCGACTATAGTTATAGGCAGTCCGGCTATAGTTATGACTTCTCCAGTACCGCGCAGAGCTCTCTGGTCTCCTTGGTCTCTCTTTTTTCCTGACCATAATTACAGCGGAGAGCCTTAAGACCCATGTAGGACCAGATACAGGATCTGCTCTCTGTGATCGCATCGCCACAAAAACAGGCTGTAGGGACTGTCAGTCTCTAAGGAAGCGCCTTCCCCTCTGGCCTCTGTAATTTCTACTGCTGCCTTTGTTGTACTCTCAAATTCAGAAAGGATGTTTTCGCTGGCCTTGCCGGAAACAGTGGTACAGGCGGGCTGCTCTTCGTGGGGCAGAGGCCAGAGAACAAGTGTGCTGTGTACATAACCTGCTGCAGGTCTAATTGGAAGGGTACACATGTCTGAGGGCCTCAGGCCTATGGTCTGTCTGGTGTGGAAACCGATGGACAATCCTTTGATGTTTGTCTGCCAATAGTGGAGGGCACACATGGGAAGTGTGCCTTCTCAGTGGAGGTGTGCTATGCCAGTCTGCAGCTGCTGGAAGGTGCTCAGGGCTGATCCCCTTAAATGGGTAGGGTGGGTGGGGTGGGGGGGGTGGGAGGGTGGGGACTCACACTAGGACACCTGGCCATAGGAGCCTTTGTTCACCAGGTGGTGCTGTCCTGCAGTGATAAGGCCTTGCAGGAGCAGCTGGGATACCCAACAGCTCTGACATTTGCTTAACGTGAGCACGAGTGGAGGCCTTTTTGAGGCAACTGTAAATATTTGGTATGGGGGTGACCACCTGGCCCCTGGAGGGTTCTCCCTTGTGTTTGCACTAGCGAGGACCCAGTTGGTTCTGAAGTGGGTGGAGGAGACTGGACCTTCCCCAGATGAGTGCCTGCTTTCCCCTCAGAGAACAGCTCCTGTGCTCTGTTCTCATCTTTGAAGTCCTGGTGGGCATGGGGGCGGGGCCTGGTTTCCAGCTCCTCATTAAACCAATTTAAAGGAAGAGGAAAGTCTCTACACGCACAGACCTATTAGTACTCTGTGGCTTGCCAAGGTGATTTGGTTGCCCCAGTTGTTACTCCACACGATCCTGTCCTTCCTGGCAGTGAAGCCTAGCAGTATGTCCCCGAGAGTGCTGACTTGCGCCTGGCTGTCAGTGTTTGTGAGTGTGGAAAGTACCCTTGGGAATCACCCTTTTCCTGAACAGGTGTAACAACAAGGAAATAGGCTGAGTCAGTCCTGGAAGCCCTCTAGAATCTAGTAAGGAAGTTGCCTTTAGTTGTGTCTGACTATGCTTTTTAGAGGACTAGTCGGGTGGTGGCAGGTCACACTAGCCCTCCATAAACCAATGGTCCAGGCGAGATGGCACTGATGCTAACCAGGGCGGGTGGTGGTGGGGCGTTGTCTTTGGTACAGAGGAAGCCTTGTGGGGGTGGGACAGGCATGCAGGATGACTAATAACACCTAGTAGAAGAAAGGCTGTTCAGAGTGAGGAAAAGCCAGAAAGAGCACTAAGGCCCCTGAGCCATGTGCTTAGGAATGGTGAGTCTTGAGGAAAGCTGGGATTTATGACCGAGGTAAGAAATCTGGGGAGGAGAGGTCAGAAGGACTCAGATCCCCAAGGTTGCCTTAACTCCTGGAAACACCTCACTGCGGACTGGGCCGTAAACCTACAATAACCCGAGGTAGTGGAGATGAACATGCTGTTTCCAGCCTTGCTGGTACTTGCTGCAGGGGCTTGAAGCGTGTCCAGAGTGGAGCTGGGAAGGAAGTTCTGAGCCACACTGCTCTTTCCAGTGCCCTTGTCTTTTCCTCTCTGTCTCTACTGCTCGGGGGTTCTCAGGGAGCCCAGGGCTGCTTTCAGGACATATGTGTTACTTGTCCCTAGGGTAAGTATACTGACATAGGCTTGCCATTTTCTGGTTCTTTCTGCCAGGCTTCTCGGTCAGCCTCTGTAGAGGAACTTTCCAGGTGCCCAGCGTGTGAGTAAGACAGTCACTCTCTGTTGCAGGCAAGGGCCTGGGTGAGGCCAGGTGAGAGAGTTGGGAGGCACGCTAATGCAGGCAGGTCCTGAAAATGTTGATGGTTTAGGAAATGAAGCATATTCTAATTAAAAAACAAACTTAATTTAAAAAAAAATCAGTGCCTTACAATTAAAACATTTTCACTAATAGTGAAGAAACTTCAGTACATTCTTTCAATATTTTCTAATTTAATTGATTTATGCTTATTTTGGAAGGTTTTTGGGGGGTTATTGTACATATCTAGTATAGTACTTTCCTTCTAAAAATATTTAACATATGTTGATTAATGTATTGGCTTTGTTCACACAGAATATAACTGATTAAAATGTCTCAGATTATTTGTTTATTTATAGACTAGGCCTCTCATCCTAGGCCGACCATGTACTCCTGATCAGTCTGGGGTGCTGAGATTCTAAGCATGTATCTCTATACCCTGTGTGTGGTGCTGGGGAGCAAACCTAGGACTTTGAGCAATGCCAGGCAAACACTCTACATCCCCAGTTACATCCCCAGGCCCTAGTCATATATTTCTTAAGAAAGTGTCTCCTTTTGTTGTTGACTTACAATCCTGGGCTCAAGTGACCCTTTTTGCCTCAGCTTCCTTGAGTGACAGGGACCACAGGCACACACTACTGTGTCTGGCTTCAGATTTTTAATAAAGGTAGATCGACTGTCTCTTTTTCTGCTGTCATTCTCCAGCCCCTAGGTCCCCAAGAAAACTTTGTCAGGTTTAATTTCGAGCTGCTCCCAGGTGACACATAAAGGAATGTTTACAGCAAACACTCCTCATAGGCTGGCTTTTTGGGTCATCTCAGTTGGAGAGGCACGACTCCTGCCCATTCTGCAGACTACCCTGTTCACTTCTTGTGTTTCTGCTCACGCTGAGTCTCATGGAGAATTTTCTAGGTGGTTTTAGCAACTTCAGGGGACGGGATTTAAACCCGGGATTTTCCTGTACTGTAGTCTTATTGTAAATTGTGAAACAAATGCCCATTTCATATTTGGAGATGTGGCTTAGTTTGTAGCATACTTGCTCAGCATGTGCGAAGTCCTGGGTTTGTTTCCCAGGTCCTGAAATAAACAGACATGATAAAAAATACCTTTAAAGCTGGAGTGATAGCTCAGTGGTTAAGAGCCCCATCTGCTCTTCCAGAGGTTCTGAGTTCAATTCCTAGCAACCACATGGTGGTTCACAACCATCTGTAATGAGATCTGATGCCCTCTTCTGGTGTGTCTGTAGACAGCGACAGTGTACTCACATACATTAATAAATCTTTAAAAAAAAAAAAAAAAAGAAAAAAAGAAAAAGAAAATACCTTTAATCCCAGCGTTCAGGATTAGGTAGGTGGAGACACTGCTACAGGGGTGGGAAAGCCCAATCTGAGACGTGGGAAAGCCAGAGCAGGCTCAGGGTTCCCCGGGCCTGTGACCTCAGGTTCAATGGAGTTGAGGCCTATAGGCTGGGGATGGCGTCTATGGGGGGTAGTGGTAGGAGGGGATTTTGGGGGGGGCATGTCAAAGGGGAGCTCCTGTTTGTCTCATGGGGATAGTCTTTGCTGATGGCAGCAGGCTAGGTGACAGTTGTGGCTGAGAGCACAGAGAGGCCTTCTATAGGAGACTAGGCTGCAGCTCTTTAGGCTCTCCATGGCTTCCCATGGTAGATCTCGATGAAAAGACACAGTTTTCTTCCAAACAGTTTATTGTCATGGTGGGAAGTAGATGTGTAAAACCATACCCCACTTCTCAGGGTGGGCCTGAGATTAAATTAAATACCTTTTGCAAGGAGGAATGTTTGGGAAGGGAAGCTTGTTGGCTAAGCCCTCCATGCTTCTAGGTATCTCATTAGCATGAGTGGAAGGGCTTGGGGCGTTACATGACTGATGTCCACAAATTTATGAGGGGCTGTGGCTGCATGACAGGGGCCTGGTCCTGGGAGCAGGCAAAACTCCTACCATCCCTTCAGGGTCTCTGGGGCTTCAAATCTTTGGCTGGACCTTACCAGTTTTCCTCTCATGGTCCACCACCTGCACAGTACAGGAGTTATTTTTCTTCTACCATGTGGATTCCAGGATTGAACCCAGGTCCGTTCTTCTTTCCTTTCTACTTATGTTCCTTATCTCCATTACAAAGCATGCAGGAAGCTTGGAGCATCCCTTCTCTTAAAGAGCAAATGATGATTGGGGGTGGGTCTGTCACCTGATGTTGAGTGAGTGCGCCTTGGAACATTGCCAGTTAGGCTCAGATGCCCTCACAGGCATGGATGGCTATCCACAGAATGTTCACCAGAGGGGGGGTGGGTTAGGGACCTCAGAGACTGACCTAGATTTCTCTCTCTGGGTATTGGTGATACTTCTCCAGAAGGCCGAGGATCAAGGCTCCAAAACCTGTTCATGTGTTCCTGTTATGTACACTCGGCTACCGTCTCCGTGTAGCTTGCCAGTGGGAATTCTTTTTCTGCACTTACCGTTCTATCACACCCTGCTAATCTATCAGGAACAGTGGCTGCACTGCTACCCCGGATTTGGGGAGTCTTGCCCAAAGGTAGATCTTCCCAGCAGGAATGTGGCAGAGAGTGCATGTTAGTCTTCGGTGAAGGTTAAAAATGAGGTGTGGTGAATTAGGATTTGGGTTAGGATGAAACCCTGCTACATTTTTGTTCTTGAAAACCTAACAACAGGTGATTGACATGTGCTTGTCCTCGATGAGACTGGTACTCACATGCCATGTTAGGGGCCAGAACACCTCAGCACCTGCTTAGATTCAGTGGCATCTACAGAGAGTACAAGCCGTTTTTTAAGGTGATACATCTCAGAATTTTCAAATAGTCAAGCCCTCCCTTTGCTACATTAACACTTAGATACTTAAATACGAGTGTTCACTTGAAGACAGGAAACCGCCTTCTCACCTTCTCACCTTGAGCATGTTTGAGGGTATTATTTTGAACCTCACTAACTAGTTTAACCACTTTACGCTGCCAAGCCAACATTCCCTTCTGCCGTAGTATATATCCCGAATTGTTTCACGGTCTTAACCTAAAATCACATGGCAACAACATTTTCTACAATTTTAACTGCACACAGAATTCAGAAAAAGAACACTGAAGTTTAATTTGCAAAATTCAGCAAAACTTAGCTTATTTAGAAATCTAGGTAGGAATCTGCTGGTGTGGCCTTCTTCCAGGGATTTGCATACTGAGATGGAGTCTCTCACTGTAACCTCAGTTTCCTCCGGGGTGGGGGTGGGGGGTGTCTCACTGAAATAGTGATTGAGGCATACTGGGCTGGAAATGTATTTATCCAGTTATCATTTTTTTCTGCTCAGGTTTGGTGTGCCGCAGAATTAGCTGATTTTTTTTTTTATTTCTCCTTCTCTGGGCTGAGCTACATATGTGTGTGTGTGTGTGTGTGTGTGTGTGTGTGTGTGTGTGTTGTGTACACATGGGTGTACACATGTACACCTGTGGAGATCAGAGCACAACTTGTGAGAGTTGGTTCTCTCCTTCCATGTGGGTCACAGGGATGAAATTCTAGTTGTCAGGGTTGGTGGGAGGTGCCTTTTCCTACCCACATCTCCTTGGCCCTATTTTATGTTTTTTAACATATGTCCCTCTTTTGCAAATTTCCTTTATCTGATAGAAGACTTTGAAACCCATTAATATTTGAGGTTTTATTAAGTTTTTGGTTTGGGGGAATGGTGAACTTGAGTTTTGAAGTTAGAGAAGTTCATGGCTTAGGCGGGACCTCGCAGGTAGCCTGTTGTTTGGTTCTCATTGCCTCAACAGAAGCTGCTCCTGTTGAGGTCACACTCTGATGGGAGACCTCTAGTCACTTTGTAGCCATTGACAGGACTTCTCAGCAGTGCCCATGACCACCTCTCGTTGGAGGTGTGTTCCTTTGCAGGTTCATGACTGTCCTTCCTCCTCTGTTGGCCCTTCTATGCTCATTTTCCCTAGGTCAGGTTAATCCTTGCTGGGTTTCCTTTATCCGGTTCAGCCCTTTTAGGGAATGTCAAAGCTTCCAGGCTTGCCACCACCTACAAGACCCCGCCCCCCAACCCTGTCTCTCAGAGTTCATCCTCATCTCAGCCCCTGGGACCCTTCTCCAAGACATGACTCATAGGGACTTTTACCTCAGGACATCTGAACTCATCTCCTCCCTAATTATCTCTTGCTTCCTGTCCCACTCCCGAGCTGTAATCCTAGTGTTTCCGTCAGCTTTTCCATTTTGGTGAATGGTTCTACAGTGACTTTGTCTCTAAAGCCAGAAATCTGTAATTCCTCCTCCTCCTCCTCCTCCTCCTCCTCCTCCTCCTCCTCCTCCTCCTCTTCCTCTTCCTCCTCTTCTTCTTTCTTCTCCTCCTCCTCAGCAAGCCTTTTTTTTTGGCTAGTAATTAGGCACTATCATTTTAAATATAATATAATAGTTTAATATTATAAGTAAAAAAGAAAAGGATGATTTGATTTATGTATTTTGAGAAGCTTTTCTGGGAGATCAGAGTCTTGATATGTTTTGAAGTTTGAGGAAGCTCTGGCTGTTCTCACGGTTGTTAATGTAGCTCAAGCTGGCCTCAGACTCCCAGCAATCTTCCTGCTTTAGCCTCCCATGTACTGAGATAACAAGTGTGTACCACCACACCCATCTGAAAAAGATTTTAAAGTCATTCGACAACACTTAACGGTTCCAGGCTTTAGAACGTGTAGGCAGATCTGAAGAAAGTATAATGGAGCTAGTTGAGAATGTTTCTTGTCATATTTCATACCAAACATACGGGACAGTTAACCTAGGCACTTGTCAACAGTATTCTAATTTCATGACATTTTAGAATTACATATTATAAGAGGAATTTAGGGTTCAGAGAGGATAGGCACAAGATTACAGGCCCCTTAAAGTGTATTGGAATTGGGATTCAAACCTATGGGTCACCCTCTGTCAATCTCCAAAGCCTTGGCCTTTGGCATCCACCCACACTGGCTTACTTTGTTCCGACAACACCAGTATTTTAGAGTTCTGTCAGGTAATTTGAGTTTGAGTTAGCGGCTAGGTCTCTCTCATGTTTTCATATGCCAAGATATATCTTCTTTTCTTCCAAAGTTCATGTGGCTTGGATGTGGTTTGCCCTCTTCTAAATTGATATTGAAACTTGGCCCCCATGTGACAGCATTGACAAGCAATAGGAAGTTTAATAACTACATTGTAAAAAGCAGTCAGCAAAGGTCTTAGAAACAGGCTCTGGTCCACAAGAATGTGTTAGAAGTCGGACGCTGTTTGGCTTGTCCTCTGCTCTGTCTCCCTGGATGCTTCTATACAGTTGTAGTCTTCCAGCTTCCTGAACTCTGACCTCGATATACTTGTTTCAGTTGTAAGTTACTGCCTGGGTGTTTTGTTATAGCAGCTCAGAACTGGTAAAGATGTGACTTTGGGAAAACTGTGGTCTATGCTACCTATAGCCTCTTCTGGATTCCAACCCTGGGCTTCTCAGAGCCGGGTTGTAACCACGATGCTTGAGAGAAGGGTGGTGGGACAGGCTTTTCTTCCTCCTAGGGTTCTCATGAGAATTAAATGGCTTGAGGGAAGGTACCTTGCTTGAAGCCCAGGGGCAGTGTGTGGGAGCTGGTAGTTGGCCAACAGGTAAGCTCTCTTCTCTATGAATGGCAGTGTGTGAAGATAGTGAACCCTCCCAGATTTTTGGTGTTCACAGTGATTCCATCAGTCATGTGTAGACACTAAAAGCAGGGAAGATTTACATGAAGACCTTGATGTATTACGACAGTATCCACAGAGCTGGTTTCTGTTATTAGTGCTTAGGAAACTGTTCTTGGAGCAGAATAAGGTGTGAACTACAGACTCAGGATAGGCAGGTAAGGGCAGGCGCATTCAAGCCAAACCCGCTCAAGTTTTCCTCTGTTTGTGATGTACCAAAGTGAATCCCACTCTGTTTGCTATTTGCTTTCGTCCCACCCCATTATTTTGAGAACATATCTTTTTTTTTTTTTCCCTCTCACTCCCTCCTTATTACATTTTGGTAAAAACAGTTGATTAAGAAGAGGGCCCCAGCTTGTTACAGTGAGATTTTTGAAGTTAGCTTTTAAAGTCTGCGCCTTACAGAAATTGTCCTATAAATTTGGGTGTGATGCTGTATATTGCCTGGTGGTTTTGACAGATCATGTGTCTGATGTTCTCTGTAGGCTCTTGGTGAGAGACAACTTGGTTATTAGAAAGTGAAGATTTCAGATTTAATAAGGGCTGCGCTGCTCCGTGAGGAAATGATCCGGGAATTTCAGTGACAGTGACGGCAGGGAGGCATGTCTGCAGCAGTCTGGTCCTCGGAGGACCCTGAGAAGCTCAGCATCGTGTTCAGCTTGGGGTCATTAGAGTTGGAAACTCAGCTGCGCCCCAGACACAGGAAGCAGACACTCCAGGGCTGGATCCCAGCAGTCTGGCTCAGCAGTACCTCTAGGTGATTCTGATGAACTCATTAGCTTAAAGCTAGCAGAATGAGCCTGGAGGCTTTGGGGGAGGGGCTTTAGAGAGAGGTGGGAGGAGCAAGGAGGAGCTAGAACTGAGGAGAGTTGGTCCTGACTGTTTAGGAGATAAGCAAGAGGGGGTCATTAAGACACGGAGACTTTGACTCTGATGGATAAAAACAGCGGGGAACTCTGAGCAGGAACCTGAGTTCCAGGGAGTGAATCTGGAGGTGTGGGGCGAGGGATGGACATGCTGGGTCGACCTTCCCGGGATTGGTCCATGGAGTGTGGTTGTAGTGCTGGCAGAACAATGGAGAAGCAGATCTGTGAGCTGTCTATACAGAGGCAGCGGTGGCTTCACTCAGGGGACACAGGAGAACATCAAGAGCTGAGCTGGTGGGCTGTTTGGAGTTAGGGCATTTAGCTTGCTTATTCTGCAGGGAATGAGTTCCAGAGTTCATGTGACGTAGGTTTCCATTGACCCTGGTTATAGCAGCAGCTCCATGGTCTTGCAATGATGCTATCTTCAACCTCCAGCCGTAGCACTGGAGACTCCATGTGCATGTATGCCTTTTATCTTTTGCTCTAAGGCCTTGTGCAAGGCAGAGGTCTCAGAGGTGACTTATCCCCAGGAGAGAAGGGATGAGTGGGTAGAGCAAAGACTTGACCTGGAGCAGGTTCTGCCTCCACTTCACTGCTTGTCTGGAGATGAACTACATAGCTCTGGTTTGGTTTGTGGTGAGAGCTGAAGATGCTGTCTGTGGATGTTTCCACAGCAGCTGTTTCCGAGGCCGTAGCCGGGCCTGTGGAATCGAGTCCTACTGGCTTTACTACAGTACCTGTGAAGAGACAGTTAGAGCAGGGTCTGTTAGGAATCTAAATGGGAGATGAGTGTGATTTTATGCTTTCCAAAGAATGATCAGAACCTAGAAACATGAGCTCATGGGGTTTATGAACAGGCAGAAAGGATTTGGTTTTACTGCACCAAGATCTGGCTACTTAACAAGCTATTCTCTATCCCAGCTTTGTTGCTGACAAAGTTTGCTGTACCAGAGGGATGTTCCGTTGAGACTGGAAACCAAGTACATCTGTACAGCATCTTCATTTTAAGTAGAACAACTTCAGACTGGTGGTCCCTAATTCAGAGTCACTGAAGAAACATGTGCCCTGTTTTCCACTGGGCTCTAATTGGGCTCTCTCTTTCCTTAAAGGAAGGCATGTGGACCACACACTGACATTTAGGAAGTGACTTTGTCTCATAAGACAAATGAACACTCTAATTTGGGAAATTGGTTGCTGGATATCACACTCTCCATACCCATCCAGTGCGATGTGATGTGTGTGTGTTCACACTGGATGGGTATGGAGAAACACATGCGTGCCTGTGTTTTCACACAGTGCTCAGTCCAATGCCCATCTTGTTTCTGAGATGTACAAGATACACCTCATACATGTTCAGAGACGTGATGACAGAGTCAGTGGTTAGTCTCGGTGCAGACTTACTGAGGGCTTCAATTGAATCTTTAACTGAGTTTCGAGGGAAAAAAAAAAAAAAACAACCAAAACCAAAACATATATATGTGGACTGGGGAAGGGGACATGGCTTGAGATTTAAAACTTGAACTACATAGGTTTGTTTTTTCTTTTCTTACTTGTTTGTTTCTGTTTTTGAGATACAGTCTCATGTAGTCCAGGCTGGACTCAAACTCCCTATGTAGCCAAGGATAACCGCAAACTTCTGATTTGTTGTCACTCATGTCCCTAGTGCTGGGATCAGGCTTGTGCCATCCACCCTGTTTGTCCAGTAATGGGTCTTTGTGTGTGCCCAGCAAGCACCAACTGAGCTACACCTCTAGGCCCCAGATACACAAGCTTGATTAAGATTTTATGGGACTCCTAAAAATAATGTTTGCTGTCTCCACACACAGAGAAATTAAAACTCTTTGATTCAGATTTAGTTGGGGTGGTTTTACTGTTGCATCGGATTTGACTGCCCAGATATTTTAGAGCCACTACCCAGCATTTTTAGCATAGTCCAAGGCTTGCATCTTTTCTGGAAAGCTTGGCCGCTGCTGCAGCTGACACTGGGACCCAGACTTAGGTAATTTTATTAATCTCGGAAAAGCATGGTGCTCCAGCAGCAGCAGCTGCTGCTGTAGTTCAAGTCTCTCGAACAAAAGCCGTCTCAATTACCAGAGAACATGAGAAACTGGCGCTGCCCAGTATGAGTCCGTGAATTTTAGACTTTGAATCATAGTTATCGTTCTACCGGGATCTCCTGATTTAGGGTGTGAAGCAGGGGAGCGACCCAACTCTATGCTAGGCAGTGGTGGGCAGGAGAGGCAAGCCTTGGGTAACCCCCTTCCTGGGAAGCCCAACGTAGTTAGCTGACAGACGGTGGTTACCAGACTAAATGCAATGTAGAACCAATGAGACAACACAGTGTGGGGGTGCACTCCCTGCACTCAGAAGGCAGAGGCAGGTGGATTGCTGCAAATTCAAGGTCAGTCTGGTCTATCTAGAGTTCAAGCTAGCCGGAGTTCTATAGAGAGATCCTCCCTGCCCCCAACAGTAAGTAAACACATAGAAAACAGTAAAGCCAGCAGTGCAGTTGAAGAAGAGCATTCGGCTCACATATGAACTTGTGTTTCCAGCTTTGTGTGTTGTCTTGCTATGTGAATGGTGGGCTCCTTCCAGCAGTCCAGGCTGGGTGAGTGTGGTGCAGTCAGTGATTTGCCACTGCTGGGCCTTTTGATACTACTGGGAAACTAGTGTGGGGATGCCATCTGAGGTGAAGATGAGAAGCATCCAACGTGTGTGTCTGCCTTGGCAGATTACTGTGTTATTACTCAGTTACCGTTTGTTTAATTTTAGGTACCTGAGTCCTAGCAAAGGTCGCTTGGGTCTGTAAGCTTTGGAATCATTGGCTAAACTGGATCTGAGTGGCTGGAGCAGTGGCAATTAATTTCTGTATCCCCCAGCTTTGCTTCAGTCATGAAAGCCAGCAATAAAACTGTAAGGTTTTAACACACAGAAGTTACGGACTTCGTCGTACGATGCTGCCGGGTGCAGAGTATTATTTTTAATCATCTTTGCTTTAAAAACTGCCAGACTTATCAGACTTTCTACTCAAATTATTTAAGTGTTAAGGACATATTAGTGCTCCTGTTGCTTTAAAAAAGTTTTTTTTTTGGCAATTATGTTTCAATACAATTAGTTTTCTTTGCAATTGTATTTTCTACTTAAATATTCAAAAATCACTGTTCCAGTAGAGGATCTGGATTGCTGAAATATAGCCTATGACACCAGAAAGTTAGAAATCCCCATTGTGGCTGACACCTGTCTTTCTCATTGGACTTTGAGACTGGATTTGTTAAATAATTGTTAATGGACTTCTTGACATTAAAAAACAAACAAAAAAACCAAGACACCTTAGTATGTTTGACCTTTGTTTCTTGACATGACTTGGCTTTCTTTGGCTTCTAATCTTCTGGAGCTCGGGTATTCCCCGATTGGTAGTTGTTGGGGTCAGTTAGGAAATATGGCAATCTAGCATATCTGTCTGTGTGATCTGCCTGGCTCTGGTGGTGGTCCCCCTTAAAACTGCCTTTTATGTTCTTATTTTTATTATTATTTTTGTTTGTTTTTCGAGACAGGGTTTCTCTGTGTAGCCCTGGCTGTCCTGGAACTAATTCTGTAGACCAGGCTAGCCTTGAACTCACAGAGATCCACCTGCTTCCCCCTTCTGTGTGCTGGGATTAAAGGTGTGCACCACAGCCACCTGGCAAAAACTGCTTTCAAACAATTATGTGTATGGGTGTTTTGCCTGCATAAATGTCTGCGTACCATGGGTCCTTGGAGGCCGGAAGAGTGTGTTGGATCACCTGGGACTGGGGATAGAGACAGTCATGGTTGTTGGAAATTGAACCTGGACCCTCTTAAGCCAGTTTTCTTAAACCACTGAGCCATCTGCCCAGCCCAAGACGGCTTCCTCTGACCAAATGTTTATGGACGTTCTAAGGGACTGTCCTATCCTTCAAGTCAAACTGCCATCACACCTATGAGAGAGAACAGCTGGGCCTACTTAAAACATAGTCACACGGGTCACCTGTTGACATTTCCTCCTGGATTCTAGGAAAGACTGGGAGAGGAGGGTCATTGGAAAGTCGCCTGGGTATTCAGCCACCCCTCCCAGCCACTTGTATGCTATTCTGTCTAATTGTTTATGGCCTCTTTTCATGGCCTGGAAGAGGGGCTAGAATATATGGGTTAGAGAAGACTCAGAAAAGGGGGTTTCATTGGGGTGTCCCAGAGGAAGCCAGCATCCATGCAGGATGAAGACTATCTTGTGCAGCTACTTTCTGGTCACCTGTACTCATCAGCCCAATATTCTCACTGGTCCCCTCCTCCCCCCAGGGACGGGGGTGGGGTGGGGGAGGAACTTGGGATAGATTTGTACTTTGGTTTGTGGTTGGGAACTTAGGAGGAAGCAGGGGATGTGCACAACATCCAGAGAAGGAATTTTAGCACCAGTGGCCAAGAATAAATAGAAATGACTTTGTACATGCAACACATTAAGAGCAGAGCCCAGCACATGTGTAAGTGTTGCTAGCTGCATATTAGAATCACTCTGGGAGCCGGGTGGTGGTGGCGCACGCCTTTAATCCCAGCACTTGGGAGGCAGAGGCAGGCAGATTTCTGAGTTCGAGGCCAGCCTGGTCTACAGAGTGAGTTCCAGGACAGCCAGGGCTACACAGAGAAACCCTGTCTCGAAAACCAAACAACAAACAAAAAAAGAGTCACTCTGGGAGAGGTCAGGAAAAAATAAACAAACCATCAGGTTGGGTGTGAGGTTGGGTGTGGTGGTATATACCTTTAAAGAGTTCAAGTCCATCCTGATTTACATAGCAAACTCGAGGATAGCCAGGATTGAATAGAGAGACCCTATCTCAAACTGAAAAACCCAAAAGAAGAAAGAAACAAAAAAACACTAAGAAGGAGTTAAGAACTCTAGTCTCCAGGAATGGAGAGATGGTTCAGTGGTTAAGATGACTGGCCGCTGCTCTTCCAGTCCGTGTTCAATCCCTAGCCACCAACATGGCAGCTTCCAAGCATTTCTTACCCCAGTTCTGGGAGATACAACATCCTCTTCTGGTCTCCACACATGCAGGCAAAGCACTGATGAACACAAAATAAATTGATGAAAAAAACAAACCAAATTAAAAAAAAAACCCACCCTAATAAAATTAGGGCATGTGGAGGTTATAAGCTCGTCAGTAGTCATTGCCAGTTTCTAATGAAGGGGAAGAGGGAGTTTTGAGGTCTTTTATTCTGGGGCATTAAGTGAAAGATTCTTCTGTCAGCTACATAAGCAAGAGATTTTTCCGTAATGAATGGCTGCCTTTCATGGGGCATCTTTGAAGTTGTCTGACCCTTTTCACTTTGAGGCCAGATGCAGTGCAATTTAAAAAATTTAATTTCTTTAGATTTCTAATACCAGCCTTCATCCAGCTGGCGTTGATTGACTGAGTGCCTTTTAACACTTTTTGAAGAATGTCTTCAAGGTCTCTTTCCTTTTCATACTAAAAGCTTATCGCCCATACCATGGCCTTTCTCTGAGATGGTCCCCTTTTACCGTGACGGTTTGTCAACTACTGTGGTTTACAGCGGGAATGTGAACAAGAAATAATTTCTTCTCAAACATTGCTGCACCCACCGGTGAAAGTGACCTGAACTTTAGTCAGCCAGGGGGTCAGGAAGCAACATTCCCCTCAGCTGGGCGAAAGGGGCCATGGCTCTTTCATTTGTGTCTGGGCCTCTTCTGTTTTATTCAGGGAGTTGATGGCCGCCTGTCAACATGGGGCAGCTGGCTCGGGAGGGAGACTGTAGCTCTTCCGTCCAAGTTGAGATGCTGGTGGAAAGGAAAGAGCAGGAGTGGCTGGCGTTCAGAGATGACTTATGGGGAGATGAGCTGAAGAGGGTTGGGAATTGGATCTCCAGAGAAGACTTCTGTGACCTGAGCCCCATCCTCTACAAAGCTCTGTGAGAGGTACTGAGACCTCATCCAAGACTCTGGTTCCTATTCAAGGCCCAGGACATCTGGGGCTTTTGGTCTTGTGACTGCTGGGCCCCCACGCTGTGCAGCTTTGATTGTGTGTGGGTGCTGCTGTGGAGGTGTTCCCATCACTTGATACTTAGCCCTGTGCTATGCTGTGGATATTGCTGGTGTTGAGTTTCCAAGGCAGAAGTGTGGTCCTGGCCTGGTCTTCCACCTGTGCTTGGTGACCAGAGCTCTTCAGCTATCCTATGGTCTCATGCTTGTCTTCCCCTCCTCCACAGGGTTATTCTCGTACCTTTCTCACTTTATTTCCTTCTGGAGGAAAAGAGGTGTAAACTGGTTAAGCTTCCTGATGTGGTTGTCAACATTGCTGTTTTTTCTCTTTCATTGAAGTGTACTTGACTTTGTCCGTGAAGGTTGGCACAGGGCAGATACTTAGGGATATGTGTGACATATCCTTCAACAAATGAGAAGTTGGGAGATAGGAACTTATAGAAGCCCTTAGGGATATGAAAACATCACAATTGCAGTACAAGAGAAAAACAGAAAGTCCTGTGTCGTAAGGTCCTTCAGAATTGCAGTCCTCCGAATTCAGTGAGAACTGTCCATTTTTATGCTTAAGTCTGACGATGAACTGCAGAGCTGTGTAATGGACAGTAGGGGCTGATCTGCTGGAAACAGAGCAGGAGCACCCAGGAGGAGCACCCAGGAGGCCTTTATGTTCACTTCCTTCTTGGGTTCTCTGTGTAGAATTCCTCTCTCCCAGCTCCAGATGGGAGGGGCCCCCTGGAACATATATTTAACAGACGTTGAGACAAAGTTGGCCATAGAGTGACTTTATGGCCAGTTCCTTCATAGGAAGGTGCAGATATGGGATGCTAGACTTTTTGGCTTGCTTTAGAGAGGAGAGTCTCTAGTTTCTGTTGTCCACCTTGGAAAAGGATGCTGGCATCAGTGGCTGACTTTGGGGAAGACTGGAGAGCAGGAGGAAGGAGGGACAAAGGTCACACCTTTGCTGTGAGGCCCACCATTGCTGTTTTCTTCAGAGGACTCATCATGCCCAACCTAGGATATCTGAGCCCTCAACATCAGCTCAGTGTTGCTGCTCCTGTTGGGAAAATCTAGTTGTAACCCCATTTCTGCAACTTGCTGACCTCAGAGACCTAGGGTCAGTCGCCCCATTGCTTAGGGTTGTGCATTTTAAATGAGCATATTCAATTTGCTAGCTTCACAAAAAATGATAGTCTTTAGATATTTTATTTTATTATTTATGTGTATATGTGTATGAGCATGTGACTACCTACTGAAACCAAAAGAGAGTGTTGGGTTCCCTGGACTTAGAGTTATAGGAAGTTGTGAGATGCCTGATGTTTGTGCTAGGGACCAAACCCAGGTCGTCTGCAAGAGTAGCAAGTGCTCTTAACCACCAAGCCATGTCTCCAGCCCCACACATGATACTCTTTTTTTTTTTTTTAAGGATTTATTTATTTATTATTTTATTTATATGAGTACACTGTAACTGTCTTCAGACACACCAGAAGAGGGCATCAGATCCCATTACAGATGGTTGTGAGCCAGTATGTGGTTGCTGGGAATTGAACTCAGGACCTCTGGAAGATCAGTCAGCGTTCTTAACTGCTGAGCCATGTCTCCAGCAGCCCCCCCCCCCTTTTTTTTTTTTAAACAAAGAGTTACATCATGCTCCTTCAGAAGTGTTTGTTGATGTTGAAATGAGAAAATGCGTGCTGCTTGGTTGGGAGAAGGGTCTGATAATGCAGGCTGTGTTAGCCTGCGGGACAGGGCAGGCCTGTGAATAAAATAAAGTTAGGAAAAGTATCTAAGAGAAGGAGGTTCTCGGATGGGGTTTGCATCGGCTTGCTTCCTCTAAGAGACCTTGATATCTGTGCAGGAAGAGTGACACGGCCGGCCGCTGTTCTAGGTAAGAGCATCCTGCCTCCTGGGTGAAGGCCAGGTTTGCTTAGAGCGGACATCTTGGGAGCAAGCAGGGTTTTCTGCAGGACAGGAGCTCCACCTTTGCACTGGCCTCACAGGAATGCAGTCCTTGGTTATTTCTAGAGCTGAACATGTCCTGGTTTGAGGAAGAATGCATTGATTTCAGACTTTGGCTTTTCTGTCATTGCCCTGATCTGTTTTGTGTGCATATTTGAAATACCAAAACAAAGTCGTCTTGCAGCCACTGATTTTAAGGGCTGATGGAGAACAGATCTGCTTCTCATGTGTGAACCCGAGAACTCTGACCATACATTTGGGAAGTAGTACCTGGTCCCAGAAGAATTTTTAAATAATGAGTCAAAACTGGGGGGCGAGGAGGGGGAGACTTGCCAATCATTGTACAGTCTGTTCTCTAACAGCCTTAATTATTTGCTTGAAAACATTTGCCTCGTGTAAGGAACCTTGACTGCTGTGGGGAATTTGTAGAGTTGAGTATTTTTCTTTTTTATCAACAAAAATGTATTGGTGGAAATGGAATGTGCGGCCATTGTTGGGGAAGGCACTGTTGAAAGTTGGACCGAACAGATTCCTTCTCGGTCAGTAGGAAAAAGCTACTGTACATCAAAGGAAGTGGAGTGTTCACCTTTACCTCCAAAAGTGCAGTTTCCTTTGTCCAAGTAATTATCAGGATGAGATGCAAACTCTCTGTAAACAAAGAGAACACAGTCATTTTCCAGCAACTTGAAATTCTAATACTGAGGAGGATTGGATATTGTAATAAGGTTGCAGATGATTTCACTGTAATAGGGAGTGTGTGTGTGTGTGTGTGTGTGTGTGTGTGTGTGCGCGCGCGCACAGGTTCATGGTAGAAGAACAATCTTGGGTGTCCTGATCTATGGCTTTCTGTCCTATTCCTTTGAGAACAGGTCTCTCACTGAACCTGGAGCCCGGCTGACAGCCAGCAAGTTCCAGTGATCATCCTGTTTCTGCCTCTGTGCTGTGGTTAGAGAAGTGTAGGATCACACCAGCTTCTTTATGTAGGGATGGGGGATTTGATCTCAGGTCCTCATACTTAATGTATCAAGTGCTCTTAGCCACTGAACCATCTCTCCATCCCTAGTTTTTTCAACATTTGAGTTTAAATTAATGCCTTGAAACTTTAAAAAAATTTACATCATGACTATAAGTTTGTTTAGCTTTTAATGTCATTTTAAATCTTTTTTTTTTTAAAGGTGAAACTAATTTGTAGTCAAGTAAGTAATAATACAATTGGAGATTCAGTTTGTAGAATAAAGGTGTGCTACAGAGGATACAGCCTACTTTCCATATTTTCCAACTGTGCATGTTGAGGGAAAAAAAAAAACAATTCATTTCTTTCTTGTTCCAGATCCTTTCTTGTTGCCTTAATGTTTTTTTGTGTGAAGTCTCTGAATCCCAGAGAAATTCTGTCACTTGTTCATAGCTGCATTATAAGGATTGTTGGTTCCTCTGTTTGGGTGGAGGAGGCAACTCTGGAATTTTAGTATCCATTCATCAAGAGTTGAGTTTCTCCAACCTCCTGGTACTTCTCAATTGATGTAGATGTGTTCTTGCTTTCGGGACACTTCTTATGACGGGTTTCTCATGAGTTCCTGGACCACTAGCAGACCTCTTCCTGTGGTCTCTCCTCTGCTTTGTTGTCTCCTGTTGGAATCATTCTGTATTTAATATCTTGTAGGTGGCTGCTGGCCTACTGCTACCTCCCCTTTCCTTTGATAAACACTGAATGTGGCTAATACATAGATAAGCCCTTAAGGCCTCCCCAACACATGTCAGAACTGAATGGACTTTAAAACTTGAGTTACTGACATGAAGGATGCTTTGGATTTTTCCCTTCTCAGAAGTAAAACAGTTCTTAATACTCAGACACACACCATGAATTGCTGTATTTCATTTGTAAATAGTATTAATCTTGTTTCATTTATTTTTATGTTTATTGGTTTACATTTTTAAGCTGCTATATGAATGAATGTTTTATCTGCTTGTATGTATGTGTACCACTTGCATACCTGTTGTTCACAAGTCCAGAGGGTGTTAGATCCCCTAGAACTGGAGTTACAGCTGGCCAATTCTAGGTCTTCTGCAAGAGCAACAAATGCTCCCAACTGCTGAGCCATCTCTTCAGCTGCACATTATTTTGACCAAAGAAAGGAAGCATCTTCAGAGAGTTTTGTTTGAGTGGATCAGCTGGGTGGGGAGGAGATGCCTCTTAAATTGTAAGGTGTACAGCATAAGAGTTTAGGTGTTGGGGATAACTGGCCTGACGTTCTCGGGTTAATTCAGGTGTGGATGTAAAGGGATATTAGGAAATGCAACATGCTTTTTGCAGGTATCTCATCGCCTGGTGCCATTCAGGATTTCTGTGAGTTTTGATGCATTCCTTGCAGGTGAGAGTATATTGGAATGTTCACTGTCCATTTTTAAACTGGCATAAATGTTGGTTAATTGCTTGACTTGGGAGGAAACAGCTCATGTGAGTCTGGTTAAATCTGTCAACAAATATTGAGAGCAGAGTGGGTGCAGAGCCTGTGTTCTGGCTTCTGATTGTATCTGTTAAAGAATAAACCTAGTCCCTGCCCTCTGCTAGGAAGTTGTCTCAACGCCACACAAACAGAACGCATGCCACTGCGGAAGCAAGCCCTTTAGAGCCAGTATTAGTCCATGACTTGTAGTGATTGACAACTGTGATGGATTTTACCTTCTTTTGAAAATTTCTCTTTGATTTCTTTGGATGTTCTTTTCTATGTCAGGTGGTAGTGTACCATGCAGTGCAAAATTTCTGTGGTATAACACAAGGGTGTTGTGTCTAGTCCCAAAGACTTGATGCACTAATGGAGAAATACCAAACGGGAGACCTTTGATGATGAGTTTAACTTGGAGAGAATTTTGGTGCATTTTGTTTGTTTCTTTTTATGTGTACATATGCTTGTAAGCATACATGATGTACATGCGTATGTGTGATTGTGTATCTATATTGTCAGTTGTCACTTTCTGCCTTGTTTGAGATAGATCTTCTATTTATTACTACAGACAGCAGACTAGCCTGGCCATGACCTTCCAGAGAGACTCTGACTCCCTTCATAGTATAGCGTCTTAGTTGGGGTTTTACTGCTGTGAGGATACACCATGACCAAGGCAACTCTTACAAAGGCAAATATTTAACTGGGGTTATCTTACAGTTTCAGAGGTTCAGTCCATTGTCATCATGGCAGGAAGCATGGCAGCATCCAGAAAGGCTAGAGGAGCTGAGTTTTATATCTTGTTTTGAAGGCAAATAGGAGAAGACTGTCTCCCACATGGCTAGGAGGAGGGTCTCAAAGGCCACCACCACAGTGACACACTTCCTCCAACAACTCCTAATAGTGCCACTCCCTGGCTAAGCATATTCAAACCACCACATTCCACTTCTAGCCCCCATAGGCTTGTTCAAACATGAGTCTATGGGGGCCATACCTAAACGCAACATAATGCAAAATTCATTTAGTCCAACTTCCAAAGTCTCCATAGTCTATAGCAGTCTCAACAATGTTAAAAGTCCAAAGTTCAAAGTCTCTTCTGAGATTCATTCAGTCACTTAACCATAATCCTCTATAAAGCCAAAATCAAAAAGCAGATCCCTTACCTCAAACATCACAAGATATACATTACCATTCCAAAGTCTCATACTGAGAAAATATTGGACCAAACAAGACCCAAATCCAGCTGGGCAAACTCCAAACTTTGCATATCCATATCTGACTAAGACCCCCATTCCAAAGATCTTGCCCCCATAGGGGGCCAGGAAGATTGGACAAATAGAGCTTACTGTGTGCCTCAGAATTTGCTGTTATTGGTTAATACTAAACCTAAGCATTAAAAACTCCATTTTGTGGCTTCATTTGGGAATACTTTCAGGTCACATAAGACCTTTTTTCTCCTTTCAATCTGTTACTGAGCCATGACACCTTGTAGGAGGCAAAAAGGAGAAGGAGAAGAGGAGGAGGAAGAGGAAGAAAGAGAGAGGATACTTTTGCCTTACAATCTCTTTCTCAAAATTATTTATTTACCTAGTATCTATCTATCTATCTATCTATCTATCTATCTATCTATCTATCTATCTATCTTTCTCCCTCCCTCCTGTGGTCCTAGGGATGGAATCCAGAGCCTTTACCATATTGGGCCAATATTCTACCACTGTACTACATCCCAGATCAAAAGTGTCTAACTTAAAGTTGTAGAGATGATTTCTGTACTCTGAAATCTCTCTCTATCTCTGCCCTCAGGATCTCACTATGCAGTCTAGGTGGGTCTCAAACTTAGAATTCTCTTGGTTCAGGCTTCCAGCTGGATAACCTTACATCTGCCAAGCACGGCTTTGAAATATGTCACTATCTCCTCCTCTTCATTTGAGACAAGATCTCTCTCTTTAGATGGTCCCAGACACATGGCGATTCTTCTACTTCAGCTTTGCAAGGCCTGAGATTACAGGCGTGCAATTCAAAAAGAGCCCTTCCCCTCTCCAAGTGTGGTTTCTCTGTGTAGCCCTGCCTATCCTGGAACTCACTCTGTAGACCAGGCTGGCCTCAGACTCATGGCTTTTGGATCCACCTGCCTTTGCCTCCCAAGTGCTGATATTAAAGGAGTTTGACCATAAATTTGTTCCATGTTGTGCCACGGGAGCTCCAGTTTTACAAGGCAAAAATTGAGGGCTGCTCTTTGGCCAGCTGCTCCCATTCCTTTGGTGTCTATGATGATATTTGCAGTTACAATGGACGTGGCTTGTGCTTTACCTTAGAACACTTGTTCCTAATCCCTTGTAGCGTGCATGGCTGCGCCACAATAACCTGAGAGTTTCTGGCAGATTTCTTTTCAGTGTGCTAATCTTTCTTCAGTTGGGTCTGAATTTCTGTGTCTGGAGGTGGGTCATCTGTGTTTGGTTCTTGTTCATGACAAGTCAGTGTTCACGGTGTCTGAGGGAAGTGTCAGTGGATGCCCACTGGGAAGGAACTGCAAGACGAACAGAGGGTGCATTCTCAGAGCTCCTGCCTTCTGATGCCTTTGCCGTCAAAGATTTTCTCCAGACTCACCTTGATCTTCTCACTGGAGTCAGGAAACACACTGTTGTGTAAAATGGATGGGACTTGGGAAAATAGCATCCATTAAAACAAAGCTCAGGCAAGCTTTTGTTTAAATCCAGAACATCCACTTACGAATTTATGCCCAGAATCATGTCTGCCGGCATGTCAGGCCATTGTGTGACTGGTGTCACTGGTGGTGGGTCAAGAAAGGAGCCAGGTTAGGAGGTGCTTCCTGGTGAGAGTGGAATGACAAGAAGGTGGGGATTCTGTCATGTTGCCATGTAATAATACTCGGCTCTTGAGGTAATGGTGTCTTTTGTCAGAGCTGTCTGTAGGTGTGTGTATATACAGACCCAGGTGCAGTCAGGTATGCCAGCTGACCTAAGGGATGCAGTGTTAGCCTGGTTTGCTATGGTCTCTCCCTCCCATCCACAAATGATTTTGCATGATTCAATTGGATTTTTGCTGATTGCAGAATTTTGCTGGGAAGTCTTTCGTGTGTGTGTGTGTGTGTGTGTGTGTGTGTGTGTGTGCGCATACACACACACATACACACACATATACACACATGCTGTGGTAGTGGCAGGATACTTATTTTGTTTTCTTATATCATCTATTTCTCTGAGTCATTGTCTGTACAGCTTTTATCATTATGTTTGAACTTTCCCCCAAGTCAGCTGTTCATGAGAGAGTTCGAACCAAGGAGAAAAACTTACTGTAGATATTTGATAGCCTCTTATAGCTAACACCGTTGACACAGAAGATGTGACTAGCCTAAAGAGCAGCTGAACTCCCAGCACAGGCCGCCTGGATGTCTGGGATGAGGAGCCAAAAATCAGTATCACCTAGACCTTGCTCTGTAGCATGGTAGTTCTGCTGCAAAGTAACAGTGACCGGTGGCTCAGTAAGGGCAGTTTTGTGGACTCAGTGAAGCCTGAGATGGCCAGAGGGTCAAGCACAAGCCTCCCCAACAGCCACCACAACATATGTGGGGGCCTAGGACAAGTTTACGGCTGGCGTTCCTGTATTTTTTTTTTTTTTTTTACTTTTTTCCAATATGGGGTTTTCTGTGTAGCCCTACCTGTCCTGGAATTCACTCTGTAAGCCACAGATCCAGGGTCCCTGTGCTTCCTGTGTTAATCTTTCTCCTTGCCAGAAACACCAACTCTACAATTTGGGCCAAACTTGAATCAAGCATTTATTAAGTTTTAAATACTGACCAAGAGATGGACTTTGGTCAGGCCCATTCCTGGGATTTTTTTTTTTTTTTTTTTTTTAACCTGAGAATGGCCTTAAGCCATGTATTGTAGGGGCTTCTGAGGGCAAATCTATAGGCCACCCTGTTTCCCCATGAGGCTTTATTTCCCAAGAACTACAATTCCCAGCATTCCAGGAAGTTAACCTAGTTCGTGGGCAGGTTGGGTTTACAGGTTAATTCTGGGCATTACACCTGTGTGCTGGACAAAGGTGCACATTTTCTTTTTTAAAGTGTATAGTCTTCACTGAATGATGACTCTCCACATTTGATTTGAAGATTTGCCTATTAGGTATCTATTTGTTTTATTTTTGCTTTCCCCTTCTTTAAATTCAAACAAACAAACAAAAGGTCCTTAGAAAAAGTCTTGCTGGGTAATCCTAGCTGACCTGAAACTGGTGATCCTCCTGCCTCAGCTTCCTGACTACTGTGATTACATGTGTGAGCCACCATGTCTGGCCTTTGTGGCCTTTTAAAAAAATACCACATCACTTTACATTTTTTGAAAGCATGGATGTCAGGAGAAACTTGTGGTTCCACAGGACCCCACCTGGAAAGATTGTATGCAGATTGGAGAAGCATTTCAAAGGCAGGATTGGGCCTGAGCCATGCTCCTTTTGTGTGTAAAGGCTTGTTTGTAAAAAAAGATTTAACTCTAATACCCATTATGGCTTTCTGGATATTATCCTCCTAATATCTTTCAGTTTTGTTTGTTTGCCCAAAGCTTTCATTGATCTGAGAGGAGAGGCTCTGTCAGCCTACTGAGGAGGATGCCAAGCCCTCTAAGGGAGGCAGAGCAGCTGGAACCCTGCAAGTTCGGAATCTGCCCTGCTGCTAATTAGCTGAGTGACCCGGGGGTGGAGTCAAGTCTCCCCGGGTCTCTGTTTCTTCGTTGGTAAAAACAAAGGCTTGGAAAAATAAATACCGTCTTGGACCACATGATAAGTACGGTCACTCTGTTTGCTTACGTTGTTGCTCTGTGAATGGCGACACCCTGAGAGTCCTTATCCTTCTCTAAGGGCCCCTCAAAACTGCTTCACTCTGAGCATTGAGATGTGCCTTGTCACACTGAGGCCACCTGAAGCTTTCAAGTTAGGGAGGCAGGTGTGGTATTCCTCTCCTGGTAGAAGTTTCTCCCACCACCTTCCCTTGTCCCCCCTCTCCCTCCATCCTTGTTGGTTTTGGAACTGCTTGCAATGCTTTCTGACTTCTCCCTGGCGCATCCTGAGGAAACAATAGTCTCATTGTTTCTTGTAGAGATAGTTTCCAGTTTCATCTTAATCCTGGGCCATTGTGTTGTTTTAACAAACTTTGTACCACCACCCCCCCCCCCCCCCCCCCCCCCCCCGCAAAATGCAGTTGGTTCTTTTTTTTTTTTTTAAGGACTCAGCAGCAATCCACAACCCATTCCCCTCATCTCCTTCCCAAAGTCATAACTATATATAGTAAAAATGTACGGGAGTATGCACTGTTTAATTGGGCCACCTGGCATCGGGGTTAAAATGTGCTCCATCTGTATTTAGTTTGCAAATGCTCGTGAGGTATGTTCCAAACCAGTAACCTTCCAAAATGGTTTTCGTGGTTTATAATTAGTGGCACCTGTAAAACATTTCTGCTAACCATGTAGCTTCTTTCTTATTCATCTCTGCGATTTCATGTTCTCTTCTTTTTCTTTCTCTTTTCCTTTCTTCCTTTCTTCCCCCCCCCCCCCCCCCATCCTCTTTCTTTCTGAATTAGGGCTGACAAAAGTATATCACCATGCCAAATATCTTACTACTAGTGCTGGCCCCAGGTTTAGCCTTGTAACCCTAATTAGATGTGGAATGCCAGGAATGCGCTGCATGAGGCTGTTGTAACTTTTATAACATGACAGTGAGCCTCTGATGTCACCATTGAATGCCATAAAGCAGTCCTTGTGTCTCTACTACTGTTTCCCACCACATGTTTATTCATAGGGAAGTAACATAAATCTAAGGGACCTATGTTATCTTAAGGGATCTTTTCTGAGCCTGGATTACACATGCGGGCAACATGCAAATGACATTCCCAATTTTTCCTACGTTTAACTCCCTTCCTTCTCTCTTTAGAGACAAAGGAGTGTTGAAAATGCTGAAGGCTGTGCTGAAGAAGAGCAGAGAGGGAGGAAAGGGAAGCAAGAAGGAAGCAGGTATGTGCACTGAGCTATCACGGTGGGCAGTGATGGGCGTGAGGTTCCACCATTTCAGGCTGGGTGGATGCAGACAGGCTCAGCGCATCCTGGAGGCTGTGAAGAATCTATATTTCTGAGTGATTTTGTATGTGTGTGTGTGTGTTTTGTAATATATACTTTCATTTCATGTTCGGTGCTGTTTTGTCTGCATGGTTTGTCTACATGAGGGCTTCTGAAACTGGAGTTACAGACAGTTGTGAGCAAGCATGTGGGTGCTGGGAACTGAACTTGGAGCAACTGGTATTCTTAACCTCTGAGGCATCTCTCCAGCCAACCCAAACCCTCCCCCTTTAATTAAAAAAAAAAAAGTATTCATTTTTAAAAATGAGAAACAATGTTGGAAATTAAGTTTGAATTTTGCACCAAAGATGAAGGGTTCTTAATTTAATAAGTCTTTTTGATCCAGAAGTAAAGTTAAAGACATTGAAGGATAGCAGTTCGTGTTGAGGAATTTGATTTCTAGACAGCCCTTTCCTTTGTCCCACATGGAGTTGAGTTTTCTGCCTGACCAACTGTTGCCTGACGGGCCCTTGTGTTTTGAGTATCAAATTTTATTCCTAACAGGTGGAGACCCACTTCATGCCAGACTGCTCACTCGGTGTAAGGAGAGCCACTTAATCTGGCTTTGGTTCCTCCACCGCCTGCAGTGTTCTGGTGCATATTTGGCCATCGTGACCCTAGTAGCGCCGCATTCCATGTGGTCACCTCCTCTGAGGCTGCTCACCAGTCAGCCTTACAGTCCAGTTTCCTCAGAGAGGCTATGCATCGTGTACTTGTAGCCACAGTTAAAGTGTTACCTGTAGGGTCGGTCACCCTGCAACCCACTCTTTAAACTCAAGTTAAATCTTCTCTTGTTGGCAAAGGGCTCCTTTTAAGATGACTCAATGTCAAGTAATGTTTCAGCTTCCGTTCCTGGTGAACTATAAATAAGTACACACGGCACTGAAGTGTCACCAATTATGGTTTATTTTTAATCCAAAAGGCCTTATATGTTGTTATTTTGTTTCCATGCATTTATAAGGGGCTCAGCAGACCTCTGAATATTGTGGTTATGTGGGACCTAGATATAATTTCTACTTATTACTAATTATTCCTTAAATCAAGCCTGCAAAGTGGCAAGCTCACCTCAAAAGTGAAGCCTTTAGTACAAGGTTGCTGTTAGGACCCCATTTTACACTTCTCATTAATGCCTGGGTAAACAGATAGAACAGAAGAAACTAATGATATAAACAGAAGGTGGCATAGTTAGCTCATAACCTTAGAGAACCAACCCCTAGCTTTGAATAATTAATTAGAATTGTTACTATGGTGAGAGATTTTAGTTCACATAATTTCTTTTCAGGGGCACATTCATCCTCTGCTGGGTCAGGGCCAAAATGTCTTTCTCATTTTTTTTTTTTTTTTTTTTTTGAAAGCAGTTAAATTTTTTTTCAAAGTTTTGGCTCATCTGATACTAATTCTAGAGACTTTTTTTGTTGCCTTCGAAGCCTTTGTAATTTTTAGCGTGAACTAAGCTGTCTGTTGGGTGGAGCAGCCAAGCAAATAGGTACCCACCCCCCCTCACCCCCCACTTTCCCAGGTCCAGGGTCTTCAAGCCAAATTCCCTATAGAGTAACAAACTCTCAGCAAAGACCCTCCTCTTTCACAGTGCCAGGATCATGGAAAATAGCAGTTTAAATGACACCTAGCACCTGTGCCTTCCAGGCAGGCCAGGCAGTGAGCACACTTTGCCTTTGAAAGGTTTCCAGTTTCAAAACATGGGACTTGGGGTTTAAGTCCCTTTGGCCTTTTAAGAGTAACTACTGCTTTGTCTAAGCTCTGTCTTTATAATAGGCTCAACATGCCTGGGATTTCACTAGAGCAAACCAACTTGAAAATGTAATGGGAACATTTTGTGTTAAGCATCTGTGTGGTTTGGGCCCTCTTCTTTTAACTCCAACCTGGTTGTCTTGTGTTGAGAAGAAAGCAGTTGGAATTTTACATCCAGATGAAGTTATGTGAAAAGAGTTGGATAAATACTTGGAACCTGGCAACTTCTATGCTGTGTTCTGTGCCAACTCTCATCATCTAAGTAAGTCTTAGCTGAGCCTCTCTGTACATTAAAGCTGGCCCAAGACACTTGAGAGACTGGGTAACAGTCGGTATGGAAAGGGTTTGCAATACTGTTCCCAGTTAAAGGCCATCTTTATTATAAGGACAGAAGGAGATTCTCGTGTACTTGAGCTCATAGTCATCACATTTAGGAAATAGTTGTTCAAAAAACTGAGTTGAGCTTTTCACATCCTTTGTAGAATTTTCTCTAATAGATTTCTTTTGTTTTGATTTGATGCTGAGCATGGTTTGAAAATTTGGAAACAGAGTGACTGAGTTAGAGTTAGGAGAACTCAAACGAAACTAAATGTTTTTCAGAAATTTGAGAAGAAGAGTGTTTTTTAAAGTGTTTTTTAAATTTGTTTGTTTCATTTTTGGGGTCGTTTCTGAGGCAGGGTTTCTCCATGCAGCCCAGCCTGAGTTTTAGGCTTTGCCTGCCTCTGCTCCCCAGTTGCTGGGATTATAGTCCTGTGCCACCACATCTGCCTAAATAGTAGTGGCTCTTCCTCACAGCCATAACCAAGGATTCAACCCAGGGCTATCACCGACTAGTGAGCAGCCTGCTACTGGGCTGTATTCCCCAGCCCTGTCCCAGAAGTATCGAAGAGCTTTGCTTCCAACTTCTGACCCTACAAGAATGTAGGATGTGTATCTACCTCATACTGGAAAACAAATTTAGCAAGTTATATGTATGTCCTGGTTTGTGAGATTGAATCCCTTTAAGGGGAAATCTGACATTAGCAAAATTCTTTTGAAAAATGATTACACATTTTTATCTACGCTTGTAGATGGGTAAAAAGTGAGTTTCCGGTATATAGAAAGACATATTAGGAAATGAAATTTCCAAAACTTTGAAGTATTTTTGGGGGGCACGTGCTTTCATTGTCCTTGTTCCGGTTCTTTCTGTAAATGTGAGCCACACCTATCTATCTCTTGACCTTGAACTAGGTCTGTGGGAGCAAAAATAAATTAAGGGCTGGCAAGGTGACTCAGCTGGTGAAGTACTTGCTACCAAGCCTGAAGAATGACTTGCATTTGATCCCTAGGACACACATTCTGGGAAAAGTAAAGTAACTTCTGAAGGTTGTCCTTTCATCTCCATATGTGTGGATCCCCGTGGACATGCACATATGTGTGCTCTCTCATTCTCGAGCACATGTGCACATGCACATACACATACACAGCATAGAAATGTAACTTTCAAAGTCAGTATTTCGCCACAGTAGAAGGGTGTGTTAGGCTAAGACACCCTTTTGGTTGTTTGTTTACATGCTAGAGTCTTCATTTAAAACATGCACATGAGGTGCCATCTTTATCTCAAAGCTCTTCAGAGAGGTTTGCCACCTGCTATACCGTGTTTCTTGATTTCATTTGACCTATCTTACCATGTGATTTTCATGAGACTCTTATTAAACTGTTAATAAAATTAGCTAACTGCTATATTTTATAGTCCGGTGTATCTGTTACTAGATCTGAACCTAACAAGAGTGTAGAATGCACATTGAACCATCAGGGCGAGTCAGCCTCTTTTCTGTAGAGAAAAGGAATAAGGTTCCATGTTGTAATAGCAAAAATCTTTACTAATATATGCAAGCTTTTGTTGGGAGCCACAGTGAGCCTGTCAGCATTCGCCATTCCAAGATGGCGCGGACATCGTGTCCTCTCCACTAGTAAACAATTAACTGCGCAGCTGCAAAGGCAGAAAGCGCGCCAAAGTCACTGGCCAATCCTGAGGCATAATATTGGGTGATGAGTGAACAGCCAATCAGAAGTGAACACGTCACTCTAGGGTGTATTTAAGCGGTGCCTCTTCCTGTCTTTGCCCCTTCCGAGTTTTTCGTCTACAGATACAGATTAAAGCCTCGCTGTGGTGATACCCGAATTCCATCTCTCGTGTCTCTCTACCACGGGTGAAAGGGGACACGGGAGGCGCGCAGAACAAGCTTTATATCAAAATCAATGATAAAGCTTTATAGAAGGATTCAAGACTTGACTGAATAAAAACAAATACCATATTGCTGAGTGGGTATACACATATTTATTATCTTAGACTAGTTCTCCTAAAATTATCTGTATAGTTACCTAATCCCCAGTGAAAGCCCACCTTTGCTATTGATTCTTGTAGTCCCGGGGAGCAAACCCTGGGGCTAGAAATATATTTCAATCACTAATCTAAACCTGTACTAACCACAGCTTTTTGGTTTTGAGGATTTTTTTTTTTTTTTAAGTTCTTGAAAAGGGGTAGTTTTAGGTTGTAGCAAAATTGACTGGAGGTACGACAGCTTTCCTTATGCATGCATGGTTTCTCCTATTATCAACAACCACACCAAAGTGCTTCAGTTGACATACTTGGTGTCATACTGACAATTACAGTAATGCAAAGACAGCTTACATCAGGGCTGATTCGTTGATGTCTATACACAGTGGTTCAGAGAAATTTATTGTAGTTTCAAATAGAACACTTTGACTTCCATAAACATCCTATGTTTATTCTTTCTAACACAGTATAAAATAGATATAAAAATTCTTCTGGAAGAGAAGATGCTTAGGATTAGGCAGGGAGAGTTGGAAACTGGCAAGTGCTTGTAAACTGGCCGAGCCTGGCTCACACACCTGGGTTTTAGCCGCATCAGAGCTGGAAGACTGTATGTGAGGTTTTTAGTGTCTATGGGGCAGGGTGGATTTTGCCTCTCACCAGCACGCACATGATTGAGGATTCTTAAGTCAGAATCATTGAGAAGGTCTCTTGCCCCTCCAAACTGATAAGTGCAGATACTTAGTGTAGCTCATGATAACAGCTAGCACTCCATAGCAAGCAGATGGCTCAGATCAGTTTTTGTTGCTTTTTTTCTTGCTGTCAAGAAATGAAACATACTTTTATCTGATATTTAATATAATTAACAGTCACAGTAGGTAATGTGTTTTTTTGTTTTTTGTTTAACATAGATTTTGGCCTCCTTGTGGAAGTATTAGACAAGATCTATTGCCTTCCACAGGAGGGGACTGGGCACTCTCCCTGCCTGTATCCTTCTCTAAGCAGTTTGTCAATCTTGAATGCATAGAGTCACGCCATACCTAACTTTCCTGGTTATCAGAACTTGTGTGAAGTATTAGAAGAACAAAGCTAAGTGAACATTTACTAGTAGTATTCTGTGTGTGTGTGTGTGTGTGTGTGTGTGTGTGTGTGTGTGTGTGTGTGCATGTGTTAAGGAAGTGGGCTTACTTTGGAGCAATTTATTAAGAAGCTTTGGCCTTCACCTTTTCCATCATTAAAACCCAGGTGGTTAGCTAAATACACTTGTAATTGTATTAATTAAGGCAGAAAATAGTTTCTAAGCCTGTGTGTGTACTGAATTAATTTTTTTTGTTTTGCATTTGTTTCATCACTTTGAATTCGAAGCAAAAGGAAGCTGTTATCCTCTCTAAAGTTTAAAAGCTATTGGTGTGATTGTTAAACGTGGTATTTTAAGCCATTCCAGGCTGCGTCCTGGCATTCAGTGGTACCTTTTTAAAATGCCTTAATATAAACGACGCTTTGTTTTATCCAGAAAACATGAAGCTGCTTTTGATTATTCTGTGCTCCGTAGCCTGCTTTCTGCGGCTGTGGACTATTATTTAGGAATTTGGTGCAGAGACTGTATTGTTGAGATGTGGCTATTTGGTATCTTCTGTTAAGAGACTATAAAATATTTCTCAAGCAACACAATGACCAGAAACAATTCCTTCCAAAGGTAATGCATTTCTCTTTGCCGGAACATTTGGGTGACTGTTCAAAATATCAATCTCTAATTTACAACCAGAATGGAACTGGGATGGAGCCTGTTCCTCAGGGCTTGCTAGGTTCTGGCCTCAGTGGTTTTCTTTGTTTTCTACAGACACACACAGTCTACAAAGAAATGAAAACCAGACACTCAAATTAGAGATCACAAATTCAGATCTCAGCTTGATCATCTCTGGAATAACTGACATGACACTTGGGCACAACTTCCTTACAGAGATAATGTCAAGCTTAAATTCGAATTTCTTTTTACCTCGCTTGGCACTTAGTTTCTGCTAGATATTCATCTATTCTTTCTTGAGGAAACTGGAAGCTTAAAGAACAGAAGAGGTTCAGACCAGACTACCCTTAAACTTGTTAGGAGGCTCAGCTTGCCATCTTCCCGCCTCTGCCCCCAACACTGGGATTCTAGATGTGAGCTGCCATGCTGGCTAGTGTGTCAGCTTGACAGAAGTTAGAGTCATTTGGAAAGAGGGAACCTCCATTGAGAGAATGCCCCCTCTCCCCCAGGATATTGGCCTGTAGGCAAGTCTGTGGTTATTTTTTCTTGATAGATGACTTTATTCTAATACATCCTCATTCATGAAGGTCTATTTTTGGAAGACCTTTGACCTCCATCCTCTGGTCGCTTTCCCTGTGCTTTCCGGAAACATAGGAATACATTAGAAGAAGAGGGGAGCAGGTGTGGAACATTCATCATGTGTTGGACACCTGCACACATGTGCCATGGTGGCTTCATGATGAGCTTCCTGTTTGTTATATGATGCATTCTTAGAGCAAACTCTGGGCTTGGAGAGAAAGGGAAGGCGATCACCCAGAACCTCCCACTCCATATGGACAGTGAAACCTCCAGGAAGACACTTCCTGCTAGAATCATCTTAAAGGGTGAAGCAAAGCTCTCTATGCTTTTCCTTAAGGCCCTGCTGGATGTGTATATATACAAAAGGAAGTTTAACCTCAATAGAGAAGTGATAAATTAGAAACCCAGTTAAAAATGTTTATTTTTGTTTACCAAATTGAATTTCATTTCAGTTTTTCCCCCCTCTACAAAAGGTACTTATTTTCTGTTTAAAAAAAAAATTGCAAAGAGCCTTATCAGTGTGTTGTGTGATCCCATAAAATCTCCATATTTTAGTTTTCATGTGAGCCGTTGGCATTTTTGGCAGAAAATTCCAAGTTTTTATTTCCATTTTGCAAAAGTGTGGAGAAGTTGATTCACCTCACCCTACTGGCCAGTAGTTTCTGAGAGGAAAATTTGAGGTGGACCAATGTTCAACAGAGGATGGTCTGAGCTTACCGGTTTTCAGTATAGTCCTAGGAGCAAAATCAAACAAGTGTCTCACCAGCTCGTTTTAATTTAATGGCCAAAAGTTGCTCATATTTAAGGTGATGTGAGAGGACTGACACTGTTAGATTTGACATGATGCCTGTCCCAGGGCACCAAAGATACCCAGAAGTGTCACGACCCCTGGAGCTAGAGTTACAGGCAGTTGAGAGCAGACTGACGTAGGTGCTAGAATTATCTGGAGTTTTTGTAGATCATGGGACTGGCTGACCAGCAAGGGCAGGAGCCTGACTTTGATTGTAGGTTAAGGTTGGAGTGGGAGTTACTGCTGATTGATTGTGCTGGGCTCCACTTATTACTGATTGGTTGTGCTGGGCTCCACTTATCCAGCCTGAGCAGTTTGGACAGCAGTGCATCCTCAATGGGGGCTTTGTCTCTGCAGAAGGATAGTTTTTAGATAACTTAAGTTTATTTTGGGATATTTTAGAAAATATTTTCCCGGAGTACCAGATGCAAAATATATTTTGATTTTTGATAGTGCATTTCCTAATTTGCTTCAACCACCATAACAGAGCATCTTTGATGGCCTGGCTAAAAAAAAAAACAGCGATTATTCTGTCAATGCTGGGAGCTGAAAATCTGAGATCAGGGACCCAGCATGTCAGGGTGTGTTGAGGGTTTTCCTTGGTTGGTGGAAGGCACCTTCTAGCTGTGCCTGCGTGTACTGTAGAGAGGCAGCAAGCTGTCAGGGGCCCCTTCTTAGAAGTGTGTTCTACACTAACAAGGACTGTGCCCTTGAGTCACCTGATTCTCAGAGTCTCATCTCTAAACACTGCCGCATGTTGCACATGTGACAGCTTCAGAGGAAGAGTTTTGGAGAGGACACAGAGTGCCCACAACAATTGATTATTCTTGAAGTGTAATGCCATAATTCACGGATGATGAAACACACCACTATTCTGGGTACAATTAAAGAAAAAAAAATAAGCTGCTGTCCATTAAATTCCTACTGTACTTTATCATTTAATATACTTTTATCAAGGTTTTATTTAACCTATTTTAGAGATAGTTTCTTAACACATACTGCTTTAAGGAGTTCTTTTACATTGACTTGTGTTTGTGCATGATGTGCGTGCTGTGTCATGCCTATGGAAGTCAGGGAACTCTCTGGGAGTCAGTCCTCCATCTTTGGGGATTGAATTCAGGTCACCAGGCCTGGTGGCAAGTGCCTTCATCATGCCTGCCCTCACTTTATTTATTATTATTATTTTCTAATTATAAAAATATTGATTGAGATGTTTTTAAAATTTGTAGTCAGAGTGCAGTCACTGTTAATTTTACTTGGCCTTTCTAGGTGTGGCAGTACAGGTTTGTAATTCCAGTACTCTGGAGACTGGGGCGGGAGGGTGGCTGAGTTTAAGGCCAATTTGACTGCATAGAGAGGCTTTGTCTTAACAAAGACCATGACTCTCTAGTAATAAAAATCAAGAGTAAATATGGGTTTTTAGAGCAATGTCCAATTGGAAAAATCAGTTAAAGATGAAGGGGAAAAAATTCAAGGTACTTTCTTTACTTTCTTTTCCTTTGCACCGCCACCCCATTAGTCTTCAAAAGCTGCTCAGTATCTGCTGTACCTCTATACTGAGGGGTTTTTGTTGTTGTTGTTTGTACTTGTCTCTCTCTCTCCCTCCCTCCTCCATCAGTGTGTGTGTGTGTGTGTGTGTGTGTGTGTGTGTGTGTGTGTTAAGCCCTCTGGAAGTGTGTATGAGTTGTTGGCTCTAGGAGAAGGGAGGTTCCAGACTGCAGTCAAGAGTTAGGAGACATGTGTTGGTTTGGAGCTCTTGGTGCTCTTTGTGAGTTGTTTCTAGAAATTCGGAACTGGTTGTCGTATATGTAAGTGACAGGTGCATGGCGTTTGCTTGCTTCTCCCTAGTTGTAAGTATGTTGTGAATTTCACTAATGTGTCAATTCTGCAGGTTATCTTACTGCTTTAAGTTAGGACCTTTTTGCAGTTGAGTCCTTTCTCTGTGTATCTCCTGTATACCTTTTCACTGACTTTCTTGGCGCACCCTGTTCCGTTGGTTTGGGGAAGGGCTTCTCAGTCAGGTTCTTCTTTCCCGGTGTGGCCCCCAGTTTGTATTTGTCGCATTTCCTTTTCTTCCCTTGTGAGACAGGATATTTGCTTTGTTGATCCTGAGCTCCTGGGCCACACAGGTCCTTCAGCTTCAGCCTCCCAAGTGCTGGGGCTAAAGGCTTGTGCTACCATGCTACTATGTCTGGCAAGTATACTGTGATTTATTTCAGTCATTGATAGACAATGAAGTTGCAGCCTGGCGGTGGCTCATGCCTGTAATACCAGCACTGAGAAGCAACGTGAATTCAGAGCCTGTGCTATACTACATAATGGTTTCCTGGTCATCCTGAGCGGTCTAATGAGAACCTATCTTAAAATAGAAGTTTTATTGTTTTTTTTGGCCATATTACAAATCAGTTCTGAAATAAATCTCTCTATATGCGCTTATGCTTTGGTGAGAAGAATTTTTTTAAAGTCGTTTTAAAAATGTACTTTTTTTTTTTATTTTGCTGAAACACCCTTCAAACAGGGAACACATTTATAAGTCTACTAACAATATATTAGAAAATGTGTTTGTTGAAATACTTACCAACATTGTCATTGAATGATTTAATCTTTGATGATCTGGAAAGTTCCATTTTAGCATCTCAATTATGATTTTTTTTTAAATGTATGAATTCAGCACTGTTTGTATGTTCATTGGCCATTTGAAACCATACTGTCTGGGGCTGTATTGTGGCTGTGTAGCTAGCTTACCAGTTCTGTGACCCTACACAAAAGACTTGCATGCTCTGTGCTTAGGGGTGGCTTATGAGAAGGCTTCAATTAATATTTTAGAAGCATTTAAGCTCGTCTGTGACACAGTATTGTATGACTTTTTGTCAATAATGAAAATTTGTTTCTTTGTTCTGCCTGTTTACCTCCTTTCTCTTTTTGGTTTAGTGGCTGCTTTAATAATTTAATGAGTGTTTAATTATTGAGAGCCCACCAGCTAAAGTTTTAAGCAAGGCAAACATGTCTTATGTTTAATTTTGAATTACAAAGCCTAAAAAGATTTATCTAAGTCACCCTTTCTGTTTGGTAGGGTTAAGTCTGTACTAAGTCTCTAAGTTCTGTGTTAAAAACTGACTGCGATTACAGATCACTTTTTGAGGGGACCAGCTCTCTTCCCCCACTTTGTGCATGAGTTCACTGCTGCCATGAATGAAAGTCTTAGAACTGCATCCGTCTCTGACCTGCATCTGCAGCTCCAAGGTCCTGAAGCTGAGAGCCTCTGGAGGGCTTGTTCCTTCTTAGGAGCCTCTGGAGGGCTGGTTCCTTCTTAGGAGCTCAGTTGTTACAGTGGCTGGCTAGGCTCTCCAAGCAGGAGGCCAGGTATCTTTTGTTGTAGTGAAGTATCATACTGAAGGGAGTTAAGGGCTGTGCCAGCTCGCCTTCCAGCCAGGCTGAAGTAGGATTGTAAGTTGTAGGCTAGTTAGGGCTGTGCAGAGAACAAAACCAGAGGAGCAAACCAAGAACAAAATCAGTCTCCCCACCAGCACCTAGGTAGCCTCTCGGTTCCAAGTTTGAAGGCACCTTAATAGTTTTCTCAGAACAGGTTGTTTTTTTTTTTTTTTTTTTTTTTTTTCTTTGAACCTTTAGTTTTCTTGCCTATACAATAAAGATAAATTATGTTAGCCATGATGAGTCAAATGCAATTCATTTTGTTTGAAAATGTCAACATTAGGTAAGATTAAAAGGAGCCCCCTCATAGCACCTTTGACCTTGAGAGATGCTGTCAGCAAAGAAATAAAGTATACTCATGCAAGTCTTTAAGCTTATACCATGTGTTTTGATGTGAAGATGCTGGCGCACGGGGATGAGATTTCATTTTCTTACGGTATTAAAGAAATCTGGAAGTGAGCCACAGTTAATCAGAAAGCACATTCTCTGGAGAATACATGATGGTCCTTATGAAAAAGTTATTCTCCAGTGCACACTGTTATGTGATGTGCTGAATGCCCATGTTTACTAATGAAATAGATAGTTTGTAAATGGGAAGGGCAAGAAACTAGTGTAAGGGCTGGGGTGTCCTTGTGGTAGAGTGCTTGCTTAGCATGCTCAAGGTCCTGGGTTCGATTCCCAGATCCACAGAAGGGAAACCATTCTGAACTATATAAAGATGACATGGTTCTTAAGCTGTAGAGGCAAACTAACCCGGGTTTTCTGCCCCTAAGGTTAGTGATCTGGGTGCTTGGCTTTGATTCCCAGTTTAAGCTGTTGAGCTTCACCATCTTTCCAGTTTTGTGTCTTGAGATGGGGAGGAAATTCTACAGAGCCGACCTGTTGAATATTTAAAATCTAAACTTAAAAAAAAAAATCAGGAAAAAGCTACATGAACATTGACCACAGAGTTCTGCCTTGTATTCTCTAAATAATACAGCATGCCTTCCAATTTACATAGCATTTCCATTGTATTAGGTATTGTCTAACATCTGGCTGTGATTTAAAGTATACAAGAGAATGTATGTAGGCTTTATGCAAATACTGTGCCCTTTCCCATAAGGGACTTGATCATCCTAAGATCAAATGGGGATATTGGAACCAATCCCTAACCAATACCAAGGGGCAAGTATTCTCTCTAGATTGTTGAAGAGTAAATCAGTTAAAAGTCCTTATAACAATGTCTGGGCCATAGTAAGCATCTTAGAAATGTTTGCTCTTATCATTGATGGCATGTTGTGTAGGGTTCTGGGCTCTTTGCTTTTCTGACTCTGGACACTCTTCCTTCAGACTTTGGTAACCAGTGGCACTTTGGAGACATTGTTTCATTAGCTCGCTTGTCTGTGGTCAACCCAACCCTGGCCACTCCATCTGGTGCAGATGGAGGAAGGAGTTGCTTATTAGGCATGCCCTTAGCAGACTGCTGCAGGGACAGTTGCTGTAAACAGTCTGGGAAGACATGTGTTTGCTAAGAGATTGGAGGTGGGAGGAGGGGGAGGGAGTCACAGAGGCCTAGACTCAAGGATGGGAAACAAGAAACTTCTGAGTCTGCAAAGATGTCTGTGCTTCTGAAGTACTGTGCACAAGATTCACAGCTCACTTCAGCGTTACAGGAACCGGGCTCTCATGTAACTGGTGTGTGTGTGCTGTGAGTCCTAGCCATGGCCAGGCCTCCACCAGACCTACTCAGTGCCACCTTGGAAATGACTGGGTGAGGAGCACACATGTGCACCTTTGTGGGAGTGATCAGAGCTGTGGGTCCACTGACATTTCTTTCTGTGTTACTGCAGGGACACCCCAACTAGTTATGCAACGTTTTGCATGTGTGACTTCAAAAACTCTTAGGAAAAATGGATTCCACTATTATCTAGCAAACTGTGTTGTTCTTGGCAATCTTCTAAAGATGAACTTTAAATACAGATACACAAGTACAGAAGTTAAAGGGTTCTTTTACGGAATAACAAGGCGTGTGATTTGATCAAAGCAATTTGTCAGAGTATTTCATTTGGTTTTGTGTTTATGCTGATTCTGTGTCAACATTTGTTCAGTCACATACTTACACTTGCAAGTCAGATACACAGAAAGGAGTAGCTAGTGAATATAATCTAGCTGTTCAATTTACGTGATGTCAGAGGGCTTTTCCCCCAGAGACATACTGGAAGAACGAATGAAGCAAATAACTTGCAATCCATTTTGTGTTTGAGAAATCATGATTAGAGTGGAATGCTAATAAGGTTAGCTGCAGAGAGACAATGTTGACATTGTTGCTAAGATATTTTACCAGACATATCATTGAAGCTGCTGTTTTGAAAATGGATCATGAGTGAGTGTGTGTGTGTGTATGTGTGCAGAGCAGGGATGTAGTATATAGAATATAAAAGACACAAAACAGGAAATGCTGAGGCATCTTGTTCTCTCCCCTAATCTGTATACCTCAGAGTGGGCCTGAAGAAGGCTTTGTTAAATAGTTACATGTATAGTCAATTTATATGTTCTCTTTCTGGAAAATGAACAGAGTTGGTTGTGCAGTGCCATTTCAAATGTATATTATATGTTGGAGGTGTGTATGTGTGTGCACATTCATGTGGAGGCCAGAGGACAACCTCAGGTATGTACCACCCACCTTGGGTTTTCTCACTGACTTGAGGCTTATTAGGTAGGCCAGGTCTACCAGCCAGTAAGCTCAGGGATGTTTGCCTCTCCAGTGCTGGCTGGGATTGCCAGTGTACTACCATGTCTCGGAACATTTTTAAAATGTGGGTTCTGTGGAGGAAACTCAGATCCTCACATTTGCAAGGCAAGCATTTTACCCTTGAATGGTTTTTGCTGTTTATTTGTTTTTGAGAAACTTTACATGTTACCTAGAAACTTTAAGCTACCCTTCAGCCCCTGCCATGTTATGATCCCATTTTCCATATAAGGAAATTTTCTTTTAATTGAAGTCAGAGAGAGCAGCAGTTCCCTTTATGCTTGTCCTTTCTCTTGTGGTGAGCCTGCTGGCACAGAGCTTTGCTGATGGAAGTGCCAGAGTTTGGGACTGAGTAGTTAGTGAGGGTGGTGTAACAGGTTATGATATTGTTCCAAAACCCTTTTTCCCTCTACTTATTTTTTTCCACCCCCAAAATGTCATCATGTCCAATGTGACAGAATGTTCCTGATGATTATATCCTTGAGAGAAACACGACTTGCTAAATGATCTGTGGGTGATAGAATTTCTTAGGCACTGCACAGTTAGTTCTTCATGCTCTGTGTGCACTTTGGTTAGGGCATCTGCTACTTGGGCCAGCAAGCCAGAGTGGCACTATAATAGAGTCGTGACTAGAGTCAGGCAGCCGGGGTTCTAGTCTGTGGGCAACTTTGTGCACTCATCTGGAACAAGGAGAAGTTGAAGCATCTATTTTAAGTGGATTAAGACGAATAAACAAATGTATATAAAGTGTTTAATAAGATGTCTGGCACAGTGAGTAAGGACTTACTGAGTATTAGCTTAATCATTGTTAGTGGGAGCTGGCAAGATGGCTCAGCAGTAAAGGTACTTGCTGCCAAACCTGAGGACCTGAGTTCCATTCCCAGAATGTACATAACAGAAGGAGAAAACCAGTCACTGCAAGTTGTCTCCCGAGTGCCACAGCCGCTCCCACACATACACAACCAGCAAATGTAATCATTTAGTTCAGATACACTCAGTAGACATAACGTTTATAATTAACACATAACTACAAATTCCGACGTGTCACTGTGATACCCACTTGATGTGAATTCCAGGAGTCAGTGAGCTTGGACTGAGTCCTAAGGCTAAGGCATACAAATGAGATGCAGGAGTGGCTTAAGGATGGATATCCTAAAGGCACTGGCCGTTCCAGGCTATCTTGCTGCCTGGTTTCAGAACACTAATGACATATTTGTGAGGTCTATGGCGCTGTGTTCCTCTTCTTATGTCAACCACAAGAGGGTTTGGTGGGAAAAACCAGGTTCTTTGTGTTATTCTAAATTAAGAAGGTATATTTGGGTTGTGTTTAAGGAAATTTAACATTAGGTAAAGAATGCATGCATTCATTGGTTGAGCTTGTAAGTTGAAGGCAAAGACATTGGACTAAGACAGCTGGGTTATGGTTAACACATGTTAATCTTAGTTTTGGGGGTGATTTGAGGCCAGCCTGGTCTTCATGGGGAGACCCTGTGTCCATATGGGGAAAACTGACAGGCAAACAGAAGCCAGTTTGGAACATCACTGAAGAACAATGAGTAGGGATAGACCGTCTTACAGCAAGCAGTAAGGTTTGGTCAGGCATGTTATCTGCACAAGGACAAGTCTGAGCCTGTGGATTGAAGTCCATAATAGTTATGATTGGAAGCTTCTAGAAAGAGGAAAAGTAGCCCTCCTTTTTGGTAACTATCTAGGGAGATAGCTTTACTGGGTAGCCCCAGGAAGTAAAAGAAGATGGGTATAAATTTCTGTTTGAAGTAACTATGTGCTGGAAAATCAAGTACACTTTGTAAAACATTCGTGTCCTAACGTTGCCAGAATACAGGCCAGACTGAGAGCAGCCAAGGAAGAGGAAACCTATCCATTCCTCTAAGCTGTAAGAACAGCCACCACCACCACCACCACCACTACCACCACCACCACCACCACCACCACCACCACCACCACCACCACCACCACGTTACTGAAATCTAAGACATTGGTTGTGCATCCCATTCTGCTGTTATTGTCATTCAGTGTATAAAACATTGTGTTTACTGGCTTAGATGTTTATTCCACGTGCTTTTAAAAATGCCACTCACATGGCAAACGGTTTTCTTTTTCTTTCTCGTAACTTGTTCATTGGCACCAAAACCAGGCTTTGTGCTGTGGCCTTTGCCCAGTGTCCTGACCATGTAAAATGCTAGCTGCTGTTAGCAAGTTCTGACAGCTACAGTTATTATTTTAAGTTGTCACTCAGATTCTTTTTTTCACTAAGAGGTGAAGTGTATGGTTGAAAACCACATTTCCTGAAAGGGTAGGGGATGAAAAGGGACAGTTGGCTGAAGTGTTACAAGGCGTAGGTTATATATACAGAGTTTGTAAAACCGTAGTGGCTCCATTGTTGTAGTTAATTTAGGTGGCTCTCTGAAGTAATGTTTTCTTCTCCTCTCCAAAAGAATACATATACTGTGTGTTGAGTCTGGGAGTGTCTCTGAATGCTTTTAGTTGATATGACATACAATTGCAAAGTTGCTTCAGCTTTATGAGACCTGATCATGCTAGCGGGTCTCTCTAGATACAGCTATTGTTTTTTTTTACTTCTGGCTTTTGATGTTGGAGAGAGTGACGTGTTGAGCATTGATTTGCAAAAGATATGTTGGAGCCCCAGCCTTTAACATGGTGTTAGCGGAAATGACCCAATTTGGAAATACAGTATTTACAGATGTGATTAAGGTCTCTATAGAATTAGGTTGGTCCTAATTTCAGATACCTGGGGTTCCTAAGAAAGATTGTAACAATGTAAGGTTGCAACAATGTCAAGAATGATGTTTGTACCTGTAATTCCAGGTTTTGGGAGGTTGAGGCAAGCCTGAGCTATATAGTGAGTTCTGGGCCAGCCTGAGCTACAGAGGGAGACCCTATTTCAAACAAACAGACTCACATGGACAGAGAGCACTGTAGATTGATGAAGGCAGGGTTGGAGTGCTGGGTCTTCAAACCAAGAAACATCAGAGATAGCTGGCTAGAGATGAAGAAATAGCCATGGGCTGGCTCATCGCTGGAGGTAGCGTGACCTTGCTCCACACTGTGACTATGGACTGTTAGGTCTGGAAATGTAAGGAATTAACTTTTGGTTGTTTTTGAGTCACCTGCTTTGTGGTCCCTTCATTTACACAACTCTAGAATGGTTCAATACCCAGGCACCACTGGGTTCTGGCTCTTTGCAGTGTCCTCTGCTTTGTGCACATTCAAAAACACATACTTTGGTCTGTGACAATCTTTTCTAAAGCTTTCAATACAAAGTTTTTACCAGGTGACACTAGGACTGTGTCTTCCTCCAGTGAAGCAGCATAGAACCTAATGGGTCCTACCAACTGTATTCCTCTTGTCAGAACAGGGCTTTGTTTTTAATGACTTTATCGTGTCCAGGTTTCTTCTGAGAAACATCTTTTGTGCTCCATACCTGTAATCTTTTCTTGTACCATTAAGCGTTCTTTTCTTGCCTTTTTCCTCTCTGGCCTAGGAAAGCTCTCCTGAGCCTTTGCTCTTTCTCAGTGCTGTGTATAAAGCAGTGGTGGATCCTAGTCTGTGCTGCATACTAAATGATCGTGACCAGCCTAGGCCAGCCACTCCATGTTCCGCCAGGGTGCCCAGCTGCTTATGAATGGTGTTCTCAGTTCTCTTTCTCTGAGTCTTAAAGATACTCACTTTCTCGGGGGCTGGAGGGATGGCTCGGTGGTTGAGAGTATCGTTTGTTCTTCCAGAGGACCTGAGTTCAATCCACAGTACCCATATGGGAGCTTACAACTCTCTGTAACTCCACTTCCAGGGGATCCAACATCTTCACACAGATGTACATGTAGGCAAAACCCCAATGCACATAAAATAAAATAAATCATTAGAAAAAGATACTTTCCTTTCATTGATAATAAATGCTATACTTTATCAGCTCTTCCTACCTGATAATTCCAGGGGAGGCCTGTTGTGTAAGGGGGCCCTGTTTAATGGAAGTGTTCATGCTGGGAGACTTGGGGTAAAGTAGCCTCAGTAGTGGGAGTAGGGACTCTGTTTCCTTGCTGACTGGAGTGTGGTTAAGCCACGGATTGTTGCAACAATAAAGAATGTTCCAGCATGGTCTTTTAGATTGCTATGGTTTTTCTAGCTATCTCCTGTTTGGGGGTTTTTGCCTCTTTGTTGACAGACATTTTACTGGGCTTTAGGGAGGCTTTGCATATGTACGTGCCTGGTGCAGTTTTACACACAGTCTAGGACTCAGGCTTTACTCACCTGCATCCCACCTCAACCCTGCCCAATCTTGTCAGCTGGCTGTCCCCCTGCTAGGGACAGGCTTGTTGACTTGGAACTGGCACAGAGACAGTAAAAAGGACTTGTCATTGGTGATGGCCTTCTGCTGCTCCTCCTGCCTTGCATCATGGCAACCTGCCAAGTGCAGACTGGTCACCTCTGGGTGGCATTCACATGCAGGTGTCTGTGAGCACAAACCCTGTGAGATGGAGCTTCCTTTCACTTACTTCCCAAGGGAGAGCATAGCAGGTGGCCCACTTAACTTCACATATACACATAGCTCTATCCTTGGGAGTATAAAGATAAATATTTACATCAAACATATACATAGAGGGTGTCAACCATATACATGGATTAACCTCTGCCCGTGCTCCCAGCTGTTTACATCCTATCATCCTGTTTCCAGATGCAGGCGTGACTACAGAATCCAGAGATCCTCCATTCACAAACAGTAGGAGTGTTTACATGTACACTGCATACATAGAGTTGCGTATACATACTACATGAGCATAAATATATACACATACACTCCCAGGAAACATATGTTTTTAAATACTGAAAACGTGGTCTAGTGGTCATTTCCTATGTTTTTTTTTTTTCCTTCTCTTCTCGCCTATTTGACGACGTCGTCTTTCTTCTTCTTCTTCTTCTTCTTCTTCTTCTTCTTCTTCTTCTTCTTCTTCTTCTTCTTCTTCTTCTTCTTCTTCTTCTTCTTCTTCTTCTTCTTTCCCATGTTTGCCTTGACTTCTGGCTTCTCACCTCAACCTTCTGAGTGTTGGGATTACAGATATCTAACAGTCCCAGATACCACTTCTTTTTCTGGTTTTTCTTTCCCTTTTAAAAACCAGAACACAAGCATCTTAGATCCTGACCAGCTTCCTGTTCCAGTGGCGAGAGAAACCCCTGATACACATTGCATCGATTACGTTACCCTCTCTGGGAGAGCCTTAAAGCCCATGACTTGAGTTTCAGTGGTTGGAACAGCTTCCCAGGCAGCACGTGGCCTCCTCCCGGAACAGAGGAGTTGGGGCTGCTGCCCTGATCAGATAGAGCAATACAAGGCCTTGAAAGCTTCAGAATCTAAGAAGTGGGGAGGTTGATGAGGTCAGAAAGCATCTATGTGCTGCCGGGGAAATGTAGAGTGAGGAGTTTGCATGCATTCCACAGACCTTTCCAGGCTGCTGTTGGTTGCAACTGACCCACATTTTTATTCTTCCTCTGGGCCAGACTGGAAGATTAGACCCACCAGTCTCGCTGCAGAAGCTGCAGGCCCATATGCTGCAAGAGTTACTGAACGTACAGTCCTGGGTGAAAGGAAAGGATGCTATTTTGAGTGCTTGATGACTAAACACCTATGCTTCAGATGTACCTGGTTTGTGTGACAGCAACATAAGGTGTGACTGAAGGAAAATTAATGATCAGGAGGCCTGGGTGCCTCCCCAGCAGAACGTTCGGGAGCGCTTGGAACTAATTAAGCAGCCGGCACAGAACTGGAAAAATAGGGAACAGCTTTCTTCATGGTGGCCTGGGACTGCGTGCAGACCTATATATACACTATTTTTGGTTTTCTCCATCGGGTACACAGAATGACGTAATATAGAAAGTGTATCTCGGCAGGCAGCCTTCTGAAAGGGGAACGGCACCGGGGAGATGGGCAACCTGTGGTTGCCTGAGGTACCCTCAGGCACGTTGCTTACTCCTGTCTGCTCCTCCATCCTCTCATCTAGAGGGGAACTAGGACTTGTAGGGAGGTTGTGAAGATGAAGTGAGGAAGTGGGGTGCTCCTGGCACTCGGTCTGGGCACCTACTGCATCCCTGAAAGCGTTTTCTTTAAACTATGCTTCTGTAGAATCTGAGAATGGAGAGTTTTCCGAGGTCATAGATTTTTAAAAACTCTGTAGCCCTTCCATGGTGGCCTGTTTTAAAGAAAAGCTTGGACAGTCAGGGAGAAAATAGCATTTTGTTTCCTTGGTATGTCTCAGGATAAAGTGCAGGAAGTATAAGGACATTTGCTGACCTCCATGGAGGAGGTGAAAGGGCCTGCTTGTCTCATTAGCTGGTAGTTTTTTGACCCCAGAACCTCCAGGTCAGCTGTTTTCTTGTGGTTTTTGTTTTGTTTTGTTTTTGTTTTTGGTGGTACTGTGGTACTATTTGAGAATTAGTCATGATTGTGTGGATATGTTATGGGATCCTCTTATCCTTTCTTTTTGAAAACATACACTGAATAATCAGTAGCTGGGTCTAGAAGCCAGGCATGTAAGATGCTTTAAAGTGTTTTCCATTGCAGAGAGAACCTTTCACAAGGTTCAAAAAAGACACTGGGTCTTGCAGAGGAAATCTTTCCCAACTTGCTGGGTTTCTGTAAATATATATGAGTTATGTGGTTATAAAACCTTATGATGGAAAATATGTTTAAAAAGCAGTGCGCTCAGAGGCGGGAACCACAGAAGACGCCATAATACATCTAATGCCCTAGTTAAATGTATCACCCGAGTCCCGTTTTCTGGAACTGGATAAACAGAACATCTTTCTCTTTCTATTCTAAGCTTCTAGCCCCCGCCTTCCCTGGCCACTTTATGGCACGATAAATGGAAATCTTATTTCCTGCCTCTGTAGACCTATTTACCTGAATGTCTGAGCTCACCCTTGCCACTCTCAGGGCCACCCTTTCTCAAATAGGCTCTGCTTTCATCTGCCTGCCTTCTGTGCCCTCCTTTAAAAGCTGCCTCTAATCCTGCGGTGTCTGCTTTAATCTGCAGTGCCGACTTTACCATTCCACATGGCCACCTTTAAATGTTCATCTCCTAGTTTCACGTTTTTTTTTTTTTTCTTTCATTGTGAATTTAAATTCAAAGTCTTTAAGAGTTGGTAGGGATGTTAAATAAAGAACTATTATCAAAAGCCATTTCTGCAGATTTATAATGCTTTATTAGATGTCATACTCTCTTTGGTGAGTCCTTTATCTTTGTCCATATGGCTTTCACTCTTATACTTTATTATGTGTGTATTTTAATTTTGATTTATTATAAACACAGAAGACCTTATAAGTATCCGTTTATTTCCCATGTCCTTCCTGATCTTTTATTTTTAGAATTCAGGAAATCAGTGATTTTAAAATAGGAAAAATGTGTGTGTGTGTGTGTGTGTGTGTGTGTGTGTAGATTGTATATAACTAACAGAGCCCAAGATACTGTTATCCCCTTTGCATTGCCCCTTACATATTTAGCTCATTTAGAATGTGTTTCTTTTGGGGTTCTCCATTTTTCCCAGCATCCTTAAAACAACTGCAGCAGTGTGTTAGGATCCTAGGAGAAGGCTGGTTGGGCGAAGGTTCCAGCTGCTCTGCCTGTTCCTCCCAATTAATGGTGCCCCGCTTTCCGGCCTATGAGAGGTGTGCTTGGATCGGGGGACTCTCTGAGATGAACTTGCACTAGGTGATATGGTTGTCTGTGGGGTTTAAGTGTTCCACGGGAAGCACCCGCCAGTGTTGGAGGAGAGCCTGGCAAACCTGGTCATTGATAACATGGCTTTTGTACCCTGGAGAGAATGCATTGTCCTGCCCAGTCTGGGCCTTTCTGCTACAGCAACCGGAAGCGTGATTGAAGTGTGCTTCCTAGTTCTTAACTGGATCGAGGAATAAAGTAGGCTGCAGTTAAAGCAACACCTACTCAAGGCCAAAAGAAATGCCCCAGTCACGATGGTCGCTGTAGTGAAAAATCTTTAATTCTTCTGAAGCCCTTTTCGGCATCTGCTGAGGAATGTTGAGTGAACTGGGGATTTTCGGATGCCCCACTGCTTGGAACACCCCATCATTCATGTGTGTGCTCTTACCAGAGTTCTACTTTAGGCCTTGGTGTCATGAGATGCTCTGGGCTTCTTTTGACCTTAACCTGCTGCTCTGTGCTGTTTAAGCTCTCGGGCTCCAGGATGCTGTTCTAAGCAGCCTGGTCTCCCACTTGGTGCTTTATGCCTCTTGCTCCTCTCTAAAGCTGCTCTCCTGCTTTGTGCCTTCCCTATAAAAGGAAGCTGGGAGTTTAATTGTTTCTGGAAAACCAAACAGAACAGCATGTTTGGGACAGATACTGTCAGGAGATGGCAAAGTCAAGCTGAAATAGATGTCCCCTTCCCCCAAACCCCATCTCTAAGTCCCATTTATTGCAGCCTACATAAAATCAAAGAGCTGGAGCCCAGCTGCTCCCAAGGCTGAGGGTCCTCATGGCTTCGGCATGCTTTGGAAGGCTCTGTCTTACAGACTTGCAGTTAATGAAAATATTTGCTTTGTTTGATACAAACAAAGTTTATGGGCAGAATTTGTGATTAGGGAATGCTTTAAATCTGCACTCCAGTCCCTGATTTCTCTTGTTCTGTGTTAGAAAATTCGGTCTCTGAGATAGTAACCCTTTTCTCAGGATCAAGCTTAACTTTTAAAGTTTCTGGTGATGGTGTGTGTATTTCCTTTTTTTTTTTTTTCCAACCGAAAGTAAGGGACTGGAAGTCTGGGTTTTCATGTGTATATAGGCCAGAAATCTTTCAGAGTGGGTAGTGAGACTATTCCTTATGGCCTATTGGGCTATCTCATTGCCATTTACAGCTCAAGTCTGTGACTTAGGTAGTACATGGGGCCATGTAGCTCTCTTCAAAACATGAAAAAATCAGCCTTGCTTGCTGCTCTGGCATCCTCGGTAACTGCGGGATGTAACTACTTACATGTTCTTGTCTCACTCCTGTTGTTACTTGCCTAAATCCTGTAGGCGCTGTACCTGCTTACAGAACCAAATGGCAGTGGGGTCTGGTCGTGGAACTAGTTGAGACTGAGAAAGTAACTGCCTTTCAGCTCTCATCTCTTCTGAGATGTAAGCTTACAACCCTCTTGGGAGGCAGTGCTCTGGCAGAGCCTTGGCTCTGCCTTTCATTGGCAGCCACAGAAGTGGTAGTCTCATGTGCTGGTTACAGATATCAAGAAGTGGTGTCTTCAAGAGTCCAGGGGTGTAATGGTCCAAGGCAGGGACCTCTCCTGTTCACTTGGACAGTATGAGGGACCTTTACTAATTCCTCTTTACCCTCCTCCCTTAGGGGTAGAATGTCTTGGTCACCTGCCTTTAGTGTTTTTGTGATTCTAGTGAGGACTGGCTAGTAATTGTGCTTTTCCTCCTTCTTCAAATTAGTGACTTAGGCAGTTAGTGGTAATTTATTAGCGTCTCTGGTTTATTGAAATGCTTGAGTGCAGTTGGCTCAGGTGAGGCTGAAGAGACCTTGCTGACTCTGCCAACTTGCCCACTGCTTTTGAGCTGCTTGTGGAGCCCAGGCTTCAGCATGTTCCCCAAGTCTGGGGCAGGGTTAACAGTCCTTCCCATGTGAAAAGCCAGCACAGCAATGCAGCATGAATAATGGCGGTTGGGGTCACATCCCTTTCTGGCCTTATGCAGAGATCTGGAAAAAAAAAAATTAGCGCCTGCCTGGCTAGACATCTTAGGGGTTTCATCTCCCCAACCCCAAGTGTGGTACTTGGGTTTCTTTTGTAGCTAGGAAGTCGGCGCAAGGACTAGTTGGAGAGCCTTTGTCAGACAGACTGAATTTGCTTATGGGAAACTTACATGTCTCCTCTGAATTCTACTGTCTATAATTTAGAGCTTTGAAGATGGTTTGTAATCTATGGAGTGATGACTCAAGTTTCTTTGCAGTCCTTAGTTGCCTCTTGGTGTATTCTGAGGAATGTGACTTTGGGTGGGGCTGCCGAGTTGGGGGAGGGGCAGATAGGAGCAAAGGGTATCATCTGAGTGCATGTAACTGGCTACATTTCTTCTCCAAGAGGCTCATCCCCGCCGAGGCCTGTATTCCTGTATTCTTTGTACAATATAATTGCATCCTCTGTGTTTTTGGAGGATCTGCTTACTCTAGAAAGTTTGGTTTCATAATGTGTGCTAGTTTGTTCCCAGGTCCATTTAGGGGTTACATGCTAAAGGAACCTGCTCAGTTTTGAGCAGTGTGATGGGTTGGGGTTGGCAGGGGTTCAGGAGGGTAGAGAATTGAGGCCAGGAAGCCCTGTGGGTGCAGTCCAGGTCTTCCATTGGGATCCCCATATGGGAGGAAGCAGACTTGGGGCTGGAAGTCCAGAGAGTTCCTGGCTTTGGACTTTGTGTAGCAGTTGAGTGGGACAGAAAGGCCCTCCTGGCAGAGTTCACTGATGCTTCAGTAGTAAAGCTTGAGTTCTCCTACAGGCAATGGAGTTCAAGAGTGATCAGCAGAAATCATTTAAAGAAATTCAGAATATCTGATATATGGGAATTATATTCTAAGGATGTAGCTCTTCCAAATTAAAGTCTTATCAACTTGTCATGTGTGGTATAACCTAGATATCACTTCTTTACTCCAGGAGGTGACTTTGGCTTCGAGACACCTGCCTTATCCTCCAGTGGTGAGTCTCCTGTGAACAGTTTGTCCACAACAGAAGACACATACCGTGTGAGCTTGGCCAAGGGGGTCTCTATGTCTCTTCCTTCATCACCTTTGCTGCCTCGACAATCTCACCTGACACAGTCAAGATCGAACAAAAAATCTCCAGGTAAAAAAAAGCATCCCAGTATCTACACAAGCTATATTGGTTATTTAAATTATGTATGATATATTGCACAAATAATTATGTATAATTGTGTCATATATATGATCCATATATCATATATATATGTGTGTGTGTGTATCATACGTATGTATATATCAAGATGAGTGCATGTAGGAAATCTTCAGGGAAAGCCAGGTGTGGTGGTGTATACCTGTATACCTATAATCCCAGCACCTAAAACAGCTGAAGCAGAAGTTCACGAGCTTGGGATTTCCAGGCCAGCTTGGGCAACATAGTGAGATCTCATCTCAGAAGAACTAATCTTGGGGCTGGAGAGATGGCTCAGAGGTTAAGAGCACTGGCTGTTCTTCCAGAGGTCCTGAGTTCAATTCCCAGCAACCACATGGTGACTCATAACCATCTATACAGGGATCTGATGCCCTCTTCTGGCATGCGGGCAGAATACTGTATACATAATAAATAAGTTTAAAAAAAAAAAGAAGAACTAATCTTTTAGGAGAATATTTTTCAATATTAAAATAACTTTTAGAAGAAGGGGGTTCAAAACTTATTTCTAGCTACATATATGTTTGTGCATCTGTGTGTATGTGCACATGTAAATTCAGGTGTCCTCAGAGACCAGAAGAAGTTGTTGGGTCTCTTGGATCTGGAGTTATAGGTGGTTGTGAGCTGCCTGACATGGGTGCTGGGAACTGCACTCAGGTTCTCTGCAAGAACAGTAGGTACTCTGAACTGCTGCTGCCCCCAGGGAAAACAACGCAAGTATTTCAACCCACCTGTCTGTCGGTCCACCTCCAAGTATACTGATGAGCAGCTGCCCAGGATAGACTTTCATAGAGATTCAAGAAGCCCCTAAAGTTATAAATAAAGGCCAGTATCACTGACAACAGCCTGCCTGTTCATCACCACCAAGCCTTATGTATCCAATGTGTTTACTTGCTGACATCATCCAACGTTGGAAGAGCTATAAAGTTTAGTTTCTGCTGAAGACTCAGGCTTGTAACAGGGCAGGGGCCATGGCTCACTGGTATAGGGATCTTGACTCCTTTCGTCATTACCAGCTTTATGTGCTTGCCCATACTGAGAGCAAAAACAAACGGCGGTTGACCATGAGAGGCTGGGATTCAGATGTGAGGAAAGTCCTTCCTGTCCTCGTCCCTGGAGTCCCAGCAGTTCTTTGATATTCTTTTAAATTGGCCAAATATTTGCTTATAAAAGGCAGGATAATTTGGGTTCCCACTGATCATGTGCCAATGAAAATTCTTCTCAATTACATGGGAACATATTCAAAGTTCATCTAAATTGTGCCCTGGGGCTATGAAATTAATTAGTTTCTGGTTTCCTAAATATTTGTGTTAACTTGGAATGACATATGCATTATTTTTGAGTCCTGTAGTCGGTGTTTGAATTTTATGTGGGGTAAAATTAAGAGGGGAAACCCTGAGGCGTTGCATGTGTGAAATGATGATGTGAGTTTGGTTGAGTCTCCGAATCATTGTTCCAGAACTTTCTTATTTTGGACAGCATTGTTTACAGTTCAGTCATTAGCTGGAAATTGGGAACTTTTTTGGTATGAAGTGATTTCCTGTGCCAAGGAATTTGACCTGCTTATCAGTATTTAGTATTCCTGGAATGTCCTTTGCTTGCCACACTCTTTGCCATATCTCATGTCTTTTCTTCCTGCAAATCGTGGTTCCCACAGGGCCTGCCTTGCTAGGTTACCCTGGTTGGAATGACGGTCCTTAGGATCTGCACACAATCTCTTTTAACTCAGCTGTGTTGTTTGTCTGTTCACCCCAGGTTAGTGAGTTTATCAACAGAAACTCTTTGCCTTGCCAAATTTCATTTAGATGCATGAGACCTCTCCCAGACCTATCTAGGCCATCTTAACAAATCCAGATTTAGCCAAGAGACCTGTTAACGGTCAGTTTAACGAGGAAGTCTCATCCCCACCCCCAGCTCTGCCACCATCCCTCCCCCCATGGCCCCATCACATGACCTAACTGCAGCAAAAATTCTGTTAGCTCAGTGAAGTCAGAATTCCCCTCCTGGTTTCTGATTGTGATTTTTTTTTTCCTTTACTAACCGTCACCCTGTACCTTGGCTGTACATCATCCCTACTTGGCTGTGCAACTTTCAGAGTTGAGCCTAGTCTTTCCTTGACTGAAAAATTCTACTGCAGTGGCCCAACATCTACTCCTGAATTAAGTGTACCTTCCTGCACTTAATTTTACAAGTATCACTGAAAAATGTTATTTTCTTCTTCTTCTTTAACATGGTGTACTTCACAGAAGTGATGCTTTAGGGCAAGCAAAATGTCTTAGCCAAGCATGTCATACCTATGAAGAACAGATGATTCTGAGCCTCTATCTTACTATGAACCTCAATTAAAGGGGCTGCCAAGCACAGAGATTTGACATACTGAACCATGTTCAGTTGCTCAGACTATGAGATGCTATTGCTTTTGCCTTGGGGCTAGGGATCACCTGAGCCCCTAGGGAATACTACATTTTAGACATAAGTTTATTACTGATAGCAAAGTCAGTGTCTGTTCTATGGGGCTTTCGGTAGCCTTGGCAGGTGGACCTGGGCAATGTGACTGACCTGAAGAGTTTCCAGAGGACTCTCATTATATGGGCAGAGAGAAACCCTGACCAATATGAGATTTGGCTTTGAGACATAACTCTCATAAAGATGAAATTTATTTTTAAGTTCTTGTGGTTGGTCTTATAGACAGAAAGATGTAGCAGTCTTCCCGAATGTTCAGTCTTTTAATGGGTTCAAGAAAATGCCTTCCGGTTTAGATGCTTTTGTTCAACTAAGCATGTCTGTGCTAGCAGAGCAGTTTTCTGTGCACTGCCCAAACCCATGTAGCAAATCAGTGTCTCACAGTGATGATTTGGCATTATTATCTTAGTAATTTTAAGTTAAAAAATTGAATGAAAGGTAGAGATGGCAGTGACTCGGAAGACCTAAAATGATATTTTCTTAGTTGCTAACATGCATTTTTCTTTAAATCATATTATTGGAAAAGTATTCAGAATGCCTTACCTGCCCCCCCCCCTTTTTAATTTTTTAAAAAAGGTTGACATATGGCAGTGAACATGCAGTGGCTTTAAAAATACCCATCTATTTTAAAACTAGCCCTGTTGCTACTAACAATACAGTAAATACAGTGTATCTGCAGTTTCCAAGGATAACGAGCCATTCCATCTTCTGGTGCCCATACTTTCTCTCTATGACCTCTGCTCCCTCACTATTGCTCAGATCCAGCTTTCAAATTACCTTGCCAACTTTTGTTATGATTTGTGACATTTACAAAGTAGCATTTTTATTTAACATATTTTTTTTATCGATTCCTTGTGAATTTCAAAGTATGCACCCCAATCTCACTCATTTCCCAGTCCATCCATATCTGTCCTCCTTCCCTGTAACATCACCCCAAAAGAAATTTAAAAAACAAAAACATCAACAAACAAACAGACAACAAACAAAACCATCGCTCTGTGGAAACTGCAGCATGTCACAGTGTGCCACATGATACACTCTTTTGCCCAAACAGCTTCATTTGCAAATGTTCATTGCAATGAATCATTGGTCTGGTTTGAGGTCCCCTGGCTTCTGCTATACCATCAACACTGGATCCTCACTGAGACTCCTCTTGGGTATCCTGTTGTTACAGTGTGTCGTGGGGATCCTGCAGCTTTGGATCTGCAGGACCAGCCTCTTCGTGTGCTCCAGCAGCTCACAGATGAGTAGATGTTGGGATGGACCAACTCAAAGCCCTGATCTGAGCCTGGGTGATAGCTGAGTTATTCAAGCCTTCCAGTTTTCTCATACTCATTCCACCAGGGCCAGCTCTCCAGTGTGCACATCACTGCTGGTGACAGTGGCTGGTGAGGGACAGAGCTAGCTTAGCAAAGACCTTGGACAAAAATATCCCTTCAGGTAGCAGCCAAGACTGTGGAGGTCCACATGGCCTTAGGTGATAACATGGGGCACTGGCATTGTCACAGACCCTTGCTGTATTAGGGCCAGGGAACCAGACATGGCCCTTGGAGGCAGCACATGCCTAGACATCACATGACCTCAGGCAGTGCAGGCCTCTCACATCGGGCTGTTTCTCACCCCCACTGCATCTCCAGTTTCTCCTCTCCTCATAGCACATAAACCTCTCCACTTCTCTCTCTCCCATCTCTCCAGCACGTACTTGCTCATTGTAGTACAGCCTGCTGGCCCACATGGCAAGACCTCTCCATGTCTTCTGCCTGCCCAGGTGTGGGCCTCTCATGAAATTACTTTTAAAAGACACTAAACTTTGGAATTGAGAGCAGACTGGCTACACATAGCAGGATTTTTTTTTTTTTTTTTTTTATAAACAAAACAAGCAAACAAAAAAATGTAGAAGCTCCCCCCACCCCAAATCACTTACCTGTTTTATTTGCTTGTGTGGAAACTCATCACTGTGTGATGGTGCTTATCACATAAGGGAGTACATGTAGTTGTCTATTTTGCTTGGATGGAGGAATAGCCAGATATGCAGTTTTTTACTGAATGATGGACTGTAGCCAATGGATTGGCTGGATGGTCAAGAACTTAGAAAGAGCATGACTGGAAAATTGGTGAGAAAGACATTTGAGGAATATGGTGGTTTGAATGAGAATGGCCTCCAAAGCCTCCTCTATTTGAATGCTTGGTCTCCATTTGTTGGAACTGTTTGGAAAGGATTAGGAGGTGTGGCCTTGTTATATTAGGTTTGTCACAGAGGATGGGCTTTGAGGTTTCAACTTACATATTTTCTTTGTTTCTGCCTTCCTGCCTTCCTGCCTTCCTGCCTTCCTGCCTTCCTGCCTTCCTGCCTTCCTTCCCTCCCTCCTTCCTTTCTTCCTTTCCTTCCTTCCCTCCTTCCCTTTCTTTTGTTCTTTCTTTTGTTCTTTCTTTCTTTCTTTCTTTCTTTCTTTCTTTCTTTCTTTCCATTTGCTCTCTCTGTGTATGTGTCTGTGTGTTTGTTTGTGTGTTTGTGTGTCTGTGTGTCTGTGTGTGAGAGACAGGGTTTCTCTGTGTAGCCCTGGCTATCCTGGAACTAGCTTTGTAGACCAGGCTTGCCTCAAACTCAGAGATCCCCCTGTCTCTTCCTCTTGAGTGCATTTTGTTCTCTCTACTTGCTACTTGTTAAACAAGTATGTGGGCTCTCAGGTACTGCTCCAGAGCCTGTCGGCTCCTCACCAGTATGGGTCATAAACCTCTACAACTGAGTCCCAAATTTAAAACTTCTCCTTTTATGAGTTGACTTGACTCAGTCACGATATTTTGTTCCAGCATTTGGAAAGGAATTAAGACAAGGAAGTAACTGGATAGAACTCTTTGGCGGGAAAAGCATGCAAAAATACTGTGTCCCACAAAAATGTTTACCAAAAGGTGACTCCAACAGAGTAGAGTCCAGTAATCGACAGACAGTTTGACTGTTCTCTGGACACCTCTTTCCCTGGCCATCTCTGTCCCTCCCAGTGGGTCCATGAACACAGTGGCCATGGAGGCAGAGAGGTAAATCATGCATGGGCTTGACAACATGCACGTCCACTTACTGAGGCTGACCTGGCTAGAGCTGCTGCCAACAGCAGAGACCAACACTCAGCCCAGATATGGCACCGTTTCTCAGGATGACCAGCCAGCCACTTGGTGGTGAACTGAGTACATTGGACTACTTTCTTCTTGGAAAGAGCAGCGCTCTGTCCTTACTGGAGTAGATAGCTTAAAAGGGAGAAAAGAAACTGTCAGACTGGGACTCTTATTCCATCATGGTCAACTGCTGTGTCTGTAATAAAGCACCTTATCAACACAGCTTCTATTCATGAAGGTTTGGATTGATGCTATTGATAACTACTTAGGTCCTGGGAACTGTAGGCCAGGGATAATATTAAAGCCAGCGTGGGTAGCTCCAGCTTGTTAACTGCCACACATGGAAGTCATGAGCAGGAGGGCTGGCACAAAAATTCAAGGCCAGCTTTAGCTACATGGAGTTCCAGGCTAGCCAAGGCTGCGATGCAAGACAATCTCAAACAAACAAACAAACAAGCAAACAGAGATGTCACTAACTTTGTGTTAATGTAAATTTTATGTGATTGAGTTTCTTGTTTTTATCATGTACTTTTGGAAGTACGGGGCCTCCTTCATGCTAGGCAAGGGTTCTACCACCAAGCTATCTGTGCAGCCCCCAGTCCATATTCAGTTGTTTATATTTACCCTTCTACAGCCTTTCTCTGTCTGTATGTATTTTATTCCTCTGCTTGCCAGAACATTCCATTTTCTGGGTTTCTCTTTTCCATATTACTCTGACTGGTAGATCCATTTTATAAGCACAAGCAAGGATTGACACCCATTAAGGTATCTATCTCTGTGGTTGTTTGTGAGCTTCTGTGATTTGCCAGTGTCTTTCCTGTATCTTTGCTTTGTCTTTCAGAGATGAGAAAACGGCCTTTCCTGTGACTTCTTCCTTGTAATGTCATTAGCTCTTTCATATCCGCAGGCTTGACCCAGATCGCCATGGCTCCATTAGGATTAGGCATGGATGAGAAGCAGCCTTAGAAATGTTGTAATGGAAACAACAGAAAATGATGACAGGGGGCAGTAGAGGCTGAACAGCCTTCATCTGGAAGTCTGAAATGCTCCAGTATCTTTGGCTTTGAGAATTGATAGGACATCACACCCAACCTCATGTGATTGGTTGTGGGCAAAATTCAGGCACACTGAAAGTGTGACATACATTTCCATCTGACCGTGCCTATAGGTACACACGGACGTCAATCCATTTCATGTGGGTCCCACTCCTCCCATATGTCAGCAGTTACATTCACATACTCTAAAACCTGAAACACTCTGGGTTCTGAACACCTTGGACTAAGGATCCTTGCCCTATATCACCCCTTTGTAATGGCTAGGGCAGGGAGACTAGAGAACACTGGCTATTTCTACTTGTGTCTTACATCTGTCATAGTTGTTACGGTGGTTGTACAAACCCCACTTGCTGTCTATTTCTTTAGAGAAAACCCTGGCAAGCTATGAAGCAGAGGTCATCTTCTTCGTCTGATTCCTGGACAATGAGTTAATGTCTGCCAAGGCTTCCCTACCCTCCTCTGCAAGCGTGTTGCTTAACTTGGAAATCCCACCCATGAGTCAGAACTACTGCTGGCACTTTCATATGTTTTGCTTGTATGTGTGTATTGTTTTATGTGTTCATATATACATTTATACGTGCGTGTAGAGGTCAGAGACTGATCCTGGGAGTCTTCCCCAATTGCTTTTCCCCCTTATTTTATTTTTGAGGCAGGACCTCACGATATTCCTGGCTGCCCTGAAACTTGCCAGGTAGATCAGGCTGGTCTCAGACTTTGGAGATCTACCTGCCTCCACCTCCTGACTGCTGGGTGTAAAGACGTGCCCCACCACACCTGACTTTTCCACCTTTGGTTGTTTTGAGACAGATTCTCTCACTGTCCCCAAAGCTTTCCCATTCATCTAAGACAGCCATCATCTTGGTCATCAGCAAGCTCCAAGGATTCTCCTTTCTCAACATAGGGACTTCAGGTACACACTGCTATGCTTAGCTTTTTAATATGGCACTGGGACTCAGACTCATGTCCTTGTTTCGTGCTTGAATAGCAGCTACATCATTGACTGGTCCACATGCCCACTGCCCTCATCTACAGCACATAAACCTGAGACCTACAGAGAACTTTCCTGCTCTCCCCTTTTTCCTGTTTTAGATCATATTGCAGGCCTAGTTTTCTTGAGGAACTTGAGGTTTATTGTCTGCTGTTTCAATATTTTATAATTGATTTTAAAACTAGCTTCCAACTAAATATTTATATTGTTTTTCATTTAAAGAAATTGTAGCCATGTATGGTGAGACATGCGTATAATCCCAGGGCATGTAAGGGCATGTTTTGTTTGCATATAAGACAAACCTTGTAGCATGACGTAAAATGTTTCCTGTTTTCACTAGTAATTCCTAATGTAATTTTCTTAAACTGTAGTGTAATATGTATCACAATATGTATCATTTCCCATCTTACCAAGAATCCATGCATACCCATAAGCCCAGTACTTCTGAGGTAGAGATAGCATAGTCAGAAGTTCAAGGCTAGCCTGGGCTGCATAAGGCCCTGCCTATAAGCGTACCATTTAACAGTAAGCCATTCGTGTTGATGTGTAACCTATCACCAGAACTTCTGATACTTTTGTCTGGTAAGTTTTATGCACATCTGATACCTCCTCAAGGATGCAATTCCTAGAATGCAATTATTCAATGAAATGGCCGGCATTTGTGAAGAATCTTGTTGCATGCTGACCGGTTACTTTCCAGAAAGTTGTATTGATTTTATACTCGCTTCAGAGTTCACTGAGGGAGATTCTTTTTGAAGTTAACATCTTCTGGAAAATATCTAAATAGACGGTGCTTGTAGGCATTCTGTATGGGCTACTCATGGACTGCTGAGACCTTTAAAGTGGTGGAAGGGTCTCTCTGTAATCCTCCCCTTTTGAACTCCCCATCAGCCTGGGCTTCTTAGGCATTTCCATTTTCTTTCCAGGGTACAGAGTTGGGGGCATTATCACAGCTGAATCAGATCAAGTTCATGTTTAGAAAAACATTCAGCTGGCGTCCAGTTGCATCTGTAACTGCTCACTGTCTTTGATGCTTGGAGAGGCTCTGGGAGACCATGGAGCCTTCTGAGATGGTTGGACCTGGGAGGGCTCTTAGAACAGCTTCTGGCTCAGAGTTCTTTGAAGAAAAGCAAGCAGAGATCCCACACTCATGGAACATGCCTGAAATCTGTACGAGTTACCGACCTGTCAGTAGTACCCATCTGCCATATACTGCCGCAGCAGGAGCTGTGGGGAGAGGGTAAATGTTCTGTTCACGCACAGAAGAGAGCACAGTGTGAGATGGTGAGGTGGTGAGATGGTGAGGTGCCTCTCTGAGGCTGGCTGCTCCTGGACATGGAGAATAAGGCAGGGGGCACACAGCCCCGCCTTCGCCTTGCAGAAACAGCCACTTTTCCTTTTTCCTTTACCCCTGCTTTCCTTTTGAGTGCCTCAGACTACCACTAGGGTCCAGCCTTCAGCAGGGACATGTCCCTCTGCCACGGCGACTAGAACAGTGCTCGTTTCCTCCTGGAAGCTGTGGTGTGCTAGCCTTCTCCAAGGAGTAGGCAGACTGTCCCTTACCTAGACTAGGTGTGACTGTAACACACACGTTTCCTGTTGTTCTACAAATGTGTGCTCACACACAGAGCTAGTGTGTGCTCCGCTTTGAGTTCAAGGGCCTGAGACCACCTATTTCTCCGTTTGTAACTCATGTATGTCATTTGGTTACACCCACAAATTGCTCCAGGAGTATCCAAAGAAGACCAGCACACCAAGTCCTCTGCTAGAGCTGGGATTTAAGGCGTATGAGGAGTGGCTAAAGTTTTGTTTCTTTAGCTTCCAGACTAATGCTAATATATAGCAAGTTGCCAGCCACTGATGAAGAATATACGATTACTGCATGTAAATCCTTTTTAATGAGGGCAAGTGTGTGTGTGTGTGTGTGTGATTAACTTCCAATATTAGAGATACTAGTTGACAAAGAATTATTCATACACAAAGCATATGATATTGTCAGGCATAGTGACACACATCAGTGGTGTCAGCTACCTAGGAGGCTGCGTCAAGAGGATTGCTTAAGGCCAGTCAGGCAATACTGAGACCTTAAAAAGTGTGTGTGTGTGTGTGTGTGTGTGTCTGTGTCTCTGGCTGTCTGTAATGTCTATTCCTCTGTCCCTCCTAACCATTACTCTTGCCTTTTCTATTGTTTGTTTTGTCAGGGTCTCCTATGGAGCCCAGGCTGACCTTCCAACTCCCAGTCTTGCCTCAGCCCGTCTGTGAGATTGCCACCATGCACCACCACACCTGGTTTCCTCCCTCTCTTCCATGGTGCACAAAATAGCAGTCACACACTCTCCCACTTTCCCTAACGCTAGACAAGTGAGGGTCTGGATAACCAGCTGTGGAAGAGCATTCCTGTCTAGCAGCTAGAGCTGTCAGTCATGAATGTAATACAAAACGTTTTGGTCCACTTTTCTACCTAATTAAGTTATTGGGTTTTATGACTCACAGAAGTTTCTAATTTTCTAAAGTTAAATTGATACATTTTTTCCATTGTAATTCATCCTGTTGCATTTAAAAAAAAAAAAAAACAGGTTTATTGAAACATAATTGCATACCACATAATTCTACTATTTAAAGTTTCTAGTGCAGTCTTTGTAAGACATTTTCACAAGACTGCAGCCATTGCTTATGGTCTAATTTTAGACCATGATTTACCTCACCTAAAAATACCCAAACAAACTTCACTTCATTAAATCATTCTACATTGTCCCCCGGCTTTTCTTCCCTGCCCCCAAGCCCCGAGCAACTTCCACTTCATTTTCTGTGTCTCTAGATTACCTACTGTGGGCACTTCATACAGTTAGCGTCATAACGAGATGGGGTCTGCAGTGCGTGATTTTGGAGCATGCTTTGTGGTGTGAATCTACACCATTTGGTTTTGTTAACAAATAAAATCATGCAGTGTCTACTTACCACATTCTGCTTATCCATTATGGACAGTTGGTTGTTTTTCCTTTGGGCTGTTTTGAATACTGCCACCATGAACATCTTTGTATTTTAACTTTGACGTGCATATTTGTTTTTATTTGTTCTTGCCTATGTACGGAGTATTAGCACCAGTGGGCCTTAACCGTAGCTCTGTGTTACGCTTATTGCTTATTGTTACTGTATTGCCGAGTTCCTTTTATAGTAACGGCACCACTTGGTGTTCCCATCTGTGGAGTGGGCCTTTTGTTTTGCCTACAGCCTCTAACCCTGTTCATCCTTTACTTCATCATCCTAGTGTATATAAACTCGTGTCTTACATTTTATTGCATTTTAAATATTCCCGAACATAAATTAGTTATCATATATGATTTTCAAACATTCTTCCATTCTCTGACTTGTTTTTCACTGCCGTGACAGTTTTGTTTCAAACAGAACATGTTTTATATTGTCCAGCTCATGTGCCTCAACCCTTGTGATGCCATTGTGACCTAATCTAGCTTTCTGCTCTCTTTCTCCCTAGAGAGGGATCTATCTATCTCTCTGTCATTTCCACACCCTAATATTTAGATCTGCAGTCCATTTTGGATTAACCTATGTACGGTTGCGAAGTGTGGCAAATTATTTCACATGTGGACACCACTTGCCTCTGAACTGTTTATTGAAAGAACTATTTCTTCCTTGATTGGTCTTTGGTTGATCATCTTTGCTGCATTAAACCAGCCCTTACCAAATCGTGTCCCCCCCGCTCTGCTCATTCTCATGCTCTAGGTCAGAATTTCTCAGAGAGAACTCAGGTACAACTTTGATCTCACTCCATGCAGCTTTCCTTTAGTCTTTCCTTCCCACTCTGGGAGGAGTAGCCTTTGACTGCACCAAACACTACGAGCCATGTTTCCTTCTGCCAGGACCCGATGTCACCTCTCTCACAGTGCATGAGTTCCTCGGAGGACTGGAGTCCTGTCTTTGGTTGTGTCTGTGTCATTTCTCCCCACCCCCATCCCGCCCCACCTGGGAGCCCTGAAAACAGGATCCAGTCATTTTCTTTATGTTGCTGATGGGACCCTGGCATGACACTGTCTGGATGAGGAGGATTTCGGTGTTCTATGTTTTCCAGCTCCATATGATTAGTTGAAAATACCAATGGACACAAAAGCAATATAGAAGTAGTGTACCCTTGCATTCATAAAGCTTTGAACATAACTTTTTGCTGTATCGATCCAGACCACACACTTGACAGTTAAGGTCCAGCCTCCCCTACAGGCTGGGCTGTTCGTAGGTGGTGAGCTCTAGTGTGGGTCTGTTGGCAGCACCCGTGTCCCCTTGCTCTGCCCACACTCTCATTTCCCTAGGCTTTTCAAGGTTTTGCTGCCTGTTTCCTGCCTCCTGCCTGCAGTCAATGAGAGCTGGAGGTTCTAGCCAGGCACACGTATAGCAGTTCAGCTGCACCCCGTGGCTGTGTCAGATGGCGGCTGGAACAAGCCCAGAGCCATGCTCAGAAATGAATGTTTCGCCTCGAAGAAAATAGGTGGGGGTGGGGACGGTGGGAATCTTTTTTGATTATTGCTGATTGACAGTGAAACCTAGAAATCACAGAGGCTGGAGGGAGCTGTTCTATCTGTCTCTGACATTAATGAGTGTTAGCGTGAGGTAGGAACAGACAGAGAAGGCTGGTACTCTGGCTTGAATCCTCAAATTTGTTGTGAAATGGGAATGTTGGTAGGGGGTCAGAATGGCTGGCTGTGTTGAAGGCAGAGTAGCCAAAGCTGGGAACTGGGAAATGAAGGTGACAGAATGACTTTTTTTTTTTTTTTTTCCCCAAAGGAAATAGACTGTGGAGACTAGCATGCCTTCCTTCTCATAGTTTTTTCACATGGCAATTGCAAAACCAGCTCTAGTCTCTTTCCTTAGTCATATAAGGACATATAATACTGTCACAAGCCCACCTATTGTTTGTTTGTGTTTTGAGACAAGGTTTCTCTATATAGTTGTCCTGGAACTCACTCTGAAAACCAGACTGACCTCGAATTTATGAAGACCCACCTACCTCTGCCTCCCAAGTGCTGGGGTTAAAGGTGTGCACCATGCTGCCCGGCTAGGCTCACCTATGTTTAATTATTTCCCCAAAACCAATTTTCTAATGGCAGGTCATCAGAGCTTACTACAGACACAGTTTGTGATCTACCCTCACCTCCAATAACTCAGGCCCTGTCATGCACACCAAGCAAATACGGCTAGTAACCTGTACCTCCAGTCTCATCAGGGTTTTCTTCTTTCCTCTTCTTTTTGAGCTGAACATGGAAGCCAGAACCTCAAACAGGTTAGGCAGATGCTCTGCCCCCAAGCTACATATCCAGCCCCATATCCTTCATCGTCTAGGACAGTGAGCACCGCACCCAGGAAGCCTTGCTGGGAGTATGTACTTATCCAGAGTAGTTGGCTGGGCCACACCTGGCATCCTTTCTTTAGGAACGGCTTCTCTGAGGAAATTGGATTTTCTCTTTACTTCCTTCATCGGAAAGCCTGCCTTGCCGATCACAGGTGCTGAGTGCAGGCAGATGCATCACCTTGAAAAAAGCCTGGAGGATAAATTTCCCACCAAAAGCCCTGGTCTGGGTGGAGTGGTCCTCCTACCTGAGAGGGGAAAGGCCTCACTGGTGCTGTCTGTCTGCAGTTGCTGTAGTCACAGGCAGGCCAGACTTGGGCCTCACAGCACGGTGTGCTGGGGCAGGCTCTAGGTGTTTTCTCCTCGGGGATCTGGGGATCTGGTACCCTTCTTACAGGTGTGGTCTCGAATGTGTTTTCTTAAATTCTCATGCTGAAATAGTAAGCTGTGATGACCTGCCATTAGGAAACGGGCATTGGGGAGGAAATGAAGTACAGATAGGCTGGAGAGAGCAGGGTGCCTGTGGCAGTATTATGTGTTCTTATATATGTAGGGAAAGAGACTGAAGCTGGCCACGCCACAGCTATATGCAGACACCATGAGAAGACCAACAGTTTCTAGTCAGTTCCCTATCTTAGAGTTTCTATTCTCCAAGTTATGTAAAATAAGTTGTTTGAGCTACTCAGTGTTTGGTTCTGTTATAGCAGCCTGAGCTGACTGTGCCACAGGGCCAGCCAAATTTAGCTTAGAGACTGATGGGTAGATATGGTGCTGCAACTTCCTTGGGAACCCTACTGTATGGAGCTCACCTCCATCTCCCTTTCCTTTGGCTCGATGGCCTACAGAATCCCCACAGGCTCGGTCTGGTCTTCCAGAGCCTCCATCCTCAGCCAGCCCTCCAGTGGGATTCCATCCTTAGATCTATTGACTTCTGGCAAGGGTGTGTCATCTCCCTGTGTGGCTCTGCCACCTGCAAGGCTTTGTTCCTGTGACTAGGGAACAAAAGCATCGTAGTGTAGCCAGCTCTACCCCAGCTCCTGGGGTCACTCACAGCCTCTGGCTTTGCCCGTGACTTGTGGGAAGTGAATAATATGCGGGGGGGGGGGGGGGGGGGGGGGAAGAAGGTAACCGCCTGGTGAAGGAAGCTATCTTTTGGAACTGGTGATTGGAGTGAAGAGGCTCAGCAGAAAGGGGGAAATGTGGGTAAGGCAGAAGTGCCTAGTGATGTCCTGCCTTGGAATGTATGACAGTCCCCATATGTTCTCGGACATGAGAGGCCAGTGCTCCAGAAGGTGGTGGTGACTGTATAACGCCACAGTGATCCATCTTTGCTCACTCAGCAATGAGAGCAGACCTGCAGTGCAGTCAAGCTGGCAGTTGCCTGGTGTTTGGAGCTGTGCATAGGAGAAAGTCACAGTGGTGTTCCTTAAAGCAGCCAAATGATCAGGTCGGTACTGAAGAGGGAGCCTTCACGTTGGCTGGCTTGAAATCGCTTCTCTGCTCATGGAAGCCAGCCACTCACAAACAAACTGTCTCTAGATGACACCACTGTTATTTTTTTCTGTCATCGAAATAGATTGATGTTTACTTGGGTGTGTACCAGATGGAGTAGAGAGTCTGTACAGTGTAGCAGAAACATGTACCTTGTACACCAGAATCCTGTCATGTACAGGACATGTGGGGGCAGAGCCTGGCTGAGGGACCAGCAAATGAGACTGCCACACTTGGCTGCATATTCTCTTTACGAAGAAGGTGCAGAAGGCTGCAGATGAGGTCATCGTGCCCTAGTTATGACTCCACCATAATACTGGAGGGTGGTGTTTGATAGTACAACAAGCTCTAGGGACACTGCTGCTTTGGGCAGGACAGTGTTTCTCGAGGACTCTGGATAAAACACTTGTATGCTGGGAAGCTCTCTTTGTGCCAATTAGAAAATGACTGTCAACCCCAAGCTCTTTACTAAAAATACAATAGGAATTTCTTTTCTTGAAAACATTTTGCATATATATACATATATGTATATACATATATATATGTATATATATGTGTGTGTGTGTATATATGTACACACATACACACACACTTTCTATTAGAGCCAGATGTATATACTCTGAGACTTGAATGCATATTTATGCATTCACGTATACATTTGAGTGTGTGCATGCAAAGAGTTGCTTGGAACGAGAGGATTTTTTTTAAAGGTGGCTATGAAATTTGCATAGGTATAGTCTGTATTAGGTGAATATGAACTGTTGTATTCTGTCCCTACCTTTCTTTTACTGCTTTAATAGAAATTGTTACACAGGCTTTGTATCGTCCAGGCAGGCAGACCTGGGTTCAAGTTCCAAGGCCTTGTCTTGGCAGTGCTATGTCTTTGCAAGTTACTAGTCTGACCTCTATATAGAAATGACAATAAATCATCTACTGTGTGTGTGTGTGCATATATATATATATATATATATATATATATATATATATATTTTCTCCCTTCCCCTCCCTTTGGGAGAATACAGGTGCTGTTTATAAAGTGCTGTCTCCCAGAACATGCTGGAGAAAAGCTGTGAATGTCACATCAAACCGGTCCTAGAGGTCACACAGTTTGCCCTCTCTGGCCATTGTTGGTCTCTCAGATGTCATTTTAAAAAAACATTTAACATCTCTGACTAGGAAGACAGTGCTGTTGAAATGCAGGGACTTCTAAACCGAACTGTTACCGAAGATTTGGGTTTGTGGATGTTGAGCCTGTTCACTTTGCATTTGTGTTTAAACATCCTGGCCATGGCCTTGGGAGCCAGCTGAGCCATCTATAGCTTCTGTAGACGCGTCTTGCCAGCCGCTGAGTTGATGTCCATTTCCTGTAGCATGTGTTGTTCCCAGTCTAGTGCCTTACGCTTGTTTGTTCTTGGTCCTGTGGCCACTTCTATTGAAAGCGATGAAGATGAACCAAGACAACGTAAGTGAGCAAGCATGGAGAAGTGGGAGCCACACTGCAGGAACAACAAGCTGAAAGGTGCCTCAGATGGCTGCTTGAGCCTCAGCTGTCAGAAGATTCTGACAGGAAATGATATGAGTGTCAAATCCAGGAAACCAATTCCTGAGGGTTGATATTCACTGTCTTTAGGTTTTACAATACACTCTCTGGTTGTAAGATTTAGAAAAAACACGTGTTTATGTGCATTTGTATGCATTGCACACGCCTGTGCATGTGCACACGCATACATAACATACATACACATACACACATACATAATATCATATGGGTACCCAAAGAGACCAACAGAGGGCATTGGATATCCTGGAGCTGGAGTTACAGACTCCCCTGATATGCCTGAAATGGGAGCTAGAACTTTGAACTCCTGTCTTAAGGAAATCAGCAAGCATTCTTAACTGCCGAGTCATCTCTCTCGCCCCTGTTTCTTTTTCTTGGAGTTTCTGGTGTCTTACTAAGCAATTTACTGTTGAAGAAGGGAAAGCAGAGCCTTACTTGTCCTCTGAAGGCTGTGATGATCAGTTAGTATCAGTGGCCCTCAGATTTCCTGCCATAGACGGAAGGTGAAAAATAAAATGTCCCATGAATTTGCTCCGAAGCAGGGAAGAAACTTGTAGCAGATTGCTTAAGAGAATCACACTTTTATTTGTGTTTTTAAATCTTTATTTCCATGGGTGACATCCCATTTTTTTTTTCTTTTACCCTGGAGATTCTTAGTCACCGTGTCTTTTATATGAGGTGCTCAAAGGTCCCTCTCTCTCTGCTCCAGCTTTCCTGGACTCATTAGACTGTACCAGTCAGGATCTCTTTCATCACAAGAGGACACTGTGGAGGTGGCTCTCTGGTGATGATGTTTATTTTTCCCAATGGCCACAGAGGCACTCTGAGTTCCTTGAGTCTGTCTTTCACTCAGTGGCTTCATGAGCTTCCATAAACATTTGTTTCATGTGGGTTTTCTGAATGTTAGCTGTGTGAGCTCTGGGCTAGTGATGAGGGAGACATAGAGGGAAATAAACACTCGGCTCCAAGCTCTAAGGAATACCCCGTTTACTGAGAGAGACTGGTGATGGCGAAGGCACAGAAGAGTCTATAGAGGGCTGACCGTGTGGAAAAATGTAGGTCTCCCTTCTCTCTGGGGTCACTGGCTACTGGCCCAAAAGGACAAACGGGGCAGAGTCGATGAACAGAGTTCCGGACGGACAGTGAGTATGAACTGAAAGGACCAGCTTCAGAGATAGGGATCAACTTTATTCGGGGTAAATCAAGGGACGTTTTGGGGAAGGTAGAGGGGATTTCTAGGGTGGGTACATGTTATTGACTAAAAGGTAAGGTACTGAGATGCCTCATTAGTAGGGCGAGGCATTTGAAGAATCCCAGGTGATTGCTGAATGGGCTCTTATCAGGAGAAAGAAAGCGGAGCCTATAATTTCAGCAAGACTATGAGACATTCAGCAGGGTCTAGGGGTTTCAGGCTCTCCAGAGAAGGTCAGAGAAGGAGAAACCCTGCTGGTAAAGGGAGTCATCCATTTTGCCCCGAGCTCATGGCTTTCCATTAATGTCAGACTTCAACCTCAGTTAGCAGGGCTTGACAGAAAAAGAGTGAGAGTCCCTTGATTAGCAGCTTGGACATCCCTGTGTGAAGCTGGAAGGGGTCCTTAGATGAGGTCCATGGCAAACTGCAGCTCCTAAGGGGCATCTAGTTGACCATGGAACAGCCCCCTTGATGGCGAGAAGGCTGGTGAAAAAGTGAGTCAGTGCCAGGGTGGGTGGAGCCTGAGAATAGCGGGGACAAGGAACATTAGCCAGGAAGATGGAAACAGTTGCAGCTGGGCCACGGAGCCTGGAGGATTTAAGTTTTTTGTTACTTTGTTTTTTTGGTTTTTTTTTTTTTTGTTTGTTTGTTTTTTTTTTGTTTTTTTGTTTTTTTGTTTTTTTGTTTTTTTTTTTTGTCAGTAATGTCCTTTGAGTGTTTTTATACAGCGGAATGAAAGAGGTTTGAGGTTTCGAGCAGTGTCTGTTTTCTGCTTGCCAGCTGGGACTTGAGACTGGTTGGAACTCTTACAGCGGCTTCATTCTCTGCAGTGATGAGAGAATGCAGTGAGGCAGAGGTCGGTCTGAGAAAATGTCAGGAGAAACACTGGGTGGCAGCTACATATTTACACATGAGAACTTGGGGGGGGGTAGAATATAGACAGTGGCTCAGGGCAGGGACAGTGTGCCACATCACGGCATCACACATGATGCTGCCGTAGCAGTTGGGATATCAGTGGATCACCATTGAGACACTGCCCGTGCCTCTGCCTAGCAGTCCAGAGCTGGAGGATCTCTGTCTTGGCAGAGCCAGTTGGGAAATTTGCCAGAGCTTCAGTTTGGTTTTTGAGGGTGAGTTTTGATTTGGAAGGAAAAAAAAAAGTTGTTCTTTGTACCTTTACACCCCCCCCCCCATACAGTTTTTATTATATTTCTAAGGTGGGCAGGACTCCTACATTTTTGAAAAATAAGAACTCCAAGGCACTAATTGGTCCTTAGATGCTAAGTCTAAGGAATGCTGTTTCTGTTGGAAGCCGGGTGTAGCTGTGGTGTAATTCACTACCATGTACACTCACATGACTTAGCGTGCCAGGGACTTTGGGTCTCCTGTGGAGCCCTGTTTGTGCAGAACACAAGGGAGTCCGAATACAGAACCAACACTCAGGTCTCTGGCCTTGAGGAAGAAGGTAGTTCAGGATGTTGAAGGTCAAGTATGATAAGGAATGAAAAGTTTCTGTTAGCATTTGGAAATACACCAATTGACCTGAGTTGGCCATCTTCTGCCATGGGCCAGACAGGCGCTCCATTAGGCTACTGTGATCTCTGTTGCAACCACTGGGTTCAGCTATTGTGACACAAAGCAGCCATGGACAATATGTAGATAGATGGTCACTGCTGTAGTCTGGCACACAGTTACGAAAGTACTCGGTGGTCTCATTCAGCCTAGACCGTGGTTTTCCTTGACTTTTACCACTTAGGATGGGAGAGTTAGAATTTATTCAGTACACACATTTTAAATCCCAGATGTAAGTACCAACCCCATCAACAGTTGGTGGAGAGCCCTGGGAGGTTAGGTTAGCCCTGGGAGCTTAGGCTCTCCTGGAGGTTACACACCCAATCAGTAATTGGCTAGCACTTGAATTCACCTCTGATTTCAAAGCCTGGCTCACCATCCTACCTCACTGGCTTGCCACCCAGAGAGGACAGTGGCCTTAGACCTGATCATTCTCAAGAGCTCTGGTTGGCACAAAAGACACAGGCTCACACTGCTGTTTGTTTGCCTTCCCGTGGCCAGCAGTGGAGCTGAGCTTTTCTGCTTCCCCTGCGTCCTCTAAGCGTGTGGGTCTACAAGGCCACACACACCGCCATGCGAATAGGCGCTTCTGCATCCAACAGCACCCGCCATTTACTGTTTGAGTCTTGGGTGATCTTTGGCTTTATTTTTTTTATAAGTATTTATTTTGGAGTATTTCTAGATTTATAGAGAGATTGAAAGAACAGTATAAAGAAGTTCCATATGTCTTACAATCAATCTGTCATTAACACAGAACATTGTGTGATACATTTAATATAATTAGTGAACCAATAATGATAACCTACTAAAGTCTGTGTTTGTGGGGTTTTCCCCCCATCTCTAATTCTCTTTTTCTGGTCCACATTATCATATCACGTTCAGAGATCATGTCTCCATAGATACTTTTTTGTTCCTTTGTTTGGTTTTTGTTTTGTTTTGTTTTCTGAGATAGGTTTTCTTTCTGTATCCCAGACTGTCTTAGAACTCTGCAGACCAGGCTGGCCTCAAATTCAGAGATCAGCCTGCTTCTGCTGAGATTAAAGGCGTCTCCATATAATCTTGACTGTGACAGTTTCTCAGACATTCGTTGTTTCGATGACCCTAGTGATTTGGGTATGATATTTTGTAGAGTGCCTGCTTATTGCAACGTGTCTGATGTTTTTCTCACCATGGGCCAGGACTTAGGAATTTGAGGTGGCTTTTTCATCCCACAGAGCCGTAGGTGTGTACCAACAGTGTAGTTCACCTCTGTTGGTTGATTTTAATCATCCAGCCAAGGTTGTGGCCGTTCACTTTCTCCACGGAATGTACTCTGTCTTCTTCCCTCCCTGTTTCCATCCACCACAAAAAGAACACACTTTATTCTCTGCATGGTCACTGTGCAAAGCCCACCTGTACGGGCTGGAGTGAAGCTCACCACTTCTGAACATGGAGTACCTATATAATTTGTATTTATATACCTATGTGCCTATATAAATCTGTATCTTGATAGTTGCCTTTTTCCCCGTTCATTTATTCCAGTACAGATTTAAGTGTGCATGGACTTTCAGAATTTTCCTTGTGTAACTAGGAGTATTCATGCCTTTGCATGCTCTCTGTGAAACTAAAGACCTGCCTATGTGGGTATGCTGTTTAGGCTCTGTTCTGTTAGGCCAAGTGTACAAAGGGCAGGAAGTTGTTACCTCTGAGACTGAATTCCTTAGTGTAACTGCTAAGCGCATATGTGTTACCCAAAACCTTAAAAACATCCAGGACTTTATACTGCTTAGGGTAGCAATCATTTCTTGCCTTGATGGTGGTGAAACCTCTCTCAGCAAGCCTCAGGGCTTTTGTCTGAAACTGACATTGGAGCAGCGCCACCTTGTGGTAAATATTGAGTGTTCCAGGGACAATTTCTTCTAAATTCTGTAACTCTTAACTGTTCTAGCAGCAAGTTTAAAAAGAAAATTAGTTTTGTTTTTCAAAGGGAGGTCACCATTTTGGTATATATTAATTATATTATTATTACCAAGTTTAGATAAAAGATAGATTAGTCATCATTGTCCTAAAAAGAAAAGAAAGCAACCTGGGCTGGATGGGTGCCCCAGGGATTAACAGTGGTTTCTGCTCATTCACAAAGACACGAATTTGGACACACTCTTGTCTGGCAAGTGCCTGTTAATTCCAGCCCCAACTCTGAGGGACCTAGTGCCCTCTCCTGGCCTCTTCATGAGCCCAGGCATGGGTACCCTGTGCACACATACATACACACCTTGAAAGCATAGATGTAAGGTCAGACATTCTCAACCTGATGGTAATCTCAGCTTTAGTAGGACGATCAGATACATTGTAGCAGCTTTCACTAATAAAAGTCCCACAGGCACCTGGACTGTGGTGTATTCAGGCTAGAAATCCTTCTTTCTGTTGTCTTGAACCCAGAACACTGACAGTCAGCCCTACTGCTGAGGGGTTTGCAGCGGTCTGGGTCACTGCAGGCGATGGCAGTAGGCGTGCTGTTTAGACTCCAAAGTGACTAACAGCTCCTCTCAGAACATCACTGCCTGATGTCTGCAGATGTTTCAGTACGCAGAAGGTGTGTGCTTTTTCAGAGATCTCACAGTCAAGCCTGTTTGTCTGACACAAGCCTAGTCTGCACTTCCGATTATTGACCATATACAGTAAGGTCCTGACTGCAGCGATGGCTTCGTGGTTGAGGCCAGAGTGCTTCCTCAACACACAGCCAACAACAGCACAGCAGTGATCTGCCTTGTACTTTCAAGGACATGGGCAGTGATGCATGGTGGGCAGCCTTGCCACCTGGGTAGGAGCTGGAGGACAAGGAGGAACTTGGAGTTTGAGTCCCTTTTCTTCCACTAATATTTTGAAAGGAAGGCTTGACCTTACCAGGTGGAGAGACAATCTTAAGACAAGCCTTTAATCTCTAAAATGAATCTTACATTGCTTTTCAGTGCATTCTAGTTACAATTTAGAGCATAGGTTCCATAGCATTTAAATCCAGTTTCTGAGTCTTGCATTTATTAATTAATTCAAAAATCATATTTAATATGAATTTCATCCCAAGCTGAGACTCACACAGTTCATGCAGGACCTGCAGGCTGCTCAGTCACTCCATTCACTGCACTTTTTTTAAAGACTAGAATTCTCTAGTAGATATCCTCCCTGGTTCTGGCAGAAGTGACAAGCTTGTTCCTAAATATACCACAGCCGTGTTGCTTCTTTGAGTTTATTTCAGCTCTTCATTTAGTTCTAAGCTCTGCTTAGGTTGTAGGACAGCTGGTAAACTCAACCCAGGAGAGGTGAGATTAGGACTGAAAAATGTGTGTTATTATGTCAGGATTAAAGTTGGCTTCGAGTACAGAGCAGTCAGATACATAACAGTTGAAACAAGACACTTACTGCCCTTCCTTTTTCACAGTCCACATTACTCATAGGTACCGTGGTCACTGGAAGTTGTCCCTCATGGGGGAGGTGCTAGAAGGAGTCGGGCAAAGCGACGCTCCTGTATTGGTATTAAAGAATAGGTGTTCCCTGGGGCTGTGGTGTCATATTATCTCAATTTGGTGGTTTCAGCTTCGGATACCCTATCTCTCTGAGCCGCAGGCAGCCGTCCATAGAGTCCTTGTCGAGGAGAGCTCTTACCTTCTGTAGCTTCCGGTGGGTCTACATGCTTCCTACCGCATTGCTCCGCTCTCTACTTCTGTCTTTATAACCTAGGACAGTCTTATTCCCTCCTTTCTCATACTAGGTTGCATGTATCTGGGACCTGTCTGGATACTTCCAGATGGTTCCTTACCTCAGGGATCTTATCCTAACCCCCGAATCTCTGAAGACCTCTAGAAATCAAGCGTCTCGATCATGGACGTGTCTTATGTTATCACACACTTGTAACACAGCATTACCTGAAGGCCTCGTGAACACTTTAAGTTACTGTGCGGATATGTCCACATCCCTTGCCAAAGGAAAGAGAGAAGAGGAAATGGGGGCGTCTCTCGGCACAGAGCCTCAGGCTCAACAAATGCATTGAAATTGCGTGAAGACAGAGAGCAGTTCTTCATCCCAGTATATTCATACTGTTCCGTTATAGTCGGCTGTACCCCAAAGCCCTGGAAGCCCGTAGTCTTTCTCCCAACCCAGAATTTTGCCTTTTCATAGGTGATGTGTAGAATCATCCAGTACATGGCCTTTTGAGTTCGGCTTCTTGGTTGGGTGCACTTGGGACTCATGCGTGTCATAGTGGGCATCAACAAACTTTTACTACCTGTTTCACAAGTAGTCCTCTGCATGTGCGTGCCATATCTTGACCATTTGCTAGGTGGAAGACACTTGGTAGTTTCCAGTTTGGGGTGGTGATAAATGAAGTTGTTCTAACTGTGCACACACTGGCTTCTGTATATGCACATGTTTCCTTTCTCTTGAGGCTGGACTTTGGGGACCTAGGAGTGGAATTGGCAGGATCATATGATATGTATGATATATTTCGTATGAGAGCATCAACTATTCTTGAAAGCACTTGAACATTTTGTAGTCTCACCAGCAGAACGGGAGCTAGGTTGTTAGGTTGTTCTGCATTGTCAGCAGCTGCCTCTTTTGTGTGGTTGAAGGTGTTTGTGTTCTGCAAGGTCTGTCCACTGTGTGAGAGGGCCTTAGGTATCTTTGATGGTCTCTGTATCCAGCTCAGCTGACAGGGCTTTATTAACTGTTATTGCTGCCTGCCACCATCTTTACAGTTTCAAAGCAGGATTTTGTGTAGCTCAGACAAACTTTGAGCTTACAGTGTAGCCAAGGATGGCCTTGAACTCTCCAGCCTCCTGCCTCTACCTTCAAAGTGCTAGGATCACAGGCTTGGTCTACACAGTGAGTTCGAAGCTAGCCAGAGGTACATAGTGAGACCCTGTTATAAAAACCAACGAACTAACCAACTAACTAAAACAACAACAAAAAGAAAGAGCAGCCAGGTGCCATGTCTGTGCATGCTTCTGATTGCAGCACTTAGGAGGGTCACTGAGAATTGGAGACCTGCTTGGTCTACATAGCCAGGTCCAGACTTCAAGACTCTGCTTCTAAGAAAAGGTGTGTGCTCTGTCACAGTCTTCCTTCTTCCCTTCTTCCTTTGTGACAGGAACTGACAGGGTCTCTCACTGAACCTGGAACTGGGCTGGTCTCTAGTAAGCCCCAGCGCACCTGCTGTGGTTACAGACGCGTACCCATGGGCATACCTGTTTTTATTAATGTGAACGTTGAGATCAGAACACAGGCGCTCATGCTTGCATGCAGCAAGTGTCCTGCCCACTGAGCCATTTCCAACCCTGTCCCGAACCAGTTCCTTAAAGATTGAAACCAAAAACCCCTCAAGACTGAGAGGAGTAGCCCACTGTGGTTTGCCATTTGAATTTGCTACTGAAAAACATTTGCTGTAGAAATAAAGAAGAACACTCTCCCGCCAAGAGACGCCTTAGCCTGCTTGATTTTCTTATCCCGTGCCCATCTTCCAACACTAGGTGAAAACTGAGCCCAGATAAAATTGAGGGGACCTTTGCTGCTATGCAGTAGGTAACCTCAGGTATTCCTCACCCCAATAATTGCGTACCCAGACACACACAGAATTATTTTTAACAGAAACACTCTGAAATGAGGAGTAACCTCCACCCTCCCCTCTTTCACTGCCTGGAGATAAAGCCCAGCTTGCTTTATTTCTATTATTCTCCTTAAAAACATTCCTTATAAGGCAGTTTCTAAGCTGCAGAGTAGCTGTGTGGTGAAAAAGTCCAAAAGAGTAGGAAAGCTGGCCGCTGGGAAGAGTGTATGCGTGCAGAGACAGAATACTGAGCGGGGCAAGGCTGGGCCTTCCGTTTGCACAATATAGCAACCACCAGGGTGGCTTTGCCAAGGCCTTCCAGGCCCTTCTCTGGGATTAAAGCAGCTGAGAGCATCTGCTGTGCTCTGACCACTTGGTGCCTGAAACTTTGTGACTGTATCTTCTGTTTGGCACATTTTTCTTTGTTTCCTTGGATTTTTGAGGGTCCTTTATCAGTTTGAGAGTCCCTTCTTTAGCACATAGAGAGCTGAGGAAAGCAGATTGGTATAGGGAAAGAGGTTTAAAGTTCGCCGGCAGGCGGGGCAAGGGTAGCAGAGGCCTTTAATCCCAGCTCTTGGAAGGCAGAGGCAGGCTGATCTCTGAGTTAGCCTGGAGTACAAAGTGAGTTCCAGAACAGCCCTATGCAGAGAAACCCTATCTTGAAAAGCCAAAATAAATAGATAAATAGAACCCATATGGAATAAGTTTAATTTATGATCAAGGAAAGGCCATTTACCAGATATAATGTGTATATCTGTAATCTTAGCCCTTAGTAGGTGGAGGCAGGAGGATTGTGCTCTTTAAGGTCAGCCTGGGTAAATTGTATATTCTATTATATGGCAGTTTGGGCTACATGTGGCTAGCCTGGGCCAACTGTGACCCAGCTTAAAACAACAACAACAACAACAACAACAACAACAACAACAACAACAACAACAACAACAAAGAAAACACCATTCATTACCTTAAGCTTCTTAATCTGGACCAGGCTGGGCTACAGCCATCAGACCCTTATTAGCCTACAGGAGCAGGGAGGTCACTGTGGTCTTTATGGGTCTCCCTTTGCTACTGAAGCATGGTCTGAGATCCTGAGATCCTCAGACCACACTGTAGCAACACCACTAAAGGTGGATGGACAGCTTCTTGATGTGGTCGTCAGGGATAACCATTCAGGAGTGGCCAGGAAGAGGCATCTGGCCAAGGAGACACATTAGCTCACACTCAGAAAATGACATTCGTGTTTTTCGGAGCTCTTGCCTTAAAACAGAGAAAGCAGAAGTGCAATACTCTTTGGGCACTTGCTTCGAGTCTTCCCTTCTTGGTTTGTGTAAGGGGAAAAGCTGTTTTGTTTTAAAGCCGTCAGTACTTAAGGGGAGGGGAGTGTAGTGTTTTGTTTTAAACAAGCTGGGCGTGGACATGTGCTGGGACTTAAGGGAAATGGGCTTTTCAGTATTAATCTGTGTCCGCAGTTGTCTGGCTGCCGTATTTGGAGTGACTTTTAGCATGGATGGTACCCAGATCATTGTTGCTATGGTTTAGTAGATGGCCATTCAGGGTGAAGACCAGCGAGGGTGACCGCACTAGTATGGCCTCGGTTGTCCTCACTTTGCAGCTGCAGCCTACTTGGCTGACACATTCCTGACTGAATGCTCTTTGTCGTAGTACACGCTTATTTTCTTTCTGGAGGTATTTATTCCTCCCTGTATGACCTTAGTCCTTTTAAATGAGTTGTGGGGCAGGGCCTTTAGTCGATAGAATCCATCTGGGGCCCCCCATATCCTTACTTACATATGGCTGTGTGCTGAGGGTCTACACTACTGATGCACATTCAGGCTGTGCTACAGTGTGATGGTCGGGACTGCTAGCTACGGTACTTGGTAGGTCTGAGCTTCCTCAGAGACGTGCCATCTACATTGCATCCTGCCTGTGTCCACAGTCTCTGTCCGTTTTACCACAGCAGAGTAAAGTGTAGGTGGTATGTATCTCTTTGGCACATTAGTATGCACATAACATTCTTTTATCCTAGTTTTTCATTTTAACACTACACGTCTCGGGGGCTTTGAATTCATTCTTCCCAGAAATAAACTTATCTGCCAGGATCAGGGAAGAAATATTCCTGGCTCAGGAAAAGGCCTAACCTGGCCTCACCGAGCCCTCTCTCTGACTGGTCTGTGACTCTGAGGCTCTGTGACCCCTTAGCTTTCTGTTCTGCTTCGTCCTCTGCTCCGTGAGTTCTCTTCCCTACCTCAGAAAGAAGTCTGGTTCTCACCTGTAGCCAGCTTTTTTCCTCGCCGATTCTGTTTAATCCCTTTACTGCGACTTTAATGGTGTTTCCGAGGGAGAGAGGGCAAACGAGCCTTCATCTGCTTTGCTTGATATAAAGTGTGCACGAATTCTCTAACGATCAACTGGGGCAAGAATAAAACCTCTCTGCCTATAAATGTATCTTGTTTTACAGCGTCGGCGGTTCAGCTGTTCGTGAAAAGCAATTTAAATAAAAGGGTCGTGCTGGAGAACAGTTGTTTATATTCGTTCTAATATTTCTGCTGCTAGTAAAAGTTAGGGGGCATCAGGGACACGCAGGATGAATAAAAGCTTTGCTACCTGCACTGAATTCCCTGTTCTCGCTCTAGAATTCCCAGTGGAGTTTCAAATCCTGGGCTTCAGAACTGCACAGGCAGCTGTGTGAGTTCCTCAGTGCTTGGAGCAAATTGTTGGGTTTAACTTGAACCTCAGTTTCCTGACCTAAAAATGGTGAACATTCTTCTTTTCTCCCCAGGTTACTAGTTCTTCCCACATCTTGAATGCATAGATGTGTGCTTAGTGGGTGATGAAAGGCTTACCTCACTGTATTCTAGGTCTTCTTTCATATTCAGCATTATTGTTGTTTATGCTTGGAAACCAAATTGGTCTGCTCCATGTCCTCATGAATTTTGCCCCCATTGTAAGAGCCTTGTCAGTCTGTCTGTCTCCTAACCCCGGGAGCATACTGAGACTGGAATAAAAGGGAAATGAGAAAGGAGGTGATTGAACGGTGATTGACCCTAGATGTGTCCAGATCTTCTTTTTAACATCTTGATTCCTTCGTATTGGCAAGCAGGAACTTGTAAGCAAGACTTTGAAGGAGGGATTGACCTGGGCTGTGCATGTGATAGACGGGTGAGTGGTCTAGTAAGGTGTGTCCTTGAGCTCTTTTTACTTTGTGTTTGCAGATAGCCTCACTAAGTTACCCAGGCTGTCCAGGAAGTTCCTCTGTTGGCCTTGAACCTGCTATCCTGGCTTTGCTTCTCCAGTAGTTGAGTTGAGATGACTGGACTGCTGCTCCAGGCCTGGATCCATTGCATATGGGTGTGGCTTAAACTGATGGGGGTGGCTTCTGAAGGTTCTGAGTGACAGAAGGCTCCTTGTGCCCACCTTTCACAGTAACCACTTGCTATGCCTGGGGAGTGATCTACATTTTAAGAAAGTGCCGAACTGTTAAGAGAGGGTGTTTTTGAGGGGATATTGGGTAAATTCCTTGAAGCCTGGAACTAGATCATTGGATTTGTTGCTGTTGAGCTTGGATGAGTTCTGGGTAGCAGGGCAGGGTATCTATCTGGAGCAGTGAGTGGGTAAGGCTGAAGCTGTAACAGCTACATATCATCAGACAGTTGTAATCAGAGGCTTTGCTGCCTCTTTGCCCTTTAACTGTAAGAGACAAGATAGCTGCACTCCGAGTTGCTGTTGTAAGGAGCTGGGGAAAACCCAAAGCCTGAATAGTTTTTAGCTCGCATGTGCCCAGCTCTGTTTCTTTGTCCTGTTCTGGCCACCTTGCTGTTTCTGTTCTTCTGTCAAATGCTTTAGCCTTTTTGTTTTCCCTCTTATGCATCTTGAGTGTGGACATATTAGACACGATCTGGATGCTGTTGTACAGGCATCAGTCCCCACTTAGACTGTGAACATGGTTCTCCATTTCTGTAACCATTATAATAAAATTCAAAAAAGTCTTCTGATAGAGTTAGATCATTTTTTAAAGCAACCATGTACTTAAATACTTAGTCATTTGTAATCGTGTGTTCTAAGGTTTGAATAGCATCCTTTTCCAAATAGAAGCTCCTCTGATAACACAGCCTGTTTTAGATACAGCGCATTACCGCTGGCTAGAATTAGATTATTTTTCTAGGCATATAGATGATTTTACAGTAAACCTTTAGATGGCAGCATCTCTCACCATAAGCCATATTTCGAGCAAGCTCTTTCAGACATGTGAGATGTATAGACAGGAGGTTGTTCAGAGTCTGTCTGTATCACCCTTTCACAGGATGTGAGGATGAAGCAAGGGGGGGGGGGCGGCGGCACTGGCCTAGGCTGGTTAGAGGACGGGCATTGTAGCTTGTCTGGAGCGGTGTTCACCACCCTTTCTCTGTGACCTTGTGCAAGCTGTAACAAGGTCAAACAGGTGATTCTGAACCAAAATGCTATTTAGGTGGTGCAAATAGGCATTCTTTTTACTTTTCTGTATGTCTAGTCCACAGACCAAGCAATTTACCTATACAGATATGTGCAGAACTGTCGTTTTTTAGCATGTGCGCAGATGTGTTATGAATGATTGCTGGATTCTAATTTTAGAACATCTTGTTACCCATCAAAGAATCCCATTACTCATTACCCAAAAAGCTGGCATATCTTTAGCCCTGGCAACCATTCAAACCTTTGGTTTCTGTAGGTTCACCTACATTGGAGATTACATGTTGAAAGGAATCATGTAAGATATAGCCTTAACATATTTAAAGTTCATTCATGTTGCAGCATGAATAGATGCTTCATCTCTTCTCCTTTCCTAGTATTCCAGTATTCTGTGTTATCTGTTGATGGGCCTCTGGTTATAGCAATCATGCTTCTGTGAACACAGTCTACTAGTTTCTATGTGGACTTATATCCACATGTGTGTAGAACTGCAGGACCACATGATAACTCTGTTGAACAACTGCTAAGCTGTTTTCCAGAGTGCCTGCATCTTTGTCTCCAGCAGCAGGGAATGGGAGTTCCATTCAGTCTCATTAAGAATTCCAAGAGCTTTCTCTGGAGGGGGGAAAAAAACATAAAATTATAAAGAATCCTAATGGTATGGTGGTACATACCTATAATCACTCCAGAGACTGAGGCAGGAGGATGGATGTCAGTTAGGCCTGCCTGACTCAAAAATAAAATGAAAATGCCAGCTTTTTCTGATAAGTTTTGGTTGGGGGAAGGGAATAAGACTCTCAGTATTCCTAGTTCCCAGATCTGTGCTGGACTGTTGGCCACACCCACTTGAGGGCAGCTGCTTCAGCTGCCAAGAAAGCAGCCATGCGTCATCAGCCCGATAAGAGGCCTGCATTCAGTGGCTGCTCGGCATGTTGATACTGAGGCCAGCTGTTTGTAATTCACAACTCCTGGCTTGGAGATACCAAGCAACCAAAGCATCTGTATCCCAGGGAGAGGAAAATGGCATCTCAGTAGAACAGCAGCCCTTACCACTGTGTAGATCTGAACATGTCAAAATCACCTATTTGTCACACAGTAAGGACAACCATGGAAACTGCAGCGAAGGAGAGTGGCTTCAGTTTCAGTCAGAATTTATGTTCTCCAAATGGAGCTCACCCTGTTTTCCTCTGGCAGACTAGACTGGACATTCTTGTGTCTGCTCTGAACTGACAGCAGCCTGTGTGTTCAAGGGAGGAAGGTGTGTTTGGGTCCTGGTAAGGGCACACACTGTATGTTCTGAAGCTCTGTTTGCATCTGGAAAAAATTAGCTACAGTCAGATCTTTCCCTCTGCAGGTCCTGTCAGGAAGCCCAAGTATGTGGAAAGCCCCAGGGTGCCAGGAGATCCAGTTTTGATCCCGTTCAGAGACGGCTCCAAGCCCTCAGAGCCCAGTGAGACTGGTAAGAGTACCTTTTCCACCATGTCTGCCTCTTTCCCTTAAGACTGTGCATAGTAAGTAGCATTCTCCATTTCTGAAAGAAACCTGAGAGTCTCTTGCAAGAATGCTTCGCTGAACCAAATGTATTTGGGAAGTTTTTTCCCCTTGGGCAGTTGACAGAGATTTGTTTAGCTAATGTGAATTCTTGAAATTGTGTACAAGTGGCAGGAATAGTTGAGTTGGGTGTATTTGGATTGTTTAAGGGTTGGGTCTTGTGTCCTCTGGATTCTGACCTTGCTGGGTTCGGGAGACATGCAAAGCCAGTTGACTTTGGTTTTTTGTTTTTGTTTTATATAAACACATTGCTCTTCCAGAATATTTAAGAGCAGGCTTTGGCTGAGAATCTGAGACTTTCACTAGACAAACTCACTTAAGAACACATGGTGACTTTGGAAAGCTTTTTAAAAGTTAAACATCTGTGATTTTCTTTGGGGGGCGGGGGGGATTGGATTAGGGACAAAGAAATGAAAATCCAAACTGATTGAAGCTTCTTTTTCTTTTTGCCATAAAATTAATGTATCACACCCCATACCCACTTCTAAGTCAAAAAGTATAACATATGTCAATGCTTGTAGTGTTTAAAAGACTCACTAATAGTTTGCTTTTGTTGTTTGTTTGTTTGTTTGTTTGTTGAGACAGGGTTTCTTTATATAGCCTTGGCTGTTCTGGAACTCACTCTGTAAACCAGGCTGGCTTCGAACTTATAGAGATCCACCTACTTCTGTCTCCCAAGTGCTGGGATCAAAGGTGTGCACCACCACCACTGCCTGGATAGTTTCTTTATTTTTAATCGACCCAAGAATTTACTTGTTTGCTCTTGTCTAGGATTTGATTGGTCCACAGAATGTTCTAAACCCGTAGTGTGTTTCCTTCCACAAACATGAGAGTAAAACTCTTAGCCTCTAAAAGCTCGGTTTGTCCTCTGTGTGAACACAAGCGTCTAATAACTTGTAACACTGAGAGATGCTCACCCATGGAGAGAACACTCAGCCAGATTTCTACTGTGGAATGCCTGCAGCCAGCCCTCATCTGCCTCCCTTGTGGTGGGGATGGAGACCCCTTCCTTCTATAACCACTGTGTGCGTTCTGTGTCTGATGAGGCACGGGAGGAGGTAGGGTATGGTTGGACAGTAGAGTGCATAATGCTGAACATATACCTGGAAATGAACCCCAGAAGCTGGGATAGGTAAAAGGGAGATGGTACAGGATGGACAGGAACTGGATGCTGATGTCGGCATGAGGAGGCCATCCTGTTCTTTGGGTCCAGGTACCATTTCTGTAGTAGAAGGAGCTTGCATTGAAGATTTGTGACTAGGGAAACAAAGCAGTTGGTGTATGTGTTGAAGGTAGAGGGTTCATGTTAGTGACCCCTTAGGTCAGATGGCTGTGAGGGCTCGGGGATACCACTGAACTGGCCACTCCATGAATAGAAAGGATGGTTTATTGGGGATCAAACTAAGACTATCTCTGGCAGGTGGAGAGGCACAGAGAGAAGAGTCAAATGGCACAGAAGCAAGCAGATCTTGTATGACAGTCATCAGGGTGGCGTCTTTGAGCTGACACTGGCTGTTCAATTGATTGATAGCTAGATGCCCCTGCCCCTTTGGGGTAAATTAAAGGAACTTCCTGGTAAATACCCCTCCCCTTTAGACCTCTGTCTACCTAATAAAAAATCCTTCTATTTACCTGGCCAAAGTCCTGTTTAGAACTTGTCACCAGCACTGCCATTTTGGGGGGCCACTTTGGACCTAACAGAGCCTGTGACATATATAGCAAGACTTCCCCACATTGTTTTTCTCCTATGTGTTGAAGGGAAAACAGAAATATTCTTCAAATGTGAGTACTGGTCATCATACTCAATTCAGATTAATTCTGTCACCCTATACCAGAATCTCTACTGACCAAAGGCTTTGTAGTCCTGGCTTGATTAAAGTCCTGGAGTTTTGACTGTGTTAGGTGGATACCATCAGGAGGATTCATGGGGTTCTATGTTGGATTCTTCTGATGTGAAACAAGGAGACAGACTTAGAATTTTTATTGGACTAAGAAAAGTGGTTACAAATAATTCTCATTGTCAACTTTTCTCCTCTGGCTTGAGGCAGATTTGGATGCCTTTCCTGGCAGGAGGAGGTGTGTGTATACTTGACTCTGGGCCAAGCTAAACTCACGAGCAGCCATTGGTCTTGCTAGAGTGGCCAAAACTTGCATGTGTGCTCATTCCTAAGATCCCAGCTGTCTGATTCAGCTTCCTCAGACCCCATTAGGACCCAAATCACAGTCTGGATAGGTTGCAGATGAGAGCCCAAGAAATAAGGTGTGTTCCTCTTTGTGGGTGTGAGACAGTGGTATGGTTCGTGTTTCTGGGTACATATTTATATGTAGAGATAGCCACGATGTGGCACAAACCCCAGCACTTACTCTGTTGGCTGATGGCAAGGCAGTTGCCTAATGAAATTGAATTTGACAATTAACCAAGGGTGGCGAGATTTGTAATCCTCCTGGAATCTTTTAAGTTTCAAGGGAGTTAATTAAGACTGCCATATCAAAGTGTAAGTGTTACATCCAGATCATTGAACCTAAAGTGGACACTTATGCTGAGTGGAACCAACCAAGCTTTGAATAATAAGCCTAGCATGTACAGAAGCATGATGGGTAAACTCTAATTCCCAGAGTTTAATATCAGCATCGTCACTCAAGTTCCACTTGAAAGTTTGACCTTCCTGCCTCCCATGCTTCCTTGGGGCGCCCCTATTTATGTCTGTGACCCTCCGGCTGCTATCAGTAGTAACATGGCAGTATCCAGCAGATTAACAGTCGATTGAGCACAGCTCCTCCTGAGATGCCTTGGAAATTTTACATAGACTTGTGCAGTATCAGTTTATTACTTTTTCTTTTTTCTTTTTTCCCCTGAGACAGGGTTTCACTGTGTAATCCTGGCTGTCCTGGAACTCACTCTGTAGACCAGGCTGGCCTCGAACTCAGAAATCCCCCTGCCTCTGCCTCCCAAGAGCTGGGATTAAAGGCGTGCGCCACCACTGCCCGGCATATCAGTTTATTCCAAATGTCTGAGCTACACTCTCCTAGACACCTTGTTTTGTTTTAATGGCCACACAACTCTATTAATTCTTGTTTTTTTTCTTCCCACTGTTTGGAATTTAAGTCAAAAGAAAAATAAGACCAATGAGCATATACATTTTGTTTATTAAAATAAACAAAACTGGGGAAGTAGGTTCAACCAGATGAACGTTTGATAAGCAAAGAGCTGGATTATTAAAGTTTACACAAGCCTGTAAACATCTGTGAGGAAAGTCGTACTATATATTTTTTTAATATTTTGAAATATGTTTGAAACACACACTTTTTTTTTTTTTACTCTGGCAAAAACAGTGACTTAATGGATGGAGGAAACAATACTTCTCTCATTCCTCCCCTACCTCCTCTGTCAAATGGTCCTCATAACCTATGCACCAAGTAGAACAGGCCCTTTATTTGTAAGCATCCTGTCATTAAAACTCAGCTCAGCTCGTCCCTCCCCGAGCCCCACAAACAATACCTCTTCCTCTATAGGGGAAGGAAACTCAGGGGAATCACAGGGGATTACTAAACTGCAATAAATCGCTTTATTTCTTTGGATTAGGAACATCCATATTTCACTTAGGGTTGCTTTACTAAATCATTTAGCAAGGCATGCTGAGATAGGGAGGCGTGAGAAAGCTCCTAATGAGTCGTTGCTCTGTGATCCATCTCAAGATAGGACGAACCCTCTTCCTCAGCAGTTTGGTTTGCAGAGAAGAGTAACACACATACTAGATGTGTGGTCGGTGCATGACTGTAATGTAAGCGTCCTGTAGGGAGGAAGTTTAAGGCTAGCCCTTAAACCCATAGTGAGTTACAAGCCAGCCCAGGCTGCATACTAAGACCTTGTCTTAAAAGCCAAGACAAACCAAGAATAAAACAACATGAAGTAGCAGTTTAATTAAGCAAAAAACTATCCTATGAAGAGTAGAGGGCGTCTTCTGAGATTAATGTGTATGGTCGTATTTTATTGATTCCTTTATTTTTTTAAATTATTTTTACATTCGAAATGATGTAGAGAGGAAAAGAGACCTGAAGAATAATGGCATCTGTCTGTTCCCTACCTAGTTTTAGAAATTAAAAAAAAAATCACTGTATTTCCCCTATTTATAGTCTCCTTCCTTTCCCAAGAAAGTAACCCCCAGCCTGATGTGTCTTTAATTTTCAGTGTTGTAGACGCCAGTGCACCTGTTCTAATGGTTGGTTGAGACTTTGGTGGAAGTGTTGAAGTGGACATGCCTAGCACATGCCTAGCACATGCCCAGAGGAAGAAGGACTGGGAGTAGAGGAGCTGTTGATTTTGTTTCCTTCAGTAGATTTTCACTTGTGAAAGCCCTTTGCTAGGTGCTGTTTGAAATGAGTTACCAAGTATGCATGGGGTCCTCTCTTCGTTGAGCTTTGGTGTCTAGTAGGGGATTAAAGACCTGTGCACAAAGCGACTGTAATTCAGAGAAGGAATGGTACTGAATACAAACTGTGGTGAACTGCTAGTTCAGCAGGTCAAGATGCTGAGCACAGGGAAGGCTTAACTGATGCTCTGTGCTTTAGAATTTACCTGGTAGTCTAGCTAGGCTCCTGTGTCAGAAACACTACTTACCTCAGTAGTTTATCCAAAACAGAAACTGAGTTTTTTTTTTTTTTTTTCCCTACAGTTTTTGAGGCCTGGAAGGTAAAGGCTTACAGATTTCTTTTCCAAAGAGGCTCCTTTCTGGCTCTCAGGTAGCCATCTTTTTGCTATGACCTCATGATGCAGAGATGGATCACTGGGTCCTTCTTTCATATGCAACATGGATCTCATTGTGGAGGGCTGTGCATTGCTGGACCCCTCATCATCTCCCAAAGGCCCCATATTCTATCACACTGAGGGTTAGGAATGGGAGGGAGACTTACAAACATTCAAGCCATAGCATCAGGCAAGAGAACAGCTGGAAAGAGCAGGTTGTGGCTAGCATGGGGGAGAGTGTTGAGAAAATGGTTTCCAGAGTGAAAGGGGTAAATATAGTCTGTAGAGCAGTGTCAGGAGACAGGGGATGGGTGAAGGCCCTGAGAGGAAGAGACCGATGACCCCTAATCTGTGGAGGTGACTGCCGTGGATGAGGGGCCTCAACTGTTTGATGCAGCTTGTTTTAGAGAGGTTGTCCCTTGGGGATAGCAGAAAAGCTAATAAGTCAAAGTGCTGAACTTTGAGTGGGAAAATCATAGAGGGCCCCAAGCTATAAACTCAGCAGATAAATTGGGGACCCATAGTGGGCTCTAAGCTCCAAGCTCAGCAGATAAACCAGGGACCCTTTGTCTTAGAAGCCAAATGAAGTGAGTTAGATAGAAGGAGAAAGATCATTCTATTTCGAGAAGACACTGCTGAGCAGCCTTGGGGTTTTGTTAAGACACTGTAACAGGGGTGGAGAGATGGCTCAGAGGTTAAGAGCACTGACTGCCCTTCCAAAGGTCCTGAGTTCAATTCCCAATAACCATATGGTGGCTCACAACCATCTGTAATGAGATCTGATGCCCTCTTCTGGAGTGTCTGAAGACAGCTACAGTGTACTCACAAATATAAAATAAATAATTCTTTTTTTTTTTTTTTTAAAGATACTGTAACAGGGAGAGAGGATGCTCGGGGAGCGGGCATGAGAAACCATGCTTTCTCTCTCCATGTACCTCGTGGTGGTTACGACTCTCCACCTTGCAGGACATAGTGTGCAAAGTTAATAGAAATGGAGGTACGCCATCAAGATGCAGTTAGTAGGGCTATTTCAGGAGCGTACTGGAGGTGAATGAATGAAGTTACAGGTAAGTGGAGAAGGAAGCATTGGTGAAGGCAGCTGCCTTTTTACCCTCAGGAAGTTGAGAAAATGAAGGTGCATGAGGGGCATGGCTATAGGGTTTTTTGTTTTGTTTTGTTTTTTAATTTCTAAGAAAAGGGCTTTTCTTGAATGTAGTGGTCAACTTCATACAGGTTCTCATAATGCGGGCTGAGGACCTAAAGTGTCTCTCAGTTCCTGTCTGTGTTTATTAGGTCAAACTTTTTTTTTCCTTAAGTAGATACTTACTCCTGGACAGTTCTACACATGCATATGATAAATTTTCATCATTTTCACTTCATTACCATTTTTTGAGCCTACCTCCTGCTATAAAACTCTAAGAAGTCCCCTCCTGCTTTTGTATGGTGTGTATTTGCAGTCACCTGAGAAGGAAGTCTCAATTGAGGAGCTGCCCAGATCAGATTGGCCCACGGGCCTCTCTGTCTTGATTGTTCATCAACATAGGATTGCCTAGCCCACTTTGGGTGGTGTCCCTACGCAGGTGGTCCTGGGCTGTGTGTAAGAAAGCCAGCTAAGCACGAGCCAGTGAGTAGTGTTCCCTGTCATTTCTGCTTTGAGTTCCTGTTCTGGCTTCCCTCCACCCGCGCTGTCTGATAGCTGTCTTCCCGTAAAGTGTTTTGCCATCATTTGAATTGCAAGCCAGACTAGCAGCTTTTCAAATGAAACATTACATTTATTGGAGTACTTGGCTGTAACCCGAAGGACAACATAAACCCTTCCCTCCACTGAGTTGCTTTTGTTCAGTACTGTGTCACAGCCACAGTGACACAGAAAACCAGAACAGTGGTGCTGGGAACTCTCTGTAACAACTCTCTGTAACTATTCCTCAGTAGAACTTCAACACTGCTTGTCAGAGCAGGATATTGCCTCTTGAGCATCCTGATACCCTTCAGTGCTTCGTGCTTGCCACAGGACTGAACATTCACTCAAGCATTCCCCCGATAAGACACTGAAAATAATTAGTGTTATTAAGTCCCAACCCTTGAGTACCTATCTTCTTAGTATTCTGGATGGTGAAGTAGGAGGTCTGCACAAGGCATTTCTCCACCCGCGCTGTCTGATAGCTGTCTTCCCGTAAAGTGTTTTGCCATCATTTGAATTGCAAGCCAGACTAGCAGCTTTTCAAATGAAACATTACATTTATTGGAAATAATGATTGGCAAACTATGGTTGTTCACAGTTGCGCATTTATCACACACTTTATTCCAAAGGGATGAAATGAGCAGGAAATGAGCCTGTCACTTCAATTAAAGAAACAAACGAAACAACAGAAAGACACCTCACGCATCAGTCATCATTCTGAAGCTCGGCCTTTTAAATGAAAGTTAGTTTTTTTTGGGGAACTTGGCTCTTGTCACATTGCACTTGGTAGCTTCTCGGGATTTTTCAGTTAAGAGCTCATGTAATATTAATGATTACGATGGTATGATATTGTGTAATAAAATGTGCCAACATTTTTAAGGTTTGCAAAACCAGCATTTTCCCAGTTGACCCAATCTATGATGTTACAAAAATCTCGCATGGGTAAATGATCCTTTTAAAGCAGGAGCAGGCTGCGGGGTAGCTCTCTGGTAGAGTGCCAGCCCATTTAGTTTGCACAGTGCCTTGGGTTAATTCTCCAACACAAAACAGAACAAAAACCATAAAACAGATCATTGGATTTTACAGGACCAGAGTACAGACAGTTAATTGGTACCCATTAAAGTCTGCGCTGGGATTTACCTTTAAGAAATTGCTCTTTGTCAGGCATTGGTGACAAAGAGAATAGCCACACTTAGTTTAAAAGGGTCTTCTGTTTCTGAGGTTATAGCTCTACAGGACTCCATCCCAGGGCTGGCTGCTGCAGCTCAGCAGGACAGAGAGTCCTCGGTTCTGTGTTCATTCCCCAGCACTGACAGAGCCAGAAACATAGCAGGTTGAATGAGGGGGTGAACGAAGGCAAAACATGGAGGTGAATGAGTTGACGAGTTGACAAGCGTAAAGCTCCCGTGTGTGTAGCTATGCATTAATGTTATGGCCTAAAAACAGTGAATTAGCACATAGATGATCTGTTCACAAAAGACTGACTGTGGGAAGTAAGGAGGGACTCGCAGTGGCTCAAGAGAATTAGCCAGAAAAAAATTGAAAATGTAACCCAGCCATAGTGGTGCACATCTTTAATCCCAGCACTCAGAAGGCAGCAGCGGGCAGATCACTGATTTCAAGGCTAGCTTGGTTTACAGAGTGAGTTCCAGTACAGCCAGGGCTACACAGAGAAACGCTGTCTCAAAAACCAAAGCAAACAAACAAACAAAAACCAAGAGCAAACAAAAAAAGAAGTTGAAATGCTTGTAGTAGCAGTCAAAGAGGACAAGAAGTTAAGCAAGATGTAGACCGTGGGTAGAAGTGCCAGAGATTAGGAAAAGGGCCTGATGTCTGGTCCAGGGCCCATCTCACTTAACACAGTTGATCAGCAGATATCCTAGGAACTTTGTATGCTTCAGTTGTTCAAGGTCACATAGCTAGTGAGTAACCAGGAGTTGTCCGCAATAGCCAGTGCCCTGTAGAGAACAAAGATGAGAAAGAGGCTTGCTTCTCTATGTACTGAGCACCAAGAACCGTGGAGGAGCCCCAGAACAGAGAGGGCTTAGATATGTAACTTAACAATGGACCTCAAAAGTCTGGGAAACAGAAACAAAGCCAACCCAAACCCAGTAGACAGGAAGGAATAATAGAAACCAATGCAACAGAGGCCTGAAAGACAACACCAGGACTCATGAAACAAGGAGTTGGTTCTTGAAAAGACAAACAAGACTGACAATCTTAGCTGGATTAACCAAAAGATGGAGAGAGAAGAACTCCGTTAGCAATGAGGCTACAGTCCAGCAGGCATCTAACAGTGTCTGCTTTAAGGAGAGGGGGAAGATTATCTAGGAAATGAACCAGTGAGTGCGGGTCTTAGTGAGAACGTTTGGTGTGCACAGTAAAACGGAGAGGTTTTCCTGGAATAGTGAGTTTAGAAGAAGCTATCTGGACCGTGAAAATGATAACCAATTATATTGGGGGGGCGGGGGGGGGAGAGAAATATAAGCACATTTGAAAATACACGTGAATGTGGGAAACCAAAAACTCAAACAAACGCTAGCCGAGAAGTGCAGCCTGGCTGGAAAAGCTGGTGGGGTGCTAACCATCCTGTGGTTTGGAAGGTATTTCTTACATGTTGCTGGTTTTGAGGTTCACATCCTACAGGAAGTGGGTATGGCCACGTCAGCAATCAGGAACTTGAAGTTCTGAGAGAAAGTCATTACCAGAAGAGGTGTCTAATAATAGCCTTGGTACAGAGGAATTATCTGACTCCCGAGATGGCAGGGAGGGAAGGAAAAGGACTGTGAAGGACACCAAAGATTTGACCTGATGGTGGCCGTCAGAGAGAGTCAGCGCAGGGACTGTTCTTTGATGTTTGCTTCAATGCGTGGTACTCTGTGTGTCGATTGCTAAGAGACACAGAAGGGAAGAGATCCGTGATCTTCTTTTTTCACTCTCCTCATGGGCTAACCTTCCACAGTGGTGCCTTACTGAGGGTTCCGTGAGGGTGTTATTGATGAGAGGAGAGCATCGCTGTCCATTTACTTAGTGCGGTTATCTGAAGCCAGCTGTTCTCTCAGTTCTACATCCGTGTATCATCCATTCTTTGCATATTTAAATCCGGGACACATGAGATGAAAGTAGGTATTTTCCCCCTCTGGTCCTTATTCCACAGATATTGGGTAAAGTATCCCCATGATTGATGAAGGAGCTAATATTAGCTGTATGAATGAGAACCGACTCTTTGTCCTGAAACATCCAGTAGAATGCAGTTTGGAGCTCTCTGGAACACAAAGCAGCTTCAAGGAAAATCCTAACCGTAGCAACACAGTGGAGCAGCACAGTGTGGGCTTCCAGACTCCTCTGCTCTCCCAGACTGCACTGTTATTCTTCACTCGGGGGTAACTCTGCCAGAGTAGAAGACCAGGTAAAGAGGATGCTGTGAGCTAGGCCAGAGAGGAACGGCTTAGTGAGCATCAAGGAGCTCAGTCTGAAGTGGACCTTCTAAGGAGATGGTCACTCACATGAAATTTAGAAAAATTAGTGTCCCCGTACCTCAAAGAAATAAATAAAACAGTTGGGAAGCCTCTGGAGGAAATGAAGTTCTGGTGATGTTATGGATGCAAAATGACGTAAAGAATGCGTGTCTTGGAAGAGGAGGAGTATGGAGAAGAAAAGGAGAGGAGGAGCTAGGTGATGAGAGAGAGAGAGAGAGAGAGAGAGAGAGAGAGAGAGAGAGAGAGAGCGAGAGAGAGCGGAGGGAGAGTGGGAGAGAGGGAAGGAGGGGGGCATGGAGGCGGATGTTCGAGTGTCTCCACCAGTCAAAGATAGTTGCTATATCTAGGTTGGGTATTGGGTTACACTTCTGATTGTATGGGCATCTTGTTATTGAGCATTACCAAACTTATAAAGCCTTTGATTAACATTTAAAAAATTATATAAAAGCAAAAGGGAGAAGGGGAGATGGAATAGGGGTTTTCTAGGGAGGGGGAATAGGGAAAGGGGATAGCATCTGAAATGTAAATAAAATATCCAATAAAAATTAAAAAAAAAAAAAAAGAATGAGTGTCTCTTCATCTTCAGCCCTAGTAGAGTTTTAGAACTTTGGTAATAGTTACACCGAGGTTGAACAGGGAACATGAATTTCAATATGTCTTTTCAACTCAGCCATTAAGCTTGGAGTTCCACAGTTCTCCAATTCATTTGAACATGGAGATTGAATGAGTAGTTTTGTAGTGTTTTGTTTTTGACAAATGTCTTGCTGTGAAGCCCTAGCTGTCCTGCATTTCCTATGTAGCCGAGGCTGGTTTCAATCCTACAACAACAGTCCTTTTCCTTCAGTTTAAGTACTGAGATTATATGCCTGCCCGACTTGTTGTTTTTAGATTTTTGTGGATTTCTCTTTTCTTGCATGAAAACTTGGGGTATCTATCTGCAGGTTCAGTGTAGAGGTTGCAGTGACTGTGCCAAGGAACAGTAATGTCCCTCTTCCATATACAGATCCTGCACAGGATCTAGAACTTTCAAATGAGTCCCAAGTGAGCCATAGGCTATGTTTGTCAACAGGGTAAATTTTGTAGCAGCCAAGCATGCATGTATAGCTGCTTTTGCCTCTATACCAGCTGCCAACAGGGTGGAGTTTCTGGCTTTTTCCCCAGAGTGTTTCAGGTTGAACCAGAAGCTAGACTTTCTGGGGCTGGGACATAGTCACAGTGGTGCAGCAGTGTGGAGATTGTTTTGGAAAGAAAGAGAGGTGTGGAGTAGAGAAGCTGCTGAGGTCTGCCCCTGCACCCATTTATTTCTCTTTCTATCTTCATCTCGTCCCCAGTCATCTTGCCACCTGAGATAAGAGCTGTCTAAGCCTGAAGCACACTGTAGAAGGGTGAGGTTTGGAGGATGAAGGTTGGGCGTGGGGGTTGAGGGGTAGAGGGAGAACCTATAGAACCTGTTTTCTGGATTCAGCCTTTGGGTGTGCCTGGGTTGTGTTGATTTGATTTGGTTTCCCCCCTCCTTTCCCAAGTGCCATCTCCCTTAAGAATTTGTGTGTGGTTTGAAGTCTCTAGTGGGAAGGGACTTTTTCTAGGGTTGTGGCAGGGGTGTGGCTCACCTGCCCTAGGGCGTTTCCCTTCACCTGTGTTGGAATGGGCCCACGGATATTATGAGTTTAACCCAAATGATCTGGAAACATCAGGGCTCTAGACACAGAACGGTCTCAACACTGTAGTTCTAGAGTGACTAAAAAAATATCTGCCTTGCAAACAGTCTTCATGCCCTGAACAGGGAGGTTTTCGAGAGCAGGCAGGTGGTGTGTACCTTTTTCTTTCATGATGATGTCACCAGCCTGGTCTCTCTCACAGCTGCCATTTTGGGTAGAGGGCATGGCAGAGTGTAGATCCATATGGTTTTCACAAACGTTTTGCCCACGTACACTTTGCAGTTGCTTACGAAAGATGAAGTTAGAGCTGAGCATGGTGGTGGTGATGTTAGCTCACAGCATGGCTGCTATCCGCCCTCATTCTCCTCCACTCCATCTGTCGATTTCCACATGTTGGCAAAAGAGGTTCAAGCATGTGTAGGTCTGGATGTCTTGACAAGTTGAAGCAAACAAAACATGGCGTAATTGTCTCGAGAGTCACAAACTGTTCTTGAGTTCCAGCTTCGGTAAGCATGGTTAGCTTCTGTATATAATCTCATCCCAACGGATGCCTTAAGTTGTGACAAAGGAGATAGAATAATGTCGAAAATAATTATTTGTCAGCCATAATTGACAAATCTAAGTGCCCTTGGGCTTAAGTAAATTTCAACATGAACATTCTCTCCAGTACAGAAATCCAGATGACTGGCCTGAGAGACACCATGCTTCCTATCCTCATTCGCAGTGTGCTAAGAATCTTTCTCATGTGCCATGAACAGCAGTGCGTTAGGTTCTGTCTCGTGATTTTTTCACTATCTCTGATTCAGGTGGATTCTTGTAACTGGCACCTGAGTGGGAACTGGGTTTTGAATCTCACTGCTGTGGAATATATGCCCATAGCTGTCCTCCCGCTCCTGGGTCTTTGCAGCATGCCATTTGGGTTTTAATGCTGGCCTCCTGCGGCATTGGGTATAGTGCTCTGTGAGGATAAGGTGAAGCAGAAACCCTTCTCGTGGTACCCTTTTCATGTGACATAGGAACTCGAATGCTATCAGATAATGACACGGGGAATCTTCTTTTTCAGATTAAATGTTTCACCTTTTGCATTTGGAGTTTCTCTGTGACTGTTTTCTCAACCTGTCACGGCCTCTTAATTAGAACATGCTGCCGGAGGACAGGCAGCACCGTTAAACTCGGCGCATCTTATAAGGGTGCACCAAAGTGCCAGACAGGCAGCTGGAGTGCAAGCTCATCCAGATGCAAGGCCAAAAGTCCCCAAACGGGTATCTTCATTGTTTTCTCTCTTTGTTCCAGAAGCAAAGGCCGATAATGAACCGAGCTGTTCACCAGCAGCTCAAGAACTGTTGACAAGGCTGGGATTTTTACTGGGAGAAGGGATCCCAAGCGCCACACACATAACCATCGAGGACAAAAATGAAGCCATGGTAATGCCAGAGGAAGAAAACTGCATTTCCTACCAGTGTGTGTGGGGGGAGGGGGGCTCACATTATTGTTTGGTCAAATGAGTTCTGGGCTCTTGTGCTTTGAAACTTGTTACAGCAGTTTGTTTCTGGGTCTCTGCAGGGGATGGTGGTGGAAATACTTAAGGACAAACAGAAGGGATCAGAACTTAAGAAAAATGTCCATATTAACCTTACAGCCATGGCCTAGAGAATATTGGCTGCATGTTGTCGTGTAATACGACTGCTTCTGTCTTGAGAGCTCTGTTCCTCTCAATAGACTGCTTTGTACGGTTTTCTGTGCTCCCTCAGCTGTTGGGGTTGGGGGGTTGGTAAGTCAGTGGGGTGAAGAGAATATTGATAGATGGGGTAGAGACAAAATGGGAGAGAAGCAAATGTTTCCTCCTTCAGGGAGGCACGCTCTGTCTCAGGGGACCCAGCCACCTCTGAGTGTGCAAGTGGCAGTGTGAAGGGCTGGAACTTCTGCCTCCCTCTGCCCAGGGTCTCTGTGAGGAGACCTGGCTGGCGGGAGGTATTGACAGAGACTGCAGTGGTCACCAGTCTCCTTTCCTGAGCACACAGCTCATAAATCTTCAGGAATAGAGTCAGGCTGCTGTGCTTGTGAAACATTATAGAAACTCGGTCCCCAGGTTTCCCGCACAGAGGTCAAATAACCCATTTGTCTTCTGCAGGCTTTAAATGAAAGGAAGTCTGCCTGTTGGCCATCTCTGCTTTATGAATTTGTGTTCCCACTGAAGTATTGCTAAGGCTGCCCTTTTAGTGAAACCTCAAAGGAGGCCACCAGAACAAAGACACAGCTCTTTTAGCATTTGGAAAATCGTGTCTGTCCCTATTTAGCTACAGAAGTTAAAAACACGTCTCCATTTGTCTCGTGTTGAAGTTTCATCATTTTGGCGTCCAAAACAAAACCATGTGTTGAAGCATACCGTGTAAGCCATGTTAACTCCTCCCTCCCTCCCTTCCCCTTGCAGTGCACAGCCCTGAGTCAAGGCATCAGCCCTTGCTCCACGCTGACAAGCAGCACCGCCTCTCCCAGCACCGATAGCCCCTGCTCAACCTTGAATAGCTGTGTCAGCAAGACGGCAGCCAACAAAAGTCCCTGTGAGACCATTAGCAGCCCCAGTTCCACCCTGGAAAGCAAGGACAGTGGGATTATAGGTAAGAAGCACTGCCTGGTAGTGTAATGGCTCGATGCACGACAGCCGGAACACTCATAGCCACCTCCTGAGTGGTCCATGAAGGTCAAACTGCAGACCCCGCCCTGCTCACTGCTCGGGGCTGCCTGCAGCCAAGAGAATGGATTTCAGCTTCTGTATTTCTCTCGATGTTTATTTTATATCGCTGCGCTTGTATTTTTTTTTCTTTGAAAAATCAAAAAGAAACATTATCTGACCTGTCCTGTGAAGTTACAAAAACCCTCCCACCTTCCTGGCATCAGGTTCCCTTAGGGCACCATAGCAGGGTAAAATGAAATCCCTGCATCTGAAGCAGTTTCACAGTCGAATCTCAAGGTTGTTCTCCCGCCTGATGACCTATAGGACCTGTGTTTTCTGAATGCTGCTTCTCATGGGATCTGGTCACTGTTTGAGGTCAGAGTTTTTGTTTTTGTTGTTGTTGTTTTGTTGGGTTTTTTTTTTCACAGGGGCCTGGGCACCTTTGGGAGACTGGACTGAAGCTGAAACCTGGGCCTTAGCTGGAGCTGCAGCCTCTGCCTTGGTTTGAACCTTGGGCTTTGGTTGGCAGAGCCTATGCCCCTTGGCCATGTAGCCTCAATTCCGCTTCCCGAGCTTGGGGTGAGCGATGAAAGCCAGGCAGCTGAGTTTGTGGCTGGGGCCCTTTGGCATCTTGGGCTTGATGGCCTGAGGCTTCACAAGGGCCTTGATGGCTTATGCGCATGCACTCACTGCCTTTGCATTGTTGGCCTGCATCTTCTTCAGGCCTTTCTTGTGCTTCGTGGCAAAGCACATGTTCCTCAGAAACTTGGGGTCAGCCCCCTTAAAACATTCGTATCTTTGTGACTAGGGTTTCTTGATGCCATTTCTGTGTCATTTGCGGGACTGGTTGTGTGTGGTGTGGTTCTTGGATTTTGCCCATGGCCGCACAATAACCTGCTGCTCCCGCAGCACCTGGGACTGGAAGAGTGAGGCCAGGGTTTTCTAAGAAAGCCTTCCTGGGCCTCATGGTAGCTGTGGTCCTGCTGAGGGTAAGAAGACTTAATTCTAACTGGCTTGAGCAATATTACATTAACTCCTTCACACACTTCCTTATCTAGAAAATCAAGGATTCAGGTTAATTCATTAGCCTGTAGACCCACTGTGCGATATTAGACTCCAGTGACTCTGACAGTGTTTGTTTCCATATCCCAGCCCTGACTGCTTGTTCGTGTGATCCGGCAGGTTTGCTCAGCTGTGTCTGAGTGGTGATCCAGCTTGTCTGCTTTCCGCCAGCAGACCAGTGCAGACGGGTGGGACTCCAAGGCATCACTCAAGCCTTCTGCACCTACAATTCTGTTGCTGTCACAGTGGGTCTCTTTTAAACAGTTCCTGGCTTTCCCTTTGCTGGGCTATGCCTCTGTCTTTAAGGGACCGTTGTGTGTCATTTTTCATCAGCTCTGTATCCACATTAATGCATAGTCAAATAGACCTCTGGACTCCGTGTTCTCCGGTCACTTGTGCTTCCATCCAAGTATAATTAAAAAACAACAACAAATCATGAGTTTATCTAGTTCATACTTTGAAGACATCCCCCCCAAGAGAGTACTGGGGTCAGGCTGTGGGTTCGCTTAGAGCTCTGCATGTATTGGGAAGGACTCAGCTTCAGCCAGGGGCATCTTCCACTGATTTCGGTGGGATCTGGAGTGTTACAGATCTGTTTTCTGTTGCACTTGTTGCAGTTTCAAAATGTAATCTACATATAATATTCACTCACTTAAACTGTCTGTTAACTCTTAGTATGTTCAAAACCATGTACCTGTCCTTAAAAGCTGGTCTTAGAACACTGTCACCATCACCACGAGCTATATTTCACCAGTCTGAAATCATCATTTTTCCCCACGTTTGCCAGGTCATGCTTAGGCATCAAACTGCGTGCTTCTGTCTGTGGTTGAGCTGATTTGGGGAATTCTGTATGAATGGAGGATTTACCGAAAATCCTTACTTATTTATCTTTTTTCCGGCTTCAAGGCCTTTCACTGAGCTGATCCAGCCAGTTGGCGTTCTCATCTACTCTGCTTCTGCTTTATGAATTCATTTCAACAAGCTCTTCCTGTGTTATAGCTTCTCTTGAGCTCTGTTTCTGCGCCCTCCTCAACAAGACAGGCCTTTGATTCGAATTCAGTGGTAACCACACAACTTCCTTAGCTCTTGAAATGCCATGTCCTTCGGAGAATTTAATCTCCCTTCAAGGATTTGGCCACTGCTACCGGACTTCTCATCTTTACTGTTAGTTCTAGGTTTGGCATTGTGTGTTTTAAAGGTGCCATTCAGGCTGGAGGTCAGACGTGTACAAGCGTGTTCAGGAACAGAACCACCGTCTGCCATTTGCTTTTCTCTCACTCAGGTGCAGTGCTGAAACTTTGAAACTGACTTATTTTGCAATGCGAGGTATCAGACACAGGCTCTGTACGTGTGAACCAAGCGAAATACAACTAAGCTACATTTCCAGCCCCTGCTAGCGTTTATACAGAAAAGCCAAGGTGCTCGCTTAGCTCTCTGCACTGCCAGTGAAAGCTGAAGTTGCCAGGAGGTTCTTAACTAACACTTGATTTACTGTAATCTCCCCTGATCTCTGCTGATCAGACTCCGTATTATATGCTCCTGTGGCACCACAGTGATTTCCTTCAGAGTACTTAGTAATTTTGGCTCCATGTGGATGGGGGCAGTGTTTTTCCAACTCTGGGTTCTTAGCCAAGTGCCAGGAAGAAGATATTGAGGAAAGAGATGCTGCCACTCTGCAGTGGCACTGAGGCAGGAAATGTGTAGCTGCTTTATAAAGACTACTCGGGATTTTGATTTTGAGTTGGTTCATTAAAACTTTTAATATCATGGTGTCTTAAGCTCAGAGGACCGTTTATGTCATCCACAGTGCCCTTTGCTTTTTGGTCAATATGTTTCCTTAACTTGGCTATGCATGAAGAGCCAAAAGTATTGACCTGAAAGTGGGAAGGTGAGAGGGGGTTAGCAGTCTCTTGTGGGGGATGGGAGACCCCAGTTCCTGGGGAACCAGGCTTGCACTGCATAGGCCAAGGCCCTCAGTAGATGAGAGAAGCTGTGCTGATGGCGGCATGTCTCTGTTCTCTCCTATGTGACCTGTGGCACTAAAGTCTGTTGCCAAGGTGTGGTAGGGAGGAGAAGGAATAGATGCAAGAATTTCCTCTCTGGGCTGACTTGAGCTGCAGGTATTTGAAGAGGCCAGAGTGGTGGGTCCAGAGGGGAGGAGCAGTCTCCTCCTGCAATCTCTGTAAGCTGTACAGGTTCCCAAGCCCGAGCTGACAGGTATGGGTGCTGTATTTGTGGCTCTGTGATTGCCGGGGTGCGACGTGTTTTCTTTGTTCTGAAGAAGTTGTTGAGTTTATGAACTGCAGCCTGTGGTCCCAGTTCTTGGGGATTATAGGTGTTTAAGAAAGTAAAAGACTTAAGAACGCTGAACGCTGTGATCTTAGTGGGTGGAAATGAAGGTGGAATGAACCCTCTTTTCCCACCTCGGGAGCCCTGGCAGCACAGTTGTAGAATGTGGAGAGGATCCATGTTCCAAATTACACACGACCTGGAGGAGAGGGGAACCAGCTTTTTTTGTTTTTAACTTTCCACTTTAAGTAGGGGTAGCCTTTTGAACCAGGGCAGCCAGCATTGAATGGCAAAGACTGTGTGGTGGGGCTGGCTGCGTAAGACACAGGCCTCCTCGGTATTGTGTGCTTGGGGCAGCACAGGGCTCAAAGCAGTGTTCTGAGCACAGTTTAGTCAGGGCATTAGGGGACATTTCAAAAAGTGCCAACCTGTCCTTGAGAATTCCTCAGCCTCCTCTTCCTACTTCGGCTGGTTTCCAGCATGCTGATCACACTTAACCCGAATCGCTCTGCCTAGCAGACACAGGGAGAGGAAGCTTGTGCAGCCACATGCCCAGGCAGCTTCCTCAGATATCACAGGTACCGTGTCTGCATTGGGTTTCCACAGTTTAGCAAGGGGCCAGTGGCCATTAGAACACACCGGGCCCCTTTCCAATCCTTGCTCTGGGAGACCAGGGCTTAATGAACTTCCCTGCCCCTTTTCAACTTTGTCATGTGATCTAGAAGGAAGCCCTGCTTTATCCTATTTCAAGAGGTTCAGGTTCTCCCCGATGTTAAAGTCTTTAGAAGTGCAATGATTCTGTCATGTAGACATACTGGCTAAACCGCTGGGATTAACTGCATTCTCTACGAGAGCCTTTATTTATTTTAAAGAAAAGTTTTTCTGGCACTTACCCTTTACTTACTGAAACCATCGGCATTACCTGGATGTGAGTGTCTGATTTTCAAATTTGCAATGTGAAAACCTGCTAAATGTGAACCCAGCTGTACCAGTCACAGTGAAAACAATTTTTAGTCACTTGCTTTAAAAGAAAAGCTTTTATAAAGAAATAGGCTTCAAAGGTGTTTCCTCTATGCCTGAGAAAACTGTTTTCTTACTGACAGTCCTTTAAGTTGCTTCCAACTGTTACAAATGGAATTGTAATCTGTGTTAATCCTACTTTAGAGGGAAAAGCCTATATATATTCATTTGAATAATAAATACAGAATGTATTATATATATGGTAATGCAATATATATAAACTAATCTGAGCTTCAAAAAATTTCTAGCAATACTGTGTTTTAAAGCATGTGCTGAATTGTAATTGTTTGATTTTTATGTCCAAATGATGATAAATATTTTAAGTGTACATACTTTTTTCCAGAAAATATATTTTTCACTTAGGAAGTCAAGATAGACTCATTGAGGAGAAGAAATACAAATTAATCCTGGCCTTTCTACCAGAATTTCATTCATACAAATATGTGGTGAATTAGTTAATCTGCTTTCCAGTGGGTTTGCTGTGCCTTGACTAGCCCAATGGCTGAAGACTTCTAGACACCCACCCACTGCAGAAGGCACACACTTCCCCTTCAGTAATCGGGAGTTAACATCTTTTAAAATCTATATTTCATCTCTGCTACCCAAGACCCAATGGGGGAATGGCCCCTGGGGCCACTTTCCTAGAATCTTACATGTTGGTGGACCGTTAAGTCTGTTTTTCTTGCTCCTCCATCATGGTGATTCTTTTCTCCTTCCCCTTTCTCCATCTCCCTGCCCAGCCATTGGCTGTACAGCAATTCATTATTACCAATCAAAGGCAGCTGGGGGCAGGGACCCTCAGTGTCTGGATTCAAGGACTGATTTAAGACAAAACATTAGAACCAATTCCCAACATAAATATATACATATGTGTATGTCCATGTGTGCGTGTGTGTATGCCTGTATGTATGTATGTGTATGTTCATGTGTGCGTGTGTGTATGTATGTATGTATATGTCCATGTGTGTGTATGCCTGTATGTATGTATGTTTGTATGTATGTGTATGTTTATGTGTGCGTGTGTGTATGCCTGTATGCCTGTATGTATGTATGTGTCCATGTGTGTATGTATGTATGTGTGTATGTGTATGTCCATGTGTACATGTGTGTATGCCTGTATGTATATGTCCATGTGTGCATGTGTGCATGCCTGTATGTATGTATGTACGTGTCCATGTATGCATGTGTGTATGTATGCCTCTATGTATGTATGTGTATGTATATGTCCATGTGTGCATGTGTGCATGCCTGTATGTATGTATGTACGTGTCCATGTGTGCATGTGTGTATGTATGCCTCTATGTATGTATGTGTATGTATATGTCCATGTGTGTGTGTATGCCTCTATGTATGTGTGTGTGTGTGTGTGTGTGTGTGTGTATGATGTGCCTGTGGATATATGTGCTACAGTGTTGGTGTGGCAGTCAGAAGACAACTTAATGGAGTCACTTTCCTGCTTCTGTCTTTATGGGGTTGCAGGGATCAACCTTAGGCTGCCAGGTTTGTGTAGCAAGTAAGCTGTCTCACTTGCCCCAAGACTTAAAAACAAACAAACAAACAAACCATACCACATCACATTATAAAGATTCTTCCTCTTAATTAATAGTAGATATACTAGGCAGAAGGATTTCAAGTTAAGCATTAGACACTCTGGCTGAGGGTGGGGCTGTTCAAAGCCTCTTCCCTTCCATTCCCTTCTTCACTGTGTACTTTGGCCTGTCCAGGTTCTCAGTTGCCTGAGTATTTTGCAGCATCCTGCACTTGTTGCTTTTGAGAGATGATGTTGAGGAAACGCCAGGAAGACTGGAGGGCTCGGTGCCATGGTCCTGTTTGTTCCCCAACTCTGTGTGTCTCTCCCAGATGGTATGTCAGCTCTGTGCAGTCCCCACCTCCATCCCCCATCTGGACCACAGGATCTACCACATCCCAGGCAGTGCAGTTGTAGTCGCTGAATACCAGTCTTAGCTCTTTGTCTGTTTCTCTCCCTTTGCTTTCCTGGGATGCCGATATTTGTCCCCCTTTCTCCCTCATTTAGAAATGGGGAGCACGTGTAAGCTTTGATGGGAATACTTTCATGGAAACACTTCTCTTACGAGAATGGCTCGTGCTAAGCCGTGGGGTCCCTGGGCCGTACCTCGCTTCCGCCGGCCCGGTGGGATGTGCTAACATTTGCTTCTGTGAACAGTTGCTTAGAACAATAAGAAGTCATCGTGGACTGACTTTTATCTTGTGTTGACTCTCTGCCTCCTCCCAGAGTTATGAAATGAAAGTGATTCTGGAGGTAGCCCTTAGTCTGTTCATTTCTGTGACTCTGTATCTCCAGGGGGTGATCAGATACAGTAATTTAATTGTACTTTCTTTTCATTTTCAACTCATAAGTCCCACCCTTTTGATTTTATACTACTGCTGCCCTGCTGCACCTGTATTGCCCCCCACCCCGACCCCCAAATTAGAATGCTTTGAAATTGATTTGGTAATAACTATTTAGAATGTTTCAAATCTGTGTTAATAGTCATTTTGCTACATTGCCTGCAATTTAAAAATCATCGTTAATTATAGAAGCCTTTTAAAATCTCCTGGGTAGAGAAGGGAAGTTTGTCTTTACATTTATGATTTGGTGACATAGTAAATATGGGGAGAAATCCTTGGTGGTTCCAGCCAGCAGCATCTGCACTGACAGCAGTCACTCTGGGTGTTTGGGTCTTTCAGGCTGTTCTGTTTGTACTGTCAGACATGTATGGGTACCTGCTGTGTGCCAGGAACATGTTTGCTCAGTATTGGGACAATAAAAAGTAAGGCACAGAATCTATTTTCAAAACTGTCTCCTTATGGGACTATGAAATCATTCGTTCTGACACCGGCTGAGTGGACTTCTCTCCCATGAAAGGTGTTTGCTCTAGGTGTATAATAATACCAACCACTGTTTGCTGAGAGCCCTTTTCAAAGGAGTCCGGAGCTTTGGGGCATCACTTGAGTGTGCCAAAAGCTCCATTGGGGATGCAGTCCATGTATAGATTTTCAGAGCATTACCAAAGCACTGTGTAACTTGTAGAAAAAGTCACATCCAGGTCTTTAGACTTTTTCCAGAGACTTTCCTTACCAGGCCAGATCTAATTGTGGCAGTGTTCTCCTTGAGAGAGGCGGGTCCAGTCCTCTCCCTCCCACAGTGCCCTGGCTGCAGCCATTCCTTCAGGTATTTCCACAATTGAAAGGTCTGATTGAATGTACCTGAGAACTGCGGCTGGGTCCCTGGCCTTGCTGCATGTTGTGGCAAAGCATACCTTGCGCAATTCGGGGTGAGTACTGAGCTGGAGATCTGGTACAGAGACCTGGCTGTCACAATCCAGTGCACAGGGTTCCCAGCACAACACCCAAAGGGCAGGGCTAGCCAGAAGTGCCAGGCTGCCATTCTGGGGCTGTACAGGAGGAGAAGCCAGACAGTCCCTGGAGCTGAAGGTTTCCAGGGCCCCATCCAGGCCTTCCCTCTGGCAGGACGGGTAGCTTGCATTCTTCCTAGGGCACCTTCTCCTTGCTGAACTAATAGATACTAGGAGCTGGGAGCAGGTGAGCCAGGAACTATTGTTATGTGTGGTCTTTGCTAGTGTGTAGTGGGGTTGGCCTGGGGCTGGGGATTCGAGAGATGTAAAGTCCTGCATACCTGGCCAGAAAGATGATGCCACAAAGAATTGAGCTACGCAGCCATTGCCTTTGTGCTCTGGAATCTATCCTGAGCAACTGTTGGTATGAGGTGTTGGTCCAGTTTGTCTGTCTGGGGACCTAGAGAATTGCTACAGTGCTGCCTTGACTTGGAGCTGCCTTGACTCTCAGCCTCAGAGTTCCTTTGCTGGATTGAAGTGTTATCTCAGGAGTGGTCAGTGACCTTCCTTTGGTCAGGACAAGGAAGGTGCTAAAAGGGCTGGATGTCTCTTTTTAGCCCATTTCTTCCCTTCTTCATAGCCATTATCTTCCTTTCCTCTTTGATTTTTAATCCGTTGCTGTAATGTTCTAACTTTGAAGCTCTTCCCTGCATGTATTGAACAGATGTTCCAATGCTGCTTTATTTGTCTTGGGTTGTCCGGGAAGGGGAAAGAATCGTTGTGCTAATAATTTAAGAGGCACTTTAACCGTGACCTCCTATTTAAATGTTTCCAACCCCAGGGAAGGGCTGCGGAGGCTCTCAGTGTCTCCGACTGTGAATGTGGAGAATGACTGACAGCCTATGCGGTGCTCAAAGAGAACTGTAATTTCTGTTTTAGAATATTTCTCATTTATAATGTATATTTTTGGGGTATGTGCTTTATAGTAAATAAACTAGAGCAGTATATGTACATATTTTATCAATGCACCAGGCTACATGTCCCAGATTTTTGTGTGGCAGGATCAGAACTGAATTCTGAGGCATGTGAGACTTCAGGAGTTGTGGGGCTTTCCTGTCAGTGAGGATGGTGTGGGAAGTGAGTGAGCTAAGAACTGACAAGGGCTTGGAGCAGAGCCTGGCACACTATAAGTAAGTAAGCCCTGTTATGCCGGGCATGTCAACCACGGTAGTAGGCATGTTATTTCTTAAGGATACTCATTACTTAATTGCTCCTGAAGGGATAGGCAGTGCTCATTCAGAGATGTGTGTGTGAACCAGGAGTTTTCTTTGAGGGTGCGAGTCAGACAAAGGAGATGAGACCAGACAGAAGATGGAAGTCAGGATCCTGCGGTTTTCCTTGCTTTCGCGTGGTCAGAGAGTGATGCTAAGTTCCCAGTGGGAAAAGAGGATCAGGGTTGCATGAGTTTATGTCTGTAAGATGGACATGCATCCCCGTGCCATGTGCTTGGAGAATCCACAGTGCTAGTTCTCAAAGGGTGGAGACCTGGTTGGATCCCAAAGCATTTGTGTTTAAGGTACTGTTGTTCTAGGTGTATGTCCATATATACACCCTTCCTCTGAGCCCATCTTTCCTCTGTAGCTCAAGGAGGATTCCACTGCTATGTGCAGCCTAAGCTTGGCCAATGGGCTAGGCATGGCTTTGCATTGTGATCTGTCTAATTTTCTTAACTCTTTCAAACCCACAGTGTGATTTAGGTCCTAGTGAGATACTTGGCTCTGGACCTACACTGTTTTTGTTTGTTTGTTTGTTTTGTTTTCTGATTCAATTTTAAGTGTGCCTCCAACATAGAAGCTGAGATTAGGCGAAGATGGTTGAAGCCGAGGAGAGACAGTTACCTTTACCCACTACATTAGTGACTGAGTGGATGACCCAATGACAGCAAACCCTCCCGTAGCCACAGCCACCTATGCAGCCCCTCCCACATACCTAGCTTGGGCAAGCCAGGGAGGTCTTGCAAACGCATTGCTTGCACAGAAAAGGGAGCTGGTATTGGATGTACCACTAGCGCTCTCCAAGCCTGTCCCTGACTTTGTAGAGTGGGGTGGGCTCCTGATCTGGGCACCTCTTCCTGGTTGTCATGAGGATCCTTGTTGTGTGTGTGCCTTAGTATCTCAGGAAGGTATGTAGTCTGTAGTGAGCAGCCTGAGGCACTGTTTACCACATTGTGGGCACAGTCTAGCCTGACAGGAACGTGGGCCCATGTGCCTATGTCCATGGTGGAAGAGTGGGTTCAGACAAGGTGGGCGATGAAGACAGGCTTTTGTCAGCAGAGGCTGCCATCTCTGCCAGCTGCCAATGGAATTCTGGAAATGGTGGAATTGTGAGTGCTTAGACGATTTCAAATTCTCCCTTTTCTTGTGCGTGTGGGAGGGAGATGTCAAACAATATTTAGAAATAACTTTAACATTTTCATTTTGAATTTGTATATGTCTGCGTACATGTCACATATGTTCCAGTGTCCACAGAGGCCAGAGGCATCAGATCCTTCGAAGGTGGGAGTCACAGGCAGTTAGTTGTGAGCTACCTGATGGGGGCGTGGCAGTGACACTCGCCTCAGATCCTCTGGAAGAGCAGCAAATGCTCTTAAGTACTGAGCCATCTCTCCAAACCATTCTGTAGAGAGTTGGGTTTTTTTTTTTTATAAAGTCTTTATGTTTAAGCTGTTGTCCTAGTTGTGTGTGACTGTGTATGCACACATACTCTCCAAGGTGACTATGTTAATCACCTAAAAAGGAGTTTATGATGCTGTCCGCCTGGAATATTTTTGCAACAGTATACTATTTATTATGAGAGTCAGCTTTCTCTCTCTTTAGAAATCATTACCTGTCCTATGAGGTGTGCTTCTTGTGTACAAGGAAAATGGAATCACTGGCCTTTCTTTGCCCCACTGGTTTGCTTCAGGGTCTTCCTTAGTGGTAGCTGAGCTGAGCTAAGAGTCCACTGCCTGCAGTTTGTGTAGTATGGCAATCCCACTGGGCTTCAAGAGTCTCAGGGCTCTCAGTGCCCTGCTGAGTGTGGCCAGTGGACTGCCTTTTCTCATCACAGTCTCCTGCTGACGAGTCCCAGCCTTTTCTAGCCTCCCTTTCAAGTGGCTAGCTCAGAGTGTAGCTCAGCAGCAGAGTATTTCCCCAAGATGTGCAGGGTCTCAGATATGACAGACAGAACCACAAGATAAAAAGCAATAGAATGACTACTCTCTGCTGGAGAATGTCAACGGCTCAGGGACATCTTCTCTCATCCACTTTTCTTTCTCTCACCACCAGGACTTGAGGGTTTCCACCCATCACATCCTGCACACCACGTAAAGCCCTGTCCCTCCCTGTGAGAATTAAGCCTTCAGCCTGTTCTGCCACCAAGGAGCCCAGGCTTTTCCAGATGTCCCCAGCTGCTTCTTAGAACCCTGAGGCTGCAAGTCTGCTGTGTTGTCACTTGTCACAAGAAGTGGGGTGATCTAGGTTCTTCTTCCTCCTCTTAGGGTCATAGTTAGAGTTGAGATACTTATTGAAGAACACATGGTACTGAGGGATTTCACCCTGAGATGTATCTTTTTTTTTAAAGGACAAGTGCCACCAATAAAATAGCCATGACAGGGAAACCAAGCAAGCGTGTCACCACCACCCACCCCACCCTCCTGTCTGGACATTCCATTCCCCTTTTATCTCACTGTCATTTAGATGCTGGAGCAGCCTTGCAAACTTAACTCATTATAAGATGGCTCAGGAAAAGCACTCAGAATTCCAAATACTGGATTTAAAACAACTTGTTTTATGGGACTGGTTGCATTTTTATGCTTTTAACTTATTAACAGAGTTACTATTAATAATGAATTCCCATAAATAAACAATAAACTCATTAATAAGTTAAGCCGTTCCTGTAAGGCATTAGCAGCCTCTGGCACATAGCAGACCTCCAGTGAATGTCAGCTGCTGCTACAAATCCGCAGCAGCCTTTCCACAACGGGAAGAGTCACCACGCCTGCTCTGCTTACGTGTAAACCGGCCATTTCAAAACACAGTGAAGGCTGGCTTGATTCCAGAAAGATGGAGGCATGGGGTGTTGCTGCCAGCGCATGCAGGAATGTTGGAATCATAGTCTTGGTTTCCCACAAGTTGAAACAGACCCCACTCATACTGGCTTTTTTTTTTTTTTTTTCTGGATAGGCATGAGGCCAGTGGTCCTGAGCAGGTAACAGTGAGGTCACTATACAGTGCCTGCTGCAGTTGGAACTGAAATATTAATTGCTCATTCATTTATTCATACATGCATGTATTCATTTCAGCAAATATTAACTGAGCACTTACCATGCCCCGCCCCCCACTGCTCTGTCCAGAAATGGAGAGGGTCAACTTCAGGCAGGTACACTACAAAGGTTCCCATATGTCAAAAGGGCTTATATATAGGAAGAAACTAGAGAACAGTGTGTCCAGGCTGCAGCAACAAGGTGTCCTGGGTGTGGCCACAGCAAGGAAATCGTTTGTCTGCTAAACCTTCAAGATCATTTCAAAACTGAAGCCATTCAGTCCTTTTGGTCCTAGATATGAGAGTCTCCAGGCTAATTACCAGTTGCTGATACAGTGTGCTCTTCACAGTGTGTGGGTAAAGCTCTCCCCCCAGGCAGCTGAATCTGCGTGCACTCTGGCCGGCTCTCTCTTTGCCAGGATCCCGCTCAGAGGCCTGGGCTGCTGGGATCCAAGTGGAGCATTAGTGGGCATGGTTCCTATCCTCAAGGACACAAGGCAGCATTAGGTCAATAGTTGGGGCCGTACGAGTGGCCAGGTGACCTGTGGTTACAGGGTATCGAGTATTGCTCAGACAGTCTGGAAATTAGGAGCGTCTGTTTACCTATAGCTGCTGTGTAGGGTGAGTACTGGGCTTCAGTTTCCCATATTCCTCTGTGCTTTTACCTAGATAGATGTTTTTAGGTTGTTTTTTTTTTCCCCCTCTACTGTTCCCCTACCCCCATCCCCAGCTCTGGTTTGCTTTAGATAGAAGTTAAATTTTAATTCTAAAACCAGAGCAGACCTTCCCGTTCTGGTCCTTTCCCTGAACTGGTCCTACCAAGTTTTCCATCTGTTATGAAACTAGGCAAGTTGATCTCTCTGCACCTCGCTGAACCTGCCTTACAGTTGATAGTTTCAAGGATCAGATTCTCGGACTTTAAATTGCATCTTTGTTTCCGTATCCTGCATCTTTTCTGCTGTAGCTCTTGTGTTACCTGTGTCTCTCCCCAGCAAATATTTGGTGGGATTGGGTGTTTAAGGATTCAGAGGAATTTAATGAGATATGAGCAATTCATCTTGGTTAAAGGGAAGATTCATTATCTCCAAATCATATAGATTCACTGTTAAATCTCAGCTGTTTTGACAGCTTTTTCATTATCTTCCTATCAGTTTTTGTTCCCTTTCCTGTAGAGTGATTTAGCAGTTTATTTCCCCTGATAAGCAACATTCTTTTAATTTTACAAAAATACATTGTATGAAATATACTTTGATAAAAATCTGTGTAGACCAGAAAACTTTCCACTGGTGCTGGGGAGGGCTCTGTGTGTGTGTGTGTGTGTGTGTGTGTGTGTGTGTGTGTGTGTAACTCTCAGCAGTCCCAGCTGTGCCTAGACTCCTTCAAAGTATTTTCAAAGTATTTCGATCTCTCGTTTCAGCCACAATCACAAGTTCCTCAGAAAATGACGACCGGAGCGGCTCCAGTCTGGAATGGAACCGGGACGGAAGCCTACGGTTAGGGGTTCAGAAGGGAGTGCTTCATGACCGAAGGGCGGATAACTGTTCCCCAGTGGCAGAAGAAGAGACTACTGGGTCTGCAGAGAGCGTGCTGCCCAAGGCGGAATCCTCCGCTGGAGATGGTCCGGTCCCTTATTCTCAGAGCTCCAGCTCGCTAATAATGCCACGGCCCAACTCAGTCGCAGGTAAGGCCATGCCTCTCCCGAAGCCCTCAGATCCTGGGTTCCATTTCTTTACCCAGAAGATTAATCTAGACACAAGCCAGCTGTGTGATCTTTCCCATAGGCCTCAGTGTACTCAACGTAAGCACACATGGTCCCCTTTTACTCTGTACCACTGTAAATCTGTGATTCGTAATGTTGGCTCTTTGTAGGTGAGGTGGGGGGAGTTCAGTAAGTCTGCCCTTAGTGTTTCTTTTAAGCATGTGTGAATTATGACTTCTTACTGTATCTTGACATAACGGGCATTAATTGAAAGTGAAGTTGATCACCAGATCAAAGGATTTCTAATTCAACTTTAAATCTCTGTTTTGGATAGTTGAAGCCCATCGCAGCTGGGAGGTCATGCTTCTGTAAAATTTAGCTGTAATGGGAAAGTGTGTGCAGTCGTGGGAGCAAGAGCAAGCTGCTGCAGCTAGATACAGAGCCATGCGCGCGCGCGCGCGCGCACACACACACACACACACACACACACACACAAGCATGGGCCGAGAGTTGGGCGGGCCCATGGGCCACCTTCAAACAAGGATATGGAAGGAGTGCGGGTAGCCGCACTCTTGTGCATTTTGAAGGTCCTTCCTGTCCATGCTCCTGCTCCGGGGCTGCATTCTGAAGAGGTACTTGTTCAGGTCATTCTTTGTATCCAGCCTAGTGCTTAAAAATGGCCCCCTCGCTACTGTGCTGACTCTTTGTGCATCAAAAAGATCTTTCTGTAATTTATGCTGCTCCTTCAGTATGTGCTAGGTCATTCTGCCTGTTGTTGGGTGTTTTTTTTTTTTTTTTTTTTTTTTTTTTTTTTTTTTTTTTTTTTTTTTTTTTTTAATGCTGGAACTCTGAAGCAGCTGGCAAATAAATGGCCTTAATGGAAAAGTTGTGAGGTACAACTCTTAATTCACTTTCAAAGGAAGCAAAGTGGCCTTGTTCCAGAAGAGGGATTTGGCCTGTCTGCCAGGGAGAGGTAGTGGAGAGCATTATGTGTACAGACAGGTGATTTCTTCCCAAAGCTCCCCGCCCCCATCACTGACTTGGGAGCATAATATGTGGTACTCAAGATGTTTCAGGCTGTAGTTACCTAGTTACGATGACTGGGTCAGTCATTGTAGGGTAACCAATCTTTTTTAAAATTAGGAAACTTACTTTTTAGCATGTATTATTACTTTTTAGCATGTATTATTAGGAAACTTACTTTTTAGCAAGTATTCAGTTAGAGGTGGGCGGGGAAGTGTCCTGCTAGAAGCTCTTTGTATGTCTCCAGCTTTGCAAAGCCACAGAGGGCACGTGAGCTGATGTCTTCAGAAACTATTTGGATTAAAGAGCAGAGTGTCTGGTTTCTGCTGGGCTCACCTGTTATCACCTGCGTGTGCCCTTGAGCTAGATCTCCTTAGAACAGTGGGGTTTACCTCTGGGTTGGAGCAGACTCTGTGGCCTAATGACTTTGCTCTTGAAATATACTGTAAACCAGATGCAGACATAGGCAGTTGTCCCCTCTTGTGCTTCTGTTAACAAGTGAAGAGTCTGGTAGATTCTTCACTGACCACCTTCAGCCAAGGGGACGGCAACATGTTTCAAGACTGTAGAAAAGAGTCCTGTCCAGTTGTGTGAGCTGGACTCAGCATTGCTTAGCCAGCAGGTGTGAGCAGGCTGCAGACGGCGAATACTCGGCTTCAGTACTGAAATCAAATGTGATGGGCTGTGTAGTAAAATCTTGTGAATGTACTTGCTTGTTATCGTTCATGTCAATACAGAGCGCCACTTGGAAGACAAGCTGGCCTATGGATTAAAGAGTGACAGCTGATGCCAGGCCTCTGCGATAGCTGTCCACATGGGACCTGGACCTGTAGTGAAGGGACAAAGGTAGTCTCCAAGATCACCGGCCATTCCTGTTACGCAGTCTCCTGAAGAGGAATGTAGAGAACAAGGAGTTGTCATTTTTTTTTTTTTTTAAATCAAAGACTAAAACCAAGTTGGTTAGGATTAGAGATTGTGAAGGTGTTTTTCAGATTTGGATTAATTTGAAGTGTTGCCTATTATATCAAAAGGAATGACATGGACATTTTTTTTTCTTCACTAAAAATTAAGCCTCGAAGCATTTAAAATTGTATCTTGGCTAGTCTAGAAGTTGGTCAATATGTTTTACTATATTGAAAAAAACATGTGTGTGTGTATTGGTATTTTGCCTGCATGTAGTTCTGTGCACCATGTGTGTCTGCCTAGTGTCCATGGGAGCCATAAAGGGCTTTGAGATCCCTTGGAGCTGTAGTTATGGACAGTTGTAAGCTGCTGTGTGGGAGCTGGAAGTTGAACCTGGATCTTTGGAAGAGTAGCCACTGCTCTTTACCACGGAGCCATCTCTCCAGCTCATGGGATTTCTCTGTTTTTAACTACTTGTCTAATCTTTTAAAAACAATTTCTGAGTGAATCAGAGACCACAGAGACTCCAGAAAAGCAACAAACACAATAACCAATGGAGTTCCAGTTTTCTTGAAATACTAAATGGTGATTATCCAGAACTTACTGGCATGTCCCTTTGGTAGGTTAGCCCAAAAGTTAGGGCATCAGCACATGCCGCTGTTTACCTAGCTTAGGAGAAAACTCTCCATTAAGCACTTTCCTATGGGGCATTGAAATGAGTTCCTTGTGCAGACGTGTGCCTGCATGGGTGCCTGTGTACATGGCCTAGTCACAGATATGGTAGCAGTGGGTTTTCTACAGTATGAAATTATTGAACCTCTGATTTCTCTTGGCCCAGAATAGTATTAGCATTTTAGATGTTTGTTGTGTAGACGGACATGAGCCTGGCTCTTGTTACTAACACCTGAGAATCTGTAGAAGGGAGCAGAATGGCTTCATCACTTGGACGGAAGTGCTTGAGCGTGTGGCTCCTAAGCTCGTGGCTCCTGAGCTCGTGACTGAGCAGCTGAGGCCTCCCTCACTGTTCTTCATCTCAGATGTCCTGGTGGCTTCAAAAATGTCCTAAGAAGTAGAGCTCACTGCAGCTGGTGCTCCCTGCCATACCGAAGCTTTTAGCTCAGCTTAATCTTGTCTGTTTATCATTTGAAAAAGAGTCTTACCTTGTAGCTCCAGGCTAACAGTATTTCATGACCCCTTGCCTCAGCCGCCTGAGTGCTGGGATTCCCAAGTGTGCCCCATGCCAGCTCCAGCTCTTGGCTACAGTTGAAGTGTAGAATCAGCCATGTACAGTGCCATTGCTCAGGCTACCCTGCTGAGAACTCTGGTACAGACACTGGTGGCTGGAAATCTGAAAACAGAGACACTTGAAGTGTCCTCATCTCCTATGTCCGTGTCACACACATAAGGGCTCTCCCTAACCCCACCAGTGCTCTGATGTCAATGTCTTTTATAGTCGTGTGTGTGTGTGTGTGTGTGTGTGTGTGTGTGTGTAGTCTTTTCGGTTGTCAGAAAAGAACAAAGTGAATGTCATGCTCTAAGGGATCAGGGAAAGGGGAAACAAGCCTTTTGAAACTCTGTTCGTCTTTGTATTCCTTAGAACCAAAGCCCTGGCTCTGAAGTGAGCTATGGACTTTGGCTGTGGTGGTGCCTTCTGCTTGAACCCCAAAGGAGCTGGGAATCCAGGCCTCGGGCATGAACCTAGGATTGGATTTCAAGTTGTGTTTATGTAGGGAGCCTGGAGGGCTGGGGGTGGTCTTGTAGTTGCTGCAGAAAGTTTCTCTCTGTCTGTGATCTGTAGGGGAGCTTGAGTCTGCCATTGGATTAACCTGCCAATCTGAAAATCCTGCCTGAGGAAATTACTCCCCTCATCCTCTTGAGTATTTTCTTGAGGCAGGTCCAGGCTAAGCTCATATTGTCTGGGTATCCTATGCTTGCTTGAAGTCCCCATCCACCCGTCTCTATCACCTAAGCACTAGAGTCACAGGCCTACACTACATGCCAGCTTGGCTGACTCTTTCAAATGTGGAAGATGTACATAGTCTCTGACCATGAGCAGAACACTTACTTAAATCTGCACAGCATGTAATTCGGCAGTGGATATGCACCTGTAAGATGCAGAAAGAGCTGCTTGCTGCCTGAGAGGGACAGTTGGTAGAACACTTGCTTGGCTGTTTTTGGAGGCTATGCAAGAGGGTCAGGCCTGAGGCTCTCCTCAACCTTTGGTGCTTGTCGAATGAAAGAATGAGGAGTGTTGTGGATAACAAGAGGGTGAGCAGGAAGGTGAAGGAGGTGTGAAGGGTTCAGGATAGACGCTGTTGCTCCAGGGAGCTCAGTGCTGCTAACAGCCTGTGAGGGTTTTCAGAGTCTCATTGCCCGGTTTGACTCCTCTACCTTGCATCCTGGTCCTCCTAAGGACTTCAGAAGACTCAGCCTTTGGAATGTAACTTTTCCTAGAATTACTCTTTGTGCTTACCCATTAATGGCCCCAATGCTATTTAATAGATACCTATATGCTGTGAACCTTACTGTCTTGATCAGAAATAAACATGATAGTACATTTAAAATATATATGTAACATATATAATATGTTATATACTGTATGGCATGATATATTTTATTATAATTAATTAATGATAATCAATATAAGTTATTATATAGACATATATTTTGGGTTCTTTTTGGTTTCGTTTTGTTTTTGAGACAAGGTCTCAATATGTAGCCTTTCCTAGACTGAAACTCTCTATGTAGACCAGACTGACCTGGAATTCATGGTGATCCACCTGCCTCTGTCTTCCAAGTGCTAGGATTAAAGATGTGCACCATCATGCCTGACTTCATACATACACATAGATATTTTATACACACACACACACACACACACACACACTTGAAGAATAAGACAGTTTTTGTACTTTTATTGCCAAGAGCTAGTCTTTAATGTTCTAAGTGCTGTGGAATTTACATGCAGGATCTGCTTATTTAATTAGAAAGACTGGAGTTCCAAACAGCATGGAGCTGCCCAGAACTGCAGAGAATAACTTAATGGCATCCGTGTATTAGCAGTAGGTTCTGGTCTGTTGCAAGACACTGATTGTCAAAGGTTTTTTTTTTGTTTTGTTTTTTTCCATTAAAAAAATTATAGTGAAGTCAGTTTCTTTCCAGGAATAATGGTAAATCCTGGCAACCAGATCAACATAACATTAAGAATGAGTAGTCTTAATTGTTTCCATTTTTCAAGTTAACAGTCACGCCGGAAACATGAGCTGGCACAAATAATTCTCCCAAGGTAAATTTTGTTGAATGTGGAGCTGGGGTGCTTAGTAATTTAGTAATTTATAACTTACAGTAGTTTTAGGTGTGGCCTTACACTCAGTGTTGCTTTCATATTGCAGCAACAAGTTCTACCAAATTGGAAGACTTGAGTTATTTAGATGGGCAGAGAAATGCTCCCCTCCGGACATCAATTAGATTGCCCTGGCACAATACGGCTGGAGGTAGGGCACCGGAAGTTAAAGGTACTTATTCTGGCATCCCATGTTGCATTGATGAGCTTGTCCGCTGAACACTGAAAGTCCTGTAAGCAGCTTCGAACTGTGCTCAAGTGTGATGTGAGGTGTGTTTGTGCTGTTCTTTAAAAATGATGGGCTCTGAAGGGTCTGCTGGGAGCCAGCTCTGAGGACTCGGGGCTTCCTGCTTAAAGCATGTAATGAAATTAAATTACTTCTGAAATGGAAAAATAATTCTGTGATAAAATAGTTGCCACTCACAGAGCATTTTTGTCTTGTTGTCAGTCTCTTAGACCATATCAGCTACATCCTGTAGCTGTGTGTCATGCATAGCTGTGTGGTCACATGCCCTACCTGTAGCCTGTGGTCAAGGCACCCTTGCATCCAGGTAGAGCTGTGCCCTCAAATCTGGGAATCTGTGTTTGGATTTTACCTGAGCAGGAGCAGAAGAAACTAGACTTCCCTGCGCTTTCAGATAAACCAGCCTGACATGATTGGGGCTTTTGCTTTGCTTTCTCTGTATGTTTGAAAGTAACTTGGAAGTGTGAAAGGACCAGGGAGTCATTGTAACAGGATACTTGGGAGAACAACAACAAAAAATGAATAAATTATTATAGACAGATTTATAGAACCAAGTTGGATATATGTTTCTTTTTATCCTAAGTGATACTACGTTCCCCTAACGTGTTTGTTTGTTTGTTTGTTTTGAAGCACGATTTGCTCCCTACAAACCACAGGAGATTTTGTTGAAGCCCTTGCTGTTTGAAGTGCCAAGCATCACGACTGACTCTGTGTTTGTGGGAAGAGATTGGCTCTTTCACCAGATAGAAGAAAACTTGAGGAACACAGAACTGGCAGAGAACAGAGGAGCCGTGGTCGTGGGAAATGTAGGATTTGGGAAGACAGCCATCATTTCCAAGCTGGTGGCACTGAGCTGTCATGGAAGCCGCATGAGACAGATTGCGTCCAGCAGCCCCAGTTTGTCACCCAAAAGTATGTGCATGGTTGATACTCACCTGGCTTATTATATTAAATTAAGATAGATAGAGGGAACTGCTGTTTGAATAAACAGGAATTAACAGTTTTCTGTAAGTTGTTCTAGCTATTGTATTGGATCCAAGTTCATAGGTTATGTGAACTGTCTGGATACTTCTAGTTATAGTAGTGGGATGGGACGTTTCATTTTGTGCTTTTTTTTTTTTGAGTGGAGGGGGAGAGAGAGGGGTCTCCCATCATTATGGGGTGTATTAGCTATGGTATGGGTTGATGGCAGCTTTCTTCTATCCTTCTGATGTGGAATCCTTGTCTCCCTCTTTCCACAAAGGGGGTTTGCATGCAAGGCTATGTTAATACAGAGTATTTTGATCAAGTGGCTAGGGGAAATTTGGATCTTAAAACCAAGTGCTCAGACTACTGGAAAAACAAGGCAGATAGAGTTTAATGCATTTTTCTTTCTTTTTTGGTGTGTTTGTGTGTGTGTGCGCGCGCGTGTGCGTGTGCGCGTGCATCTGTGTGCACATGCTCTTAGTTTACCTCCCTTTATACTATGCAGAATTCTTTTATATCCTGTTTACCATAGCCTTTTCTTTTCTGCTAGCTTTACCAAAAATAGAAAGACTAATCTAGATGGGAGACAGAATAGCTAGACATTTGAGTTCTCACTGTGAACAAGGACTTTTTTGAACCTGAGATCCTCTTGCCTCATCCCCTACCCCAAGTGCTGAGATCCAGGCGCACACCACCGGTGATGCCTGGCTTCCCTGACTCTGTCATGTGCAGTGAAATTAGTACAAAGAAGATATCTTGAAATATGAACAAGAGATTTTTTTTGTTTTGTTTCTTTTTTTTTTTTTTTTTTTGAGACAGGGTTTCTCTGTCCTGGCCATCCTAGAACCCACTCTGTAGAACAGGCTGGTCTCGAACTCAGACATTTGCATGCCTCTGCCGAATACTAGGATTAAAGGTGTTTGCCACCACTGCCCAGCATATTTTTTTTTAAAACCAGAAGAGAAGTTGTGACCTAGGAAGGCAGCTCTCCAGGGGAGGAGAGTTGGTAGGCTCATTCCAGACCTCATTTGAGTTATGCTAGCTCATTACTATTCAGATTTGTCTGGGACTAATTCAGAAGTGTATTCCACACTTGTTATACCACATGCTGATGTCCAATCTGTGGCTCTCTCTCCAGCCTCAGATCCCACCCAGGACCTTGCTGGTACTCCCTTACTTTCACCAAGTTCTTCCACAAGCGCTCTCAGTGTAGCCAGAACACCTGCTGGGCCCAGTACTGCTGACAGCCAGAGACCAAGAGAGGATGCGGTGAAAAACCTCGCTTCTAAGGTAACCTGCTCTCCATTCATAGGGTCTTCCAGATAGAGATTTACATGTGTGGCATTGAAAAAAAAAAAAGAGTTTGAAAAGGGATTTTAAAACAAAAACAAGTGCTTGGTGCTGAAGTGTAGTGTAGCTCTTGATAAAGTACGATTGAGCACTCCAAATAAAAGGCTCTAATGAGAATAAGTCCTAAGGACAACAGCAGAGGGTTTATGTCTATCTGAACCAAGCTCAGGGTTCCTTAAGGCAGCAGGAGAACTTGTGTGCTCACTGCACACCTGAGGGCACTAGCACATGCCCTTTCATTTGCTGTGTAAGCTGGAGATAAGAGAAGCTTTCAGATTGGCCCAGACCACTTCTGCCTGTACCCTGTTCCCTGGGTCCTGGGGTCCTGTGCATCCTCTGCACCCTCGGTCAGAGCTTTCTTGGGAGGTTGTAAAAAAACCTTGGCTGACGGTGTCTCTAAGTGCATCATAATCAAGGATCTTTTTGAATTCCTCCTCCACTGCTCTGTCCCACACTGGCTCATAGGCCACCTTTCTGTATGAAAGCAGTCGCATTTCTTGCCTTGATGACCTGTCACTCAGCCCAGCCCTCTCCCACTGTCACCTGCCCCCAGAAGGCAGCTACTTGTGGCACAGGGAGTCATCTGACTGATTCAGAGCAGTCCTCTGGTCTTGAAGGGGTGATCTGGGATGAAGGATGCTGGCCTCAAAGCTACCCTTGTAGGGTAGTTTTTCTGAACATTGTAATTGTGACCCACAGTAAGAGGCTTATCTTATAACGGCTGTCACAGAAGCAAAGGTGTGACTGAATTGTCTTTAGCCTATGTCCTATAGCGTGTCCTGTGATTTAAATGAACCTTATTCAGATTTTTAAAAACTACCTGTGGTTGCAGTTGGATTTCATGGCCTGCTTTGTGTTACCAAGATGCTATCGTCAAACATTGTACAGGACAATGCGCAATGTACTGGATAAATTATGGTGATTTGCGAGGTTTCTGCTCTTTTCAGTTTATGTAGAAGTTGAAGGGCAGTGAGCATTTCTCTAAGGTCTAATGGTAGATTTAATCAAAACTAGAAAATATGGTTCTAAATTACCCTAAGACAGACAGTGGGTCTCATCCTGTGACCCCCTTTAGCAAACCTCTATCTCCACACAGTAGCAGAGTTACAGTTATGAAGTAGCAATGAAAATAATTTTATGGGTGGGGTCAGCACAACACGAAGAACTGTATAAAAAGTACCACAGCATTAGGAAGGCTGAGAACCACTGCTCTAAGAAAAGCTGCATCACACTCTTGTCTCTTGCTAAGAGTCTGCCATCACCTTAGGACCCTGTGCAGATCTCGAACTGCATTGTCATGTTGACACAGTTTACCTTGCATCCGAGGCCTCCATGATGCATTGAAGCCAGTCGCTGCAGAAGCTGCAGAGTTGAGTTTGCTGGTGGAGACTTGAACCCCTCTAGAAGGCACAGAAGCCTCACAGCCTCACAGGAGTGTGTGCTGACCTTCACACCTCCCTCGCTTCTCACTCACTTTCTTGCTTTCATCCTCATTTGCAGAGTAGTAGAGCTTTTCTTCTTTCCTGTAAAGCACACCTCCTGTTCCCAAGAGCTCCGTCACTGGCACTGCTGGGGCAGAGATGGGAGAGGTATCTAACAGACAACCTGCTGCTGCTGCCAATCTGTCTAACAGAGGGAACCCCCTCAGCCTTGCAGCTTGTTGGCAGCTCTTCCCTTTCTCCCCTCGTGCCCCTGTAATAGGCACATATCTGGTAATTGCTTTGCTGTCCCTTTGAATGTCTCTATAACATCCCTTGAAGAAGTGTGGATGAAGGGAGGGGGTGAGAGCTTCTGTCAGAAGGATGCAGCAGCTGCAATTTTACAGCTTGGGTTCCTACCCGCCAACTTGATCCTATGCATTTTGGATAAGCAGAGGGTTCCCTCAGGGTGTTGCTGTTCTTGAGAACGAAAATTCGGGGCAGATGGCAGCACTGGGAACATGGCTTGCTTGGAAGTGCTCTAAGCCAGACTAGGCATTGGGTTTTATAAATGACTTTTACTAATCTACATTCAGTACAGAGTACGGTCGTCCTAAATTTTGTGTTAATCAAGATGGATTTATGCCTGCAACTAATAGTCTGCTGAGAACTTAGCAAATCACAACCAGTGAAGAACAGAATAAAAATATCAATTAAGCTAGTCAGTGACTCAGTCTTAGGGAATAGACACTCGGTCGGTGTCTTGTCTCAGGAAGAATCGGTTGTGTTCCTGTTTGAGTTCATGGAAGAGCTGTGGAGAGGGTGGGATGGTGCTGCTGATGTCTCTCCTTCTCCGTAGGTGGTGGCCTACCATTACTGCCAGGCTGACAACACGTACACGTGTCTGGTACCTGAGTTTGTGCACAGCATTGCAGCTTTGCTGTGCCGGTCCCACCAGCTGGCTGCCTACAGAGACCTTCTGATCAAGGAGCCCCAGCTGCAGAGCATGCTAAGCCTCCGCTCCTGTGTGCAGGATCCCGTGGCTGCTTTCAAGAGGGGCATCCTGGAGCCACTTACAAGCCTAAGAAACGGTACCTACCACAAGCCTTGGGGCTGCCTTCCCAGTAAAGGCCGATGGCCAAGTGGCCCTCTGAAGGGTGGTCAGCTTAGCCCTGGGGTGGCAGGCACAGGATGTGGATGACTCAATACACATTTGATCCACCACATCTGTCCTCCGGGGCATCGTTTCCAATGCAGTGTCTCTGGTGTGGATGAAATCAACAACCGAGCAGCTCTAAGGAAGCCTTGTAACTGTAGGGAAGAGTAGACGTACTGTCCACGAAGCCTTGACACTTGGTCTATGAAATGAGCCAGTGGTAGACATAACAGAGCCAAGAGAGCTCATTAACACCTACCATTCATGGATATGGATGTTACTGAGAGCAGGGCTTTAAGACTCTACCTTCTGAAGGATCTTCAATAAAGGGCAGTAACTTTTAGGAGTGGTAAGAGGTCAGAACGAAAACAGGAAACAGCTTGGACCTTCAGAGGCAGGAACCTGGGAAGATGAATCCACCAGAAGATTAATGCTAGTTGTGAGTAGTTTGTAAGCTTTGATACCCAGACTTCTCTGCTTCTCTGGGATCCTGCACTCTGCTTCCCTTCTCCTGGTAGAAAGTCTTCTGGCTGTAAGCTAAAAGGGTGGGCAGGGGGCTGCCCAAACTTACTTCCTTGTTTTCTCCATCACAGTTGTCCACATTTTGAGGTGGCACATTCTGGTCTCTCACATAGCAGTAATCCATGTAGGTAATACACACTGAAGAGTCTACACTCCAGGCTGCAAGGAAACCAGTGCATTGTTTCAACATCTTCTTCTCCCTCCCCTCCCCCAACCCCCAACTAGATGAGTTGAAATCTAAATCTAATACCATTTCCAGGAGTTTTCATTTAGTTTTCCCCCTTTTCCCCTTCCCAGGTAGGATTGTCAGTGACATCATTGATCCATAAGGTTTCCATCCCTTTACCTTGCTCCTTTTTGAGTTACCCATCTACGAAGCATCTTCTGCTAGAAGATACTGGAAAGAGGGCTTGAAATGGCTGTCGTGCTTGCTCTGTGCCCTGAGCAGAAAGCCGTTGCTAGTAAATAGGAAACTAGCTTTAGGCTGCTGTGTGAAGGACTCTGGGAGTCTGTGAAACAGCACGTTCACCACTGAGAGATTCCGACCACATGGTCCGTGGTGGTAGTGTGGGGAGCGCGGGGTCCTCCGATTTTGGAGTCAGGCAGCTGAGGGGTTCCAGCAAAGGGCCTGGTGTCTGTCTGGTTCCAGGTTTAAACAGTCTGCATGTCAGTGACTTTGGCTGCAGGTTACCCAGGTTTATGAAGAACTCACTGTATTATATATAAGATTGAGACCCTGCTAATGTCTGTAATGCAATATGTTTCTGAAAACTGTTTTGTAAGAATTGGTTTTCTTTTGGCTCGGTGCTCTGTTTTTCATTATAAATTTAATAGGAAATATGCTTCGTTGAAAACATGTCTTCTGCCATATGTAAACCTTTTTAGGTTTTGCTAACACTTTAAGCTGTGTGTTAAAATTCACTGGGTGGTGCCATGTTATAGAAACGTATAATTTCTTAATTTGGAAAAATTATTTCATCTTTTAGAGCAGAAAATTCCAGAAGAGGAATATATCATCTTGATAGATGGCTTGAATGAAGCTGAATTTCATAAGCCTGATTATGGGGATACGCTGTCTTCATTTATTGCCAAAATTATTCCTAAATTCCCCACCTGGCTGAAGTTGATCGTGACTGTGAGAGCAAATTTTCAGGTGACAAAATACCCCCTCCCCCTTTCCAAGTTCCCACATCCCAAGTGTACAGCGGCAAGTGCTCCTGGCCTAGTGTTAGAGCCCATTTGGCTACTGAATTGAAAACCATTATCAAGACTTTGAAAAAGTAGTCCAGAGAGTCCCATAGGCACAAGGAGTCTCACAGTGTCAGCTAAGCATCCTAGCAGTAGCGCGCTGTCCCCATCCCTCTGAAATGGCAGTGTGTAAGCCTGGCTTACTGTAGTGGAGTGTGTGCCAGTTGAGGTTTCTGGCCAAATGACCTACTGGATCTACAGGTTTGGGGGCCACTTGTTAATAGATATGAGTTGTTTTATTTCATGGAACTGGGTGGTCATGCTCATTTCTTTTTCCTATTCAGACTTGCCATTAAACCTACGTTTTACTGGCACCCTTACCTTTATGATCCTTTGGGTCATACACTTTCAGTCATGTTTCTCTCGTTAAGCAGCGTCATCTAGCAGCTGGGCTACAACTTGAACTGGTTTCTGCATTCCTGTGCTGACCAGTGCTAAGATCAGCTTCCATGCAAAATGGAAGCGGCTGTCCACTACCCTCTTCCTGCCATTACTACCTTAAAGATGGCATGCGCTTCAGAAATGTTAGTGAGAAGTTAAATTGTTTCTTGGGGTTAAGACCTTATCTTGGAAATAAAGGAGCATGAACATCGGTGACCTGTGCAATTCAGATTCAGCCGGCAGTTCACTTAGGGCTGGAGAGATGGCTTGGTGATGAAGAACATGGGCTGCTCTTTTGTAGAACTTGGGTTTGCTTCCTGGCCCCCATCTGGTGGCTCACCACCACCATAACTACCTCCCTGGCATCCAGCACCCTAGTCGTCGTGGGTACCAGGCATGCATTTGATACACAGACATGCAGACACAACAAAATAATTTTTTTTTTTTTTTAAAAAAAAAAAAGAATGCTTAAAATTCTTTTAAAATGAGAACATGCTGTACTGGAGCACGCAGTGATTTTTGCTGCCTGTTGTCCAAGGGCACAGGCGGAGCAGGAAGTCTCCAGTTTCCTGGTAGGGTTACACAGCTCCGGTACCTGATGCAGAGAGGGCACTTCTTATCTCAGTGTCTAGCTGTGCTCTTAGATGTGCAGTGATGGCTTGTGTTTACCCTTGTTCTAAGAAGCAGCTGCTCAGGGATTATGGGTATCAGGTCACCTGCAGGGTCTCGATACCCCTTTGTTGGTGTGGCCTGGTTGCCGCTGTCTCCTTGGGCCCCTCCCTCGGCTCACTTGGCTCAGAGTCCTCAGTGGGGACTTTGGGAAAGATCCTATCTCGCACCGGGATTTCTTTCACTTAAGCTTTTTATCTGTACCTCATCCTATTACGTGTTTTAATACAAAACAACGAGTCCCCGTAATCCACGAAAATCCTCCTTGAAAGGGAACAGAGCGAGCCTGGTTTAAAGGGAAAGGGGAAACTCTGTGGACTAACAGACTAACACTGCGAGATTTTGTTTCCCCTCCCCAGGAAATCATCAGCGCGCTGCCATTTGTCAAGCTTTCCTTAGACGACTTTCCAGACAACAAGGACATTCACAGTGACCTGCACGCGTATGTCCAACACAGGGTCCACAGCAGCCAGGACATCCTCAGCAACATCTCCCTGAATGGCAAGGCCGACGCTGCCCTCATCGGCAAAGTCAGCAGCCATCTGGTACTGCGGAGCCTTGGATCCTACCTGTACCTCAAGCTCACACTGGACCTCTTCCAGCGGGGCCACCTTGTCATCAAGAGTGCCAGCTACAAGGTGGTGCCCGTGTCTCTGTCCGAGCTTTATTTGCTGCAGTGCAACATGAAGTTCATGACCCAGTCTGCCTTTGACCGGGCCCTTCCCATTTTGAACGTGGCCCTCGCATCCCTCCACCCCATGACGGATGAGCAGATATTTCAGGCTATCAATGCCGGCCACATCCAAGGCGAGCAGGGCTGGGAGGACTTCCAGCAGAGGATGGAGGCCCTCTCTTGCTTCCTCATTAAGAGGAGAGACAAAACCCGCATGTTCTGCCACCCATCCTTCAGAGAGTGGCTGGTGTGGAGAGCGGATGGCGAAAGCACAGCCTTCCTGTGCGAGCCCAGGTACAGCAGACGCTTCCGTTGGCACCCACAGGGATTCGAGTACCAAGTACTATGCAGTTTGGTTGCTTATTTCCCATATGTGGTCAGGAGAGAGTGGAAATAATCCACACCTTTCTACAAAGCTTCCCTCCTTTGATTGCTGAAACAGCAGGACACTTCCAGTGTATTTGGGTAGAAGGGAAGCTGACCGGTGCCAGGGAGCTAGTTCCTCTGCTAATTTTTTTTCATTGATCTGCCTCCTACCACCAGCATGGCAGGGCCATACATGGGTAATATGTCTCTGCTTTAGGGAATAGCAAGCCAGGGGAAGGGTGGCGGTGGGAGGGTGTCTGTCTTGGATCCTTAACCCCCTGCCACTTCCTGACTGCCCTTGACCACATAGCACAAATGTGTGAGGATAGAGGGGATCCCTATAATCCAGTTAGCTGTCTCCTCACAGACAAGGCCCGGCAGGATGCAGTTCTTACAACTCAAACCACAGGAAGGTGGGGGGACGAGCTTGCCTGCTTGCCTGCCTCTTAGTGCAGAATAGGTGAGAGGTCAAGAAGCTCCAAGGGCCTTTGGCTGTGGCCATTCTCAAGCCCTCTTCCTGTCTAGCCTTCATCTTTGCTTTCTCTGGATCAGGATCGCCTCACACTATAGTGATGGGGCTGGTAAGCTGCTGGGTTGTCTCCTCAGAACTTTGGTGGGCACTGGGTCAGATAATTGGATCTAGAAATGAAGTGGCCAGTGAGTACCTGAGAGCCACATGGCCACCACCCTCCTGACCAGTAATGATGGGTATAGCTCAGTAATGTGGCTGTTTCCTTAAGGTGACACTGGACTCAGGGTTTATTATCTTTCAGACCTGGTTTAGCTCAGCAGGTTGGCGACTCAAAGCAGATCACCAGAGGCATCAAAGGGTGAGCCGTGACACTGCTCACCAGATTACACGGAGAGATCATTTTTGAGGAAGGTCAGCTGCAGTTTGGGCTTGCAGGGACAAAGACCATCTAGAGACTCACAGTGTAGGCGGCTGGTGGTAGAACAGGAAGGACTGTAGTCATCGTTGACCACTGCTGCTTTTGACCAATGGTGGCAATCTGAGTGTGGTGGCTGCTCCAGGAACAGTAACAACAGACACACAGTAGTCACCAGGACCTGAGGATAGCGTCTCGTGAATGTACCCATTTCATAGGCTGCCCCTGCGCTGACTTCTCTTTCCTCAGCCCTACTTGTCTGCTCTGCTTTTGTTTCCAACTTTCGAGGTCTTCTCCAGGGCAGTCCTTGTTCATTCTAACGCCGTCAAGATTTCCCTGTTTTCCTTCTACTGTATAGCTTAGTCTTACATTTTTAAGTCTTCATTTTTGAGGCAGTTTTTTTTTTTTTTTTTTTTTTTTAAGTGGTGAAAGTTGTATTTAGTTTTATACTCTTTTTTTTTTTTTTTTTAAGATTTATTTACTTAATGTGTAGAGTGCTCAATCTGCCCAGAAGAGGGCATCAGATCCCATTACAGATGGTGGTGAGCCACCATGTGGTTGCTGGGAATTGAACTCAGGACCTCTGGAAGAGCAGTCAGTGCCCTTAACCACTGAGCCATCTCCCCAGCGCCAGTTTTAAGCTCTTCTACTTAATTGCGAGTTCTTTCTTCATTGTATGTTAGTATCACTTTTGTTGATGAGCAGTTGGCCGTAAGAATGTGAGCTTACCGTTGTGTTCACCCGTCTGTGGGCTTTTACGCTTCTACCGTGCTGCTTTGATAACTAGAGCTTTGTGTTAAGTTCGGAAGTTGAGTACATTCGTGCCCTTTGCTTTGTTCTTTTCCTTCACCTAGTTTCTGTCTTTCATTTTGCAAGGGTGCCTCAAAGATTGTGGCAAACATTTCTAAAAGGGGATATACAGGTCAGGTAGATTAAAGTGCACACCTGTAATCCCAGCACTCGGGAGGCAGACACAGTTGAATCTCTGTTAGTTTGAGGCCAGCCTGGTCTACAGAGAGGGCTCCAGGACAGCCAGGACTACACAGAGAAACCCTGTCTAGAAAAACAAGAACAAAATAAACAAACTAAAAAGGAGATATGCAGTTTTAAATCTCAGTGTGATGCTAGAACCCCCTGACCACCATAGCCTGGGTTTCTCACCTCCTTAGCCTTTCCCAAGAACTCATAATCTAGAACAGTCTCCACTATTTTCTCCATGCAGTTAACGTGAGGAAGAAAAGGATATAGGACACTAATAGGAAGAACAAGCTACAACAGACAGGGAGAGCCATCAGAGGCAGCACAGGATGTGTTCTGGCAACAGTAGATCTAGTTTGACTGGAGCTCTGTCATGACGTGGAAGACTGGGAAGAGCCAACATAAGAATGCGTTAGAGAAGACCTCTTAGCTGTTTTCTCTGGGGAGCTCTTGAAGGTTCTGGGGAGTAGAGGGCCTGTGGGCCAGAGTGGGAGGATACAGGGCTTATCGTCTGCCATGCCGGCATATGGCAGAAAGTGGTAGAAAGGTAGGAGTTGTGGATCAGGTCTTTTCAAGTCAGAGCTGGCTTTTGAGCAGTTTGAGCCTGTTGAGAACCTCTCTCCAGGGGCAGGGTTGGAGAAGTCGGTAGACTTGAATATCAGTGACAGAAGTGTGGTGTGACTTGGTGAGGGAGCTTGGCATGGGGAGCTTGGCACTTTGGGATGTGGAGGAGGATTTCAGGGAAGGGGGTTGGAGATACTGAGAGAGGTTGAGGGCAATGAGGGTTTGGAGGGGGCTATTAGAAATTAGCCCAGCATCCTCAGGAGACCCCTTCCTTCTGGGTTGGAAGGAGGCACAGAGAGGAGAAGGGACATTGTGGTTTGCGTTCAGTGATGCAGGAAACTGGGGTCTTGTAGGGAACGTCACTGAGACTGTATTCCATAAGGAGAGAGAACTGGAAATTCAAAGGAAGGGAAGTTGGACTGTTTCAGGCTGGAGCTGCCTCCTGTTTCTGTCGCCACATCTCCTCTTTGCAGGCTTTTACTAGCTGAATTTCAATATGGTGGTATGTGTCCCCTCCAGTTGCTGAGAGCTCCTGAAAGGGGGGTGGGGTGCCCAGTGTTGTTCTCCCACAAGCCCAAGCTCTTGAGTCTGAAAGACTGCCCACTCTTGGTTAGTAGCCATTTGATCTTGGACAAATAATCTAACTTGTTGAGGCCCTGTCCTCATGTAAGCAGCCAGGGCATGCTAACACTCACAAGGTCATGTGGGTGAAGGAAATAGCTTAGTTTGGTTTCTGGATCTGAAGTGGAGCGTGTGGGGCATGAGCAGACTGGAGAGGACCAGTCGTCAGAGAGTAGTGTGGGGGCTGCACAGAAACAGCAACAAGACTTGAGACAGGTGGGAAGCCGTGTGCTTCCCTGAGAGCCCTGGAAACCCTTGGGCTGGCCACTGGAGTCTGTTGTCGTCCACAGTGGGGCCATCTGTAGCTGCGGAATTAATTATACAGAGTAATAGTTTCATTGTACGCTTTCATATATGTATTTAATGTATCTCGATCATATGCAGTCCCTCCCACTACCCTATTTTTCCCTCTCATTAACACCCCCCCAAGAGGCCTTCTCCCCGTTTCATGCTGGTTTCTTCTAGATATGACAGAAGCCTGATACACTTGTCCTTCTGAGACAGGCTTACTTAACATGATGAACTCCAGTTCCAGCCTCTTTCCTGTAAATAACATGAGTTTATTCTTCTTTGTGACTGGACAGTACTTTACTATACATATTATGTACCATGCTTCTTCATTCATAAGCTAACTAGTACCTCATGAAGACTGATTTATTCTATAACTTAGCTATTGTGAAGGGTGTGGTGGTAACATGGTTGGAAGGTATCTCTGTTGTATGTTGACTTTGATTCTTGAAGGTGTATACACAAGAATTCATTTTTGGAGGAACTCCCATACTGCTTTGTATGGTGGCTCGTACAGCCTACATTGTACAACCTCAAAAATATGTAAGGGTTCCCCTCTTGACTGGCATTTATTCTATTATTATTGTTGTTGTTGTTTTGGTTTCATGTATCCTAGGTCATCAGGCTTTAAACACATTAAATATCAAGAATACCTTGATATCAGATCCTCCTTAACCATCTAAGTCCCAGGATCACGGATGTGTGCCCCTCTATCTCTTCCGCCACGGTGGAGATTGAACCCAGGAGTTTTCATGCATGCTAGGCAAGCGTTATACCAAGCAAGCCTTAGCAGCAGCAGCCTCGCTTCCTTGATGATAAACATCTGACATGAGATAGTTTCTCAGTACCTTTTTATTTGAATTTCCCTAGTGGCTAAAAATGAACATTTTTTTTTTTTTAATATTACTGGCCATTTATACTGCTCAGTTCATCTGAACATTTGATGATTAGATTTCTTGTTCTTTTGTGTGAATGTTTTTGAGTTCTTGATATGTTCTGGATATTAATTCTCTCTCGGCTGAGTACCTGGCAAGGATCCCTTGTTGTAGGCTGTCTTCTCACACAGGGATGCTTTCCTTTGCTGCACTGACATTACTCTCACGGTCCTGTCTGTCTGCTCTTTGCTGCTTGCTGCAGTTTGCAGAGACATTGGACTCTGATTCAGAAAGTCATTGCCTATGTAGGTGTCTTAGTGTTTTTCTTAGAAGTTTCGAATTTTCAGATCTTACATTGGTTTCTAATCATTTGGATTAAATTTTGCACAGGAATATATATATATATATATATTTCCATTTTTTTCTAAAACAAAACAAACCCATGTGGATGTTTTCCAACATCCTTTGTTAAAGAATCTGCCTTTTCTTGAGCACATGTTTTTGGCAAATCAGGTGGCTGAAGTCACAGTGTTTATTCCTAGGGACTCTGGTCTGGTCCCGTGGTCTATGTGTCTGGTTTTATTCCGATGTCATCCTGACTTTTGTTACTATGACTCTTTAGTATATATTAAAGCTAAATATTGTGCCTCCAGTATTGCGCTTTTTACTTGGGATTGTATTTGGATTTTCCACATTTCTGTATTGTCATATGAATCTTTAAGATTACCTTTTCTAGTTGTGTCAAGAATGTCATTGGTATTTTATAGGGAATCTTGCATTGATTATATAGATCACTTTCAATAATATGGCCGTTTAAATAACGTTATACTGCCAGTCTTTAGATGTAGGACATTCCATTTTCTAGTATCTTCAGTCTCTTTCTTCAGTGGCTTTTAATTTTCATTGCAGAGGGCTCTCACCTCCTTACCATGAATGGAATTGTTTTTCCTGGTTTCTCTCTTAGCAGGTTTGCTACTAGTATATAGAAACCTACTGATTTTTGTAGCCTGGTACAAACTAGCTGGGGGATGCCTTTAACCCCAGTCAGTACTTAGGAGGCACCAGCAGGCTGTTCTGTGTGAGTTTGAAATACGTGGCTTCCATCTTGTTTTCTAGCCTCTACCCCTTGGGAGCTGTTGCTCTTCAGAGCCTGCCTTTTCTTACCTTCCCCCCATAAGGCCAGGCCTGTCTTCTGCAGGTTATGCTCCACTGGGGATGATGGGGTGTGAGGTTGGAGTGGGGGAGGCCTGAGGTCAGAGGATTGTGTCCCATCCTTCCCTATGTTCATCAAGTAAGTTCTTCCTGGTGTTTCTGCTTAGAATTGGGCACCTTGCTAGCCATCCTGGTTATAGCTGTGACATAATGCCATGCAGTTTGCATTTTTGTGATGGGCTTGAACAAAAAATCCAGGTGGTGAGAGAGTGAACGTGATGAGCAGACAGTGATGTTTCTGAGAAGTCAGGCATCACGGGTCACCTACAGAGATAGGGAACCCCAGAAAAGGCCCTGCAAATGACTGCAGAATAATCATGGTTTGCCCTCTTTATAAAGCGTTAGCAGCCTGAATGTTCTCTGAACTCATGCTGCCTCCCACAGAGGGGCACAGTGAGATGTCTTCATGTGAGGGCCTGTGGTGTGGAAGGATGGAATCTTTTGTCATGAGCCTTTGTATTTCTTGTCCTAGGAACGGACACGCTCTACTGGCGTTCATGTTCTCTCGACAGGAAAGCAAGCTGAACCGCCAGCAGACCATGGAGCTTGGCCACCACATCCTGAAGGCACACATTTTCAAGGTGAGGTGTGGGGAGATTTGTGGTTTAAAGATTTTAGACAGTCTATGAGCCCTGCATCCATTTCCTATTGCGCATTACAAATCAAAGAACCAGAGCTCAGTCCACTTGAGATATCCTTACATATCAAACAAGATATCCTCCTTGTTTCTCAAAGTGACGTTTGATATGTACCCTTTACCCCTAGATTTCCTGACTAGAGCAATGGTTCTCAGCCTTCCTAATGCTGTGACCCTTTAATACAGTTTGTCATGGAGTGGTGACCCCCAACCATAAAGTGATTTTGTTGCTACTTCATAACTGTCATTTTGCTACTGTTACAAATCGTAATGTAAATATCTGTATTTTCTGATGGTCTTGGGCAACCTCACAAAGGGCTGCAACCCACGGGTTGAGAACTGCTGGTCTAGAGCCTTTATTGGGCTTGAGGAACATTTGTTTGTTTGTTTGTTTGTTTGTTTTCTTGGTTTTTTTTCCACTTGCAAATTACTAAGACTACAGTGGTGAAAATATTCTACATCAGCAGACATGGTTCTGAGCTTGTGTCTTCTTTTGGAATGCCACCAACCTTTACTAACCACTGCCTAGACCCCTTCATTCATTAGGACTTACAGATGGTGATTCTCTCTAACTTTATCATTTATTATTATTTTTTTAATTTCCTTCTGCAAAAGGAAGCTTTCTCCTTATATATATGTTTCTTCCCTCTCTCTCCCCCTCCTCTCCCCTCCCTCCCCCTCCCTCCTCCTCTCTCCCTGTGGGTATATAGTTGGCAGGGCCTGTGATCTCCTGACCTTCCATTACGGCTCACCAACTGAGGTGCCCTTTTGTATAGTCGCTCTCTGTACAGTGTATCTCTGCAGAGTGCTGGACAGACTCACTGTCGGACCGATGCTCAGCTGGGATGCCACACTCACAGGCATCTTTGGTTGTTTTTAGGGCCTCAGTAAGAAGACTGGAGTCTCCTCAAGCCATCTGCAGGCCCTGTGGATCGGTTATAGCACAGAGGGGCTGTCTGCTGCCCTGGCCTCCCTCAGGAATCTCTATACTCCCAATGTGAAGGTGAGCAGCCCTCTGCACAGGGACCTGGTCTATTCCTCCTCTGCCAGCCTGCCAGCCCAGGCTCCTGACTTCCCCTCCATATCACACACTTCCCCCTAGAGGTCTGGCTTTGCTGCTGCAGGGAGACCTGGGTAGATGGGGCCTTTGTGTGAGCCCAGATAGGGTTTATATAGAGATAGGGTTTATAAGGGGAAGCCTGACTCAGTTGTCAGGCATCTGACATTCACTTCACCTCAGGAAAGGGGCTGCATGCACTAGAGATGGAGACAAGGGAGCAGTCCTGGATCCTGGCATGCCTGCTGTTGAGCATGGCACTCTCAACACTTCCCTCAGCTATGGCTCTAGAGTGTGGACTTGTGGAGCCTTCCCTATTGCTTAGAGGTGCTCTGCCTTCTTTTTGTCCTTGTTGAGTTTGAAAAGTGAGGTTATCACATGCCCAAGGAGTGTGGGTACCAGGGAGGACCTAGCAGTGGGTGTCTCTGGAGGATGAACCCTGCTGGCCAGTGTCGGATCTTGGTATGGAGTAAGAGAGTCTATTGCCTCTGGTGAATACAGATAGGGTTTATAAGGTTAGAAACGCTACCTGTGTCCCAGTGGCCTCCCTTCTCTGCTGTGGGGCTTAGCTTTGCTCTTATCTGGGTACTCTCACACTGCAGTAGAGCTGTGCTCCTTGGGACTCCGCACACGGTCTCTCCCTGTAGGTGACTAGCCTTCAATGCTTCTTTCCTGACTAAGCCTTGCCTGCAGGTTTTCTTAAGTAGACGGGCCAGAAACCATTTCTGTACTGCAAGAGCTATTCACACTGTTGCCCCTTGTCCCAGGTAACCCTTGCATTCCAGATGGAGCTTTTCCCAAAGTGCGATGACTCTAAATTTAGACGTCACAAAAAGGTAGCTGCGTTGTGAAATTTTTTCCATGTGGATTTTAGAAGAAATCAAGTTGAGGTTACTATAACATTGGTTATCTTTCTCACTATAGCAGTATAGCTTCTGGCTTATCTATAGAATTAATAAATTATAAAAACAGAAGGAATAAGCTGGCAGTGTCTGTCCTCCATACTTTAATGAATTCATGGGCGCAGAAGTTAACTTACACGGGCTGTAAGTGTGGAGAAGGGAGGATGGGAAGTAGCACTCTCTCTCTTGAACATGGGTTTTCAAGATTGTGGACTAAAAGGCTTTCCTCTCTAGGCTGTCTGCTTTCTTTGGAATGCACTTTTGTTTTTACTTCGCTTTATAAAATTCCAGTGTTACCTACCTCTACCATCCCGAGATTTACACAGCTTGGCTCTGGAGTCTCGAGTCCCTTCATTATCTTCCTGTTTTGTCTTTGTAAGTCTTTGATGAGGGAAAAAACGGTTTTCACAGAATATTGAACAAATTACAGTCATTTAAAATTATGCATGCAATTAAGGAACTGTTTTTAGAGAGTATTAACTGTTGTCATACAGGAATGAATGTCATTTTGAAAATAATTGCAGTTTGCCACTTCGGCAAATTAAAATGACTTGCTCTGAAAATGAGGGCTCGGTAATTTCAGAAGCCTGCTGATGATGGCCAGCCCTGTGGCCTCCGTGACTGGGCCAGGGTCATGCCAGCCTGTGCCTGCATGGCCCACTGGCATCTTTGCCACTCCAGCCTCTAGGCTCCTGCCCAGCTGGTTGTTTCTTCAAGTGTTGTCATATGGCTGGTGCCAGCCCCTGCCCGTAGATTTGGGAGCATTTGGTTGGCTTCTGGTGTTTTGCTCAGCTGAAAGGAGAGGAGGCCAGGTATGAGGCATCGACATGGCCTGACTTTGCTTGGCTGGGCTCAGGGAGATTGTACTTCACAATCAAAAAGAACTCACTTTTCAATGTCCCCGCTTCTGTAAGCCTCCAATGTGCTGGTCCCCAGCTTGAGCTGGCTGGCACTTCTCCAGGTCCTCAATGTGGGGGCCGCTCCACTACCCTTCTGTGTCTCCAGTGCTAGGTGGCCTTGCTAAAGAGAGCTTCTGTGGTGAAGACTGTGAAGTCTCCTGCAGATGGGCAGGAGTGTATAGGATGAATCATTGTGTCCCTGCTGCTCCAGGGACAGTAGTTAGCTTTGTGTCCTGAGCTATCTTTGCCCTACCCACTCAGAGCCTCTGAGTCTTCACCTCTAAAATAGAGACAACAAAAGACACCATCTCCCAGTGATCAGAAAGCTGGCAGCAAAAGCTCTTGGGAAAGTGCCTGGCATGTCTTATGTGCCCAGGTGAGTTGTTTTTATTGCTGCTCCTCTTGGCTCTGGAAACTGTGACTACACTAGGCTGAAGGCACCTGGGAACGTTGAGAAGGTAGCTGTAACTCATGTAAGGGCCTTCAGCCTGCCTCTCTGTGCTGTGGATAGAATAGGGTGCACACAAGACAATGTAGGTGGGAGATAGGTCTCCAGGGACCTCACTCTGAAGACTCCACAAAAGGGTGGTGGCAACAGTAGTTACTAATATTTAACTTTTTTGAAATCCTGGGTGTGGTGCTAAGTCAGTCTCTGTCTTTCTATTTCCTTTACCCTCCCTTTCTCCTTCCTTCCTTTCCCCTGACTTGGTAGGGAATGGAGTGTTGTTTTGACATTCATTTTTAATCTTTTCAGTCTCCTAGGCAATGGTGCATTTGTTCCTATTTTTCTTTGTTGGGGAGCTGAGGTTTTGGGGGCACAGAGGATGGCAAGAGACCTGATTATAAGCTTGCCCTAGTGTGTCTGCAGGCCCATTTGTTACCTGGTATCTTTACAGCCCTGTCTGCCAAGCCCATTCTCATGGGAAGCTGGGTTGCCAGATCCCCAGGCCCTGGAAAGTCTGATTCTCCGGGCTGGGACCCAGGCACCTGGAATTTTGAGCTCTGGGTGACATCAAGTGTGCCCATAGTTAAGAACAGTGAGCAAAGGAAGATCTATACATTGGCAGGGTTTTAAGTGGTGAGAATACAGCAAAGTAGCAGCAAAAGAAACTCATGTTTCACCAAAGCAGACTAAGTGTAAATAGGTGAGAAAGCCTCCGTCCTGAGCACACTCTCCAAGAGTCTCATTAGATACACACCATAGGGCCAAATGCACATCTCCAGTATAGGACTGAATGCACTCCTCCAGTATAGGGCCAAATGCACTCCCCCAGTATAGGGCCAAATGCACTCCCCCAGTATAGGGCTGAATGCACTCACTCCTCCAGTACAGGGCTGCATGTACTCCTCCACCAAGGTTTCCAAACAGATCATGCTGAGCAGAGTGGGGAGATGCTGCTCACTTCCTAGAGGGACCAGAAACACTAAAAAAACTGAAGACGGTTTTAAGAGCCACTTATTTAGACCATTTACCCTATCCCCCGCCCCTTAGGTTCTTGTATATCAGGAAAGGATGGGCTAATGGGGAGGGAACATGTAGCTGGCCAGCAAAATCATCACACATTATCCCTGCCTGTCCTGTGGTGGTTCTTAGGAGTCTCTATGTGTGTCTGTACATCTTGTTTCAACTGATTTCTGAGGCCTTTATAAAACTCCCAAGTATTTCCTCAGCATAATGCTATTTGTTTTTTTCCATACTGATCATAGTTATTCAAAAGGGATTTCTTTTTTAAATCCTTGTTTTTATTCAAACTTGAAATGCCTCTGTGATTGTACTTGAGTCAAGTGGTGTTCTAGGGAGCGGTGAACCTGTTTTACTGTGTTGTAGGAATCAGTCAGCTTGTTTGCTAGATTCTCACATTTCTGAGTGCCTTTTTCTCTGTGTTCTACACACACACACACACACACACACATACCTCTAAGTGCTCACTAACAGTGGAAGAGACTGGGTTGTTGTTGACCTGGCCATACAATGACGATGGTTCTTCTAATGATGTAAATAGCCAGGCTGATGTTCAGGTGGCCAGGTGATTTGGCAGGGTGTCCTCATTACAGTGTGTGACTTACCATTCCTTGTGGATAAGTATTGGCCCCAGTCCTGGCAGGTCAGTCAACAGGGTCTAGCAAGAGAGAGAGTGGGAATGGAGACAAGACAGAAGGACTGATCAAGTCCCATTTATTGAAAGGAAATCCTGGGTATTTATATGCTTTACCAGGTGCCTTGCAGCCATGGACAAGCAGGGGAACACAGCTGAAGGCACTTCGCCACATGCACCTTGCAGCTGGGGGCACTAAACAGCAAAACAAGATATGTGAGAAAAAACAAGATGTTTATCAGAGTGTGCTCGGCTGTTGTGGGCTGTTGAAAAACAAGTCTCTTGTCAGGGTATATGGCCCAATATGGCTGCAAAGATGATAGCCACTTTCTGCTAGAAGTCAGCTCCCAACAGGTCCCCTCTTTTAAATTTTTTTTCAAAAGAGAAGGCTGGGAAAACTTAACAGAAACCGTGACTGTCTTAGGTCGGAACAAAGGACCCCAGCCTCCCTTTCCTGTCTTTAGATACTCAACAGTTATTTGGTTGAGCTACTGTCTTAGGATGGTGAGGCCTCCCAGTTAGGGGCAAGGGTCTTGAAGTGTTCTCTTACCTGTCATTGACTATCCAGCTTAGCATGTAAGTTAGGGGTTAATCCTCATCAATCTTGATGACAGAGGTTTTAGAGTCCCCTACTTCCAGCCTGTAATAACGGACCTGTATGGGTTTCATTTGAATACCGTCTATCTGTTGTCATACAAAAGCCATCAGTCTGTTGAGCAGCATGGACCTGAGAAACAAGAGACTTAACAATGCCTGAATGGTTGGTATAAAAGCAATACTCTTTTTAAGGGCAACATACAACTCCATCTGTCGGAGGAGTAAAAAGTATAAGCCTCTTATATTTTGTAGCACTATTTCAGCTAAGGAGGATAATGAATTTTACAAATGTGATATAGCAGATTCCATTCTTTCTAAATCTAAATCTATAGAAGTACAGAACTGATCATAGCTTTGATCTTAACAAAACAAGTAAGGAAATCCTTGTCCCTCCCTAGTCAATCCTAAACCCCAAAAGACAGCTGTGGTAATGGGTTTTCTCCTAGGTCTAAACAATGTACCCCACTAAATCATAAGTCAGGGAACCAAGAGTCCAATAGAGCCACCTTGGAGGTGCAGGTGGTGATGTCTCCTTCCACACTGAAAATTTCCCAAGTCAGGTATGCTGGTTGATTTGTTCCAGTTTGAAGGCAATTGTGAAGCATCTTTATGTTTCCTGCAAAGAAAAAGAAAGTTTCTCAAGGGGTTTCTCCTCCCTGGATTTGTTGTTGTCTATTTGTTTAATCAGTCTCTCTGGCAGCCAGCGTGCAGCATCTGCCATTTGGGAATATATGTAGATAGAACCTCTTCCCCAGATAAGCACTGGATCTGGCCCATTCCAGGTTCCAGTTAATGGGTCTTTCCAGAGGACTGTTGCAAAATTCTTTTTGGTATCAGGATGCCAAAATCTATCTACAGCAGGTTTTCCTTCAGAATCCAAAGTTAAAAATTTTCAAATTTCTGGAGGATCCCTTGGTAGGGTACCATTCCCCTTTTTTAATTTTTTCAAATTGATTTTTCACTAGCAAACTGAGCAGCTTGTAATTTTTTGGTGGTTAGAGACCACTGATCCACCCAGATGGGCGAGTCCCCCTTCCAGGTGATGGGATTGGCACAACGCCCTAGGGGTACAGCTGAATCAATAGCCCCCCATCAAAAATACCCCAAGCAGCTTCTTCCAGTGTTACCATGGACCTCAATAGGATGAGTAATCCCATCTTCACTTTTTCCTAATCTTTTCCCTGGGGAAAATCCAGAGTTTATCATTTGAGCTGTTATTACTTCATTAGGGCTGCACATAATCAATCCCAACTGGGATCACAGATCTTGGCCCCAGAGATTAATGGGAAGGCCTGAGATGACATAGGGTTGTATATTTCTTGTATTTCCTTCTTTATCTTTCCACGTCAGCACCTTAGAGCTTTGTTGTGAGTTTTGACTTTGGCCAATATCCCTTAGATTGGTTAAAGTTGGGGTCAGAGGCCAGGTGGTGGGCCAATCACTTTGTTTTATGATAGTCACATCAGCCCCTGTATCAACCAAGCCTTGGAATGCCTTTCCATCAAGCCAAATTGTCATCATAGGTTTTTGTTTAATTGTAGGCTATACCCAGTATGCATCAGAGGAATTAAAGCCTTGATGCCCTCTCTTAGGATTCTTATATTTGTGATTAGTAGGGAACAATGGAAGTAACAATAGTTGAGCTATTCTCCTTCCTGTAGGAATGGTGACTATACTATGCATTGCCTTGGCCATAACCTTAATCTCACCTTGATAATCATAGTCTATAACTCCAGGAAAAATTTCTTGTCCGTGCATGGTAGCACTGCTTCTTCCCACTATCAGGCCAAACACATTTGAATAGAGCAGTCTGAATACTCCGGTGGGTAAAGCCTGAGGTCCCATTTATGGGGTTAATACTGTGTGGGTGGCAGAACTGAGGTCCAGTCCTGTGCTTCCTGGTGTTGCTCAACTAAGTTCTGAAAGGGATTGTTGTTTGCTAGTATGAAACTGACTGCCCCATAAGCCTGTTTTGACTTGTGTTGGTTTGGGGCCTGGGCCTGGACCCTGTTCCCATTTCCCTGATTATGGGAAAGGGTGTTTCCTTGTGCATCTGTCTTGGACCTACATTCATTAGCCCAATGCCTTCCACATTTGCAATGTGGACCAAGCCCAGGCTGTTTTCTGGGCTGTCTCTGGGTTAACTCATTTTTTGCTTTGCAATATTTTGCAATGTGTCCAGACTTGCCACACTTAAAACAGGCCTTTTTGTCTCTACTTGCCAAAAAATTTCTTACTGAATGTCCTTGCATGGCAGCCACCATAGCTAAGCCCTGTTGGTAGGAGGGGCCCTATGTCAGAACAGAGTCTGATATACCCAGTAAGGTCTGTCTTCTTCCTGTAGGGTCTAATGGCTACTTGGCAGGCAGGATTAGCATTTTCAAAGTTGTTTTACATAATCTACACCTGCCTCTGAATTACCAAAAATTCTCTCTGCTATTGTCATTAATCGATGAACAGAATCAGAAAATCGTTCATCAGGACCTTGTCTGATTGCTGTCAAAGATACACCAGGGTCTCCCTTTACCGGGAGTTTATGCCAAGCCTTCATGGCTGCATTTTGAATTTGAGCGAATAAGCCTGGGTCATACTGCATCTGGTTATCACTAGAAGCAGATTGCCCTTCTCCTACTAAGGCATCAAAGGACCAAGCATTGCCTGCCTGAATATTTCTCCTGTCTCTTTACAATTCTCATGATACTCTGATTTCCAAATAAGATGGTCACCACTGCTAAGAACTGCTTTCACTAAAGTATTCCAGTCCCCAGGAGTCAGCCACTCCTCTGCGACAGATGCTAAGATTGCAAGAGTAAAAGGAGCAGTGGCGCCATATTGTGACATTGCATTTTTTAATTCTTTAATGATTTGAAAACTAAACCCTGTATGATGTCTCCAAGCAACCCCTTGAGCGTCTCTGGTCTCTGATACAGGGAAAGCCTCAGCCTCTCCCTCCTCTGTTGAACTAAAGCTAGAGGACAGGGACTGTCTTTGGACATGAGGAACAGGAGGACCTGGGAGATTTTCGCAGTTAGCCTTGCCCTCTCGAGACATCTTTCCTGTCTTTAATTTTTTATAGCTGATTAATTAAGTCCTGATATTCTTTTTCTAACTCTATTTGTTGTTTAAGGAGAGAAATTTTGTCCTGTAACTCCTTTCTGGGATCTACAACCACCATCCCCATAGTGGGAGCATCTGGAGGCGGAGGCACATTGGGGGGGGGGGTCTTTGGGAAGAGGGCCATTCGGGGCCATAATATTTGGCTGCCTCTTCCTCTAGGTAAGCACAATCTGGCTTTGACAGATTGTCATCAACCTTTGGTCGTATTTTCTATTCTAATTTTGGATATATGCGTTTCTTTTTCTTTTGAACATGAAACACAGCATTCAAACAACAAAACAAAAGCAGACAACACATGTGAGCAGCAAACAACAAAACAAAAACAGAGAGTTGAGTTCAGGCTTACTTATTTCCTGCCCCGTTTTCATTATTATGACTTACCTTTCTCCATGCGGCAGATTCTCGAAGTGATCACCTTTGTTTCATTTCTGAATTTTCGGTCGACCCTTCTTCCAGTAACGTTCCTCACTGGGTCTCTCGTTCTTGCTGCCTCTCGTTGAGTGCCAGAGTGATCGGGTCCATTTGGGTCAGTCAACAGGGTCTAGCAAGAGAGTAAGTGGGAATGGAGACTAGACAGAGGGTCTGATCAGGTCTCGTTTATTGAAAGGAAATTCTGGGTATTTATACACTTTACCATGTGCCTTGCAGCCGTCGACAAGCAGGAGAACACAGCTGAAGGCACTTTGCCATGTGCACCTTGCAGCTGGGGGCACTAAACAGCAAAACAAGATATGTGGGAAAAACTAGATGTTTATCAGAGTGTGCTCAGCTGTTGTGGGCTGTTGAAAAACAAGTCTCTTGTCAGGGTATATGGCCCAATATGGCTGCAAAGATGATAGCCACTTTCTGCTAGAAGTCAGCTCCCAACAGGCCCAGTGATGAGAAAGACCCATCGTGTGTGCTGCCCCTAACTACAGAAGAGCTTTTTCTTGCATCTCTTCTTGGTGAACTTGTTTTAGAACCAATGTCCAATGCAGTAAGCTAAGAATACAAGAACGTGTTAGGGATGGAGAGGGCTTGGAGTCCATGCATGAATGGAGTTATCATGAAGTAGGATGGGGACTTCACTTTGGGAGTCTGTTGTTAGAGAAGAGACCCATAAGACACAGCCTTTGCTGTCTGTAGAACAAACATTCTGTTCAGAGTTGCTGGGACCGGGGGACCTACACTAAGGGGATGACCCTGCAAAGAGTGTAAGAGAGAGCACTGGGGACCGCCATCTTGTGGAGCTGAAGCTTAAGCAGCATGGAGACACCTGAACATTTCATACTTTAGGTTCTACCCTATTGCATTGCCATTGGGAGCTGTAGTTTCCCCACTATTAGTAATAATCTCTTGGAATAGTTTGTAAATATTCTGTCTGCTGCTCTATGGACAGAGCACTAAACTACCCAGAATTTGTATGTGCTCATCTCCTTCCTGTGTCTTTTAATGATCCCCAATTGACTCTAGTCAAAGTGATGACAGGTCTCCGAGGTTTTCCGAATCTAGTGGCCAGCCCTGAGGATTTCCCAGGGCAGGGTTGGACAGCCGTGGGTTGGAGCTGTTGAAAGGGACCGGCTAGGTGTGAAAGTGCCGTGGGTTGTTTCCTCAAAATCTGGAGATGTGAAGGAGATTAGTGTGGCTAGAAATGTCCATCTGTTCAGTGATTTCATTTTAATATGTGCAGATCAGAAACGCCCCCTGCTAACTAAGGCGGAGCTGTGTGCAGCAGTCAGTAGGAGCAGCAGAGGACATGCTGTCAGTGTGCAGAGCTGACGGTCCTCAGGACACACGGACATTGCTGCGCTTTATCTCCTCCTTGTCGAGAAAAGAGACTATTCATGTTTCCTTTTGGCTTTATCTCATTAAGGATTTAATCCTTGGTTATTATTTCATTGTTAAAATAATGAATTTTCTTTATTTGGTGGCTTGTCAGGTCTAGCCCCTACACTAATACCACTGTTAAAAATGTGCCACCCAGGGGCTGGAGAGATGGCTCAGAGGTTAAGAGCATCTGTTCCTCTGGTAAGGTCCTTGGGTTCTATTCCTAGCACCGATGTAGTGGTTCATAACCATTCCTAACTCCGGTGATAGGGGCTTGATGCACTCTTCTGACTTCTGTGTGCACCAGCCATGCATGTGAAGGCATGGACACACATGCAGGCAAAACATCCATACACATAAAGTCAAAATAAATATTTTCTTTAAAGAAGTGCACCACTCAGTGTAGGTGACAAGGGAGGAGGGGGTACTGTGTACGTGAAAACATTTTGCTTTCACTTGTGATGAACTAAAAATCCATAATAGAAAATATAACACCTTAACCATTTTTAATTGTTCAGGGCAGTGACGTATATTCTCATTTAATGTTGTAATCTCTAAAACTTTTCACTTGGTCAGTCTCTAGTCATTAGACACTCTTGTTTCTGCTCTAACCATTGTCTGGGAGCTACACTCAACTTATGTCTTGTTCAATCACTTTGGGTACATGCCTAATAGAGTCATGTGATCACTTTGGTTACATCCATATGGTATCATGTGATCACTGTGGCTACAGCCTTAATAGTGTCATGTGACCACCGTGGCCTTAATAGTATCATGTGATCACTTTGGGTACAGCCTTAATAGTGTCATGTGATCTTGGTCTTTTTGTTTATTTAATGTATTTTATATTAATCTCTGCCAAAGCATTCCATGGGTGAATTCCTTTCTAAGTCTGAGTTCCCCACTGGTGGCATGTCCATCTCTGTCCACCTGTCATCTGTGGGCCCTGGGGTTGACTTTCACATCTCAGCTTGGTGAATGGTATTGATGTGAACGTGTTGTGTTCATTTCTTGAGGATTCTGCTTTCATGTTGGATGCAGCCCTGGAAGTGGGTCTGCTGCATCACAATGCAGTTCTCTTTCCCATGATTTGGAGAAACTTGGCAGGTTCCTCCTAGTGAAGACCCGCATGTGTGAGTGTGCATGCATTTCCTGAGGGTACAGGAAACACATGCATGCATTTCCTGCTGGTGCATCTCAAGCTTGAGATCCAGTAGGACAAAGCTGGAAGGTTGCGGATACATCCTGCTTCCCAGGTGTGTTAAAACTAACATACATATGAGATATTAATCTTTCTGGGGGTCATTGCCCAACAGGTGAGCCGGCTCCTGATTTTGGGAGGGGCCAACGTGAACTACAGAACGGAAGTGTTAAACAATGCCCCCATCCTGTGTGTCCAGTCTCACCTTGGCCATGAGGAAGTTGTCACTCTCCTTCTGGAATTTGGCGCCTGCCTGGATGGGATGTCGGAGAACGGCATGAACGCGCTGTGCTATGCAGCTGCTGCCGGCCACATGAAGCTGGTGTGTCTGCTGACCAAGAAGGGGGCAAGGGTAAGCAGCCATGGTTTTGACCTGGAGGGTGACAACAGGGTGTCTGAAGGGGTGGAAAATATCTTCCTGTCATTACTGGGATTGTTGGCCCCTGGGCCAGGCTTCAGGGACTTCAGTTTGTCAGGTGCAGTGATCTGAGAAATTATACAATCAGTGTAAAAGACCCAGTATCTGAGTAGGAGCCCAGGTAGCCATGTATGCCTACGCTATTGCTTTGCTCGATATTGTATGAGGCAGGTTCCTGGCTGTTAGCCACATGTTCTGGTCTCCATTACTTGGAGGAACTTGGGCAGTTCCTAGTAGAGAAGATACATGTGTTGTACTATCCTGAATTTATTCTAGAATCTAACATGGCATCACAATTGTTTGGAAGATTTTTTTTTTTTTCAGAAATCTTTTTCCTACATTGTGTGCATGCGCGTGCGTGTGCACATGTACGTATATGCTGTGCTGCTTATGAGGAGTTGAGAAAACAATGCACTGGAGGGAGTTGGTTCTTGCCTTCTACTGCATGGGTTCTGAGACTCAAAGCTGGCAGCAGGCACTTTTCCCTGTTGAGCCATCTTGCCAGCCCTGGTGACAATTTAAATGTTTACCTCACACCCCATCTTCCCCTTCTTGTCTGAATCCATTCCATGATTGTTTTCAAACAATCCCTCGAGTTCCCTGGTTCTTAGGAGTCCTGTGCTTGAGCTGTGGGAACTGTCTAACTTCATCTTTCCTTTTCCCACCTGGGACACTGGGCCTTTGAAGGCCACAATTCTCATCTGTCTGTTGGAATCCCGTGACCCTGAGGGCCTTCACCAGCCTCTTGCTGTTACCATTAGATAATGGTAACTCTGCTACTTGACACATTAGGGTAGAACCACCAGGCTCTTAGATGAAGTGAGATGCATAGCATTTCACAGGCAAACGAGCCTGCTGAATAACAGTGGATAAAGCACTGTTAGTTGTCTTTTGCCTAGTTAGTTTACGTAGGCTTATAGGAGGTACAGAAATGTTGCTGTTGTTGTAAGTCCAGCATTTGGGACACCGTACCTCAGCTCTGGCCTTATTGCTATGTGGCATATGCCCCAATTTCTGGATACCAGGTATCTCTTAGCTTTCTTCTGAGGCCAGCAGTTTGCCTCTGTCACATCTGAGAGCTTGCAGAAAGAGGCTTGCTGTCATGTTGGGGACTCTTTGTAGAGTCCAAGTCATGAGGCATGCCCCTAATTTTGCAAACATGTCAGAGCTGGGCTTTGGGTTCTTTTCCTTGGTCCTGGGACTCCTTCACTTAGATAAGGAATTCAGGAGTGCCTGCCAGCGTCAGGCCTTTAGGAGGCATGTGACACTCACACATTTCTTCTGACGGTGACATCTCCCAGCTTTGTGTCTTTCCTTTATAAGCCAGGATGCCCCAGATCACCTCCCTGCATGTTTTCCGTTCTGTCCTTTCCATAGGTCTGTGTTTTATTCTATAGATCCTTTCCTTTCCTTGGTTCCCTGCTTCAGTGACCAACCCTTCCCCCATCTCAACGTCTCAGAGCAGCCTGAAAATACTCCATCTAAGTACCCCACTGGGAAGCATAGGGCTTTCCACCTAAATCAATTAACTCAATTTCATTATAATAATCAAGCAAATACATTACAAATAACTCCATAAAAAGCCCTACAATCAAAAAGCTAAAAATTAATCAATTAGAGCCTCAAGTCTCAGTAGCCATAGCAGTCTTATATCCAAATACAACTAACATTCCCCCTAAATAAATCAAAAATACTATTAATCCCAAAAATGAACCTGAGGGTTCAGTCTGTGAGCTTCACACAGTTTGCCGAGAGATGCCTGTGTGAGGAGACGGTTGTGGTTACTAGTCCTGCAAAGATAACCTGAGGCCTGGGTTAGTGCCCTTATCACAATGAAAGGAGTCACGGGTTCAGTGCTGTCTAGAAAGACAAGCTGGAGTGTGAGCCCCTGCTCTTCTGCTGTAGCATGCATTTGCATGTCGCCTTCAGGACACATGCGTTCCCAGAGTAAAGGGGATGGCTGCTCACTGTTGCCTTTGCTTCTACCCCAAGGTGGACCACTTGGATAAGAAGGGCCAGTGTGCACTCGTCCACAGCGCGCTGAGGGGCCACAGTGACATTCTCCAGTACCTACTGAGTTGTGAGTGGTCAGCAGGCCCTCCCCAGCCTGGCACCCTGAGGAAGAGCCAAGCCCTGCAGCAGGCACTGACAGCAGCCGCCAGCATGGGACACAGCTCGGTGAGTGGGGCTTTGGGGTTCCTTCCCAAGACATGAGGTTTTGTGGCCCAGTTTGGTCACAGCCTTCTAAGTTGAGAGCCACAGGCAACAAAAGGAAATGGAGATTTCAGAATTGACCTTGACTAATGAGGCGCTTCTAGTGCCGCTGTCCTTGCCGTGAGCAAGATGGGGAGCAGAATGCTCTCCTCAAGAGCTCTGGTGGGCGTTCAGTCTCTCCTGTTCTCACTTCCTCCCCTGTCCGCTCTTACCTAACCTGGCTCCTCCCTCCTGGCCCCTTCAGTTCCTTCTTTTGTCCCTATAACCTTTAGACTACAGTCACATGAAACCCTAGTTCTGAAATCATTCTGGATTGTTGGAAGGGTTTTTAAAAACCAAGCTTGGGTGCTTTGAGAGCCTGTGAGAATGAACGCTCATTATTTGAAGTTGCTACACGGAAGGAGAGATCCAACACTCCACTTCTTTCTGGATGTCACTGGCTCTAGGTTTGAAGATTTAATCATCATCAGCTGGCCTGGTTCTCTGCCTTGGCTGCGAATATAATAACGTTTGCTCCCGTTTTTGCTGGTGTTTCTCATTCTTTGTTGTCTTTGAGCAATTGGAGGTGCCAATGTTTGGTAATATTCTTTTCCCCAAATGACTGAAATTTGAATGCCGTGCTGGCTGGCTGGCATTTGGCACTTACACATGATGGCAGATAAACATATAAGCATATATTGCTGGCTGGCTAATATTTAGCATACATAAATGATAGTGTTAAATACACATATCTGAAAACGCAGGTGTTTTCCTCTCGTTTTTGTCTTAGTTTCTGTAACTCTGTATATTCCTGCCTCTACCTCCCAAATGCTGGAATCACAGCCATGAGCCACTATGCTCTCCCTCTTCCTCCATCTGTCTGAATCTGTGGCTCCAACATGGGAACAGTCATCTCTGGGAAGTCATGAGCACATGCACACCCACACATGATACACATGGTGCATACCCACCCACACATGATACCCGCACATTATACACACCCACACATGGTTCACACCTACAGATGATACACACCTGTACATGGTACCCACAAATGATACACACCTGCACATGATACACATCTACCCATGATACCCACCCCTACATGGTACACACTCACACATGGTGCACATGCCTCATGTTTAGAAGTGATTCTTTCTTTTAAGTCCTGTACCCGACTCAGGAGCTTGCCTTCAGAACAATGAGCAGAACCTGCCGCAGCACAACAACCATTTCAAGCAGAAGAGCTAGATTTCTTAATCAAGGTTCTGGAGAGGATATAATTTCCTAATGCCATTGGAGTCAATGGCCGGATGTTCAGCACACAATCACCATCTTGGGGTCAGAAATCTAAAACTGAGATAAGAAGAGGTCAGGCTTCTCTCTGAAGGCTCCTGGAGAGGGCCTTTATGGCTTTGCTAGCTTCTAGAAGCTACTGCCTTCCTAGCTAAGGCTGTGTCTCCAGTCTTCAGTGTACTTGCTGCCCTGCCCCTCCCTTTTACTCCCTCCTCTGACCCAGATGCCTCCTGTCCAATCTGTGAATGTTGTGGTTGCACCAGGTCTGCAGCAGACTCTACACCCAGACTGTACACCTACAAAATTGCTCCATTTCCAGGCCTTTGATTTTCCTCCTGCTATTTACGGAGCTTGGAGCTTCCGAGGATTAGAAATGGACCCAGTCCGCATACTGTAAACAGTACGGACTGGAAGCCTGGAAAATGGCTTTGTCTGAGTCTCCTGTCACTCAGGATGATGCTGGCTCTGGTCCAGGGCACAGATACTTCATCTCCCCAAGGGCAAGCTTTCTTGCCTCCAGCTTGGGACCTGCTGTGCTTTTTAACAGGAAGATGCCCAGAAGGGAGAAGAACAGTGCTGTCAGTAGAAAAATCACCTGAACGATACTGAAAGAAAATTTTCATCATAAAAAGAAAATATCACCTTGTTTTCTTCCCGCGTGGAGAAATGGCCTAATGGTGATTTATGCAGAAGCTGCACTTTATGTGATCTGCTGGACCCTTTGTTGATTACGTTGGCATATTTGGGTCATGTTGGAATTCATTAGAATTCTGAGTACCTGGTAATCCTGAACAGAGTTGCTGCAATTCCCTGAGATTGTTGTATTTTTTAATTCTCCCCAGTGAAAGTGTGAATAGCATACGAATTATGCCAGGAAATGGTTTGCATTATGTTTTCTTCACTTGTGCAGCACAAGATAATAATGGTTAAAAAACAACACTCTTCTCCTTTGATATACGGGCTATAATAAGCACCCGTTGCTCTGAGAGCTCATTAAATCACCTTGCCACGTCTGACAGGTAGTCCAGTCCTTGCTGGGAATGGCAGAGGAACATGAAATCGAAGTCAACAGCACCGACACGTTGTGGGGAGAAACAGGTAATTATGCTTCCAGTGTTTGTAGTCAGAGGCAGCGTGCGTGATGTCCCAACCCTACTGTGGCCTGGGTCGTCTTAAGAGTGACTGGTGATGCGTGTATTCCTGTTTTCATTTTGTCACAAGGCATTTGGAGTCTAAAGCCTTTTAAACTTGCCAAGTGAGTAGTAAAACTTCCCCAGAAGCAATGAAAGGGACTGGGTTTGAGTCAGACGGGCAATTACCGCTCACTTGAGGAACATCTGATGGAAATGCCTTAGTAAGGCTTCAGGTTTGCACAGGTCCCAGCCTGCCTCTTCCCCCCCCCCCCCCCATCCTTCCTTGAAGCCTGGCCAAGGGAGCCAGGTAGCAGTTCCATTGTCAAACAAGATGGCTCAGTAGGGAAAGTGTGACTCTGTCTTGTGGAATGAGGCAACTCAGGTCTCATAACCCCATGTAAAATACTTAATATAGTCCAAAGTCCCTTTCTGTTGGTCAGGGTAGAGGGGTCTGCCTGACTTAGTGGGAAGAAAGATTAGTATTCAGATTAATGAAGATACTGCTGCTTTGAAATTTTCCATTCGACAGCTGTAACAAAGATGCTTGGTAGGTTTTCCCCGGCTCTGTGCGTGGTGCATGTGGTTGCTATTTCTTTTGCACAGATTTGTTTCTAACTTCTTCTAGGTTATTTTCTAACAGAACAGATGGTGGTGTGGAGAGTTTATTAGCTAGCTCACACTTGGGAGAAGCCTCAGAGATTTTCCTGGTGGGAGAGCAGGCCTGCCCTTCAGAGCCACATGGCCGGCTCTCGGAAGCCACCATCAGCTGGCTTCCTATGGCTTGCTATGGACTGAAGGAGGAGTGAGCCATGGCGTGAGTTACAGAGACAGTGTAGGACTCCAGATGGTGTGGATCAGTCCCCTCCCCATTGAGATTCTGCCAGTTGGTTGATGTCTGATGAGACACTTGAGAAATTAAAGACTTCTCACTTAAAAAAAAAAAAAGATACACATTTATCATCTCCTAGGTTCTGAGAGTCGGAAGTCTAATGGCTAATGGGACTGAGCACTAAGCCTCAGGATCTCACCACCGACCGTCTAGGTATCAGCTTGAGCTGTACTCCCACCAGACTCACCAGATTCCAAACACTGAGCTTGTTCACGGGATTCATCTCTTTGCAGCTGTCCATGGGTCTGGTGAGAAGACAGAATTGTTCAGCCTTCTCTTCTAAGGCCTTACAAGCAATCTTCAGATGCCATGGCCTAGAAAACACTTCTTATTGTCATTACTAGGGATTTGGGTGAATTTAAACAGCCAAGAGGTTTTTAATTTGGGGGTTTATTTCTTTTGTTTATTTTTTGAGCATTTCATGCAGTATCTTGGTCATATTCTCCTTCCCTGCCCATTCCCAGGACCACCCCTCACCAACTTCATGCTCATTCTGTCCCTCAAGAAACAAAAAGCAAAACACACACGCACACGCACACGCACATCCAATCGTGTTGGCCAACTGAGGACTGCCCTGGAGTGCGGTTGACAGGCCCAGGATCACTCCATTGGAGAAAATGGATTTTCCCTCTTCCAGCAGCTATTGGTTGCAAATGGCTTCTTGGTGCGGGGTGAACATTTGTGCCCACCTTCCTTCTCCATGCCGGGGGTGGGGGGGTTGTCTAGTGAGCAGGCCCAGAGTAGGAAACACACTAGCTCTAGGAGTCTCTCAAGTAGGGTTTGGAGTCAGACTCAGTGTGAGTCTTGCCCCAGGGCCCAGTGGTTGGTGGGTTGGCTGAAGTTCTGGTTGGAACTCGAGCCTCACACTCCAAGCAGTCCCAGGTCTTTGAAGTTGGAGAAGTTAGGGGTAGGCAAGAAGCTGAGGAAGGGCACTGACCTGTCCTCCTTATGTTTGAGACAGGCTGGGCTGGCCTAGAATTCTCTATGTAGGACAAGCTAGCCTCTAACTTGTGCAGTCTTACTGTCTCGCCCTTCTAAGTGTCAGAATTATGTAGCCATGCACCACCATGCCCAGAAGCCAAGAGTTTTATTGAGAGAATTTGAAGTTGTAACAAATAAAGTAAGTATAGCCAGGCCAGCTGTCCATCAGGCTTAAAGAGACAGAGCAGCCCTCCAGGAGTCGTGTGCTTCCTCCATCCCTGATGACCACTGCCTGGAACCTACCTGCACATGTCAGAGGAGCAGCCTGAAACCTCGCAAGGCACGACTTAGATGAGAGAATATCAGCAAATATTGGGCCTGACTGCATGCGGGCTGTCCGGAAGCTGAGAGCTGTGCTTTGGATTTGGCCATGGGGCTCTACTTGACTCCACAGGTGTGGGAATGAGAGATGAGTTGCGTGGTGAGCAGGATTTTGACTTAGCACGTCCCTGCAGTGACAGTAATTCACAGGCCAGCAAGTCACAGCCTCTGTTACCTGCGCCCTCTAAGCAGCAGAGCCCCAGCCTTTCCTTGGAGTGTGGGGTGGTGCTTCCCACATGTTGTCTGGTCCTCCTCACAGTTGGAATTCTCAGCAGTGAGAGTGGTCGCTTGGTGGCTTTGCCTGGCCCTCATTCTTGAGTTCTCAACAGTGCTTTGTGTCCAGAACATCCCAGAATGTCTTTTGTGTATTGGCCACGGGATAGGCCAGGATCCAGGAAATGACTCCTGTGTGGGGTGTGGGAAGGTGCTTTATATGGAACAACGGGTGCTCTGTATGGAGAATGCACTCATTCTTTCTCCTGCCACCCTTGTATCTATTTACAAGTCTTCTCAGTGTAGACTTAGCTGAAAACAACTTGGCTTTAAGATACTGGCTGGTGGGCTTATACAGGTGGTCTCCACATCTGTTTCAGGCTCACCTACCCAGCTTTGAAGGGTGCAGTGTCTCTGTCCTATTTGACACTCAGCATCTGCTATCACAGGAGTGAGATGCTGAGGGGTGAGCACCAGCTCCTGTACAAAGTCCTTCCCACTGTCAGGACAGACTCTTGCAGGGTCTGTGCACCTGCTTCACAGGGTCCACATCTGAGCACCACGACCCCTACTGATTGAAAGCGGGGAAGTTGTCTGGCGTGATGCCCACTGTCAGCCAGAAAGGCCAGGGAGAGACCTGAAGGGAAGGGGTAGCCGGGAGGAGGCATGGGCCTTAATGCTTGAGCTGACGGTCCTCCCGTGTCTTCATGAGGAGCTGCCTCAGAAGGGCAAGAGCTTTATTACAGACTCTAGAGACTTTCATCTAAAATGGTGTATAGTCTGAGTACTTCGATGAACCCATAGGTTTTAGAAAACTCCTAAGTACCAGCTGATTTGGGGAGCAGAGGGCTTTACTTAGAAACCCTTTCTTTTCAAGAGCCGCTGCTTCTTGTCTGGGAGGTGTTTAGAGACAAGCCCTCCAGAGTGAGTTCTGTGGTTGCAATAAGCACTGAGCTACAGCCTTCCTACCCCCACTCCTCCTTCCTTGTCTCCTCTTTCTTTCTCCTCTCCTCCTCATCTTCAGTGGAGAGTGAGTCCAACCTGTTAGCAGAAACTGCACCGCCAATGAGACCGCCGCTGTGCCACCCACAGACTGTCAGATGAAGATCGTCCCACAGGTTTGGGGCAGCCCAAAACATGGCAGGAGCCCATCTGATGCCTGGATTGTCTGTCTCAGCATTCCGCAACCATGATGACTCAGTCCTGGCTCCCACAGAGTCCCAACTGAATTGAGTTACTGTTTGATGTGGTTCAACCCAAGCTAAAACGGCCAGGGACACTTAACTGGTGACCTAATGCTGTGCTGTGGGAATTGACAGACCATGTTCCCAACTTCAGGCTTCCGTCCAGCGTGAGTCTGCACCTTGTTTCTGGCTGTTTAGATGGAAGCAGGGTCCTCATCTTCCAGTCTGCTCTCTGAGAGCAAAGGCTTTTCCTTCGTGGAACCCATCTGCCTTGTTTTCAGAGACTTTGTTCCTGGAGAGTGTCGAGCTGTTTTGTGAGGAGAAGCTGTGGTCCACACGCTGTGGGCTTTCTGAGGACCTGAATTCCTGTATTACTCTCATGTGACTTCTGGGCCTAGTGCTGCCCGGGGAATTTCTCCAGGGGTAGAAGTGTTAGCCGCTTGTACTATCAGTTACATACATACCTGTGGTTGCTGAGCAGAGGAGTGGACTATGTTGGGCTAATCTAGGGCTTGCTGTGTGGGTATTGACCAAGTGAGAACACCGAAAACAAAAGAAAGCTTCACAGCTGTAAGGCAGCGGATGTTCATTTTGTAGAATTATTTGGGAGTTTTTGGTAGATAGGGATAGAGCAAGGGACCAGTGACACGATTTTGTTTGGTGATAGTCCTGGTCTGCCATGTTGGATTCACAGCTCTGTGTATGTGTGTACATGCGTGTGTATGTGGGCGGGGTCGTTTGCGGCCAGCTGCTGAGTGTATTATTCCCTGTAGTATAGGCATGGTTCCTGCACATCTTCTCCCCTTGTCTCTATGACATCTCCCTCTCCTGGCGCTTGCCTGCTCTCTCTAGCTGCTGTATATTGACTTGGTTGCATCCTCAGAGGCCCTTCATCCTAGGCTGTGAGACTATGGCATGTTAGCTGCCTCTGAGGGCTGTGCTTTCCTAATTTTTGAAAGGGGGTGTCCCAGCATGTCCCATCAAACTAGGTTAAGACTGACTGAGGTGCTTTGTGTGAAGTGCCAGGTTTTTTTGTTTTGAGTCAGTGCTATTTTTGTAAATGAACAAGTTCGGTCACTGTGCATAATGGGCTCCCATTGCCACAGCTATTCAAGATACTTGGCTTTCTGTTGTTCCTAAGGTGAGCGAAGTCTTCTCCTCTGTATGTGGAGTCAGAGATTTGGGTTAGGGAGTATGCACAGGCATGAGGTTCCTAGTCCTACCTCACCGCTGGCTCTTTCTGGGTGGAATGTGGCCACCTCTGTCCCAGGTATAGCCATGTCGGAGGCGGTGCTGTGTCTCCAGGCCCCCAGTTGTAGGGCAGAGTGGATTCATAGACCTCCCTCCTCCACACAAGGTCACAGAGCAGACAAGTGTTCCATCCTTTGTGATTCAGGTGTCCCTCTGGTCTCTGTGGACTCACTTTCCTTTCCATTCTGTGACTTTTGGACATATGTCTAAGGCTTATGGGGCCATGGAAGCCTATTTATCAGCTTGCCTGTTTATCGATGGGTGCCTCAGAACACAAAGAACAGAGTAGAGTGCCTTATTATTTACTAATGACTGCCTGTCTATTTGGATTTGATCTTTGGTCTTTAGGTGGATTGGAAGGCTTTTAGTAAGAATTTATATTTTAACCTTGCTGTGTTCAGTTTGGTCCTTACACATTCAAGTTTTAAAAATACACATACCTTACTTAAAATGCTTGGGGCCAGAAATGTTTCAGATTTGTGAGTTTTCCAGAGTGTGGGGTGTTTTCATAGTCAGCCATGCTCTAAGGTCTAAGACTTGGAGCGCTATGCTGGCGTTTTTGAAGAGTTTCATGTTTTGACTTTGAGGATTTAGGACACTCATTCTTTCTTTGTTCCCCTCAGAGCACAAGGCCAAATGAGAGACGGGGGTAAAGGCACGTGTCCAATACTCTCTGGGGTCTCTTGAGAATGTGTAAAACACTTTCCCAGAGATGTGACACACCCTCCCCCCTTTTCTCGTACGCCCACTGTGATGCCCCGCCCCCACAGGGCTCTATCCAGCTCAGCTTGTACTCAGATATTAGGGAGAGAAAGGCAGACCGTGAGACATGTTTTCATACCCTTGGTGACATTAGGCACGCCTTCGGCATCTTGGCCCAAGTAGTTGGATCTATCTGAAGTGTGAACATTCTCAGCATGCTTTAGGAGTGACAGCTGTTCAGCGCTATGGTCTTCATACAGGTTTAGAGGGGCAAGGTGCGTATAAAGCAGGAGTAATGTCATCTGTACTTTAGGAAATTGTGTTTCCGTTGAATTTATGTTATTTATAGCATACATTACTTCCAAGGCCTAGTTGAAATAATATCAGAATAGGGGCAGAAGAGAGGCAGGACTCAGATCCATGTAACAGCTCGCATGCACGTGCTGCACAGCAGTACTGGTGTGTTCCTAGGATGGACTGCTGTTCTGGTCTCAGGAGCCCCGTGGTCAGAGTGAGAAGGGAATCCAGCCATTGCATGCTGTTCGTACTGTCCATGGGAGAGCTTGGTAGCCCTTAGGGAGCACAGGATCTTGTCCTGGTCTTTTCCTTCTAAGGACACCCACAGGCAGTTGTTTGGTGAGTTCCTTGTCTTTAGAGGAGACCGCCTCGAGGCAACAGTGAAGGAGCCAGGAGTTCAAGTGGCATCCACACTCCCACTTCTGCGTGCTCCTAGGCAAGCTGGTGAGCTTTTCTGGGCCTTATGTCCTTCATTTGCAACGGATAAGACTAGCACTTGCCTCCCAGGAGTTGCTTGTGTATGAATGGATTTATGGATAAGCAAAGCTAGCCGCTCTTCACACACGGCGTAGCGTGTCGTAGGTTAGTGGGGCTGGAGGGATGACATTTGGTATGTCACTTAGTAATATTAACTTATCATAACTCTAGCCACATGTAATAGCTCTTGAACGTTTGTGAGGTGCGCAGCACTGTAGACTACCACAGGTAGGTTCTGTTTAATCCCACGGAGCACATTTGAGATCATGCAAATGCACTTGCATGAGGTTAAAGGAACTGAGCTACACAAAGTTCTACCTCTTGCCCCAAGTCACGAAACAAATCCTTCTAATCTACTGGTTTCTACCTCAGCCACAATGAGGTGACCTTTCTGAGACCCCCCCACTGTTTACTTTTAATTGGTATTCCTTTTTTTTTTTTTTTAATAAAAATGGGAAAGGACAGTATATCATGGAAATAAATTGCACAAAGATATGCTTGTAAACTAAACTGGGCTATTCTGTTCATGGTGACCTCAGGGCCAATAAAGCAGGTGCAGATTCTCGCTTAAAAGCTCCTGGCTAGACATGAAGGTCAGTTTGTATTTTCCATATGTAGTGTATGAAAGGTCTGGCCTGGAGGAGTGGCCTCTGCCACCTGCCTTCCAAGTCTCCCCAGGTCAGGTCCAAGAAGCAAATAATGAGCAATCGCTAGTTCTCATCCTCAGGCTGAGCTGCCCTGGACCACTGCAGTGGCACACCCTCGTGTGCCTGAGTGACAGATCGGTTATAACATTTCATAAACAGCCCCGTCGATGAAATGACTGTGTTCCCAGCAAGCTGACAGTTGAGGGTTGTTTCTTTTTTTAAATCAAATCTTTGCCCGGAGAACTTCAATATGTAAAGGATTCTGCCAAATGATCCATTTTATGGTGCGAAGAAGTGTTTCTCCGTGAGGTTTTCAATGAGCTTGGATGGCTGAGTGTCAGTTAGGTTTTTCTTAAAGTGAACATCTGCCGTGAGGAATCTGCTCATACTCAGAAGACGGCGCTGCCAAGGTGAAAGCCTGCAGGATTGGCAGGGTAGGCTATGTGCTTTTTTTTTTTTTTTTTTTTTTTTTTTTTTTTTTTTTTTTTCCCATAATTCAGTCACACAGATGATATCTTGTTAAACTTTTGCCAAGTAAAAGCACTTGTGTCTGGCTTCAGTGCCTTGTGTTCACATGGATTGGGGCCTTTCCCGTTTCACATGTCCTTGTGTTTTATTGGCTGAACACAAAGCAGCAATGTCTCTTCTCCCACCCTGGTCATGTTTTTTGCACCCCACCCCCACTCCCACTCCTTTTTTTTGTCTGGTCAAGCCAAGTTCACTGACCCTCATTAGAGCTGGGGCTGAGGTTGGCTTTCTCAGCAGGATGGTTGGAATTCCCAAGCATAGCTTGTTTTGAGTTGAGCATAGCCTGTTTTGAGTTTGTTTGTTGTAGCTCTCTTTGCTTCCGAATATGGGAATATGGTATCCTGAAGTCCTCGAGGCTGCTGAAACTTGAGATGCATCCTCGCCTGGGGAGTTTGGTGATGGAGCTAAAAATACTCACTCTGGGTAGAAGAGGAAGCCAGTGGCCTGATGTCTGTCATCAGCAGTGTCTCCTTAGGAATTCCTGTATAAAACCTGATCTGGTTTGAGACTGAGCAAAGTGGACTGGTGCTGACAGGTTCTTATTCCCCCCCCCCCCCACACACACACAAAAGATCTGCATTAACAAGCACACAGCAAATCAAATTGGCTGTGAAGAAAGAAGAAGGTGGAATCCGACCCTGTCGCCAGGCCTGGCAGGGCACGCTTGTCAGCTTGTCAGCTGCTCCAACTTCCGGCTTCTCTGCTGGCTGGTGAAACACACAAATCCTATTTTTAGCTCAGGGCTGTCTGATATGTTACTGTCAAGACTTCAGTAGCAGCTGCAACGGAGATTCCAGGTTCTGACTAAAAAGTCCCCGTTTCTCACAGTGACGACGCTTCTTCACTAAGTGAGAGAGGGGCGTATTTAGCAGGTGGACCATCCAGTTTCACCAAATGCTAGACTGGACTCGTCTCTTCCCGTGGACTCCTGTGTCTCTGTGTGCATACACATGTGTGTGTCCCTGTGCACCTTGATTCCCTTCTCCTCCTAATTGGGGTCAGCCATGGAAGGAGGAGGAGAGTCTCTGAGCGGAAGAAAATTCCAGAGCAGCAGCTCGCACCAAGATCTTTCATGACCACTTGAGGGCTCCTGCAAGATCAGTTGAGATAATGTGTATTATAGGAGAAGAATACAATACAATTTTTATATCCTTCAAGACCCCTAGGGTAGAGACAGACTTCTATAACAAAAGGCACGTCAGCTGGATCAGCCGCTCGCCGGTGTCATTGCCTTTGAGGCTGAGGTATGCATGAGAGAGAAATGAGCATAGCTCACGGGGGCTGCTCAGACCCAGGCTTCTGACTCAGCCTCTGCGTGGGCTGTGGGACAGACACAGGTAACATGGGCGAGGCCACAAGTTGTGATGTTCTTTAGTGAATCCATCTCTGGTCTTCCCTGGACAGAGGAGAGGTGCCTGTCAAGGGAGAATTCCCACAGAGATGTCAGCTTCCCACACACAACGGGCAGCTCACCTATACTCAGAGCTTCTTGGGGCATCTGAGCTTCTCAGTATAGCTACCTTTTCTGCCTGCCGGAGGCAGGTGTGGGTGTGGCATACTCTGATCTTCTACAGTGCAAAGTACTGCAAGCTTCACTTCTCAGCAGTCACCACCATCACTGCTCAGGAACAGACTGTATTGGGGGCTCCCTGCAACAACAGTGGGAGCAGGCTTACACTCTCATCTGGTTTGGACCACCTTGGCCATTGGTTTTTTGTGAGTGCAAGATGGCTTCTTTGCCTTTACCACAGTTCATCAATACATAAAACTGACTTGAGTGGTTATCTTTCTGTTCAAGTTTATGTGAAGGTTTGAATTTGAATGTCTTCTCCTCCTTAGGGGCAAGAACTTGTTTGTATAACACGCGCGCGAGCACGCGCGCGCACACACACACACACACACACACACACACACACACACACACACCACAGGTTTGAATGTCTTCTCCTCCTTATGAGCAGGAGCCTGTCTCCATAACAGAAAACACACACACACACACACACACACACACACAGGTTTAAATGTCTTCTCCTTATGAGTAGGAACCTGCCTGCATAACACACACACACACACACACACAGAGTTAAGAACTTGTTTGAGTTAATAAGCTGAAGAACCACTTGAAAGACTGCCCTTTGGCATTGTGTTGGTCAGTGTTCTATTGCTGTGAACAGACCATGACCATGACAACTCTTATAAGGACATTTAATTGGGGCTGGCTTACAGGTTCAGAAGCTTCCTTGGTCTGTTATCCTCATGGTAGGAAGCATGGCTGTGTGCAGGCAGACATGGTGCTGGAAAGTAGCCTAGAGTCTTACATCTGGATCCATGAGCAACAGGAAGAGAGGGCCACTGGGCCTGGCTTAGGCTTTTGAACACTTCAAAGCCCACCTCCAGTGACACACTTCCCCAACAAGGCCGCACCCCCTAATCCTGTGAAATGATGCCACTCTCTTGTGACAAAGTGTTCAAATCTGTGAGCCTGTCGGACCTGTTCACATTCAAACAACCACAGGCTTGATGCTCTGGTCACTCATCTGAGTGTGCTTCGGTGGCCTCTGGGTGTTAAGAGGCAGTCATAGTAGATATGGTGGAGGACATTGTGTTTATTATTCAGTTTTTCAATAGTTAAGGTATATTTAATGAAATTAAACGTTTGAATTAAACATTTGATGCTCCTTAGGGCTCTTCACATAAGTCTGAAGTCTGACCTGGTTTGACCACATAACTGCAAATGAGGAAATTTTCTTGGCTGAATGTAGAGAATACACTGAGCAGTATTTTCTGTTTCATCCAGAAACCCCTGTATGCTGGAGCACTCTGCTCCATTCTAACCCCTTAGTCTTCTGAGTCCTGGACCATTCTCTGTGCTGTCCCCCCCCCGCCCCCCCCCCCCGCCCCCCACCTCTAGAGCCTGTAGCTAGGCATTGATTCCTATATCACTTCCTTGGAGAGCAGAAAGGGGGCAGTCTTCCTTCCTGGAGCAGTGTTCTACCACTGATGCTGAGACAATGCTGTTAGGATGTGCTGTGCTTTGTTTATGGAACATGTTGACAGCCAGCAGATGCTAGCCCACGAGTCCTCACGGTCAGGCCTGAAAAGGCTGGTGTCAGCTTCCAAGCTGCTGCCTCCTCCAGTCCCCTGACTCACTCCTGCTGTGCTGTCCACTGCAAAATCAAGAGACTTGAGGTCAGTCAGAACAGCATCCCTTGAATACATTTTCCTGGAGAGGTATGCTGACCTACTTTCTGAGAAAGAAGCAGACGTGTCACTGAGCGCAGAGGAGTTCACAATGAGCAAAGGGGGGGGGGGGTAGTCTGGTGGAGCCAGGCCTGCAGAATGCCTCGTACCTCCCCAGCTACTAGGGAAGCTCACCCACTCATGAGGAAGCTACTGAAAGACAGACAGTACCCTGGCTGTAGGGTCTGCATTCATGCCTCAGGCTTGTGACCAGAAACACAATGAGAACTGGCCTGTCTCTCTATGCTTCAGATGCTAGGCCGCCAAGATGAGTCTTTCCTGGTAATCTGCTCCCTCCCACAGCTCCTGCCTTATTCCTTATTTCCTGCACAAGGCTGGGAGTGAGACTCGGGTGATGTCAGCAGTATCAGAACCTGCTGTCTGGTCTGCAGTGTATGTGTTTGTATCTGTGTCTGTCAGCCTGTGTCATGGTTAACCTCAGACAGCAGGGCCATGTGTAGGAGACGCTGGAGTAGCTGTGAGCAGGGGGCAGAGGTTTAGGAGCCAACTCTGATGGCATAGTATGCATAGAGGGCCCCAGGAGGAACAAGCATCAGGCAGCTGTGTGGGAAGCATCTGGAGAGACAGGTCCACGCATGTGTGTATATGGGAAGCAGCCTCCCTGAACACAGGCTTCTGAGGTTCTCATCACCAAGTGCCCAGCTCTGATGACAAGGCTGACCTTAGGTCCCACTCTTTCCAAAAGGAGTGTGCGAGGTCCCCTCTCCAGACCGTTCTTGCAATCTGGGCTTTTACTCAGTGTTCTCTGCTACTCACTGAGTCGAGTGTGTAAGACTGGTCTGTTGTGTTGCTGAGTTGTGTTTAGGTGTGGGGCATGTATTTTCATAGATGTGTAAATGTCCCACCACATGGCAACATTGTTTACTGGCCATTCCCACTACTGACGGCGGTGTGGGTAGTGTCCAGCTTGAGGCCATGTGAAGAGCACTGCCACGCAAGGGTGCATTCACCTGACCTGTTTCCCAACTACTGTCTCCTGCGGTCATTCCCACCCATGAGGGGTGGGTGACCCCTTGTGCATCTTCATCTCTCAGTTACATGGGCTGCTGCAGAGGACGGTCACTTTCATGTGATCACTGGCACTGACTTGCTCTTTTGTGCAGGGTTGGTTTCTTCTGTTTCCCATCTGTAGTTGAGAAGTCTTCCTCTTCTACCCGTTCGTGGGAATACTGCTATCTTCTGGCAGCTGGAAATTAAGGATCTATTTAAAAACAGTCTTCCAAGCAGAGGTGGGAATGGCACCACGAGCATCCCCAGGTCGCCCCCTTCTGGGGAGCATCTGTCCTGTGCGGCTCAGAGCCACGCTGCCTCTTTGCCCCACTGAAAAGCCGTTATTTTGGCCTGGGTTGTCACTGACATCTGCTATTGTCCTTTCTTGGACATAGTTCATGTGACAAAGCAGAAGCCAGGATGCAGGTGAGTTGAGGCACTGCCAGTCATGTGAGTGCTCTTTCCCACGGGAGCTGTGCTTCACCACTGGGTCCCAGTGGCATCCACTCCAGCACCTTATTTTTACTCTTATGATATAGGATCTGACTTGTTCAAAGACGTTCTGGCAAGGCAATCTGCTTTTGATTGTCTCAGTAATTCTTTTTATTTGAAGAAGATTTTGAATTTTGTTTCTGTCTCTGTATGTGTATACCGCAGGAATGAGGGGCCTGTGGAGGCCAGGAAAGGGCATTAGATCCTCTGGAGCTGGTGTTACAAGTAGTTTGGGAGCAGCTTGATGTATGTGCTGGGAACTGAGCTGGGGTCTCCTGGAAGATCAGTGAGCACTCTTTGCCGCTCAGCCATTTCTCCAGCCCCTCTGTAATCATAGACTCAAGGCTAAGAAACCAGCTTTGAGGTATAACACTAGTCTGTCTTTGAAATACTGTGCTGCGATTTTATCATTTCTCTTGTTGAGCAAAACAGAACCCAAATTTAGTGAATCTGTGGTTTATACAAAGCATAGTAAGGGCTGCTAAGGTGTCTTTGCCTTCATAGCTCTAGGTGATGTAGCTTGACTTGAGTTGGAGACCTACGTAGGACAGCTGACACACGGCTAGCCAGAGAGTGCTGGCTGTCCACTAGGCTGTCAAGTCCATGTATCGTCAGTTTTGTCCTCATCAGTCTCACCCTAGAGATGCTCGGTCTGCCTCACAACTCGGCAGCTGGCTTCCAGTGCAGTGCAAGTTGCCCATTTCCAGAGACCCAGGGCTGGACATTAGCGTAGTGCTTCTGTGCTCAGTGGATCACAGGTATTACAGAGCCTACCCAGGTTAAAAGGGAGGGGGCACACTCACTGAAGGTGATAAGACGCTCGAGGCCTTAGCACTGTACCTACTGATGGTCATGTCTACCCTTCCCTGTCTAGCGCTGACTGCCGCTGCTGGGCGAGGAAAGCTGGAGATATGTGAGCTGCTGCTGGAGCGTGGAGCTGCCGTATCTCGGCCCAACAGGAGAGGGGTTCCCCCTCTGTTTTGTGCAGCCCGCCAGGGGCATTGGCAGGTACCCAGGGGTCCCCTGGATGCTTCAGGGGCAGTGGGTGGGGATGGGGTTCACTAATGAGACCACCTGTGACCCTTGAGGCTCTTTCTCCTCCCTGGTTTCTTCCCATGTCCTTGTGACTGCTTCTCAGAGGCCAGCATGACAGACACACACAGTCAGCCAGATGGACTGACAGCCATGCCAGAGCCACAGTAGTTTTCTTTACTCCAGGAGGGCTGAATTACAGTGGAGGAGGGTTCACTGTGGCGGCTGTTATTTCTGTAGTGTGTTCGTACAACATATTTGAAAGAGGGCTGCTGTGGGGGTGCTTCTTGGAATAGCCATTCTTACGCCATCTTTAATTCAAGGGAACAGGGCATCTTTGTCCAGCAGCTTCTTCCTTTGTTTTGAATCAGTGACCACATCTCTGCCCGCACTCAGTGCCCTGTTACACCTGGAATGTGCACACAAACAACTTCAAAGCCACTCATTACAGAATAGGTGCCTGTGACTAACCCTCTGCCTGTCTCTGTGTTTCCTAACTCACGGGGAAGGTGGGAGGAGTTTGCTGATGAATGAAGTGAGAACATGGGATTATACTACTTCTGCCCCTCTGGCAACAGGCAGGTAATGTGCCCAGGCAACCTCTAGACTGACTCAACGGATAAAGTGGTTTCCTCCAGCACAAGGAGTACGTGGGACTCCTTCCTGGATTTCTGATTTTTCTCCCCAGTATTAGTAGCATGCATGGCAGAAAGCACATTGCCATTGCTGAAAATTTGCTTCGAGAAGCTTTGCTAACATTTGTCCTCTGAAGACAAGCTATCCCCTTGTGCTGCATCTTAGCAAAGCATATAACCAAGGGCTCAAAGTCACTCTCCTGCCCTAGCCCCTTCTCTCGTAACTGTAGTCCCCTCTCAGTATCATCTACAGATGTCAAGTCTGAGGAAGCTTGAGTCTCGTAGAATGGCACAGTATTTGCCTTCCATCTCTAGATGAATGTAACTGGTTGGTTGGAGCTGTCTCTGCAGAACTCCAGATACACAGGGCTCTGTGCTTCTCAGAATCAGTTTGGAACATTAATGGCATTTACCGGCACCTTCCTATGCTGAGTTAACCCCACCTCTCCCCCAATGGCTATCCTGTTGTCACCTAGCAGTGACTGGCATGTCCCACTACCATTTCTATCTGATATATGATTCTTGTACTTATAATAACTGGGCATATTGAGAGATACATAAAAGGCATTATTGAAATGAATACAGTAGAAAGATCGTTTGGGCCCCCTGTATCATGACACTGGTGGGAAAGATGGAGAAGGTGGCTGTGGTAGAGAGATGGGCTTCTTGGTGCTGAATCTCAGTGCTTCTTTCAGGTTGTCCGATTGCTTTTGGATCGTGGCTGCGACGTGAACCTAAGTGACAAGCAGGGTCGGACACCTCTCATGGTGGCTGCCTGTGAAGGACACCTGAGCACTGTGGAATTTCTCCTCTCTAAAGGTATGGCGTGTTACAGTGCACTGGCTTCTTTTGCTGGAAGAACTTTGTACTTCGGGCTTCCCCGTTAGATGTTTTCTAAGGTATGATACAGCCCAGGTGCTGATGGTTCAGCTTTGGTGAGGACGCTCTGCCATCAGCTCTGCAGACCTGCTAAGGTTAACATGGAGGACCCTCAGCAGCCTGGGTTTATTCGTGTTCTGTGAATGTGTCATTAGTCTTGGGGCAACCTATACCCCTCTTGAGTAAGCCGTTTAAAAGAACCAAGTTAGAAGTAGAAAGCAGACAAGGGAGATTTATTCAGTGGGAAGAGGAACAAAGATCCAGCAGCCTCAAGTCCATCTTTGGAGTCCTGAAGTGAAATACACGTTTAACTCAAGGGCCAAGGATATGTGCACCTAAGCAGTCCTGGTCAAGGTGTGTTCCCACTCGCCATTGGCCCATCACTGTCTCACTGTCTAGCCTTCCATCTTGTCCTCTTAGGAGTTCCAACAAGTTGTTAAAACTCTAAAATCTCTTTATGGAAGACAAGTTCTCCCTCTGCCTGGTGCTTTTTTTTTTCCTTCTCTCAGCGTGAGATTCTTCGGGAAACGACCATTGTTTGGGACCCATTGTTCAACACAGTCTGAGAGTAGTTTGGGGGACCCAAGTGTCTCTTTAGGACACCTTCATCTCTGCCCACCAGTTATAAATGGACTCTTTTCTCAGGTGCTGCTCTTTCTTCCCTGGACAAAGAGGGCCTGTCAGCACTGAGCTGGGCTTGTCTGAAGGGTCACAGGGCAGTGGTCCAGTACCTGGTTGAAGAAGGAGCAGAGATAGACCAGACAGACAAAAACGGCCGGACTCCCTTAGACCTGGCAGCCTTCTATGGTGATGCAGAGACTGTGAGTACCAATGAATATTCGCTTCCAGTGTATGCACCTGCTCCTGTGTGTGTGAACTTCTGGTGTGTGCACCTGCTTCTGTGTGTGCACTTACCGTGAGTGTACCTGCTCCTGTGTGCAGGATGGGTCAATGGAAGTTGGTTCTTAGCACCCTGAAAAGCTGTGTCTGACATGGACTGTGTCTGTATATATACATGTCCGCATGGTATATGGGGTCTTTTTGGTTGTCTATAATTCTGTTATGTGCAGTTCAATCCAAGACTGTTAGTCAAGATTTCAGTGCACTCTTTTTAAAAGATGTATTGATCTATTATGTATACAATGTTATATCTGCATGTGTGCATATGGCTGTGGGCCAGAAGAGGACACCAGATCTCATTGTAGATGGTTTTGAGCCATCTTTTGGGTGCTAGGACTCAGGACCTCTGGAAGAGCGCCCAGTGCTCTTACCCTCTGAGCCATCTCTCCAGTCTTCATGCACTCTTAAAAGCCTAAATGTACTACCCCTACATATACTGCAGACATGGAGGGGAACATGTTTGCTGCATTCATGGTTTTATTTTATCATGTGATGCATATAAACAAAATTCCTCCATAGGTCATTCAGAAACCACTTTCACTTAAGAAAAAGCATTATTTGAACAAATAGATTATAATGTACTAATTGTTTTAAATTATTTTTAGTTATGATTTTAATTTATAAACTAAGATTTCTAGGACAGACACCATACCTTCACCAGGCTGTACATCCCAGAGCTCTACAGTCACCAGCATTGTGGAGCTACTAGGGACTCTGCTTTTATAGTCCCATGTGTCTGATAAGAGGCTGACCTGGAGAGAAACATGCCATGCCATGTCTATCCATCTATCAGTAGAAATATCACTGGACAAATATCTCTTAAAAGACCCCATTCAATCTTTCTGTCTATGGCGATATGCTCAGAAATGCACTTGCCAGATCATATGGTTTTGAAAAACAAGGTCTCAACACAGCCCAGGCTGGCCTCAAGCTGTAGCCAAGGTCTTCCTGCCTCTACCTCCTAAATACCCTGATGGCAGATATGTATCACTGTCCTTGGCAGTTTTTCTGCTTTTAACTTCCTAAGGACACCCCATCAGCACACGACCTCAGGCTGTATGAATCTGTGTCTGGAGCAAGCCAGGGCTCATGGAAGAAGCCATTGCTAATTGCAGGTGAACAGGAGGGGCAGGCACAGATTGTGCACCTCAGCACACACCTGTCTGCCTGTGGGCTTCTTCCTCATCACTGATAGCTGTCACTGACATCGCTGACAGTTGACAGATTTTCATCATTGAAGTGCCTCTCTTTGGTGTCACATCAGTTTTATTTCCATGCCCCTTACCCCCATGACCAGAGACATCTCAAGTGGGTATTAGCTAAGACTGGTACCCCCATGGTCAGAAGGCAGAACTGGGCAGGGGCTGTTGCTCAGGTTTCTGCTGTCCCTGCTGTTGTAGGTGCTGTATCTGGTGGAGAAGGGAGCTGTGATAGAACATGTGGACCACAGTGGGATGCGGCCCCTGGACAGAGCCATCGGTTGTCGAAACACCGCTGTAGTGGTTACCCTGCTTAGAAAAGGAGCCAAACTAGGTCAGTGAACCCTACTTCCATTCAGCAGAGCCAGAGGGCTGGCTTCTGGCATCTTACCTGAAAGACCTACAGAGTATCTGCTAAGGGACTGGAGAGTGTGCAAGCTCCCCCCTTAACTCCCTCTCTCTGCCTTCCCACTCCTTCTCTTCTGTATCATGTCTCATTCAATCACAGACATCCAGAAAACTGAAACTGCATATGATTTTCTTCTTTTAAAAAATTACATATTGTGTGTATGAATACAAGTTACACACAGGTCAAAGGACAGTTCAGTGGAGTTAGTTCTATCTCATGGGTCCCCAGCCTTGGAGGCAAATGCTTCTAGCTGCTGGGCCATCTTGCTGGCCTTTAGCTTATAACATTCTTTCCAGGTAAGTAGAGAGGAGAGGCTAAAGAGGAAAGACAGTCTGGGATCATGAATGGACTGGACACTCACATCAGGAAGTATTAGTGTCTTAATTTTTTACTGCCGTGAAGAGAGCATGGCCCAGGCAACCAGAAAAAAAGAGTTTACTGGGGAGTTGCAGTTCAGAGGGTGAGTCCATGACCATCATGGCAGGGAGCATGTCAGCAGGCAGGCAGGCACTAAAGCAGTAGCTGAGAGCTTAGATCTACTTTTGAAGCCTCAGAGCTCACCCCCACCCCCGTGACACACCTCCTCTAACAAGGCCACACCTCCTAATCCTTCCCAAACAGTTCCACCAACTAGAGCCCAACCAATCAAATATATGAGCCTGTGAAGATCATTCTCATCCAGGACACACTTAAGTTCCACTTTAATTGCAAGTGGGCTGAGCATCAGTAGCTCAGAGAGGCCTAGATGGGTAGAATTATCAATAACAGCTTGATGAGAAAGTCCACGGTACACGCTGATGACTCCAGTGCACACAGTTTCTGTGATGGAGACACTGAGGAGGTCCTTGGAGCAGGAATGGGCCTTAACTAGGGGTCATGTGGAGGCCCACACATGGCTGGGAGAGCATCACATAGATTCTGCACAAATGCAGAAACTACCAAAGTGCCCCTGGTTTTGTTTACTCTCCAGGCCTTTTGGCCATGAGTAGTTGGGGCTACATGGAAAACAGTTTGTCCCATATTAAGCAGTTTCTTGTTTTTACCTTGATCCTGTACATAAATGGTGGGGATGCCATCTTTTTACTTGAAGATAAAAAAACCACGGGAGCTCAGTGGCCTCCCAGGGTCATAGTACATGGCAGACTGCATATGCGTGACTAGCAGTGTCCCAAGGCTAGGTTAGAGGCTAGAGAGAAGGAAGGCTGTAGCCAGTGTAGACCAAAAGAGAAGCTGGACACGGACAGGACAGGGGACCCAAGCTAGGACCTCAGAGTAGACCAAGGTCAGGGTGCAGGAGTCTCAGGACAGCGGCTTCCCACCCTGCCATACTGGGTGCTGCAGGGAACGAGGAAGGAGCCTCTGAGGGGTTAATGCTGTCAGGGGAAGGCAAGCACCTTAGTTTCTGTCAGTAGAATGGTAAGGAAAGCTTTTGTGGCATCAATGATTCCTCATGGAGGCTGGCGTGGCATAAAATAGTTGAGAAGCTTTTCCCAGCTTGCTAGCACCCTGCTGCCAGAGGCCCTGAGACCCAGCCCAGCACAGGCCTTGCTGTGAGTCCCTGCAGTGCATACCGTGGAGTGTGGAGGCTGCAGGAGAAAGCTGCTTCCTCTGGGAAGCACCCTGATGGCATGTTTATTTTGCAGGAAATGCCGCCTGGGCGATGGCCACTTCCAAACCTGATATTCTAATTATACTTCTACAGAAATTGATGGAGGAAGGAAATGTGATGTACAAGGTAAGTGGCTTTGTCTTTCTGTGCTGCTGTTGTTGACCTGGGGCTGCCCCTCAGTTTGTTATTGGGTGCTGTAGCCATGCAGGACAGTAACTTTGCAAGAATGGAAGTCCCAAAACGTTCCAGCATGACCTCTTGTCTAGATGCCTGTTGATGTCCAAACAGCTGGATCTTAATGGGAAAGGACTTCTCTTTGAGCTTGAGGACAATAGTTACCAATACTCCAGGCGGGAGCTACTGCATGAAGAAGAGCCACTGCTGGGTCAGCTGGCATAGCCAACAGGAAGGTCCCCTGGCTTACCTGGCTTTCCTGGCTTTCCTGCCTTTCAAAGTTCCGGTGATGGCCCTAGACCTAGTCAGGGGGTACATAACAAAAGACAACAAGAAGCATTTACAGAAGGAAAGAGTGTTTAAGAGAGGATGGTGCAGTAACTGCAGTTGCTGGCTGCTAAGCCTGGCAGCTCAACTCTGAATCTTAGGCCCTGCTGGTAGAAGGAGGTAACTGAGTCTTCTAAGTTGTCCTCAGTGTCCACATGCGTCCCGTGGTCATGCCTGTGCCTACCTCATACAAATATATACAAAATAAATAAATATTTAAAAAGAAAATTAAAACCATTCAGTGTCATCGTGCCCCCTACCCCCACATGCCCACACTCCGCCTTTTACCTTTCAGTTCTTGATTCTACAAATTTGGGAGTTTGAAGTACTCTTAGTGATATTTTTATTTAATGTAATCAAGTAATATATTCTCAGTTACTCAAGAGATAGTTAATTTTCTCAGTTTTTTCATGTTCCCCCAGAAATGGAAATAAGGCCCACAAATTCATAAATTTGACTTTAAAATTCCTCCAAAGAGCTATCAGTTTAGATCCATGGTGGGTAGCTTCAGGCTTCACAGTCTGTGGAGACTAGCCTGCCATTGCTGGTTCAGAGCTAGTCGTGAGTTCTATATGCACAGGCAAGGGAGTGTGTCTGTGCCCCAGGAAAACTGTAAATCCACGCCTGTGAGTGGTGGGTGGCCACACCTGGCTTAGGTAGATGCGTAGGCCATTTCCATAGGTGACTATTGTTTCAAGACCTGTAATTAGGTAGAATTAAGAGTATGGGGGAGGGACCCAAGATTATGACTGCTTTAATCCTCTTCACTCCTAGGTAGCTTTATTTGCTATGTTCTTGTTTCTTTCTGGCTTTTTCATAGTAACAAATAACTAGGCATATACCATGACCCAGCAGGGTTCCCAGCTTGAAGTCGGTTGGAAATTGAGTTCAGGGCGTGTATTGTTGTGGCTTTGAAGTGGTTTTAATATGGATTCTGCTAGGTAATTATGTCAGAAATATCAAGCCATTTCCAACAGGCTGCAGCTCCTGCTGGGCAGCGAGGCTGACTGAGCAAATGGATTGCTTTAGCCTTGAGAGTGATGTGCTGTGTGTGGCTCTGATTTTTAAAGCCAATTCTTCAGTGCTTCTGAAGGAAAAATTATTATTCTACACCAAGCTGCAGGTTTATCCATGAGGCGCCAGCTGCCTTAGAAACTACAGCATTTTTTTTTCATCTGGTTTCTGTTATACTTGAAATTAAAATGTATTTCGGTGAAACACGGTTCTTGAAATAACACTGAAATTAGATGTGAGACGATAATTGGATGCAGAAGATGGAGACTTAGCGATTTATTTTTTGCAGTTCGCAAATACCTTCTTGTTGAGCCATCTTTTTGCCTGCTGGGTGACAACCGGTGAGGACGATGCAGTTTGAGATTGTTCAGACTGGTCACTGTCCTGGTTCCTACTAAGACACCTAGTCATCCGAGTCCTTTCCATGTGCTGTGAAGATTTTACATGAAGGTCTTTCAGCATGGTGATTCATCTTAGAGCCTCTGGGAAAGAATAACTGTATGTGATTTTTGAATCCTAGAAAGGGAAGATGAAGGAGGCAGCCCAGAGGTACCAGTATGCCTTACGGAAGTTCCCTCGGGAAGGACTCGGAGAAGACATGAGGCCATTCAATGAACTGAGAGTCTCCCTCTATCTCAATCTGTCACGGTGCCGAAGGAAAACAAACGTAAGCTGGGAGCTGTTGTCCCTCCCAGTTCTTTGGCAGTAGTTGAAGGCCAGGCCCAGTCTTGTGATTATGGATCTGACTGGGGTGCCATGGGGGCCTGCTGCTCTCAGAGACCTCTTACAGGTCACAGCCACTGTCCACCTCACAGAATGCTGATGGAAAGCGCTGAGGTTGACAGAATGTGCTGAGGTTGAACTTGCTTTGCTTCAGTTGAAAACAGCAAATGCAGGCTGTGCCCGGCCCTGCTAGCTGTGACTGCCAGTGTTATCAACAGTCCAGGACCTTTTCTCTCCACGTTCAAGAAAAGTCCAAGACAATGTGTCCATTACAGTTGACCTGCCTTGTGACCCTTGGGTTTGCTTAGTAAATACTCCCAGTTTACAGCCAGTCATGGTCAACTTGTACTTTGACGGTGGTAGTTATCTATCTTAAACTGACAGCGGCAGGGGTGGAGTAAGGGGATGTGCCTGCCCTGCCCCCAGGACCCCCGAAGGGCCCTACTCCCCTTAGGACCGAGTTCCTAGAGACAGCCCTTTCTCTCAGTGCTGCTTCTGACTTTATTTACCTGTTGACACCAGGACTTTGGCTTGGCAGAAGAATTTGCTTCAAAGGCTCTGGAATTGAAACCCAAATCCTATGAAGCCTTTTATGCCCGGGCGAGAGCAAAAAGGAACAGCAGGTACTGTCTGGGGTCACCCACCTGATTGCTGGGGCATTTTTCTGGGAGGTCACAACTGCTAGTTGAGTTTGAGAGTGTATTCCTTCATCAGAGTTATTAGACACTTCTCATTCCTTCCAGTAGAAACCAGTAGCTTCCAAGAGGCACGGTCGTGGGTCGTGGGTGTTACTGTTAGTGACTAACATTCATTTTCTTGACATTCTAGTATCTTTCCCACCGTACCCCAACACAGAACACCTGCTGATAGTCTTGTCTCGTATGAGATGAACAAATAGGGACAACACAGGAGCAGAAGAGGTTATGTCTGGACTCTTGAGTTAGAAAGGGACATGAGGCCGGGCGGTGGTGGTGTACGCCTTTAATCCCAGCACTTGGGTGGCAGAGGCAGGCGGATTTCTGAGTTCGAGGCCAGCCTGGTCTACAGAGTGAGTTCCAGGACAGCCAGGGCAAAAAAAGAAAAAAAAGAAAGAAAGGAAGGAAGGAAGGAAGGAAGGAAGGAAGGAAGGAAGGAAGGAAGGAAGGAAAGAAAGGGACATGAGGGCCAGAGAGGGCCTCAAGCAGAAACCAGTGTTTAGAGGGACAGGATTCTGTGAGCGGGATTCTGGCCCCCTTTGCCCTGGAGTCTTTATAGATAGATCAGAGACCCAGGGTCACAAAGCCCTGGGTTAGAGTGCAGCAGCCCTGTTCTTGGCTCAGCAACTCTGGGCCAACCAGGACTTACCGGCACATACGTGGACCTCACCCCTTTCCCTTTGAGACAGCTAGCTTTCTGGAGCAGGCTCGCACACGGCTTCTAATCATCTTATGCTCTCTTATGAAGGCAGTTCCTGGCGGCTCTGGCTGACCTGCAGGAGGCTGTGAAACTCTGCCCCACCAATCAGGAAATCAAGAGGCTTTTGGCCCGTGTTGAAGAAGAGTGCAAGCAACTCCAGAGGAACCAGCAGCAAAAACAGCAGGGTCCCCTGCCAGCTCCATCCAATGACTCGGATAATGAAGAGGAGGCACCAGCCGCTAGTTTAAAGGACCACTTCCCCATCGAGGAGGCAGAAGAGGAGGAAACCTCTTCACAGGAAGAGTCCATCTCCCCAACTCCCAGATCCCAGCCGCCACCATCTGTCCCTTCCCCATATATCCGCAACCTTCAAGAGGGATTACAGGCCAAAGGCAGGCCAGCGTCCCCACAGAGCAGGACAGGGATCAGCAAGTCCCTGAGAGAGACTGTGGCTCAGCCAGGCTTGGTTATGCAGCCTACCAAACAGGCACAGATAGTGAAGACCAACCAACATCTGGGTTCAGGGCAATCTAGCCTGAGAAACAGTAACACAAAAATACAGGTCTCTTCTCAGAACCCTCCCCCAAGCCCGATGCCCGGTAGAGTATCTGCAGCCCCTGCAGCGAGCAGAAACCAGCATTTAGAGGGAACTGGCCCCTTCGCTGCAGGAACTGGGTGTGGTCACTTCGGGGATCGGCTGGGCTCTAGCCAGAGCCTCCAGCTGCAGCGCAGTGAGAGCGGCCCTGCGTATCCTCTACCAAGCAAAGTCAAAGCTGCTGAGAGGCTCCTGGCTCATGCCTCTGTGGCCGTGGACATGGCTCCTCCAAGCCAGGGTGGACCCGTGAGCTGCAGCGATGTGCGGCACCCGGCTTCCCTCACTGGCTCGGGCTCCTCGGGCTCTCCATCCAGCAGCGTAAAGATGTCAAGTTCCACCAGTAGCTTGACTTCAAGCAGTAGCGTTTCAGACGGATTCAAGGTCCAAGGACCAGACTCTCGAATCAGAGACAAAGGTACAACCCAGGTGCAAGGTGGCACTGCGGAACACAGGCCCCGCAACACTCCATTCATGGGCATCATGGACAAGACCGCCAGGTTCCAGCAGCAAAGCAATCCTCCGAACCGCTCCTGGCACTGCCCGGCGGCAGAGGGGCTACTGACAAACACCGCCACTGCAGCTGGCCTGCAGTCTAGCTCTGAGAAAGCCACTCTCAAGCCAGGAGGATATTGTAGTCAAGCCAAACCGTGTTCGGTGTCCCCCCTGAGCATGGGCGTCCACAATGGGGCTCAGGTGAAGGAGCTGGAAGAAAGTAAGTGCCAAATTCCAGCCCTCTGTCAAGACAACAGGATAACTAAGGGTGTTCCTCATCTCTACCCAGAGGGCATCTCTAAGCAGCCACTTCATGTCAGTACGGAAGCCCACAGGAGCCACCTCACTTCAGCGAAACCAAAGCGGTCGTTCATAGAGTCCAATGTGTGAGCCTTAAGCAACCCCTGTGTAGAATCTGGAGTGCAGTCTGTTGGCTCGTGGTAATAAATAATGTCTTTTTTTTCTTTCATAATAAAAAATTACATGTTAGCCATATTTTCCACCTCCTGGGTGGATCTGATGCCATTGACATATTAAAACTGTAGGATAAAACTATAGTAAGTAGCTAGAAGTCAGCCATAAACAGAAATACTAAACAGCATTGAAAACTGTTGTCGGCTTCTTTCTGGCGATTTAAAGGCTGCCAAGAAGACATCAACCGATACCGTTCTCTTAGGAGATCATTTGGCTTGCTCTGTGTGAAAGCACACATACTTAGAGAAGAAAACAAAAGTCCACTGGTAAAAGTTTTTAACTCCTGACATAAATATCTGGAAGTATATTCTGGAAAAGATGGGAGGGCTTTTTTTCTTTTAAGTTACAGACCCCTTAAGTCAAGCCTGTCCTTACATATGTGTAAAACTTGCAACCTGAGTGATTTCTAGCTGGATATAAATGTGACTTTTCTCCTGTAAGCGAAATACAGGCGCATCCAAGTATCATTGCCATCCTGGCGGATCAAACATGATACGGTCGTTTGTAGAGTATGTTTATAGCCCCCTTCTGCGTCACAGTGTTGCTGATAAGAGGGAACAGGCTAGCTAGAATTTTGGATGGTGTCCAGGTCAGAGTTGTGCAAAAGTACCAAGACGAACACTCTTAGTGGCGGCTACAAACTAGCCCTAACAGGTTCCAAAAGTGTTCTGGACAGTGACGGTCCCCGAAAACAAGCCTCTAATGTCCTCTAGGGACAGTGTTCAGACAGGATCTTTGAGGTCTGGGTGACAGTTTTGATTTCTTTCTGCAGCCCATTATTTTCTTGTCACGTGTGTGAATAGCTAGCCCGTTTTATTCAGGCTTGTAAATATAACTCAAAGGAAGTTAATCTAAAGACCGACAGCAGAACCCCGCCATCTCTCTGCATGTTCTTCGTAAGCTCCATCTATGCTGGTTACCGCACTGAACGATGCGTTATCACGGCTTGTAACCGCATACCCGCAACGACACTTTATCTCATTTGTATGGACACCTCTGAGGTGCTACTTAAATCCAAGCTGACATATTTTTCATGTGTAAAGATAAGGTACAGGAATGAATCTTGGTTTAAGGTATTTTTATATGAAAGTGGTATTATTGGAAGATGTTCAAATGCTGGTTTGAGAGAGGTGGGGGAGTATTTTATATGTTGAGATATGAAGTGTATTTTCTAGAATCGGGGAGAAGGAAGTTCTATATTTTGCAGACTGTTTTAAACGTGAGCGCCCACGGTGCCCCTGTGATCATCATTAAGGTTTTGTATGAAAAGGAACCTTGCAGTGTCATTCAGTGTGTCTGTTCCTGTGTGTCGAGTGCTTTGTACAGACAGGTCGGTTTTATAAGCTCTCTCTGAGCTCCGCTCCAATTACAATGGCTTATTTATTGTTTTCCTTAATATTTGTGAAAGTCTTACTCCTTTGTTATGTAGTTTGTTTCTGCACAACTACTGTACTTTTCCACATGGAATAAAAACCATTACTCCAAGTGGGTTGGTGTTCATTGCTCAGCAGGTAAGCAGACAGGGACACGACTGCCGGCGACGGCTCTCTGCCCCGCTTTAATGTCACCCTAAATAGTAAAAAGCATGTTTAATATACTAACAAGCACGTGTTTCATTTTAATTTCAGAAGATGGGAGCTTCCAGATATTCCAAAGTACTCCAGTCTCATAATTAGTGATTTTTCCTTAAATAGAAAAAAAGCACAGGGCGAGCAATGTGGACTTGTGGTCTCTCTGGCCACAGATACCTATCTGTACACTAACTGCCAGCACGCTGTGCCCTCACAGGACAGCTCTGTCTTCTAGCACATTTGCAGTATCTTCCCATTGAAGCCATCTGTCTTTATGCCCACAGATTTGTCTCAAACCATGTAAGAACAGAGATTGTTTTGGTTGTATTGTGATAAAATTCTTACTTGAAGTATTTTTATATTTATATTTTTAATTCAAAAAAATTTGAGACTTTCCCATATGCATACTGTATTCACACTATCTCCATGGTTCCCTGTCATCCATCCAGGGCCTCCTCCCATAGCGCCCTCGCTCCAACTCATGACCCTTCAGTTATTGTCACACACACACACACACACACACACACACACAACCTAACCTGCTGACTGCAGTTAATACTGCTCGGATGTACATGCGTTTAGGGCTGGTAGCCCATCGGGGAGCTGGCCCCTGGAGAAGATGGACTCTTCCTCAGCAGCCATTAATTGCTCTTCATCTAGAGGAGGAGGTCCTGTGAGATCTCCCTCATCACTGCTGACACGTTTCTGGATTTTTTTTTTTCCTTTGAAGTATTTTTTTAAAAATACTTTTTTTGAGAATTCCATACATGTGTATATGACCACTCCTCCAGTTTTCCTCCTCCAGCGCCCCTGCATCCCTATCGATCACGTGCCATCGGAACTCCATGGTTTGGTTTGGTTTGAATAACTTAAGCGCAGTTAATGCTGTGTATGACATGCATGGGTGTGGGGCTTTCCGTGGAGCAAGGGAACCCACCACTGGAAACACCTTCCGGAAGATTCTCCTTCCCTAGGCAGCTGTCAAGGAAAGGGTAGCTTGAAATCTGAAGCTCAATACTAATTTAGGTCACTGTGGTTTTTTTTTTTTTTTTTTGGTTTTCCGAGACAGGGTTTCTCTGTGTAGCCCTGGCTGTCCTGGAACTCACTCTGTAGACCAGGCTGGCCTCGAACTCAGAAATCCGCCTGCCTCTGCCTCCCAAGTGCTGGGATTAAAGGTGTGTGCCACCACCTCCCGGCTAGGTAGCTGTTTTGTTGGTGATGTTGCTTACACGCCTAAGATCTCCAGACCTCAAGACTATTTCAAAGGTAAACTACAAGAACGGGCCAGGAGGGCTAGAGTAGGGCTGACAGTTCTCGACCATCCGCTGCAGCCAGCGTGTGAGGAGAGACAGCATTACTTCTGATTTAGTTTGGTAAAGACAGTGCATGCTCATTATCCAGGGAAGAAGTGAAACCTTGGGAAGCTCCAGGTCAGAGGCACTGGGCCCCTGGCCCACAGCATCCAGCAGGGGGCATGTCTTGACCCTGCCACTGATGTGGTCTTGGTTTAGGTGCTGAGGAGGGAGTTGTTTGGCATCTTCTGTTTATATAGAAAGTGCTAAACTTGGAAAATTAGTAGTTTTCAGGCTTTTTGCTTTATGAGCACCTAAGATATCTAAAAAAAAATAAAATAAAATGCTTTTAAATTTCTCTTTCTAGCAGGGACTTTCAGTGATTGTTACCTTTTATGTAAAAAGCTAACCAACCTTCCAGCAATCATGTGTGTGTGTGTGTGTGTGTGTGTGTGTGTGTGTGTGTGTGTGTGTGAGAGAGAGAGAGAGAGAGAGAGAGAGAGAGAGAGAGAGAGAGAGAGAGAGAGATGCTTTAATGGTGACTCTCTTCTAAATTAAAAAAAAAAATGTTATAAATAATTTCTCTCCAGATTGCAATTTGAAGCACCACTTTGTAGAACCAATTTTTACCTGTTTTGCTCACAATGAAACTGTAAATCATGTAGAATAAGATATATGACCTTCTACAATAATAGATGGAGGAAGGAAGGGGTCTGCCTATAAAACAAAAGAAATACAGTTCTGCATCTGTCCAGAGGCTCCCGATGCAGTGGTTACAAAGAAAGCACATTGTTTTGGCAGCTAGAGTTGGCAATTTTCTGTAAAGGAACTCACTCACTGTGTGTTTATGAAATAGGAGAAAGTAAATGGTGTATTTACATCATTTATCCCCTATCTCTTTTCCTTTCTTTGTTTTTTTTTTTTTTTTTTTTTTGGGGGGGGGGGGGCTGGTTTCTCTGTGTAGCCCTGGCTGCCCTGGAACTCACTCTGTAGACCAAACTGGCCTCGAACTTAGAGATCCACCTGCCTCTGCTACCCAATGGAAATGTGTGGACCACCACCACCCAGCTTTTTTTTTCTTTTTTTCTTTTCTTTCTTTCTTTCTTTCTTTTTTTTTTTTTTTTTCAATTTCTAAGCAGTATTTTATTTATGCACAGCAGACTGGGACAATCTAGTGATTAAATGTCCACAATGCTTTTCATTTAGAAAATACTTTTAAGGTGTGTTTATTTTATTTATATGAGTATTTTACCCATCTGAAATAAGTTTGTTTGCTTTGTGTATTTCTGGTGCTTGTGGAGGCCAGAAGAGGGCACTGGATTCCCAGGACCTGGAGTGACAAATGGAACCTTAGTTGAAAGGAAGGACAACCAGTACTCTTAACTGTTGACCCACTTCTCCAGCCCCTCATTTACAAGATTTTCTAATTTCTTATTTTCCATAGTGCTGCATGAATGGTAGAACACTTTCCCACTGAGCCATTCCACAGGCTTTTAAAAATTCATTCAGTTATTAGTTTGTATATTCACCCATACATTCATGTTGTTTCAGACAAGGACTATTTACTTATTTACATCCTAACCATTCCCCACCAAAGGGTCTCTCCCCATTCCCCTCCCCTTCTCCTCTGAGAGTCCCCTCCCCCCAGTATTTCCCTCCCACCTTCCCCCACCACACACACACAAGTCTCTGCAGGGATAAGCATAGCCTCTCCGACTGAGACCAGACAAAGCAACCCTCTTGGGGAATGGATTCCACGGGCAACAGCTTTGGAGACGAAGCTGCATGTCTGCTACATATGTTCAGCAGCCTTGGTTCAGCCTGTGTATGCTGTTCAGTTGGAGGCTCAGTCTCTAAGCGCTCCCGTGGGTCCAGGTTAGTTGATTTTGTTGGTCCTTCTCTGGAATTCTATCCACTTCAGGGCTTTCAGTTCTTCCTCTAACTCTTCTAGAAGAGTCCCTGACCTCCGTCCAATGTTTGGCTGTGGGCATCTGCATCTGTTTTAGCAGCTGGGTGAAACCTCTCAGTATAGTTATGTTAGGCTCCTGTCAGCAATAACAGTATCATGAATAGTCAGGCACTGGTGCTTGCCCATGGGATGGGTCTCAAGTTGGCCCAGTTAGTGGTTGGCCATTCCCTTTGTCTCTGCTCCATCTTTGTCCCTGCATTTCTTTTAGCCAGGACAAATTTTGGGTTGAAAGTTTTGTGGGTGGTTTGGCTGGTGTCATTATCCCTCCACTTGGGGTCCTGCCTGGCTACAGGAGCCTTTTCAGGTTCTATATCCCCAATGTTAGGCATCTCAGCTAAGGTCACCTGCATTAGATCCCGGGAGCCTCCCCCATCCCAGGTCTCTGGGACTTCCTAGAGATTCTCCCCACCCCCAGCTGCAGATTTCCATTCTCCCCACACACACACACCTCCATTCCCCTTTCCCAGTTCCCTCCCTCCATCTGCTTGCTGTGACTATTTTATTCTCCGTTCTAAGTGAGATTCAAGCCGTTTGGGCTTTCTTGTTTAGTTTCTTTGGGTCTGTGGGGGTAACATGAGTATCTTGTATTTTTTGGCTAATATATCCACTAATCAGTGAGTACATACCACTCGTGTTTTTGGGTCTTGGTTACCTCACTCAGGATATTTTCTAGTTCCATCCATTTGCCTGAAAATTTCATGATGTCCTTGTTTTAAATAACTGAATAGTATTCCATTATGTAAATGAACCACATTTTCTGTATCCATCCTTCAGTTGAAGGACATCTGGGTTGTTTCTGGTTTCTGGCCATTAAGATTAAAGCTGTTACGAACACAGTGGAGCACATGTCCTTGTAGTGAGGTGGAACATCTGTTGGGGATGTGCTCAGGAGCAGTATCAGTAGTGTGGCTGCTCTGGGAGTCTTGGACTAGACAGGCTAGTTGAAGATACATGGGAACCTGCCTGCCTTAGTCTACTGAGCACTAGGTTGGGTAACCTGTTACAGGCTCTGCATATGTGAGTTCAGCCTGGTCTACAGAGTGAGTTCCAGGACAGCGAAACCCTGTCCCCCCCAAAAAAACAAACAAAGTTAGGGCTGGTGAGATGGTTCAGTGGTTAAGAACACTGGCTGTTCTTCCAGAGGTCCTGGGTTCAATTGGTGAGTCACAACTATCTGTAACTCTAGTTCCAGACAATATGGCACCCTGACACAGAAACACATGTAAGCAAAACACCAGTGCACATTAAAAAAAAAAAAAAAAAAAAAAAAAAAGGCAAGCAGGGATATATGTGTGTCACCTTAAGCTGGATATCACCTCTGCAGGTTGCTTGTGGGTAGACTCAGTGGTGTTTCCATGGGGTGACAACCTCCAGGAGGTCAGGCAGCAATTCTCCATTGTCGTTTCTAACATTTTTGCTTGGTTGATTTGTGTGTTTTGTTTCATTAGAGACAGGCTTGCACATGTCCTAAGCTAGCCTTTAACAGGCTTTGTAGCTAAAGGTGACCTTCAGGCTCCTCCTGCCTTGCTCTCCAAAACACAGAGTTGCAGGAAGATGCCACCAAGGCTCACCTGTACCAGAAAATCTAAAAATCTTTGGAGCCAAACACACCCTTTTCTAAAACTGGCTTCCAGACCTCTCAGATTCCTGATTCTCCACCCATAGCATCTACATAGTGTCCCAAACCAACCTTATCTCCAGTTCAGGGGACCCGTTTCTTCTGACTTTCTAATGCACTAGGACACTTACAAAAATGCAAAATGAAATAAAATACAATCTTTTTTGTTTTGTTTTTGAAAAGGTGGTCCGGTATAGACCAGGTTAGCCTCAGCTCACAGAGATTTACCTGCCACTGCAGAGACAGAAGCCTGTGCCACCACACTGAGGTGAAATGAAACCTTAAAATGTTGTCTTAAAAAGCCAGGAATATTAATCTGAAGTGAGCCAGAGCCATGAAAAGGGGGAAAAAAAAAAGGAAGTTTGATTAGCCTAACCAGAGATACCAGTAATTAGGAGGCTGGGGGCAGGGCTTTGTGGCACATCTTAAACTTCCAGGATTCAGGAGACAGAAGCAGGAGGATTGCAAATTCCAGTCAACCCGAGCCACAAAGCCAGTACAGGGCCAACTGCAACTGAGCAAAAACCTAGCTCAAGAAAACAGAACCATAAATTAACAAACAAAAACAACATTTAAGATGAAGGCAAAGATACCTTTAGAGAAAAAAAAAGAATCTCTCTCATGGTAAACATTATGTTTAAAAGTTTAAAATTACGGTGGCTAAGAGAACTGTAATACAAAAAAATGCCTCTAACCTGTAAGTCCCACTTGCCCAAGGATGAAAAAATGTTGGAGGCTGTTCTTATCGCCTGGTCTGTACAAACCAGGTGTTTCCCCTTCTGTAAACAAGCTTGCTTGCCCGACTACATGTAGGCAGGATGTATGCTCAACTGCATTTGGTGGGGTATGTGCATGATTACATGTATGCAGGAAGACATCAGCATGAGTGCTTGCCTGATTACACACATGCAGGAAGCATATGACTTGTAAATTTTGCCTTTATAAACCCTTGTCTAATGTAATTTGATGCTGCATCTTGAAAGTGCTCTCTGGTACCAGTTTTGTTATGGGTCTGGGGTCATTTACAAATGCACCAATATGGCCATGAATAAATTTTAATAAATAAGAGGTTTTATTAAATACTGGCCAGTCCATGGATACTGACAGATCCATACCTAGGATTTCCAGAGTATGGCTTTGTTTCTTAATTTTAATGTTCTTATACACTTTACAAGTGTTTGAGGACCTAAGAGGATAAAGGCCAGAGACAGGGCTCTGCTCCCCGCCCTGGCGGTTTTGCTGTAGTACGGCTCCAGCTGACGGCTCTGCTCTGGGGAACGGCTTTAGCCAGGCATCTGAATGGTCAGTATAGACAGCGTTCCTGAAGTTCAGTTCCTATGTATAGATACAGATTCGGTGCTGGTGGTGCAGTAGGTACCAGGCTAACTCCTGGGCACAGGCAAGCCCAGTATGTGAGAATGTAAAAACTCCCAAGTTTTAAAAGGAAGCATATTTCAGCAAAGTTAATTGGACTGTCTGACCTAGCTCACTCTGAGGTTGAACAATGGAGGAAAAAAATCTTTGTTATACAAATTTAGAATACAACAAAATTGCTACTCAACATGCCCAGAGTGATTTGTTTTCAGCTTATTAAACAGTTTACAATTATTTTGTCAAAATTCTTTTATCAAGGTTACTGAAAATTATGGAATGACTGCTCCCCAAGATGGAACCATCCACAGAACCTAGACTATCCCAGGGTATACGGATGCTAGAGTAGATGGCCGACACCTAATAAGAACACACGTCGGCATTGCAATTTAAAGTCATAGTAAAGTTTTATTTCTACACATTTTCTCATTTTGCAAAAAAAAAAAAAAAAAAAAATATTTTCACCTTTACAGAAATAGCAATGACAATAGCTATATAAATCTGTGTTTTAAAGATAATTGACTTTTTTTTTCTCTGTATAGCCTTGGCTGTCCTGAAAGAGCCCTATAGATCAGGCTGGCCTGGAACTCACAGAGATCCACCTGCCTCTGTCTCCTGAGTGCTAGGATTAAAGGTGTGTACCACCACCACCCTGCTCATAACTTAGTTTTTAAAAGTAACTGAATTTAACATTTGTCTTTTCCTTTTATTTTGCCTTTGTAATGGCCGCTTAGCATTTTGGATCATCTGAAGGGCATCACTGAAACTGTATCGATGCCTGTGAACAGGTTCACTTCTGATGCGTCTCCAGCCATCGATTGATGGTCATTTTCAGAGTCCTGTTTGGGGTCAGTACCAGTGAGGGAAGAGTCAAATTTGTCATGGGGCTTGTGCGCTTCTTTTTGTGGATCCAGCTTTCCATTGCGTCTCTCTCGTAGGAGTAGCCATCTGAAAAAAGCACATTGCTTAGGTCAGGTGAAGAGCGGCGATCGGGATGAGTAAGATGACTTCACTCAGGCCAGCTGTGTTGTGAGTTAAATGGTCACCGAGATTTGCCTGTACCGTGTCCAAAATACGCCAGCCACAGCAGCTGGCCCGTAGCCTTGCAGGCATGCTAAGCTTGGCCCGTGCTCTGTGAAGCACTATTCTGGAACAGTACCACCGTATACTTACCTTGTTTCTCCGAAACACAGCAGCTGAGACCAGAACCCTGTTCAAATTCAGACACTGTGGTTGAAAAGGGGGATAGCAGGTTGTGAAGATAAATTTTGGTGAAAATGAGGGGAGCAAAGAGCCTGAGGAGTAACTGGGCACGACCCTTCAGTGTATTGAACAGCACGAGAAAGACGGCACAAAGAGATGTGGCACAGAGGAAGTAAATCACTACCAGCTTTATGCCACGCTCCTGCTAAGCCGTTTGCGTTCACACACGTGAAGCCTGGGATCTCTGAGGTGGGCAAAGGGACACAAACCTGTAAGCCCAGCCTCAGGCGAGGAGGCCAGTCTGGGTGCGTGTGACCTTAGAGTTTCTACACTAGTATGTTCACTGCTGACCTTGTCCTGTTCTCACTCGGGCAGAAGGCTTGCTTCTCTCTGTGCTAAATCCACAACACCTGCAACAGCTCCAAATCGTGCCTGGCCTCGGCATCCTCCTGCCTGCCCATGCGAGTGTCACAAGCCTTGCACCATGGTGTGTGCCTCAGCTCTGATTCCACCTGTGTCTGGATGGCTAGTGGCATTCTGCTGTACAGTTGTGTGCCTTGTGTATCCCTTCTATTGACACAAGCAAATTTGGGCTGTTTCCAGTCTAAGGGTAGCTTCCCCTGTGAACCTGGGTACACACCAAAGAACTACGTTGTATGTTTTGGGGGAAATGCCTAGTTTGTTTCAACAACAGCCAGACCTTTTTAAATTCCTACCAACAAAATAAGACTCCAATTTCTGTCCCTTTTGCCAGCATTTATTTCCCAACTTTTTGATAGTTCTTTCTTTTCCCCTACTGTTTGCGACTAAGCCATTAGTTAATACAATTGCCATGTGGCTTTGACGTCCATCTCACTGGTGACCACGACACTGCGCATACTGCCCCTTTGTAAGAAGGCTTATTCAACTATTTGCCTTTTTTTCCCCTTAAAGGACATGATTTCACTATGTAGCCCAGGCTGACCTCAAACTCAACAGCAATCCCCCTGCCTCTCCACTGCTAGAATTACAGGTATGGGACACCCTGCCCATTTCTAATGATCAGATGTTGAGTTATAACAACAGTTTGAGCAAGAAAAGCCTCCATTTTATAGTTAAAGCTGCATCTGTTGAACTCTCGTTGCCATGACAATGAATACTGACAAACACGTGCAGTTCACGTTACCCAGAGCCCTGCAGTTAGAGCCATGACGACTAATTCCAGAGCCAGCAGGCCACATGGAGAAGTGTGCTAAGTGTATTTTAGCAGAGGTAAAGGACCTTTAAAAACTCCTGTCAACCACTGTGGTTATGCTTACACAGAATATCTCTGGATGTTTTGCATTCAGACAGAAGCTTAAACTTTCCGTTTGCTCTGTTCCCCGCGTTCCTCTGCCCGCTACAGTTTTAGTCAGAGGTGTGACTAACTCTGTTACTGTGACCTCTCTTCCCACCGTATGGAGCAGCTTCGTTATGGAAGCTGCTGTTGGCAACTGTGAGGGCCACATTACAGAGAAGCAAGGTCTGTGGTATTAAACAGTATTCTTTTTAATAATAATAGTAACAATTTATTTTCATCTTATGTGCGTTGGTGTTTTGCCTGCACTCGTGTTTGGGTAAAGGTGTCAGATCTTGGAGTTACAGATAGTTGTGAGCTGCATGTAGATGCTGGGATTTGAACTCCAGTCCCCTCAAAAAGCAGACAGTGCTCTTAACTGCTGAGCCATCTCTCTAGTCCACTTAAACAGTATTCTTATGTCTTCCTGGGATCTGGATTATGGATCTTCAGACAAGAAGGATGTAACCCCTTGCTTTAGCTGTAGCGGTCCTGTTTCAGATTGCAGGTGGATTATACTGTGAGCTTTTTTTTCTTTCTTTGATTTCTGTGGATCACAAATTCTTTCATTACAGAAATGGCTTTTATGAATTCTTTTGACCTACTAGCTACACTGTTGGGTTTTTTTTTTTTTTTTTTTTTTTTTTTTGTAATAAGGGCATTATAAGATAGTGTACATTTGGATCCTACTTATAATATAAATAAATCATATCCTAGCTAATAATCCTCCTTCTCCTATACCCCTACAAAGCATATTTATTACATGGTTTTTCTAAATCAGTAAGTTTTCATATCCTCTACTCTGGAGGAAGACGCTGCTTGTTTCCGAGGTTGAGGAAAATGTCATCTAGTGTCACACATGTACACGTGTATTCACAAACGTCAGCATGCATACACACATCTTTACATCAGACGTTTCAAGCTGTCCTACCAAAGCTCATCCCAAAACAGAACTCCCGGGTTCAGAGGACCAGAGCTTTCAAACGGTCCACACTGCCTCCCAGAACACCTCAAATCCTTGAAGACAGACAACTGAGTACAGGAATGACTGGTGATTTTCCATTTAGATTTGCATAAGTAAAATTCAATGACAGGGAACTGAGCTCAAACAGGTCACCAGGAAAAACTTTTTCTTGTTTGTTCTACATTTTCAAGTTTCATGTGCGGATGGGTTTGAGGGTCTTACCCAGCAGGCCTGATAAAACTAGCAAGTCATCTACCACTGAGATACACTCCCAGCCTGGACCTAAGGACTCCAAACTTTGCACAAAACGAAGAAAAGTTCTAAAATAAAAAGCTTCTGGAGAGATCCTGGGAAGATGGCCCAGTGGGTAAAGTGCGTGGTGTGCAAGCATGAAGCCCCAGTCTGGGTCCCAAGGATGCACATCAAGAGAGCCAGATGGTAGGGCAGGGCTGTTCTCCTGCAGTAAGACAGGCGCAAACAAGAGGATCCACAGAAGCTTGGTCATCCTCAACAGAGCTGAGGAACAAAGACCCTGTCTCATGAAAGGTGAAAGGTGGGAACCAAAACCAGAGCTGTCCTCTGACCTTTGATGAGAGTTCATGCACAACCACATTCACTGCCAGCAGCTCCTGGAATCTTCAATGGTCCAGTCCCTTCTCGCTTCTACTGTATTTACTTTGTGTGGGAGTAGAGTTCGAGTGGTGGTCAGAGGACAACTTGTAGGAGTGACCTTGTCTTTTCATCACATACGCTCTACAGGTCAAACTGAGGTCACCAGGCTTGGCTAGCCCTAGTCCCAATGTCCTAGTTCATACCTTCCCATTTCTAGACTTTAATGGCTAGAGAGAAAGCAAAATAAGTGTACCTAAAACCTTCTCGTTCCATTATGCATTGAATGAAGCTATCTGTAAGAGGGACAGCTTCCCTGCAGGGTTAACACTGAGGAGTTACAGATTCTACCCTCTTAACATCTTTCTAAACGACGAGTCCATGAATACAAATGTACTACTCGGTATACAGTTGATAGACTTCATTATAAAGGAGCTATGACTTATAGTCCACCTATGTCACAAGCTTACCTTGATTTCAATCAGGAGGACTTTCCAAGGTCACACAGGTATGGATAACAGTACTGAGATGTGAAACCAGGCAGCCTGGCTCCAGAATATGTGCTGATAGTCTGCATGCTAAGAGCGATACCCAGAGATGACTCAATAGCTGGTTTGTGTACAGCCTCAGTGAGAAGCTAGCAGTGTTAGCAGGCCAGGCTGTGAAGGTTGTCTAGACAGGCTCAAGAGGAAAGGTGGAAAAGACTGTGGAAATACAGCTGACATTTTCCTATGGAAATGCCCGTCAAGAAGAGTGTGCCCTGAGCAAGCAAGAACACATAGATGCCACATCAATGCCTTGCAGCAACACACAGCAATCCATTCAGTGGATTGCAACTCAAGGGCAGTATGATTCCCCAGTGTGGGGACTCCAGACAACAAACAAAGCAGTCAGACCTGCGATAGTAGACTCTTAGGGTTAAAATGAATCACCGGGCAGTGGTGGCGCACGCCTTTAATCCCAGCACTTGGGAGGCAGAGACAGGCGGATTTCGAGGCCAGCCTGGTCTACAGAGTGAGTTCCAGGACAGCCAGGGCTACACAGAGAAACCCTGTCTCAAAAAACCAAAAAAAAAAAAAAAAAAAAAAAAAACAAACAAACAAAAAAAAAAAAAAAAAAAAAAAACCCACGATGAATCAACATGAAAAATGGTACAGTGGACTCCACTGAAATCAAACATCTTTTTTTCAAAGACGCCATAGAGAAAATACAATACATTACCTTACAGAAGACACACTTAGAATATCAAACTGATAACAGAAAATGAAAAAAGGGCTGAAGAGTATATTATGAAAGATATAAGAGGCATATGAAAAGATGCTTTGGGCTGGAGAGATGGCTCAGTGGTTAAGAGCACTGTCTGCTCTTCTAGAGGTTATAAGTTCAATTCCCACCAGCCACATGGTGGCTCACAACCATCTGTAATGAGATCTGATGCCCTCTTCTGGTGTGTCTAAAGACAGTGACAGTGTACTCATATACATAAAACAAATCTTTAAAAAAAAAAAAAGAAAGAAAAGATGCTTCATTGCACGGAGAGGATTAACCATACGATGTGATTCAGGATTAGAACAACCCCAACACCATATGTTTGCAAATATGGGCAGAAACTGGAATTCTCAGTTGTGAACTTAAAATGGTGTATCCACCTAGAGACACATTGGGCAGTTTTAACCTGCACTTAGTAAACAACCTACACGTTCCACTGCTAAATATTCTATCATGAGAAAGTGAGTCCTGTCCAGACAAAGATCTGTGCGTGACTGTCACGGCAGCTTCAGACATGATAGCCCATTGCTAGCAGATAGATGAATCGTCGTATATCTAGTGCAATGGAACACTACTCAGCAATACAAAATAATTCACTGGTGTAAAATGTAAAACAAGATACATCAGTTAGAAGCATCTATAAGTCTCAGGCTTCCACTGAGGGAAGAAAGGGAGTGAGGCAGGCAGTGACAGAAGGATACCCGATGTCCGCCTCTGTGTGCACACGCATACCTGCACATGCATAACAACGAACACACAACACAGGCAGTCAGTCTCTACGGCTGAGAGCCACATGAACTTAAGTGAAATTTCAAAGCTTAATCACTTTGTCTCAATTCCATACATACGCCCAGTTTATTTACTACAAAATATATAGTGTACAATTTTTTTTACTTTGGATCTAATGATTTTTTTTAAAAAAAGAGAAAAAAAACCCACTTAAGAGGAACAAACTGGGAATTCTGAACACGGCCCAATTACAAGCTTGTCAGAAGTGTTCCCCTGTCCTCCAGGTAGCACATCACACCCTGAGCCCCGCACTCCCCCCCCACCCCCCACATACCTGATGCGATGACGGGGTCCTTCATGAGTTCTCTGGTTATTGGGCAGATGAACTCATCGGGGATTCCGGAAGACAGGGGATCCATCTTGGCCTTGAGCTCGTCAATACTCCTCAGGACTTTGCTGCGCAGCCCTAGAGACTCTAAAAGAACATCCTTTACGTTAGGCTGCAGGGGAACATCTGTAGTGAACTGTGACTGGGGGGGAGATGAACTTTCAAAACTTAAGGCTGTGAAGGTCGATAATGCATGGACTGTCAGCATTAGCTTTCACTGAGTCGGTAAGTGGTTGTTAGCTTTCTGTTAGTCACGATTCTCAGACCAGCCAAACGGTGAAGGGGACCTGGCCTGTCTCGAGGCAGGGGACTGCAGTGAGAACACTCAGTAATGAAGCCTCTTGGTATCCAGGAAGCAAGAGAGGGAGAGGGAGGGTGAGTGAGCCCCAGTGTCCTCTGCAGGGCCACACCACTGTGATAACTGGATCCCGCTGCACCTCAGTTCTTAAGCTCTGCCATCCCCCTGCAGCATCACAGACGGGTACTTGAGCGGAGCACGTCAATGCTGAGGACACATCTGGACCCTAGCAACCCAGAAAATGACAAAAAAAAAAAAAAAAAGAGTCTCCTGGGCTTTTATCAGTTCTTAGAAAAGATCAAAAAGTGAAACCTCTGGTAAAAAACAAACAATCCTCTCACTCCTATTTATAAATGTATGATTATTCATTTCAGTATAGGAATTCTGACCCAGTTAATTTGCACCTGCCATCTGAACTTTCTCCAACCTTATCAGCTCCAAGCTCCAAGCTCCACGGCACTGCTCAGTATTCCAAGGGCCTGGCTATGAACCGAGGCCAGTGTGCACACAAGTCTACTGACTGGACTGAAGGCTTTGCTAATTCTGTCCAAAATTGATTTTCTTGCTCTTTAGCATGCACACTTGATACTTAACAGTTTGACAATAGCATTCACAAATGCACAGATTCACAGATCCTTAAAACATCTCAGCATCGTGGCTAGATACTCCTTGTACAAATGCATGACATAAGGAGTTAGTGCTTAGGGGAAACAATGACTCTGAATGGAAGAGCTGGAAGGCAGAAGGTGAAGTGCAGAGCTGAGAATGCATCCATGGTGGCACACTTTATTCACCCTTCTTGAGAACCTGGCTTTTGAGACAAGATCTTACCATGAAGGTTTCATTGGCAAACTAGAAAATGGCTTAACTTTGGTTAAAATATTATATTGAGAGACTCAAGCATGTTAAAGGCCCCTTTTCCTACATTTACAAAAGGCCTATTGACAAGGGGCTTGACAGTGCTCAGCCTCTTAGCAATAGTTGCTGTGTCCACCGTGGACGCTACCTCTGGACAACCACACCCCACGGTGCTTTATAGCGCATGGCTACTCCCATACCCCGAATGGTTAGCAGATCTGGATTGTACACGGGCATTAGGAACTGAGAGATCAAGCTACAATGACAAACGCAGGCAAAACACTTCTGCATGTAAAAAGCAAATATCAGCGCGTATGCTACCAGTAGCTTTTCTACTTCTTTTCAATTCTAACTTTAATTCTGTCTCAGACCAACTTACTGTCTTAAGGAAAAGTGTGCTTTTCTTAAAATTCAAGACTAAAGAAAATTTTTTGTAGTTTAAAATACCATTTGAAGATTAAAAGTTAACTTCTATCCTGAAGAAAAAGAAAACATTTCAACACCCTTCAAAATGGCTGGGTATGTAGCACGCATGTAGTCCACGAGAGGCTGAGGCAGGAGGATCAAAGCTACATAGATCTTGATATATAATACTAAAATATCTGATATTTCAGAGTGATATGAAGGACCAGATGTTCCAGTGAACATATTTTCTAAATCTGCTTCTAAATTATTGAATTTGCCTGTTTCCCAAACTGTGAAGCAGAATATTCGTGTTGAAACCTGTCACCATTGCTTTCCAGCCTTAGGGCAAGACCAAGTATGCAAACAAGCAAATCACACAGTGCTGTTAAAGGGTGAGGCTTTGGGGACAAACAGGATTAGAACCCTTACAGCAGAGATCCCAGAGAGTGAACTCATCCATTCTACCTGGTGAAGGTACAGTGGGAAAAGTACTGTCCATAAGCCAGAAATTAGCCCTGACTAGACAACAGACCTGCTAGTGCCTTCATCTTGGACTTGGCAGAATGAAGAAATCAATTTCTTGTCTTACCTAGTTTATGGGATGTTGCCATAGCAACCCAGATACATTAAGGCAACAACCTAAGTCAACAAGGAAATGCAAACCAAAACCTAAAGGAGAAACCACAACTGCTGCATGGTTCTAATAACAAGAGGAGACAGGTGCTGGGGAGAAACCAGGCCCGCCCCCAGTGCTGGTGGGACTGTATAATAAACAGCCTGACAACCCCTCCAATGTCACACATAGAATCATCCATGATCCACCAATTCCACTTTGAATAGGTACACAAGAAACCTGAAAAAAGACATTCATACCAAAACTTCATGTTCATAGAAGTACTGTTACATCTAAAAACACGGCATTGTCCCGAATTCTACCAACTGATGACAATCGTAAGGAGAAAGGATAGACAGAACAGGTCACATGTACCGAGTACTTAATATAACATGTCAATGACAAGTGGGTTTACACACAAAATACTGGTTCCAAACACTGGAAAGAAAGGGACAGAAATAAGGGATGGGATTTCTTTGAGTACTCATAAACAGGTTCCAAAATTAAGTAGTGGTAATGGCTGTACTACTCTGTGAACATGAGCACGCACATGCACACACACAAACACGCACACAGCCCACTGCCAAGTGTAAACCTCACTTCAGGGAGTCATTTTGACTGGTAAGGTATCTCAGTCACAAAAGCATGAGGATCTGAGTTCAACAGCCAGAACCCATGTGACAAGCCAGGCATGGAGGCTCATGTTAATAATCTTTGTACTGAGGACACAGCCTGTCACAGAAACACAGGGTGGCTGGCTCCTGGGCAGCAACAGAGGGTGCCCTGTGCCCCACCCACACATGCAGCATACCTATATACATGAACTTAGACACACACACAAAGACTGTTTTGAAAAGTAAATTTTAAGGATCTGAACTATAATCAATCCTTAATAATAATAAGTTTATTATTATTAAGTTTAGAATTTTAAGTTTTAGAAACTTAATAAGTTTCTAAAAATTATAATTCCAACCGCAAGCAGCTAAGCCTGTCAGCAGGGACCTCACTAAGACTCTGAAGACTGCCGGTTTCCATTATCCTTACCAATTTTCAAATCACCAGCCAGACTTTCCTTTGTGAGGTGCAATAGTTCTTTCCCATCGATGTTGTTGACCCGGAAAATACCAACGAGGTCTTCCAAGCCTTGAGCATGAAGCCATATTGAGACATCCTCCTCTGACCAGTCTTCAACGAAATGTTTCAGCTGATCATTCATGCTCCCTGCTTTAAAACACACAGGCCAAGTGAGTGGCAAACCACACGCTTCTTCTCCCGACATCCCCACTGTGAACTTGTGCTGTTTTATCTTCCTTTTAAGCAGTGTAGTAGATCTTACAGTGGTGAGCAAATGCCACAGGAAATGCTATTCTTTAGGAACTTCTTCACTGCAGAAAGACAATTTGTGTGTGTGTGTGTGTGTGTGTGTGTGTGTGTGTGGTGCTGGGGATCAAATCTGGTGCCTGGTGCATGCTAGCCACACTGACCTACACTTCTAGTCCAGTTTTTCTTCACTATATAATCCTCCCTCCAGTGAAGGGAAACTCGGCTTGCTCTATCATCTTTATCAGAATACCACATAGTTACTGCCAACAGTGTTGAAAGGGAAACTCCTAAGCTGTAAGCCTTCGTTTCTCCATGAGGCTGAGGAAGAAAGCCAGCATGGGAAATCTGTGATTCCTATTTTGTCCTCAGGCTACAGTCACTAGGCTCCAAATGTAAACAATGTAAAAACCATGGGCATCGTGACACATGAGAATGTGCATGCAAGCATTTAATACCACTCAGACAAGGGACCCTCTAACATTAGTTTCAATGTATACTGAAATTGGTGTGTTGAGAAAGGTCATATGAAGAGCATACCAAAGGCCTTAGTAAAGTTTAGGCTTGGGAGTATAGCTCTGAGTAGAGCATGTACCTAGCATGCACAAGGCCACAGGTTCAATCCCCAGGACCACAAAAAGGAAAGAAGTACCAAGATTTCTGATTAGTGTTGAAATGGGTTAGAGACGCCCAATGCTTGGGCTGGGGCTGTAACTTGCAGAGAGCACGTGGACTGCAGGACGGAGGCCCTGGGTTTGAGAGCACCACAGAACAAACAAGGATGGGGTCATCTTACTGACCTTGGCAAGGTGTTTCCAGGTCAAACTGCCATATGTTCACTGTCTTGTCCATCGAACCAGTAGCAAGTAAGAGAGTGTTGGGTGCAAACGCACAAGTTGTAACATACCTAGGTGATGGACACAGCCGTTACATAGCGTCTGGCTAATTTGCTAATCATAGTAAAACAGTGAGATTCACTTCTGACCTGGTATGCTGAGTCAGCGTGTGCAGCACACTCTGAGTACCCTGAAAGACAACAGAATAACTGTTACTCAGGCAGGAGACAGGCTGGGGATGGTGCCTCACTTCCAGAGTCCACATGCTGAGTGCATTACTAGTAACTAACTTGTTGAAACTTAAAGACAACAGGAGAGCCGGCATCCCTAAGACTTAGAGCTTTCTATACAGGGATCCCTGACATTTGCCAATTTGATCAAGACTGTTAATAGAAACCCACATAACAAACCAAGTATAGATGTATCCGATCCATACGTACTGCAGGATCAGTGAATGAAAGTCAACATTCTGACTACATGTAGGCAGCCATAGATGTACAGGTATTTATTGTCCTTGTTAGGGTTCCTATCATGGTAAATAAAACACCATTTCTAAAAGCAACGTGAGGAGGGAAGGGTTTATTTCGCTTACACTTCCAAATCACAGTCTACCACTGAGGGAGGTCAAAGGGAGCTGAGGCGGGAGAGGCTGTGGAGGACTGCTGTTACTGGCCTGCTCTCCATGGCTTGCTCTGCCTGTTTTCTTCTAGCACCATGGCCTCAGGGGTGACAGAACTGCCCACAGGCAATATGATGGAAGCATTTTTCTCATCTGAGGTTGCTCTTCCGAGATAAGACAGTAAGGACAGGTGTATTTATTGAGGAGTAGTACATGTTTTATGGATAAAAAGCACTATTTGTGAATATAAACTATCCCGTAACTCAAAATACCACAGCTCTGTTTCCTTGAGTGTTCCCAATTTTTTGCAGGAATGTACAATGACTTTTAACTCCTGTGTCGGGAACTAATCTTTGGTTGCTACCACACTCTGCTGACCTATGCCTCCAGCGACTGGCTGGCCTGGCTGACACCTGAACCCTGTCAGTGATGTGCTAGGCAACACCGAATTTCTCTCAAAAATCATTCTCATTGACTACTCTTTTGGTGAGATGTAAAACTTCCATTTTTTTATTTATACTCAGGCATTTACTCATATAAATCTACCCCAAACTTGTATTTGTCCAAGGCTATGGTCACTTACTTGCATATGCTGGCCCCTAAATCCACCCTGTATCCTGAGAACTATTGGCAGACCACATTCAACCACACCCTGCTGCATGGAAGCCATGTAAGATGAATTTTTGGACACTGGTGCTCTCTTACTCTGTGTTTTCTATGGTTAGATTTAAAATTCCATCATAAAGACATTATTGAAATATCTAAGGTTTTTCCAAGTATCTTACTATTTCAGCATTTTTGAGAATGTATATTATATTCTTGGCATCATAAATATCTATATTTAAATAAATATATATTTTAAATAACTACTGAAGTGCAGTTGTCTCATAAACAATTTATATAGTTCACATAGAAGATCTGAAGTACTTACAACACCATATATGATGACAGACTTATCCACTGACCTTAAAAAAAGAGAAAACAATGGTGAAAAGTGCTGGCATCAGGCCTGAAGGCAAATGAAATGTGTGAAGCAGGCAGGGACACCCAAGTATCTCTGCAAAGCCAGGCACTGGGAAGGTCTTCACAAACTTAAAACAATGCTCTTGGGCCCGATTTTGGCCCTGGTTTGGACCTTGTGGACAAACCCGAGCCAGCCTCGAGTTTCTACGGCCTTGTGGGAGAGTCTAAGCCTGGCTTGAGTTTTGAGACCTGTTTTAGTCACTTCCATACAGGGGTGACTCAACAAGACCCCTTTGGCCCTGCCTCTGCACGCCCCCCCCCCCCTTGGCTGATGTAGAGCTTTGCCATTGGCCCTGTCAGTCACCCCATAGCCTCCTTCACCCTTCCCCGCCTCCTACGTCATCTCACCCCACCAAAACTCCTCCTCCCTATGTTCCAAGTTTATATAAACAAGACACTGATGCAATAAAGTTGAGTTCCTGCTTCGACAAGACTCCCGGTCCTACAGACAGATAACAAAATCTGCATGTGCTCAGGTCCATACATAACGTGGTAATGTGTCTGTCCACAGCCTACAGACACCATGCATATACTGTAACTCTTCCCTGTATTGCTTTCACATTTAACATAGTGCAAATGTTATATAAATAGTTATACTGTATTGTTTAGGGAATAGCAAGAAAAGTATCTGTACATGTCAGTACAGGTTCAATTTTCTTCCCAGTAATGTCCATCTGTGGTTAACTGAATCCATGGATGTAAAGCCCAGAGATACACAGGATTGCCATGCTGTATTTTAAGTGTATTAAATTCTCCCACTTTTCACGTTATCCCCATCCCTGCTTATAGATTCCAACCTAGGATCTCACTCTTTTCCATCCATTTGCCTTTGAGCCACTGTATGTGCACACTTCCTCTTGCTTTGCGCATTGGTTACCACTGTCTCCCTGTCTCAGGCCTGCAGTCTGTCTCCCGGTGACTTGAGTGCATATGAAACCTTCCTCTCCTAACACCCACTCTTCCACCCCTCTCTCTCCCAGGAGCCTGCTTTAAGAACTTAAATACTTGTATTTCACCAACTTATAATTTCCAATTGCTCACTCCTCTGTATATCCAAACGAACCAAAAGTATCCAAAAAAACAGTTGGGTGGGACCAAGAACAGTGTCACAACCTGTGACCTGTGTCACAACCCCAAGAGGTCGTATAGCAGATATTTACATTACAATTCATAACAGTAGCAAAGTTACTAAAAATAAATTTTTGTTGCCACACCATGAGGAGCTGTATTCGAGGACTGCAGCATCAGGAAGGTTGAGAACCACTGCCCTAGAGCAACAGCGTATACCTGAAGCATTCAAAATTGCGACGGTATGCTATGAAATGCTAGCCACCTAAGAACGACACACTATAACAAAGAGTGACAGAGAACTACACAGCTCTGAGAACTGGAAACAAGACACAGCCGCAGCAGCATTTCCCCTGTGGTTTGAAAGGAAGGGAGCTACGAGGCCCCAGCATAATCATCATGAACATCAACTGTGAGAGCTAGGACTCACAAATCCCCACGTCCTACAGAGCATGTTCCTTGCAGAGTGATCAGCACATGAGATAGCCACACATACGTGTTCGACTTCACATAATCGCTCTGTCCATTAGCCTGTTCCTCAGACAGGACAGGAAACTCAACTCTGAGCTCTCCTTTATAAATCCAGGGTCAACAAAGAATTTGCTGTTTCTGTCTTTTGAGCAAGGCTCACTCTGTAACCCCAGGCTGGCTTTAAACTCACAATCCTCTTGTTGAGGCTTCCTTGGTAGTGGAATTACAATCACAGTGCCACAGCACCCAGCTTTATATTTTTTGATGAACAATATTTATTTTTTGATATGAACAAGACCCCATAGTGGCAAATGTGATTGTTTGGTTGATTGTTTGGCAAGAACCAGAAGACCTGGGAAAAAGATTCAACAGCTGTGAACCAGATGTTTTAAGTAGAAGTTAGGAGCCCAAATATCCTGGCTTTAGTCTGAGTTGCTGTGATAAGCCTTCATGTGTGTTAGACTGCCGTAGCCTTAGAGATATTTTAGAAGATCTAGTAGCAGAGCCAGGAACACGGAAAGCTCAGTGGTGGAGAGTGGGCTTAATGTGCATGAGCCCTAAGTTCAGGACCCAGCATCACCAAAAGAAAAAAACCCCGCGGTAATGTGTGCTTACACACACATATAGAATATATATATGAAAATTATATATAATTTAAAAGAAAAAATTGGTCATAATGACTAAAGTAAAAACTTTAATTGTTTTCTGTGTATTAAAAACCTTCCAGCAGACTTTTACCTACAAAATCATTCTGTGAAGAATCTATTTTTATAATGTATGGCACTGTTTCCATTCTACTAAGATATGTTTACCTCATACACTGTATATAGGTTGAACTGTACATTTTTGTTGCTTACAACACAAGTAAATATTGTTATTTATTCAGAATTATATTTGTGCTATATTTTCAAAAGAGTATTTTTATTGTTGAATTCTTTCAGCTATTATACTTTTTAGTTCATTAAACTCATAAGCCAGAAATACTGTATCATTTTTATGTCATTAAATCATAGTGAATCTTACTGAGTTCCATCCTGCTTGGCTGGTAAGAGAGCCAGCCCAGCCCTCCATTTCAGCCACACCCACTGCCTCTCTAGGGCTTCAGAAGCTCAAGCTTCTAGCCCAGTGGTTCTCAACCTTCCTAATGCCGAGACCCTTTAATACAGTTCCTCATGTGGTGGTGACCCCAACCATAAAATTATTTTCGTTGCTATTTCATAGCTGTAATTTTGCTAATGGTATGAATTGTGATGTATCTGATATGTAGAATAGCCAATATGTTACCCCTATAAAAGGGTCATTTGATTTCCAAACGGGGTTGCAACCTACGAGTTAAGAACCTCTGGGCTATAGGAGAGGCCATGGAGTGGTATGACCCATGCAAGGCATGATCCCCCCAAACTGGCCCCCTGTGATCCACTAGGGGCCCCTGTTCCTATAACTGCCTCCCAGAAATGTTGTCACAGTATAAATCCATGTATTCTTCCACTCTTAGACCACAGCATTTGTGGGCTGTCTCTGAGAACCCAGGGGCGTGGCTTACCACCCTCCTGCGCTTTGCTCTGCTGTCCCCTCCTTCCTACTTCTCAAGTTTGTTTGTTCTTAAATACACGGATTTATTGTTTATTTACTTATTTACTTATGTGCTTATTATGTGTAGATGTCTGTGTCTGTGTGCGTACACCACATGTGTGCACCCAAATATTTGAATTTGGCCACATGCTTTTGAGACAAGAAAGCAAGGAGACAAATGCAGTAATCCAATTTCACTGTTACGGAATCTGTAAAGTTACACAGCAGACAATATTAAGTCTAAGAGAATCATATGCCATTTCATTTCAAAACAGTAAATATTGCAAACAAAGGCAGACGGATGAATTTTCTCAGAAGGCTTTTCTGGCCATGATGCATACTGAATTCCAAGAATGTTTAGGCAATGAAGCAAGGCTCCTCCCACTCTCCAAAGAAACAACAAAATGAGTCAATCCCAGGGTTAGCTCAGCAGGAGAACAATGCCTGGCATGGGCAAGGTGCTCAGTTTGATTCCTAGCATTGCCAAAAGACAACAGAGGCAGTGTCAAGTGGGGTCCAGAGAGATGGCACAGTGCTGTTGCCGAAGGCCTGAGTTCAGCACCCAGAACCCTCACCATTACCAGGGTTTTCTACCACCAATGGTGTCCTCGGTACCTTCAGTCACATGCACACACCCTAATATAGTAACACATTCATGCACATAAGTATATAAGATAAAATAAATCTTAAAAGTTAGTGTCAAAGGAAGATGAAGCCTGTCTTATGGAAGTGTCTAAGAATTTTTTTTAATCTAAACAACAAAGGAATCATATCTTTTGTTTTCATTTGAAAACAGGCTAGGTTGTCAAACTATAATAAAATTTTTATGAAGAAAAAAAAGACTATGAAGTAATTGAACCAATCGTGTATGTTCAAATAAAGCTTCATAAAATAAAGGTTTGAAAGCAATGTTCCAATTGAGAATAGGAAACCGTAAAATTTGTCAAAAGAGCCTTTAAAAAAAAAAGCTGACTAGAAACTTCAGAACTGAAGTTTAAGCAAAATTCTAAGTTGGGAGACTACTGAATGCAGTACAGCAGGGCTGGAGAGGTGGCTCAGCAGCTAATAGCGCTGGCTGTTCCTCCACAGGGCTTGAGGTCTACTGTTAGCATTCACGTGGGAGAGCACAACTCTCTGTAACTCCAGCTCCAGGCATTTGACATATGCACACGGAACACAACACAGAACATTCATATACATAAAATTAATTAATTTAAAAAATTTTAAGTAGCACAGTAGCTGAAGAAAGCATTAGTAAAGGAGAAATCAAGAATGAAATATAAAAGGATAGAAACAGCCTCAGTGGTTAAGGGCACTGGCTAAGCTAGGAAAGGACCTGCTTTGATTCCCAGCACCCACAGAGTGACTCGCAACCATTTGTAAGTCCAGTCCCAGGGGATCTGACACCCTCTTCTGGCTTCCATGGGCACCAGGCACACATGTACTACACAGACAAAACATTCATACATGTAAAAAAAAAAATTAAAAAATAAAAACAAAAATATAAAAGGCTGAAAGACACAACACTTAGAGTTAGAACATACAGTTTGCACTTGACGGGCATCTTAGAGAGAGGGAGAAGGGGACAAAGGCAACAGCAGGAGACATGAGAATTTCTAAAAACTGATGGAACATTATTCCACAGGTTTAGGAAGCCAGAAGGATTCCTAGCACTGCTGGCCACTGTGGTTCACACCGTGCAATCTCTGCATTCAGGAGGTACAGATAAGTGAACACCAAGATCTCAAGGCCAACATGGTCTGCATAGCAAGTTTCAGCCAACCAGTACATTCTGGTCTGGCCAGATGGCTCAGGGGGTAACGCTGACTGTGGCCAAGCCCGAGGACTTGAGGTCAATCCCTGGTACCCATGTGGAAAAAGGAGAGAACCCACTCTTCCAGATGCTCTCTGCTTTTCACCCAGAGAGCTTGCTGCCCTGATCCCCACCCCATCTGTCTAAACAGAAACTCCTAGCAAGGTAAAACTAAGTCCACATATACTAAAGTGAGTGTACAGAACAGCACATACTAAAGTTTTAGCACCACCTAGAAGGCAAAACATGAATCACATCCCAAGCAATGAGACCATTTAAATCCAATCAGTGTTGCCAATGACAGATTATTTTAAATGATATCCTCTGCAAAGACTAGGCTGCCCAAGCCTGTCTGCTGCAAGCAAGGTTGAATTATCTTGGAAATGGGTGTAATTTACCTATAATTTACCTTAGAAAAAGCATGGGGAAAAAATCTGTTGCTGAAATATATCACAACGAGCCAGGTGGTTGTTGTGATATATTTTGATATATCACACCTTTGATCCCAACACTCACGAGGCAAAAGCAGGCGGATTTCTGAGTTCAAGGCCAGCCTGGTCTATAGAGTGAGTTCCAGGACACCCTGGGCTACACAGAGAAACCCCGTCTTGAAAAAAACATAAGTTAAATAAATAAATAAATCAAAATGAATTTCTACCCTTATTGTTTGCAGAGGGATGGATGGGTAGGGGGAACACAAATTAACCATGCTAAAGTAGCAACTATACCACTCAATGGATAAAATTCAGAAGACCCCAAATATGAAGTATAGGAAAGGATTAAAAAACACTGGGCTAGTGGAACGGCTCAGCAGGTAACGGTGATTGCCACCAAGCTTGATGACCTGAGTTCAAACCCCAGCCTGGAACTCAGACAGTGGAAGGAGAGAACCGGTTCGTACAAGCTGTGCTCTGCTCTCTACACACATACTATGGCACGTGCAAACAGATGAATGTAATAAAACCACCAACAACAGAGAACTGCTCTAGAAGCATTAACGGGTTAATTAGAGATAGCTTACCCAGATGCAAGCATCTGTCCATCATGGGAAAAAGCACAGGCCAGAACAGGGGCACAGTGCCCACTTAGTGTACTTCTATATTTTAATTCAAAGCCTGTAATTAACAAGGAGAGAAATTAGTAAGTGGATTATGACTACAATTTAAGCCAATACTATTTCATTAATATACTTAATAATGTGAATAACAAAAAGACAAAAACATAAAGATCCTCATGCAGCTTTGGTATCCATTCAGATAATCAGACAATTATAATATAGTTTTATGAGAAAGTTTAAAAAAAAGTAATAGCTGGATATGTAGCCCTGAGTTCTCTCTCTCTCTCTCTCTCTCTCTCTCTCACACACACACACACACACACACACACACACACGCTCACACACACACACACACACTCACACACACACACACACACACACACACACACTCACACACACACACACACACGCTCCAATAATAATTTTTTTCTTCTAACCCATTAAATCCAATCAGTGTTGCCAATGACAGATTATTTTAAACGATATCCTCTGCAAACACTAGGCTGGCACAATTTTATAATCACTAACATTTTTAAATGTGTAAAGAGTACGCAATTTATCTGCCTGATAAGATAAAGATAGGCTGGCCAACTGCCTAAAAGCCTTAAAAATAGCACATGCTTATATTCTGTAAAACCTAACATTACCAAACATTTTGTCTAATGTACATACAACACT